>NW_026535823.1:18317500-18929821 GCF_028551555.1 Melozone crissalis | reverse complement strand
CTGAGTCAACCTGTATTGCACAAAAGACATCTTTTGAGTCTATTCGTGGTGGCTTTAAGTCTTCAGCACCATAAAAGTGAATGCTCATGAGTCCAGAGATGTACTGAGAGCACTTGGGTTGATCAGAAAAGCTGTAGTGTCTGAAGGCATCGATATCTATTTCGGGTTTACCACTGTTACTTGGAAGGCTCTCCTTTCCTTTCCCACACTTGGTGTCATGTCTGTGTTTACCTGATTTTGTTATAAGTTCAGGAGAGTCACCATCACTGAGGTAACCACCTTTGTTGAAGGATTTGGAGCTCCTCAAGCTCTTCTTTTTGTAGGTGTGTTGTGAGGACACACTGCTGTCGAGATGGTAACGGCTTATGACATTCCTGCTGGCAGCTGTGGTGGAGTTTCCAGAAGAAGGCAAAGACACTGTATGGCTTGTATCCCGGCAGCTACTTTTCAGCAGGGAGGGAGGATTATCTGAACTACTATGGCTTGAACTTCCCTTCACACTCAGCTTCCTGCTCAGCTCTGGCAGCTTTTTCATTTTCATGGAAAGCTTTCTCACAGTCCTGGGAGATTTAATTCTATCAGGGAAAGGCCAGTTGATTGATCCGCTTTTTTTCAGGGGACTGGGACTTGGAGGAGAAACCTCTGTGGAGGGTATATCAGGTTTGCGTGCAAGAGCAGCTCCAAACCCTTTAGAAGGAAAGAAAAGGAATAATCATTTTCAAACTGCAATTCTCAGCAATGAAAAAATAAAACTTCAACTTGGGGAGAACATGTATGATTTGTCATAAACCTGGTAAGTACAATTCATTCAGACACCCTTCACTCATTCACTCAGATGTTCACAAGTGTTCAGAAAGCTGCGCTCTGCTGACTCGATCAGCCAAACTTGGCAATTCACTGTCAAAAGCCAGATTTGTTCTGCTTTATGGAGATGAAAGGGCCAGAAACTACATATAAACAAATGAGCAATTGCACCCGCTGCATTCAGCTCGAGCCACTTGTGCTGCATCCCCCGGACAAGCACACACAGCCACATTCCTGGGACACAAGTGCAAGGAAACCAGACTGAAAAAAGCCTGGAAATATGGCAAAGGCACCCTTGTCTGCAGAGCAGTTAGCTACACAGCCAACACATCAGCACTGCCACTCTAATGTCTAGAGGAAGGACACTTGTGTCTAGGAAAGAATGTGGCTCTTTGCGTCCCTCTGTTACCTCAAAGAGCCCTAAATCTCTCCTGTGTAGATGCAGGCAGTCTCACACCTTTTCTTTCATTTTTCTCAGCCTCTCCTTTCTACAGCATGATGTAAGATTTATTCCTTCCAAAAGCTGCATCCTGCACTGCCTCATTTCACTGCCTGCCAACAACCTTCCATGTTTCCTGGCACTACCACCCCACAACAGTTTTTAAAGTTAGACAGCTCCCAAGTGACATCCTCACAGGAAATCACTCCCCTTTCAAGGTACCAAAATGAAAAAAAATATATAACAGCAAGCACTGAGGCTAAAAAGAGCAAAAGAAAAAAAAAAACCAAAACAAAACAAACCAACACTTCCTCAATTCAGCAGTAAAGAACAGTTAATTAAGGAACACAATTAGACATAAGCCAGTACTGCACACAGACAGGAACCTGAGGCTCACCTCATGCTCTAATACCCAAGAAAATGCAAATACCAAGTTTTGCTCACGTCATTCTCACGTTTACCAGCATGAGGCAGCAATAACTGTAGGAAAATTGATCAATTTACCTTAGTTAAGAAACAATGCAGGAGGGAAGCTGAGGGCAGAATGATAGATAGATATTAATAAAATTACATGATTACTTTCACTTAGAGTCACTTTTCCTCCCCTTAAGAAACAAAGAGTGCCTCTTGCTAGCAACAGCCATCCCCATCATCATTTTCAAATGTTAGCAGCTCCCAAGAGGACTGGACAGCCTTGCCTGTGCAGGCTGGGGTTCTACAGAGCCCCTAAACACACCAATCCTGTGTGAAGCAATTAGCCCAGGCAGCTCACAGAGACTCAAACACCTTTATCCATCCATCATTCCCCTTTGCTAGCCACAGAAAAGGAGATTGTTTACAGCATATAAAAAGACAGAAAGAAGGGTTGTTTTCACAAGATGCTTAGTAAACCATACTTTAAAGGAGTTTCTCCTTCAGATTTGCCAAGGACTTACTACTTTAATTCTAAACTAACCACTTCAAGTCCACAGCAAGTGATTCTTACAAGTGCTTTGTGCATTCAAATTAATTTTCACCACTGGACTGTAATGTACTTTTTATACTCCACCAAGCCTTAACAGCTACATCAGGCAATCTGGTCTTTGACCAAAGTCATCTGCTGTGGTTTTGGTTCCCTCGCCCCCTTCCAAGAAAAACCCTACAAAGGCTAGTTCTAGTCTCAATAGAAGTTTGGATTAAGTAACTTTTGCAGACGGTGGCTTAAAAGAGTACCTTTAGAAAAGGAAGTTTCAGTTACGAAGAATAATGCATAGAATCTGTTTTCCAGAGGAACAGAAGAAAATTCATTTAATCCTGCATCTCATGGAAGTAGTTCCCTTGCAGGGGCAGGGCTATTTCTAGCACGCCTGCTGTGCTTTTCTGGCAAGCAGCTAGTTAGAAATGTGGTGTTTGATAAAGGCAGACAAAGCCTTCCCTTGTACTGCAAATCACCGCACGGTCCCACTGGTGGGCTGGCGTGGAGCGCTCTACAGCAATCACTGCCACACTGCAGCCTCTAACATTAATCTCCCCTTTCTGTCAAAACTCTCTGGCACAGGCTTGCAAAAGCAAGCCAGCAAATTAAACTTCCCCCACCCCAACTCATTAAAACCAAAGAGTCACTCTAACACTATGACTTTTCTGTGTCCAACTTGTGCTGCGTTCAGCAGCAAACAGTTAAAGTGAAATATGCGGCTGGAGGAAACTCAACAGTGGAGCATTATGCAGGATGGTATTCCCATCAGCACTGAGCCACATGTTGTTCCACTAAAGCCAGCAATGTGCTGAGGTATGCACGCAATTTTAAAAGAGTGTACATGACAGCTCTGAACAAGCTGCAGGAGGAGTTGTAGCACAGTCCAGTAACACTTCACTGCCCAGCCTACCCAGCTTTCTCACAAGGGTGACAGCAAAACTGAGAGTTGCACCTCTTTTCTCATCCAAGTTACAAGATTGTGCTGCAAACAGCAGTCAGACATTAAAAATATCCTTAGAGAAGGGTGATAGGAGAAGGTGAAAGGCCAGAGGCACCTGTTGCACCAGGACAGCATGGGGATGGTCAGTTTTATATACACAGCTGACCCTGTGTATGTAACATTTATCTTTTACAGTGAGAACACTCAACCCCTGGAAATAAGCAGGGACCTGGTAGAGTCTTCACCCCTGCAGGTTTCCAAGCTGCAGCTGCACAGGGTGGGGTAGGTGGTCTCATTTAGGCTCCTTGTTCCTCTGAAGGGTGAGCCAGATGATCATCTGATCCCTCTCCAGCCTGGGCTGTTCTATTATACTGGCTTTAATATATTTGCCTTGTGCCTTCTGACACTTCAGCAGTATGAATACAGAAAAAAAAAAAAAGCTTTTGCAGGACAATGCAATCCAAGTCAAAACAAACTGACACCCTAAGTAACAGTGTGTAACATCAGCTGTGGGTTCAGCTTGAGCAGAAAGCCACCCTTTACTTTGCTCAGCACTGTGGCTCTGTGAAAGCAAAGAGCCTTTCCATGGCCACAGAAACAAAACATGAAGAGCCCACAGTGCCTCACAAACCAGGCCCCTCTGCCAGCCCATCCATCCAGGCGTCCACAGGACAGTCACCAGTGTCCCCTCAGCCAAGCAGACCCCTACACAACACTGCCCCAAGGGAAGAGAGGGCTCAGACTCAAGCACCTCCAACACAGGCCCTGCCAGACATGTGCAGTGATTTAGCACAGTAAACATGCTTGTCTGCCCCTGTTTCATGCTGTTTATGTGTTTGGGCACATTTATCACTGTCACATCCATTGCCAGCAACACATGCTGTTTTACAGGCACATTTGACTACCCTGTCATATATGCCACATTCCCCATTGCTTAAGATAGGGTTTCTGAATTATTTTAAAGTTACTCAGAAAACCTGCAATTTATTTTTGGGGAACAAGTTGAGGTGAATAAGTTGGTCAGAAAGCTATCAGTTGCTTACTATACCAAGCTACTGAAGTATCAAACAGCCACTCTCACACCTAATGGAAATGCTGAGTTAATGTATTAAAAGTGAAAAAGCAGAAAATCAAAATAGAAGAGCCCAAATATCTCAAAACCATTCTTGTAGCAAACAATAGGTGAAAGAGGGCTGCTGTTTTTCTGCGGCAGAATCCACAGGAGATACTGATGTGGATCCTCAGCTGACACACTGCACATCAGCTCTACTGATGTCAAAGGCTGTTAAGTTTCTCAGGTGCAGGCACAGTTCTAGACCTGTTCTGATATAAAACTTCAGAGCAGAACTGTAAATGGCATTGAGAGAACAACTCATGATATATCAAATTGAAGCAACTTCAATCAAGATGTAAGGTAAGCATCACCTCTATCTACATCAGCAAGTGGGCAAAAGAAAATTAAAAAACTAAAAAGCACTTTTAAAAACTGTGTAAAAAACAATTATTTCTATGTAAATGTTAATTACTTATCTAATTGAATAGAAGAATCTCTGCATTTAACACATAAAGAAAAGTCTTTTTTACCTCTATATAAATTACTACTTTGACCAATGCAGTCCCTATCTCACATACTGCTTCAGAGTCAAGGAATGGAGAAATTATTAAAATGGTAAAAAGAAATCTCAGAATTTTGTAAAGATAGTTTGTTTTCTTTGATTACTATACACACTGATACTAATAAAGTTGTGATGAACTCATTTCACATCAAGGCACTTCTGTCTTGTGAAACCAAAGCTCCTTGCACTTGAAAAACAGGTAAACCACAAAGCATCTCCCATCTGGGAAATGAGCATTAAATTTCAAAAATAGTATTTGTAACATGTGAAAGGAAAGGTGTAGATAGCATTTTTTGCCCAGTACACTCTATGTATATTGCTGGAAGCTTGCCTGCAACATGTAAGCATGCAAAATATTTGCATACACTGGCCCCAAAAGATGTATTTGGAAACCAGGATAATGGTCACAGCCTAAGTGGAGAAAGAGCCCTGTAGTTTTAATAGGAATTAAGCCAAGTTCCAGTTGGCACATATCAGGGTTAAGTGGGAATGTGGGATCCATCTTCACTTGCCATAACATTGGAAAGAAATTGTTTACAGTGACTCTTACCAGGATTTTCCACCCAGACAACTAACTCAAGTACATTTTTAGTAGCAAAAGCACAATCTAGTTCCTGGCAGCCTTCAATGCACCAATCCTACCAGGATGTCTCTCAGATACAGACACACAAGATTATTCCATTCCTTAGGCAGGCACTAATACCAACAGTTATCCTCCACAAAAGCAAAAATATTGTAAATATTGTAAGAAACAGAAGGCACTATTCAGAGCTCTGTGGTGTAAATCTGTCTCAGGAGCCAACATTACAAAGGGATGCTTTTCTTCAATAATTTGCAGGTGATACACACAGCAATAAAAACACACAGTTAAGAGCTCAGTCCTAAAGAGTTATAAAAAAAAATTTACTTCAACATTTTACAGTGAAAAAAATTCTCATCTTGCATTTGTAACAAAAAAAAAATTCTATTTTTCAATCATAATCATTTTGTCTGTGCAAGGAGACACATAATTAAAAACAGCCTCCAGGGTTCTTTCCACTTAAATTCTTCTCCCACAGACCTAAGAGCCTAAGCTGGGCTATTTCTACATTATTAACTTGGAACCAAGTTACCTTCTTACTCCTATCTTTTGAATGCAGGTTATAAAGAAAATACATTATTTTTTTCCCAAGCTCTGCTATAAGAATACCTTATTTCTAGTCAGTTTCTTTTTTAAAGCCAACAAGGCTAGAATTATTCACTAAGGAATTACCTGACAAATCCTATTAACATAAATGGCATTTACTGTAGAAAGTAACCAGATTAATACCAGGAGCTAGCAATGTAAATTAAGACTATGGGACAAATTAGCACCTCTACAACTATGATCCATTGTACTGGAAACAGTATTTCCAGTTACAGGAAATACCTATTTGGTGCTCTGTTTCAAAAGACCCACAATAACAGAATTCTATCATTTATTCTTTTCATAAAGAAATCTCCTGTCTAATAAAGACTCAAAAAAGCAAGCAAAACGAAAAAAAAGGCATTACTATTTTCACTCTACAATTTGGAAATCCAAGTAAGGCAAAAATTTTAAAGGTAAAATTGTTTCCATTGTCCAAAGAGCAAAATACCAAATGACAAAATAAACAAATATATTTATTTTCTTGGATTTTCTACTGCCCCACTTTTTTCTGTCTGTGCTTCCAGAAATCTAACATTTAGGCTCCAATGCTAACCAGTATTGACATATTATATATGACATCAATAAGAAAGGTAGGCAGACTTTTCCCCAAAGCTTTAATTTCTTATTTGACAGGAGTTACTGCTTAATGTACCAGCTCTCTGCAAAGAGAGACATCCATTTCATACCAGCTCTATAATTCAAACAAGGTCCTATCACAAATAAAGTGAAATTGGCCATGGTGCCTTTCATGTAGTAATTTTATATGGATGAGCTGTCATTTTAAATTTGACTGAAAATAACTGTAGATACTTTAACTGGATTAAAAAGAACTAAGCCACTTCTCCATAATAAAGCCAATTACCAAGCAGCAGGGATCCACTTCATCATCAATTAATCTATTCAATGTGAGCACCACCCAACACATGGAGAAGGAGAGCTGCATTTGAAGCACCTTAATTAACTAAATGCATAACAAACTATCAGGTGAAATTCGTAACTTCCCTCCCAGCTTCAGGAAACTCTTGAAATCAACAACTTTGCTTTCAGAAATAAATGCAGTATGAAAACAAGTTTGACATTTTTCTTCTTACAGAAAGGGACTAACTTCTTTTAAAAAAGAAATAGTCACCCACGTATGGAGAGATTAACCAACTAAGTGGAGGTCAAGCAGTTTGCAGGACACACACAGCTTTCCTAAATAACCACACTTAGTGACCTCTGCAAAGCATCTAGAGCCCCAACAACAACAAAAATCTACCAAAGAACATATTATCTCATCTGTCTTGCAAGCAAATAAAACTGGTCTAGGTATTTTAAACAGCTATAAAGTGAGCTATTTGTAATAAATGCCCAAAAACTTTAACACACTTTGCAACTAAAAATATGCCTGTATCTGCAGCATTTCCATGAAAAGAACAAAATGTGAGCCCCAGAAGACCAAGAGGTTTTTCTTCTGCTGTTAACAGCAGTTGCTCTGGTGCTTTGAAAACAAACCCTATCCCCAGAAGGAATATCTCTACACCAGGAATCCAGGCACAGCAGCTCCCAGTACACAGGGACATGGGGCCAGAGACTGCCAGGATGGGGACAACCCAAAAAGAAGCCCCTGCAGAAGGCAATGCACACCTGGCCTTCCACACCAAAGTTTCAGGTCCTTTCTGAGGAACCAGGCAGAATGACAGGCTCTTAAATGTCAGTGTAAAGTGTAACCTTTCTCCAAAGAAAGAAACCTGGCATTCCCTGTCTCCTGAACTTTATGCTGTTTCTAACTTTGAATAGGAGGTTGAGATAATATGAGGCACATAAGTAATTAAAAGTAATACCTTTTTGGAAAGGGTTGGGAGAGTTTTTTCTACTTACTTTTGTTTGGTGTGGTTTTATATTTGTTTGGGGTTCTTTAACAGAGTGGGAAAAATCCTTAATATGATGCTGAATTCACACACTAATGGAATTATGGAAACGAGACTATCAAACACAGCCAAAGATAACAAGGAACAAAGAGGCTGCCTTCTGAAAGTGAAAACCACTCTTCTGCAGTCTATTAGATTAGCCTGAGACAGTCAACAAGACAGTAATTACAGAAAGGGACGTGATGAATAGCATTTACATGGTCTACCAAAAGGTCTTTATTAAAAAGTCCCAGACAGCAAGTTAAAGAAACTTCTGCAGACATTAAGCAGCTTTGAGGCAGGAATCCAAGGCCAGGGCTAGACACCAGCTGACAAAGGAAACCCAGTGTGTCCTCACATTACCAGGCTCATTTTGTAAAACCTTTGTCTTCAGTGAGGTGGGGGCCAGAGAGAACCCAGGCCAAGCACACCTGGAGATGCCTTGAACAAACTGACTGGAAAACAACTGTGCACCTCTGCACTTAGCAGGCATCAGCCTCACAACCTCAGTCACTTTCAATACACTCAACAGGCACTTCCACCAAAAGTTTACTTGGTAATGTAAGAGATGGAGAAAAAGAAAAGAGACATAACAAAGGAACACCTATGTTCCTGGGCAGTCTTACCTGTGGAAGGACACTTGAAGGCAGGATTGTCCTCTGTTGCTGGCACAGGGGGAGCCTTGCAGGCAAACCTCGGCAGGGGCTGCTGTGTGTGCTCCCCGGGCTGGGCGCCATCCGCCGGGCTGCCCTCAGCGGGCTGTGCCGCCCGGCCGCTCCCCGCGCCCTCCGCGGGGCGTGCGGCTCCCTCATGGGGACTCGCGGCCGTCCCAGAGTCACCCCCGGTGTGGGCTTTGTACCGAACCGACGGGGAGCCCACAGCAACAAGGCTATTCACAGCAGAAGGGTGCACCCCGGGCAAGTCGGGCTCATCGTCTTCAGGGATGGGGTTGTACCATATTTCTCCTTCATCATCCGCGTCGCCGTCCTCGCCGCAGTCGGGGGCGGCGCTGCCCAGCGCGGCCGGGCCCGGCGGGGCGCAGCTCCGCGCCGGCCTGCACGGAGCCCAGGGCACGGCGGGCTCCGGCAGCGGCACGGGAGACCTGGGCACCGGGACAACGGCCCCGGGCACTTCCTGACAGGCATCTTCTTCTTCCAGGGGAGGAGGGGGCCGCCGGTGGGTGCTCTGCTGCAGCCAGCTGCGTTTCTTGGAAACGGTGATGCTGTTCACCTGCGGCCTGTGCTCGGGCACCTCGCCGGCCTGGGGGCACTCGGGCTCCTTCCTGCTTCTCGAAGCTATGTAAACATTTTCTATGAAATCTGAAGGCAAAAAGAGAGGGAAAGACAAATGTTTAGAATATCGTTTGGCTTTTGACAGATGAACACATTTGCTGTCGTACAACACTTGCATCAGACCTCATCCGAAAGGACAAAAGATAAGGTGATATGAGCACAAAATTAGATTTCAACCCATCAAAGCAGAATGTGCACATAACTAATAAAGAGCCAGGCATGTTTGGCTGTATTTTTAACACCACATAATTTAGATAAATGGCAGTGAGATAGCTCTGCTGAAAGGTCATGCATACTTCCGAAGAAACGGCTGCTTTTTTCTGCCAAGTTCAGGTGCAATCAGTCTGAAAAGTTACTACTACAGTACTTCTCCAGTTTAGTTATGCCAATGAAGAAACAGTCCCAATGTACTGCTTAAATGGCTACAAAATCCCCACATATATTAATTTCTAGATTTCTGTATAAAGGTGATGATATGTCCTACACCAGAACCTTCAGCCTCCTGTCCTTACCAGCTTTATCCAACAATTAAGACAGAAGCATCCCCTGATTTGGGGGGAATAAAACAAACCACACCATCATGAAAATAAGGAAGGAGAAAGAAGAAATGTAGAGAAGTTTTTAAACAACAAAAATTTCACACAAGAAGTAAACAAATTCCACTGACTGTTCCCAAAACTTGAGAGTTTCATTGAAGCAACAAACATTTAATTGTCCATGAAAAGTGCTGGTCACACTTAAGCCCCCTGTCAGAGCACAGCCAAGCTCCACTCAGCAGCAGTGCCATACCCCCCTGGCTGCAGCACATTGGGGAGCTATGACGCCTGCACTAGGACTGGAAGAAAAGCTGCAAACACATCCAAATTAAAATCAGGGAGCAGGTCAGGTAACCCTCATGCTGCTCTGCACACCAGGACACACCACACTGGGCTCAGTCAGCCATTGAGGCTGAAGGGGGATACTGGGGTTCACATAAACAGACAACCTCTTTTCACATGAAGCATTCTGCAACTGGATATTAGAGATGGAAGCAGCAATTCATTACTGCTTGAACATTATACTTAGCAAAGAATTATTTTCACACCAATAATGGATGTTAAAATATGGGCACCTTTCTGGAGGATTCATGGAGCAGCTCAGTAAATCCAGCCAAGTTTGCTATAGAAAGGGAGACATGAAAAAGACTCATTTGAACACCTTCCCTTTGACCCTCTTTTTAGGTTTGTACTTTAATGATAGAAGAGATCCTTGATAAGATCTGAAACACCACCATTTTATTTGATGAAAGATTCATCATTTGGTGATTTTTCAAAAGCATACAGTTTGCTTGTTCAGCTCAACTGCAGTGTTATCACTGTTTGTGATGAGAAGAACTAACTTGTTTCAAAGAATTAACAGAATTAATCATGCTCCTTCTGAAGCCTTTGCACTCCTCCACTGAAGTGCTTTGCTACACTTGGGGCCTAAGTCAGGCAGCTAACAGAATTTGAGGGAAATGTGCATGCAGATGTCTTGTCAAAGTTTCAGTGATTTGGCAGCAATCATGCTCCTGCCCCCACCCACAGCCTGGAAATGGAAGCATGCTGTTGTAATGATTCCTCCTTCCACACCGTCACACTACAATTTCATGTAAGAACTAACCAAAAGGACAGGAAACTAATCTGCAATGGGCATAGGGCTATGCCTACGTTTCCAAGAAGTCTCTTTGGGTCAGGGACTTCTCGGGCAGGCATTTTCCTGCCAGTGACAAATATCCCAAAGTCCTTGCTTCATTCCAAGGCTGGTCCCTGCTCTGGTGACATAAATAGATGGAGCATCCGAGAGCTGTATTTCCACAAACAAAAATATCTGCTACTTCCTGCTCTGCTGCACAAACACGGGTCCTTCCGCACTGCTTAGGGCAGGCTGCAATTCCCAAAACAACAGCTCCCGAGCAGCACAGTGTGCCTAAACACACACCCAGGGACACATCTGGTGTGAGCCTCAGGCTGCCCTTCAGCCTGAGCAGCAGAAAACTTTGTTTTCAACATCCACCCAGGTATCTCCATAACGAGCCATCTGCAAAAGCTTAGTGCAGAGCCATCAATGCAGAGCCTCCAGCCTCCTCCGCCAAGGCTGCCCACAGGGACACTCCACCTTCCACAGGACTCGGGATGATCCCAACTCATCAGCCACATGCTGCCAGAGGTCACTGATTGGAAATGCCCACTGAAACTTATCCACATTATACACTTACGTCTCCCAGCTGCAGTTTCTGCAATTGCTAGCAGTATTTGCAAGCACTGCTTTGCCTTTATTCGAACTTGGCCCTGATCCTGAAAGCCCTTATGCCTGTGTTTATTTTAGTAACAAACTGGTTCACATGCAAGTATCTGCACAACCAGTGGTTCAATATCACAGAGCTAGTTTTCAATGTTGTTAGCTGTTAAAGGAGTGAGTCAATTTTAAATAAATACAAAGCTCTGAGAGACATACAGGTCAGGAATATATTTTTTGTTCTAGAGCAATGCTTCATTCAGAAGAATGCTGCCTACTATTAGCATTTTCACATACTTATTTAATATTACATTTAATATAGTTAAGACCGTGTCTCCACACAAATACCAAACATGACAACAGTTCCTTTACAAAAGGCTTCAATATGGTGTTCAAGAAAAAAAAAAAGTCAGGTATTTCCTTCATCTTTCACTCCATTGACAGAAAAATTAAATAAATCAGTATTTCAAGTTAAGCTGTGCCAACACGTGTATGCACAGAAATCAAAGCTACAATGCTTCAACTTAACTGCAGTCAAAGCTGACCTTATGCCAACTCCGTGGGCACAGAAAATACTTCACCACGATCCCATGCCTTGCTTCGCAGATTGCATGGAAGCAGGGAACAGCTTTATCCAGCCTCTCCATATAAGGATCAAACAAGTCTCAGCTCTTCTGGCAGATATTTAAACACGCTCTCTTTCGCTAAGTTTTCTAACAAAAGTGTAAGATACAACTACTATATATTCAAATGGAACAACGACAAAACTGAAAATTGATCTGTAAGATTCCGAGTGCATCTTTAAAAAGCGAACAAACCAACCAAGCCCAGCGGGAAAACAGCAGCCGAGGAGTGACAGGCAGATGTGGGAGCCAAGACAAGGAGCAGGGACGCGCACCCAGCGCTGGTCGGAGCGCCAGGAGCTCTCGCTTTCACGGAATTCCCGCTCCCAGAAGAAGCGCAGGTAGCGATGGCACGCTGCCGCGGCCGAGGAGCCACCCGCGACCCAAGCTCCCGCCGGCCCCGGGCAGCGGGCACGGAGCATCCCGGTGCCGCGGGAGCCCCCGCCCGGCGCCGGCCGGCAGGTGGAGGAGCAGGAGCGGCCGCGGGCGGGCAGCCGGAGCCTCGCGGCCGAGCACTTACCCTGCGGGGCGCAGACCCCGCCGTGGCGGTGCCCGGCGCCCGCCGCCGCGCCTCGCTGGGACCTTCTGCCCCGCAGCTTGGAGAGCGTCCTGCGGAGCGGTTCGGCCATGCCTGGCGCTGCCTCCGCGCCGCGCTCAGCGGGCGCTGCCCCCCGGCCCGCGGGAGCGCGCAGCCCCCGAGCGCCGTGGCCGCCCCGCCGGCAGCCCCGACCCCGACCGCCCCATGGCGCCGCCGCCGCGCGCTCCCGGCCTCGGCTCCGCCGCGCACATACTTGGCATAGCTCAGCGGGGTGAGAGGGCGCCCGCGCCGCGCATGCGCCGCCGCCCCGCCCCGCCTGCGCGCGGGGTCGGCCCGGGGGAAGGGGGCTGGCTGAGGGGCGGGCGTGTACGCCGGGGGAGTGCCGAGCCCCCGGAGCCGAGACGGGAGTGCCGTACCCCCGGCCCCGGGCGCTGTGCGGGCACGGACTCCCCATCGGTACCCGTTCCCCACGGCGGCCCCAAGTGTCATCATCTCCTTCGGCCACCATGTGCGTGGCGTTTCTCGACCAAGACCAAAAGAATCGCAGCATATTTTAAATACCTGTTTTCCCTTGTTGTTGGCTCCCCCTGTCCCCAAAGCAACAAGTCCCTGGGCTGAAAACCCATTTCTGCTCCTGGGCTCAGGCTGTGCGTGTGGCAGGTCTCAGTTCCCGGCAGGTTCATCGCAGGGCCTGGCGTGTGGGGATGGAGCTGGCCTCGCTCTCAGCAGCTGTTACTGGCCCAGCCCAAATGCCACGCCGGTGGAAGACAAACCGCATTAGGACAGGGCAAATAGTGTGCTCAGGCTGCTCGAGTGGGCAAAAATCCAGTTTTGGTATACGTGGTGTTCAGCTACATCCTGCATTGGTTCCATTAGTAAATGCACAGCCCTACAAAACCGATCTTAGGAAATGATACGGCATTGATTTTTTACCAAGATAAAGTACTGAGACGGATTTGTTGGTTAATGTGTACCTGAGTCTACACCTCCTATATTTAATTTCATAATTAACAACTTCAGGACCATATTTTGCAGCTTTTTATGTGCATAGTTTATAAACAATCTGCAGTACACCTGTCTTGTGGTGGGTGAGAGCACAGGACCACTGCCATCTACTACCCGTTGGCTGTCACCTCGCTGTGGAAGGCAGCCAGGAGCAGCCAGACATTCCATGCATTCTGCATGCCCAGCACAGCACTCAAGTCCTGGACCAAAGGAAGTGCTTGTTTGGTTCTGGAGAAAGCACCATGCCACATAAGAGCCCTGCACATATTCATAGATTTCCTCTCTTACTAGATTTTGAGGAAGGTCTAACAAGTTGCTCATCTGAAACTAAATCTTCCTGAAGAACCAAATTAGATTAAATTTTTGAATCTTTAAATGTGATACACCAACAGTAGTAACCCAGTAATACCTGTATTTCTACAAAGTAAAAACAACTCATTACAGAGTAGTTGTGTTTTCTCTTCATCTAAAATAAATCTCACAGTAGTTACCATATATCACAGCACAACAACTTGAAATGCTATTTTGCCATCCAGTCTTTTGAAACCATTTGCATTCCTTTAAATAAACATATTGTGAAATAACTGTGTCATAAACATATTTCAGAGCAAGATGTGAAACCATTCCAGAATGCCTTTGGTTGGGAAAAATCCCAGAAGCAATGGTGGTGGTTGGAATGATCCCAATACTCACTGCTGTGCAGATGGGAAACTGTGAGTCCCAATGGATCTGCCCCCGTAGCCTCAGATCCTGCTCCTTCTGGCAGCTGCATTGCAGCACCCATGGACTGGTTTGGAACTGCATCTCAGGCAAATCAGAGTGCAAGAAATGCACAAAGCCAAAACTGGCAATGCTTTCCTGACAGCACACTTGCTGTGTACAGTCCATGTCTGTCTCCAGCATGCATCTGTCTCCAGGAAATTCATCCACAATTATATTTTCTTCATTATACAAGGGCCCAGGTAAAGGAAAAGCCCAGCACCCCGTCACCTGAATTGATCTTACCTGTTTAGGTGGTTTTCTTTCCCAACAAAAATTTCTAGCTGGAATCAGTATGTAAAGCTAAGCCTTTTACTATACCTCCCAGAACTGATCTGTAAGGATACAGGAAGAAGAAAGTATAAACAAATTTGATATTTTTGTTGTGCATGTCATAATTAGATGCCAAAACAGGTTGCCCAGAAAAGCTGTGGGAATTCTATCCTGGAGACATTGGAAACTTGTCTGGCCCTGGCCAAAGTCACCTGCACGGCTCCTGCTCTGTGTTGGGGCTGACCAGACAACTTCCAGAGGTTCCATCCAACCTAAATTACTCCTCTAACCATAAAGCTTCCCTCTGCTGGAGCTGCCATGCTCTCCAGCTGAGACATGGCTGGGATAAAGGAATGAAGCCCAGCCAAGCAGAACATCAGCAACAAAAACCCCATTAAAATTCTGCATGGGCACCATGCAGCCTGAGTGCCCTGACCTTACAGGTGCTGTCAGGAGGTGAGATGTGCCACCAGCACATGCATGCCTGAAGCAAAGGGCATTAATTTGAAATCTGGGAGAGGAAACCTGCCCCACTGAAAAACACCAAACAGCTTCCAAACAGCTACCAGCTGAATTCTGGGCTTTTTCTGCAAGAAACTTTTGCTGCAACCATTTCAAACTGAGCAAACCAGTTTATGTCTACCTTGACTCTTATCTTCAGACTTTCAGATTTTCCACCTGTTCTAATGGGAAATCAGATTCCTTCTGCTCATGTGTACATTTGATTGTCTGAATTATTTTACTAAGGAGTAATAACTTACTGCACTTAAAGCAACTACATAACATTTAGTGAGTTTGTCTAATTCAGGAAGCATTTTTGAAAATGCTTGTTATTTGGATATTTCAGCAATTAAAACTACAAAAATATTAGTAGAAAGCAAGTACTGGCCAGAGTAAGGACCAAATCCTGTAAAGAACTGGAGTACTGGCATTTGGTGTGCAATACTTACTGCCTTCTCCCATCAGTTTTAGCTATGAAAACAAAAGAAAATTCAACACCATTGTGTTTTCCATGCTGCTTCACACAGTATTTCCTTCATGTTCTGTATGGTTTTAAAGTTAGTTTAAGCACTTAGATTATTTCTCTATGCAATAGGCACACAGGAAATAGCTTGGTGAAAAGCTGCCAATAGTTGAGTCTATAAACACAGTTTGATCTGTATCTTAGAAAATTGTTTCCATTCCAAACTATGGTTACAAAGCACTTTTTCTTGTTGGCAGCTGGATTTTTTAACATCCCTATGCATCCTGTATTTGTCCAACAGTGTTGGCATTGATCACACATTAAAACCCCAAACTGCAGATAAAGTAACATTAAGGATCTGGCTGGAGCTAACTTGAGCCAGTGGAGTAAGAGTCAAAGCTGAGCTTTTGTTTTCAGCTCAGCCTGTTTTGTTCAGGAGCTGCAAAGCACACAGTGCTGAATGTGAGTCCTTTTCTTTGGCCTTCTACAAAAAGTAAAAGCTACTTTAAGAGAATGGGACTAGAGCTTGCATAGACTTGAAGGGGCTTCTTGTCAGGAGACGGGCAAATATTTAGGACCAGTTAAACAGTGTAACTTTTAGCAAAGAGAAAACAGTATTCTTCTGATAGTACAAAGAGAAATCTTTTAAAAAGTTTTTTTCATTAACAGATTGAGATTTCACCAATTACTAATTTTTTTACAAGCTGATAATGTAAGAACTGTACATAACTGAACAGGCAAAAAGTCCAACTTAAGTTGAAAAAAAAAATGCATTTATCAGAAGAATATCCCTGGTGAAGATGCTGGAGCATAGGTAGCAATGTTTGGGCACTGATATAGTTGAATAATGAAATTATGCAGCTAAATATTTCCTCATGAAAGACTGAAAAATAACCTTTTCCAGCCTTGCTGACAGCACCAGAAATAAGCTCTGCCTCAGCAGAAGTTGTGTTTTCCTAAGTACACAGGCTTTCATTTCTGTACACACTTGGGGACTGGGTTTGAACTGCTCCGGTCTGACTTCAGAAAATTCCATCCCTCACAGCGTACAAGATCTCCTCAGATGGATCTGAAATGACAGTTTCTTATTAATTTTGGATGTACCTGTGGAAAGATGTACTTTATTTTCCTTCAGTGGGATTCATTTGTGTGAGTAAAGCTAAAAGTGTCTGCAAACATGAATGAGTCTCCTTTTCATTAAAGCTTAACAAATCAGTATCTTTCTTCTCTCAAGACCTGTTGCAGACAGAGGGATAAAGTGACAACTATATGACTAAAGTGGAGCTGATGACAGCTGGGAACTGGAAGCATTTGAATGCCCCAATAAAATCTATGAGCACTCTTTTTGTTGAAAGCGTCTGCCTTCCTGACATCAAAATGGACTGAAATCAGAGTCCCATGAAACTCTATCAGGCAGCTAATAGCTGTGTGTCTTATCTCCAGCCTGCCAAATGACTGATCTCTCTCAGACCTAGACACCACTACAGTCATCCAGACCTTTTTTACCCCCATACTCTATTTTGAACTGGCCAGCCAAGGCACCCCAGAGGCCCAGAATACAGCTACTTATCTTAGGAAGACAAACCAATGGGAGAATAAAACATTTATATTCTAAACCTGAGGAGGTTGATAGACAACAGGCTGGACAAAGCTGAAGGTGTTCATTGCCAAAATGGGTCCACCATCTGCTTCCTGGTCACTGGAAAGATTTGCAGTTGGAGTAGCCCTTTTGAAAAGCAGATTTCAGAGACTCCAAGAGCAGTGAAGTGTTTGGCTCAAACCACTGCCTCCTTGTAGAGAGCATCCTTGCCAGACACCTTCCTGAACCAGAACAGCTTTGAGGCACTGCTGCCAAGATCTTACACCTGGTATGCTGCATGTGTATTGCTGTTCCTTGGCCATGTCCAACAAAACGTGGGTGCCTTGTCACCAGGAGGTAACACATCTCTGAGGAGCCACTGCCACCATCAGTCCTTCTCTGACCCCAGTGGCATGGGCCACCTGGGCTCTGGCAATGGGACCCGCAGCATCAGGATGCCTACCTTGCCTTTACATGAAGTGCTGAGCCCATCGCTTCCAGGGGCATGGTCTACGTGTCCTGGTAAACTGTAATTACAATGAAACAGGAAAGGATTTGAAGAGCCATATAAGGTAAACCTAGAGTCAAATGAGCAATGTGATGGAAATTCTTCTGTTCGTAGTTATCAGCTAACTTAACCACCTGGAATGTTCACAGCTCTGCCTTCTGTGCTTTGCTTAAGCAGAAATAAGACAGTAATTCATGCTCTTTTTAGCATCTTACATGTATTTTTTTAAGTTAGCATTTGACGTTTTAGAAAATGCAAGTTAACATCTCTATGACTTTTTCAAAACACGTCATTGAACTTCAGGGCTGTCATTACCACCTCTGCCTGCAGTCTTACAACATGCCAGTGCTGTGGTAGGATGTCAGTCTCGCTGAAGATATGCTAAAAATACCAAAGTATTTTGGGTATAAAGAAGCCAAAGCATGACCCACACAGTAAAAATAGTCCGTATCATGAGCATCACCACAATTACCTTCTCCTAACATGGAGACAAAAACAGCAGATTGGTGGCACTCAACCTTGCCTGAAGTGAAAGTAAATACTAGAAAATAGTGTAATATATTTGGTCAAAAGAAAAACAGCTCCAAACTTTTGCTCAAAACATCAGGAGATTCTCTGTGATGGAAATGAAAACAGTAAATAAGCACTTGTCTGTCATGTCATATTCATGGTCCTGCCATTTCTGCCCCATGAGGGCAGAGAAGAAGCAGAGCTCTCATCCATGTCCACCTGTGGTCCATCATTCTACTTGGCCTTGTGCCTTCACAAAGTCTCCACCACCATTCAGGCTCTCACAGAATTTGGTTGTTAATCCAAATTTAGATTAAATACAACATTTGTGACTCTCATCCCCCACTTAGCTGGAGCTACAAGGTTTTCAAGCTGTGTCCCTGTTAATATTGAACAGCAGCTTGTAACACCTGCAGACCCATTAGCACAGCTGGCTCTGCCAGGCCACCCAACACAGCCCAGGGGATGTTGCAAGATCCACCTGTCATAAATCACATTATGCATGGGGCCTTAAAGCATGCAGCATATGCAAAATTTACTTATTAAAAAGTCTGCAAAACTTACAACCCTGTACGAATTGAATGACTTCCAATTACCTACTATCAGCCAACACAGTGCCAGATGGGGGAACACAGTTAATGAGCATCTTCTTAGGAACTTTCAGAAAGTAGATTCCCCTTTCTTCCACTTCTACCTTTAGAAATAGCCATTTTTCAAATAATCAACTTTCAAACTCAAAGTTTCACATAGTATAAGAGACAAAGTTTCACAAAGTATAAGAGACTTCTGAATGTGGTATCAGGAAAAGCAATATATAGGAAAAAAAGTGGAAACATCCTTCAGTTGAAAGACTGATCCTTTTAAAGAACAGAATATACTGTGTGGTGCTCTAAATACTGAAGATAATCACAAGGATGCCTTAAAGATGTGTTTTCATAATCTTAAATTTTAAGTAACAGATGTTTCTGTAGGCAAAATCTGGCAATGACTTTTAAAAGGTGAAAGGACCTAGTCTATTTTTCTTTTTACATAAGTTAAATAATTTTATTACTCAAAAAACTTTACAAGTGTGCATAAAGATAATTTCATTATAGTTATCCTGTATGTTACAAAGCCAAAACAAATGTGGGGGTAAAAAAAGCCAGAGAAACACAGCATATCACCTTAGGCTGCTGAGAGATCTGTGGAATTTCATACCTGAAATATTCTCTTCATTCTCTCTATTGTGTGTATGTCAAATGGAGCAATCAGAGACATTAATGGTGAGGAACCATGGAGGGTTTTTTTGCATGTCCTGGAATGCACCTATCAAGTAAAACTGTGTTTCATCAGAGAAAGAGTTTTCCTGCTTGGGACAGCCAGTGTAGGATACATGTTTTGACCTGATGAGCTTTTTTGACTTGTAAAGAGCAGTGCAGCAAGGAGATTAATACTTGAGCCAGCTGGCTGCAGCAGGGAAAGTCCCTTATTTGCAAACTTGCCAGAGTTGCTGCCTACTGTCTGCTGACAGCTTTCTCCCAGCACTCACTCACTGCTGTGATAACAAGGAATGGTAAAAGCCAGCAGCTCATGGGAAGGTGCTATGGTCAAGCTTCTTTGCATTATTGATGTCCATCATAACATTCAATCACTCCTGGAAGACGAAACAGAATCCATAGAAATGGAGGTGAAAAATAGATTTATAATCTCATTTGTGCTCCCTTAATCACACATGTCCTCCATTTGCTCGTATTCAAATCAATCTGGGTTTAAATATCTTGAGTTATGTGGTCCTATTATTATCCCAACGACCTCACCTCGTCCTGTGGTCATGTAGTTAGGAAGCATTTCCAAGTATTTAACCCAATGTTAGTCAGCTGTTCTGTCTCATCGTGCCTCATGATGAACTGGAGTAATTTCCTGCTGGTCTTTGGTGGCTGCTCAGGCCATGGCACATGGTCCTGGGGGGCACCTTTCCCTGCCCAGCCTGGCAAACCACTCTGCTGGGGGCAGAGGTGACACCAGGCACTGGCCAGGGACCACCAGCCAGTGCTGCATGGATTCCTCTGAGCTTCCAGGGATATCACCTGGACAATAATATCTATATTCAAATGCAATTTACTCTTTTAAATAATTGAAAATCAATTATTTAAAAGAGTAAATTGAAATATTATCTCCATGGGAGAGGAAAGTCACTGTGTCTCAGCTGATCAAGTATTCAGAAAAGGCTACAAAGGCTTCTCTAGTGGGCACTCACAGTAAGGGCACTCTTCAGGTGAGACCTGTTAGAGAAGTGGGAGCTATTGAAAATATTCAAAATATTTACATTCTTTAGTGGATAGAAGCACTACTTTATCCTAATCTCTTCTCTAATTACTTGAGTTTCCAGCTATGCCCCAGGATAATCTGTGTAACATTGACAACAAAGACCCACAGCATTTTAATACAACAAATTTCACAATATCACAGTATCACAATATTGGGGATTCTGAAAGAATGTATATCTAATAGATTATATCAACTTTTCAGTGTGTATTTCTCCTTATTTAACCCCTCAGCTTTGCTTCTTAGTGCTAAAATTTGTTTCCTAAATGCCAGATTCTCCAGAATAACAAGACCCACTGTATATAAAAAACAATAATTTAAAGTTAAGCTTCTGGGTTTTTTACATTGAGCTCTGAGATCTAAAATGACTGATTTTAAAATCTATTTTTGGATGGGTTTAACTTTGTATGTTCCCAAACACCAGTGTCTGCTCTGAAACATCATGTGCGAGGTCATTTTCAGTGTACTTCCACTTTTGTCTGGCAAATTCCCCTGTTGTCTATTTATGAAAGAAACACATTTAAACCGGATATACTGAGTGTAAAACCAGAATTTGCATGGGAGGGACAAGGGCAGAGGAAAGTCTGAAACTAAAATTACTCCAAGTAGCTTATTCAAACTGTGTTTCCAAGGTGACAAAAACCCCTTTATTGCAAGGTTGCTCATTTATGTTGTACAGTTGCCAGGATTTTGATCTAATTTTTAGTGCTGAAGAACTAAAATTATCCCACTTCTTCCCAAAATAAAACCCAACCAAAACAGATTTTAACTGTGTAGTGGCTTCTGTCTTTATGACCAGCAACAAAAGAAAATCAGGTAAAATTGTAAAGCTGCAAATTTTGGAAGATGTATCCCCAAATAGCACATTCTAGTTGTGCATGCAGTTCATCAGGTGTCACAGGCTGAATCATGCACTGAGAGCCCATCACCAGTTGGCCTTTCTGAGCTGACACCTTGCACATGTGTGTGACAGGCAGGACCCCACCTGGGCAGCTACCGGTGCAGCAAAGCAGGCTGAGAAAGGAAAACCCTGAGGAAACACACCCTGAATGTGCTTCTTCAGATCTTCATACATGTATTTTGGGAAAAAAAGAACCCTAAGCAAACACCAGAGACTGCCTCCTGCACTGCTCTCTGAACAATCCCAAAACTGACAGATCAGTTCAGCAACACTACTGAGGCAGTAAAATGGATGTTTTGTTAACTACTGTATCAAGTTTCAGAACTTTAACACCTCAGTATCATCAACACCTTGTCTCAGGATTCAAAGCTCTCTTTTGCACAGCACATTGTCCTTCTTTACAGACAAAACCTGGAATGTTCCTTTTACTTCCCCAGTCCTGCTCCTTCCTTCTATCAACATCTTTCTTTCATAGAAAACACTCCAAAATTTGACTTCAAAGTCATCTTCCCTATCTACTTTGCCTGCTCCTGAGACACAAGAAATCAATTAATGCCCTAAGCTAGCATATTTTTCCTTTCTAAAGAATATAGGGGCTCAGTGAGGACCCATAGATGTTTACCTGAAAAATCCCAGAGAATCATGCCCCACTTAGTTTTACTTCCTGCCTTTCTCTCTCTTACTGTCATAGCTGATGTTTGGGACACTGGGACAAGTGCCGTGACACATCTCCATAGAAGATTCATTTCCTGAAGTGGACCTTCACCATCTCTAGACCTCACATCCATGGCAGTCCTCACACTCCTGTTCCTTAGGCCTTCAGAGAGGCTTTGCCTGTAATGCTCCCAGGGCTCTGAGCTTTGCCCCTAACAGGGGCAGAGGCCTCTGTAGGCAGGAAAATGGGTTTATCAGTCTTTCGTCTGTCAGTTACTTAAAACAGTCCTAGCAGTCAGCAACCTCAGAAAGCAGACAGGTTTACTGAGCTTCCAATGGAACCTATTCCTTCAGGATTCAATGGAGGCAACACGCAGGGCTGGTTTGCTGACTGCCCCCACCTCCTCTGCCCACCCAGTGAAAACCAGCTTGTGACTCATGAAGGCATCCTGGTCTCCAGTGGCATTTCTGGTTCCACACACCATTTGAGAAGGACAACAGTTGTGAGGAAGGACTGCTTCCCAAGGAGGCACTTCCTTTGCTGCTGACAGGCAGGAGCTCTGTTATGTCTCATGCTCAGGCTGCTGTTGCCTTAGAGACCAGAACAAACTGAAGAATCTGCACTTCCCAGGCATCAGGGTTTCCTGCAGAACTGATTGATGTTTATCTTTCCCCACTAAGAAGTCCTCAGGCTGTAGCCACTGGAGATTACTGCAAGGCAAGACAGCCAGTGGCAGGGTGAGCCTCCATGGGGCAGGGGGCAGGAACTGCAGGGGTGATGCTGCAGTGCTGCTTGGGAAGCCACACAGACACACAGGGAGCAGGACACCAGGGCCCAGCTGCTCCATGGGCTTGCCTGTCCTCCCAGGTGACATGTAGGACATGTAGGACACCAGCTCCCCCTGCTTTGCTAATTTGGGGTACTTCCCAGAAGCCTGAAGTCAAACTACTTGTCATTCACTGGGCCAAGTCTTCCCAGAATGTAGTGTGCCATGTTTAGGAATCCCAGTATGAAATGTTCCTAGAACATCAAAGAAACAGTGAATTTTCTATTTTAATATATCTGATTCAGCAAACACCATGGAGCCAAGTGTCTACCTCAAAGCACACTGCACGTGGTGTTTCTGTCTGAAAAGCACATGCATCTCCCCTGCCTGTCCACAGGAGATTACAGGGAGGGAAGTTCCCAAGGCTTTTAGCCCAGTCAGCAGGGGCAAGCCCTACCTTATTAATGCAGCTATGACACTGCAAATCTGTGCATCTCAGTCCTTGCTGCACTGGCTTGTGCCCTCCCTGGCAGGTTTGTATACAAAATGTGTATTTTTAAAGTACATTCATAAGCGTTAACCTGAAGCAGAATTTTTCTTGCCTGTCAGTGCAGAACATCTGGAAATGATCAATCTCTCTTTTCACCTTGCCCAAATGTCTTCAGGGAGAAATTAATCTTTTAAGACATCTATATTAAAATGAAAAAAATGCATTTGTAAGCTTTCACAATTCAGCAAAGTTTTCCTGAGAAGAAAGCATAGAAAGGTAAAGGAATCCATTCTTTCTAGGAGTAAAAAAGCACAAATCCCTTTCCTTACTCTGCTGCAAGGTGCACAACAAAGCATCACCCCCATCAAGAAACAGAGGCTCACTGCTATTGTCCCAGCACTGTAAATTCTCATGTGAATTAGTTCATAGATAGCAGAATTTCCATTGCCTGTGGTGGGATTAATACATAGCTGAATTGCATCCACATGTGTAGATTCTTGCAGGAATGAATGCAGCACCTCTAAGGAAAACGTTACCATTCAGGGAACCCACAAGCAATGAGCAGCGCTGCAATTTACTCTCCCCCACCACCCTTTGTAATATAAGAACCAGTGAATCAATTGCTATGAAAGAGACAAGCTAAGGTGAGGAAAGAGCTGACTTTAGAGGGCGGTATTGGCGTGCTACCAAGAGCAGAAGCATTGAAGAGAGCTGTTTTCCCAGCAGGGCGTACTCTGGGGGCAGAGGCGTGTGCTGGGTGCTGTGCGAGCGGGCCCTCGCACGGGCAGGGTGTGCCTGCCCAGGTATTTCGCTTTGGAGCAGCAGCAGCTTTTGAAGTGACTCTCCCTATCAGCCTGGCAGACTCCACTTCGGTTTCCAGAGTGCACCAGCTGGATTCCTTTCACATGAAACTGCCATCAGAGGATGCACTCTAGGAGGGCACTGAATGCACTTGGATGGCTGCTGGGTGTTGCTCCTGTGGGAACAAAGCTGAGCAAGCCCCCAGCACAGACGAGGCCACGTTACAGACACTCCCCTGTTGTGCTGAGTGACTTACTAAGGGAAATAGAGCCCCAGATTAAAGAGCATCCTTTAGATATCAGAAATAGAACCACTCACATAGAGCATCCCCAAACCCTATAGCATTAACCAGGAGAGTCAGTAAACCTTATTCTTATAAAACAGGAGAGCTACTAATTTAGCAAACAAAAGCTGTAAGCAATATAATGGAAAAAACAAACAAATGTTCAAGATGGAACTGATCACCTGAAATGGATTACTTCTCAAGTGCCAGGGGAGCAAATTTCCAGCTGCTAGTATTTCTGGTTCTTAATGCTCATGTTTGTATGCACAATCTGGAATATAAACACAGTTCTGATAGAAAATCTGGGAGAATTTCATGGAAATTAGTGCTGTTATTAAATGTGACAGTTTTTCAGTTAACTTCAGCAGAATGCTATTAAAATCTAAGGGCTTTCTGCAGCATAAGAAGAAAAAATCAGGATCTACAATATATTCCCAATATAAACCAGCTGATTAATCTAAGCCCCTTCACATTATTGATTGAACTCAGAATTTCAGAGCAGTCCATGAAAACAGCTGCATCACCCCAGCATTACTGCCCTGCTGCAGCCAAAGCAGCCATCAGGTGAAGTTTCCTACCATATGGCATATCCAGCCCTGGAAGCATTTGCCCTATAAGCAAATCACATTAGGTATTTTCAGTGAACAAGATCATTATCTTTCAGCTCTATATGTTGTGAAAAACTAAATTGGGTCCTGTAAATAAAACCCTAAACACATATAGTGGGTTTATTCCATCTCTAGAATCCCCACTGCTTCTCTCGAGTATAATGGTATTTTCATTCCTTTTGAATAAGCTTGAGAAGAAAAAGTTGGTTTTAAATTTAACTTCTGAGTGAACTGCAGGGCCTTAGTGTTAAATGCTGTCCAGAGATACCCCAGTTCAGCAGCAACACAATCCTCAGCAAAAATCTGTTCCAAGGAAACTTGGAGTTGCTAGAGAGGGTTATATGCTTCCCCAAATGAAGAAAGTTAAACTCTCTTGTTCATCTGCATGTTTTTGCTGGTTTCTACTGATTCACTAAAGCAGCTAGCTGCCAGCACAGGCAGAAGGGCTGCTGGGGCCCTTCTGAGCAGTCACTGTCACTGCATCACTGCCTCCCCTTCCAGCACTGCTTCGAAGCCAAGAAGGCTGACAGGAATGGAGTGGGCCTGGCTGGCCTGGGGCAGCCAAGGGGCTGGGTCACCTTGGGAAGGCACATTCCAGCCTTATTTTTGTAACCTACCATGAAAGAAGGTTAGAAGTCCGTGCTATTATAAGAAAAACGCAATTTTTCAAAGCCAATTCTTCCTCACTTTCACATTTTACAGAAAGAAGAGTTTTTCTTGAGTATTCTTAAATTTAAACCAACTATACCTTTTTCAAGCACAAGATCAAAAACCCCTTTTTAGGCTTTCCTCTTCTAAGTCAGAAACCTTGAAACTCCGTAGTTTGTCTGAAATAGACACTTAGCATAACATTTAACCATTCATTATTTTCATACTGATTTTCACTGCTTGGTTGAGACAAACACATCTGACTAAAATTGTGTGCCAAATAACTTTTTTCATCATGATCTATCAATATAAGAATTATTTTTTTTAAAAAGCAAAGATCATGGTAATCTCCCCACACAGCCTTCAAAAATCATGTGAAATTTACAGTGCAAAAACTGCTTAAAATGCCTTTGTCTAGGGCAAGATATCAAGAAAGTAAACAAAATAGATGTGTACTGTTTCAAGAGACACTTAACCAAGCATTAGAAAGAAAATTGAAGGGAATTGGGTTCCGTGGAGTGGAGCTGAGCTGCAGATGATTCAACAGGCTCCGTGCCAGCAGTAACAAAAGCGCTCTCTGCTGGAGCAGCACAGCTGGAAAACCTGCAAACAGCCTTTACAGGGATACTTTAAAAAGAATAGGTTTTCAAGGGGGAAGCAGTTTTTCATTGCTATTGCCTAAGATCCTGGTGACACAGCTGCCAGACAGACAGGTTCTTTACAAGGACCCAAGAGCCATGCATAAATGTTCCTGGGAGAACAAGCCACTAATGTAAGCAAACCTTAGATCCTGTACAAACCCCACTATCCCTAACTATTAAGACATTAGGTTTTGAACTAGTCCTTGCCATTACCAACCTTGTAATTGCATTAAATAATGCAACTCTGAATCATTTCAGACAATGTATAAACTCTTAGTCTCACAGAATACAATTTTATCAATCCTAAGGAAGGGATTACCACAGAAAGTGATACATTTCTAGATCAGAAGCCTAACTGAGAAACTTTTTTGTGTGTGTAAAAAAAACCCTTCTTTAGGTCTTCATTAAATAGTAGTGATCCTTTCTGCAACAGAAGTGAAATTAGTCTCTCACATTACCTGGCCTGGTTCCTCAGAACATCCCTCACCAGTGTCAGAGAAGCTACTTTTTAAACAAAGCTGAACCATGTTCTGCTTCCATCAGAAAGACTCCCCAATAACTTTTGCTGTGAGCCTGTTGCTGGCAGGGCTGTTTGTTTGGTGGTTTGGTTTGAGGAGAGTGTGTTAATCCTCCCCTGAGAAGTGCTGTGGTTTAGGTTTAAGTCCCCATTACAATTTCCTGGGGTTACCCTGTATTAATCCTCTATTTGTTTCTGTATCAGTCCATCTGCAGCAAGAAACATAGGGTGGGAGCAGTTATGGGAAGGGATGGAAAATCAGGGTTTGCTCCTTAGAACAAGTTTACTTTGTAAGAAGACAAGAAAATACAGAGTTCTTGTGCTGCTGCTCACAGCTACAGCAAAGCAAATACATCTTTGTCTTCTGAAGCTACCAAGACTAAAGCATTCTAAAGATGAAGACCACTTCATCTTCTAAATGAAGAGCCTTGATAAAATTATTTGATAAGGACTAAAAATGCTTATCTCCATTCATTGAATTCATTACATTCTTACATCAATTGAGCTCCACAGGCACAGGCTTCCCTGAAAATTCCTGCTTTTTTCAGAAGTGCCCTGAAGAAAACAGTTCAAAGGACCCAGCAGCACAAACCCATTCCAATCTCTGCTGTGACTCTGCCTTCCAGCCCCAAACAATCTTTACACATTTCTAACAGTGACACAAATTCTGTGGACTCCTCTGGAGATGATGTTCCTTTTGGTCTGATATTCTCAGCATAAAGAACTAGCTCACTGCAATCTTTATCCCTCCATTATTCCTGCTATTTATTGGTTCCTGATTATGACTTTCAAACATTTAGAAAGCAGCCCACTGCTACCAACATATTTGTCCCAGAACAGAACTACTCCCTGAGATTCCCACGTCTCACAGGAAGCCTCCTGTGCAATGAAAACACAGTATTTCTTCTCAGCAGTTTTCTGTCAATATTTTGTTGTACAAAAATCTGCTTCTGCTTCAGTCTTGACATTCTGAGACAGCCACAGCCTGCCCAGCTAATCACTGCCTCTTGCTACATCATTTGTTGGACTTCACCTCAGTCAGTGCAGCCAGAAAATGCCTTTGGCAGTAATGGAATCAGATTTCTAAGCAAGGTGTCTCCATTTGCTCAAGGGTTTTCTAATCACATCTTATGCTAGTGTTTTTGAGAATTCTTCTCCTCTAACATTTGCCCTCTTGTGAATTACACAGGGGTTGGCATCTCCTCCTGAGCATGCCTGGACAGCCATTCCCACTCAGCTGCTGCAAGAGCAACTGGCCTGTCAGCAGTGCCCCTCTGTAGGGCACTGGTACCACCATGGCTGTGCCCAGGCCCGAGGTCCTGGCGTTTGTCCAGCATTGGGAAAACAACCTTTCAGATTCTTCCAGTCTAACAAGGATTTGTGGCTGTCCCTAAACAACATGGAAATGGAAATGCTGCCCAGCTGTAGCCATTGCCAGGGTCCCTTTCCCTGGTACAACCATTTATCCTACAAGAACACACAGCTCAGCTGTAATCGTCCTCCATGCTTTTAAGACAGTCCTGCACTGTTCTCACATCCAATCCACACCCAAAACAAAAGCACAAACATCTGTGACCAGTGGCCAAATGGGCTTGGATAAAATGAGCAAACTAACACATAAACAGGAACAAGAACCTTTCAAGCCTTCAAAGACTGAAAGCATTGCATCTTTTTGTCCTGATTCTCTAAGATTAGCAAGCTGGCAAAGGAGCTTCCTGTCACCAGACTGAGCCAGCACTGCACAGCTTCTCCTTCTCTCCAATGATAAAACCCCTCTTCCTGTGCTGGCTACAGGTCCACAATAAATCACTCCTCATGGAACACACTACATTTCTCTGGGCTTACTTTGATATTGGCTACACTAAGCTTATCCCAAACTATCTGTTAACAAATCAGCACTTCAAGAGCAGTGGTCTGCATCAAGAACAGGAACAGCACAGTAACAGAGGGATGCTTTTCAACAACCTCCCTGACAGCTCTTCTGGGAAGGAGCACTGCCTGCCATTACCCTCACCATTACCTTTACTTCTATACTGACATGGATTCTTCTTTTCCAGATCATCCTGCATCTCCAGGAAAGCCAAGTACTGCAGGTGCTATTGTGCCACCATCTGAAGCAATGCAATGTGCTCACTGCAAATTAATTACATTCCAGACACTATTTTTCTGATTTTGACAGATTTTTAAGAGAATGTCGTCAAATCAAACCTGTATGCAATTTTACTGCCTTTTCCCCCCAATACACATAATGTTTGTAACCAACTTTGATTCATCATAAAAACAGTAGAATGATGAGTTCATAGAGCACTAATTTTCAGAGGCAATCTTCCCCATTTGTCAGCAAGGGTGTATGTCCACTATCACAGTCTTCCCTTGAAAGACAATCCAGGATAAACTGTTCTATAGTCAGAGATTTTCTGAACATCTGAGCTATCAGTTTAAGCTGGTGTTTACTCACATTTCACAGTACCTGATGTGTCGACAAATTTTCATTATTAGCTGTCCAAACCTGAAGAAAATTCTGTTTCTTGAAGTCTTTTGAGTTGCTTCAGAAGCTGCAGCATTGTACCACTTCTCTCATCATCTCTTTCTAAAGATGCACTGAAGCATCTCTACCAAAAAACTTCCAGTTACAGAACCAATCTATCCAGATAATTCAGCTTCACACAGGCTCTCACAACCTTGTTTCAGATGTCTTACTTCAGAAAAAGGCAAAGAGTTTTTGTGCCATTTCTCCTGAACAGGGAAGCTGCCATGGTCTCTGCTTACCATGAAGATTCCCTCAACCTGCAAAAAATACAATTAATTGTTCTTCTCCCAAGCTAGACACGCTGGTTTTCTCCTTGGAAAGTGAGTATCAGATGGTGTTATCTTCAAGAAAACTGGATACTACATATATCACATGGTCTGGAAACAAAAGGAGCAATTGGCAGGATAACTTCCTGAGCTGCCCTGTGGAATAGCAAAAAATGAATGGACAAAAGCCTCGTTGGTCACAGCAGTCATGGGAATGCATCCTATCTCCAGAGCTGGTGACATTAACCTTCAGCTGTAACACTCTTCAAGGAGCACTGCACTAGCAAACACAACTACTGTAAAACCCAAAAAGGCAGCTGGAGTATTTTGAGAAACCCTACAGAGAGCTGGCACTCCACAAGCTTTGCCATGACAGTATCCCTCACCCTGCAGCTTGCTAGGACAGTGGCTGGTGTCTGGGTTGCAATAGGAAAGGTGGAGCCCTCATCTGTGTCAAATATCACAGATTTGGCCCCACAGCCTGTGAAAGTGGCAAGGAGCAGATGCAGTCTGCAGGTAGACAAGGATCCAGAGAAAGCATTATCACACTGCCAAGGCTACAATTGCATAACTCATAACTTCTTAACAACTTCATATATTCACTGAAAATGAATAGACCACAATTTCTATATATTGAGGTTAAAAAAAAATCTCTTAAAATCACTTAGAAATATTAACATCATATTAGCACATATGTATACAGAATCTGCTCTGCTAAAGTAAAGCTAGTCCAAGACAGAGGAAAAATAGAAACCAAAAATTTTTACATTAACAATTTAATTACATGAATCTCTATTAGCAGGCACTAATCTCACTGCAGATTTTCTAAGGCACAGAATCTTTATCTGAAAACATACAGCAACCTTTTCTCCAATCCAGTACAAGCTGATACCTGCTGGTACCTTGTCATATACAGACCCAAAACCCCATTCAGCAGCATACCACAAATGCAACATATACTGGCTATCACTTTGAGAGGAATACCAACTGTTTGTACTGAAATAAATACAATTTGGCAGCAAAGACTCTATCACAGCTTTGTCATAATTTTTGTCCACATAAATATCTTGATTCTATTTTCTGTTTCAGGAAGAACACATTACATGCTTCAATTCTCCTTCCATCAGTTAGTCTCATGTTTCACTGATGAACATACCATAACAATAAAATAACTGTAAAATATTAAACTCAGTTTTAGGTCCATTTTTTTTTCAGTTTGTAGTTGTGTATTTATTTGAACAAAAAAGCCCTGAGGAATCTGTTACGTCACATATCAGTGAATGGCATATAATACAGAATTCATTGCTCCTATTCACCAAGCATGCAATGCAATATTTATACCATAGATGTTTTCAAATGTAGTTTTATTCCAGTGACTATTTGCAGTCTATACATATATTTAAAAACAACATTATGTGAACATATCACAGACCAGTACCTAAAAAATCTTTAGTATATACTCCTTTATAAAAGGTTTTGACACAATGGAAAAGTCAGTCCAGAAGAACGCACGTTACCAGGTTTCTTGATAAACAAAATACTGTGAAGCCCTGTAACCTGCATGAGCACAAGTATCCATGGCAATGAATCTTTCATCTAAATCCTTGTTTCAAATAAACAGGTTTAAATTTTGGTCAGTAAACAAGTTTTACCACAACACTGTCCATTTAATTTTGTGCTTTCCAAAAGGCAAGCACACTACAGAAATAAAATTCCCTACCCGAGAGAGAAATGCAGTAAACACGTATTTGTTTCCCATCTCAGCAGAGGAATCCAAGTTCCTTGAAATTCTCATTATGTCTAAATCCAAAACACCCTGCTTATACCTTCTTCTTCTTCTTCTTTGCCTGTTCTCCAGACTCTACTTTACGTTTCTTAGCAGAAGCTGGTTCCTCGTCTTTTTCACCATCTTTAAATAAAAGAAAGAGTTCATCAAGATCAGCAAAGCCAGCTTTTTGTCTTAAACACCACCCTGTCTTAGAATAACTGACTTAACCACATCTGAGACGGCTGGAAAAAAGACACTGTAGCATTAACTGACAACATCCTCATTTTTTGAATGCAGACAATATGTGGGCAGAACAGGAATGGTTACTTCTTACCACTGCCACAAACCACTGCAGGTAACTGAAAAGAGGCTTTATGATACTGTACAGTACCTGTTCTAAAAAAAATTATTATTTGACTAGCTGACAGAAAAAGCTAGAAAATGACATTTTTGAAGCAGGAAATAATGTCAAAATCAATTAACGTTTTACCTTTTTCCTTTGGATGAAGGCTGACTAAGAGAAATGCATGGACAGGGAAAACATAGAACACACGGAGAAAAACAAAAAAACTGCTACTGGGAAAGAACACCCAGAACCAAAGAACGGGCAAGACAACAAAAAAATCCTTCTTTTGGAAAAGCTTTGTTCACAACTTTACCAATGAATGAAAGCATTGTGTTCTGAAAGCTCAGAATTTCTTTTTCTGGTTCTGTTCTCTTGGTTATTGCTATTCTCTTTCTCCAGCAATTAAAAACAAAAAAATCCACCCACCTATCAAACATTTCTTTACTACCTAAACTACCATTACAGCTTTTACCATCACAGAAAGTGAACAGGATAGTAAATATTTTCTTCAGTAATCTGCCCCACGGACCTTCTATTTGATTCCTCTTTTGGACCCCAATTTTGCAAACGTTATAGAAATAATCTGACCTACATCTACAACTAAGGCCAACACCTTAGTGTAAAACACCTGAAGCTTTTACACCACCTTCTGTTTTAGCAGCACCATGAGTGAACCTGTTGGTTTCACAGAATTACAGAGCCACAGACTCTAATGCTTCCCTGCTACTGACAGAGGGGGAGAGGAGCAGAGGGGCTGCTCGAGGGTCTGTGTTGGATCCAGCACAGCCAAAGCACCGGCCCTGCAGTGCCCCAGCCCTGCGGCCAGGCTCTCTGCCGTGGGCAGCGGTGGAGCAGGAGAGGCCGGCAGAGCTCCCTCGGGGCCCGGGGCCGCCTCCCGCCCGCCCGCTGGGCTCCGGCAGCGCCCGAGCCTCCTTCCGTGTGAGGCACGGCTGCCTCAGCCGGGGCTCACCCGACTCCAGGGGCTCCTGCTCCTCGTCCGGCAGGAACTTGGCTTTGCCGGCCTGGCGGGGCGCGTCGTCGCCATTGTCCTCGTAGATGTTGGACCACTTGATGGCCATGTCGAGGGTGGGGGCCGGCGGCGGCGGCTTCTCGGGCGGGCTGTAGGTCTCCGGCGGGGGCACGGCGTTGCTCCTCCACACCTTGAACTCCCTGGGGGGCTGCGGGAGAGAGCAGAGCGCCCGTCACGGCGGCCCGGGGGGCCCGTGGCGGCCGCGGCGCCGCCTGGGTTCACCCCGCGCCCCCCGCACCTCCTCGGGCGCCCGCAGCACGCGGCTCTCCCAGTCGATCTCCTTGTTGAGCGGATTGTAGAGGAAGGCGGGCGGCTGCGACACCCGACGGAAGAGCTCGTCGGGCGGCGGCAGCCGCGACCGCCCCGGGGTGCCCCCCGAGGCCGCGGCGGCTCCCGCCGGGCGCTCGTCGGGCTGCGGCTCTTCGGGCTCCGAGTCGGAGCTGGAGCTGCCGTAGGCCGCGAAATAGCCCAGCGGGTCCTCCCCCTCCGCCGCCATGGCGGGGCCGCGCCTCGCACCGCCCGCGGAAACCGCGCCCGCGCCGAGGGTTCCGGGCCGCGGCTGCCAGAGCCCGGCCCGGGGCCGCGCGGGGCCGGCGGAGCGGGAAACGGGGCCTGAGGGCTCCGCCGTACCGGGGGCTTCCCTTCGAGTGACCAGAGAGCGAAAATCTGACACGAAACCGAGCCAACCTTCATTTCTCCCTTTCCACACCTGCAGGCTAAGCGGGGGGAAAACACATTTTCCTTAATGTCCCATCAGCGGCTAACCCAGGGCAGGCACAGCGCTGGTCATCACTGCTCCAGGAGGTATCTGTACCAAAACAGATTTTTCAAACTTGTTGGACCAGGTTTGTACTAGACCTCCCTTGTGATTGACTCATGCACACAATACTGCATCAGCTAAAACACTGGTGCTGCTCTAAGGGGAGGGAGGGCAGGGCAGGTTCAGGTGGGGTGTCAGAAAAGCTTTTTCACCCAGAGCGTGTCTGGGACGGGCTCCCCAGGGCAGCGGTCACAGCACAGCCTGACGGAGCTCAGGAAGGGCTTGGACAACACTCAGGCACAGGATGTCACTCACCCTTGGGGATGTCCTGTGCAGGGCTGGGAACTGGACTCCGGGATCTTCATGAGTCCCTTCCAACTCAGCACATTTTATGATCCTATGTTCAGATTACTTCTACTACCAGAAGCAGGATAAGATCTGAGGAAGGGGTTTTGGTTGTACTATGCTCACTTCCTTTACTGTAAAGATGCTAAACCATATCCAGCTGATCTCTCATAATCAATTCCATGTCATTATTTTGAAGTAAGCCCTATACACAAAGTACAATGAAAACAGTCGCTGAAGTGAGACACCACAGTGCCTGCAGCATTTGCAAATCCTTTTTCAAGTCATGCTTCTCAGCACTCAAAGTTTTTGTTTCTCCCCTGCTATTAATAAAAATCTTAATTTAAGAATGAAATCGGTATGCGTGGTTGGAAGCAACTCTTCTCACATCCGTAGGAAGTTGAGCAATAGAGTCATTTGAAAAAAAGCAAGAATCAGGTTAGTAATAGTAGTCATGAACTGCAGAAACTACTTAAGCAGCAGAGCTGTTGATTTCTCATGCATGTTTTCCTTACAGACTGCTCTCAAGTGCAGTCCTACCAGCACAGGCCTTTCACATTAAGTCACTCTTTCCACCAGACTTCTCTAAAAAGACAAGGAGAACAAAAGCCTCCCGCACACACAAAACCAAAACCACACATCAAGGTAATGGCATGAATTGCTCTTGCAACCTGCACATCTTTAAAATGAGAGAGGCAGACAGAAAAACAGGCAATTGTACAAAAGAATTTATTCCAAAAGTTGTGATAAAAATACATTTTAAAAAGGCACATTATAGACATTTGGAAAGACAATACATTCACTCAAGGTCTCAGGTTTGCAGGCTCCACTGGGAGTGGTCCCTGCACACTGCACAGGGCAGGATGGGGAGCAGGAAGGCAGCCTCCACCCTGAGCTGGTGCATTTTCTCTGTTAAGGCCAACCCTGCTCACTCTCTTCTCTTTACAAGAACCCAGGAAGGGACTCAAGCCTAAGCAGAGCTCTTTAAGTGGTTACATTTAGACAAATCACTTTCTAGACATCCCAAGTACAGGCAACTACAATTCAAGTTAATGGAAGACAGGGAGTTCACCCTTATCCTTAATTTCATGTTAAAGAACAAAGTTTGGCTTGCATATTTAGGCACTTAATTTCCAGAGTGCCATCCCATCTAAGCAGTTCCACTGAAAAGCATTTTCACTGCCTGGACACTATATGATTGTAGATATAGACAAGAAAAACAAGGATTTTTATAAACACATCTTTCTCATGTGTAAGATGGTCATACACTCGGGATGGAGGGTAGTTGAACATCGCATTTTATTTTCATCTACTTCCAAAACAGAATAATTGTGAAGAACAATTTATGGAGACTATCATGAGGTCCTGCAGATGGTCTGTCTCCACACAAGGAGAACAGTTTAGTAATACTGCCCTGGTGTGCACTGCAATGGCATTCCATGGCTGTACACACTATGAGAGCCAGAATAACTGAGGACCTTCAATACAAACCTACCCTTTGATATACTGAAAACATCCCATCCCTTTAAAGTGTAGTACTGCAGAACATAGCTGTACACATGTCAAATTAAGAATGCACCAGGTCATTTTGAAATTATTATAGGCACCTGCACAAAAGGTAGGCTACAATTCCAGTATGAGAGGAATACAGTGTGTTACATGGTGGCAGGAAATGAGAACCTTCCCATGTTGAAAAAGAATGCATTTGACTCTAAACAATTTGAAATGTAAACCTGTCTGTCTGCTTTGAAGAGGAGGTATTTGAAGTGCCACATTTCCAAGAGTCCCTCAGGTACAGATACTTTTGTGTCACACAGCTTCTCCTCCACTTCCCTAGTGGGACAAAGCATACAAGCTTTGCTCCTTAATAGCATCCTACAGTAACGTGTTCTTACAGCCCTCACAATGCCAGTAGAGCAGTTTACATTCCTTTTCCAGTACTAAAGAGGATTTATATTTAAAGTGCATCTCAAATCTGGAATCTTTAACTAATACACAAGAAGAATGGGCTGAGGGCTGCAGAAGTGTATTTGTGATACTGATGCCTCTTGATGTACCAGCAGGACAAAGCTCACACAAGGAAGAAACTCCTTGCTAATAAGCATGATTTGGCCAGATTTGTGAGGATTTTTGCAAGTGGAGCAGCACACATATACATGGAGAGCAGAATTTATCCTAGTGAGAAACATTGAACTCGGTAAATGAGTTTAAGCTTTTTGGTAAGTAAGCCTAAGTTCTTCGTTCAGATTTTTTTTCCATATTCAGTACTTTTCCTAACCATCTTTCCCAGAAACATTAAGAAAAGTTGATTTGTTAGTTTCTGCAGAAAGAAAAAACCCATTTGTTCTGTAATTCCAGCTGAAGTATCTGCTGGTGTGAAATCTCATACACTAAATGTGAAATCTTATAGACATTGGTTTAAGAAACAAACATTTGTTGCTGTAACACCACAGTATTTTGTACAAAGCTCCCTAAAAACAAAACAAACAAAAAAAGTCAAGCAGCACCAGCATCACACAATTACAAAATTAAAACAGAAATTGCATAGATTATTTCCTCCAATTTTCCTAACAGTTTGAAAACATTTTTTAGCCTCTATGAGCCGTCCCACAAAGTTTCAGTACCATTCAGAGGAACAGAGGAAAGTCTCTGCGTTCACTGTGGCTGAACAGAACGTGACCTTAGAGGCAAAAAGCAATTGTCACTTGAACTGGTGCATGGCTCCTGCTGCTCTGCCTGCAGCTCTGGGGGCAGCGGGGGTGCACCAGGGTCCCCAGGCCCCGGGAGGGTGGCTGAGAAAACACTGCACTGTGAACTTCCCATCTCTGCAATTGGCAAATTCATTGAATGGAGAGACACAGCAGACACAAATGCGGCGGTGCTGTAATCTTCTTCTGGGTGATGTATCTGGGTAGATTCTTTGTCTTTTGTTTTATCCAGGAAATTTGATTCATCAGAAAATGATCTAGAAAGATTATTTGTTCCTCCATACAGTGAGGTCATACAGGTGCTGCAGCTTACACCTAGGACAAAAAACCAGATAGTGGATTTAATTACATGAGGACATCTTAAACTGTGCTGTGATTTAATATCAGTAAGACTGTCAAAAATCAACTGTCCATATTTTCAACAGATTAACCCTTCATCTCACCTGTGACATCCAGAATTCCTGACAAATTGGAAAACAAACATGCAGGTTATGTAGGCTGATATGAATGGTTTCTCTGTACTCAGTACCAGATAGTGCTTGACAAAAATGCACTACAACTTAAAGTTCATTTTAGAAAGTCACTTTAGCCCTTTGGTCCAACTTTTTTTAGATTTTTCTCACTGTGTTCTTCAAACTTCTAAGAGCTTCACCTGCTGGTTCTGCTCCAACATGGACAGCATTTAAGGCTATTTTACCTGAAGCCAGAGCAAACCTCAGGCCCTTCATCTCTGTGGTTAGACCATACTTCTTCCTTCTTTATTTGCCTTTTGATGGGTGTGGAAGGGGAAGTAACACTTTTGGTGTAGAAAGCCTATACTTTCTTTCTCTGCCCTAAACTATGAGTGCACACAGTCACTTCAAGGTTTGGGTGTCAACAAAACCTCTAAGCCTCTATGGAAAAACACACACATGTATTTACAGTGTCTCCTTAAAGCTGTGGCAGTGAAGGCATACAGGGGAACTCCCCTCAAGCTGCATTTGCTTGCACATCTGCTGAGACACAAAGTTTAACTAAACCAGAGCATCCTGCCCCTGCAGCAAACAGCTTGAAGAGAAATGCAAGATGGAACATAACCACCCATTTTTGAAAAGCAAAACTGAAATGTGGAGACAGATTCATCCATCATAACAATACAATAGGGGACTTTTTTGCTACTTGTTATTATGGTGGATGTTTCAGATAAAGCCAGGGTACATGCACTAGGATCTTAAACACAAACTGATAATATTTCCAAACATGTTGTTCCAAATACCAGAGGAAGATTTTAGTTTTGGATTTTAATTTTGCAGCCCCTCCAAATAAAACCTATGTCTTACACAACATTATTAAAAATTTGTTACCTTTAAGAGCTTCAAGCTTTTCATTTTTGACTTTCAGCACTACATCAGTTATCTTTTGTAACAGGAAGTTTTGTGTTCTTTCTCGCCTGATAGATTCAATCAGAGTATCTAGTCCCTTTGGATTTTCAGCTAAGTAGTCCAATAACTTCCCAGCTTTTTTCCTACTGGAAGATCGAGCAGAAATTTCCTCTGTGTCCTCCCTGGTGAGTATTTTCTTGGAGCGCAGGTAATCAAAGTGTCTCTCGGCTATGATCTTATCACACAGGTAAGGACGCATCCTTTCCAAAGCCTGAAAAGCAAAACAAACTGCTATGAGCCAACATTTCAAATTATTTAGAAGCCTGTTGTTGGAACATATGATTTTCATGCAGGTTAGCAAGAGATTTTTTAAGGCTGCTGCTCTGTTACTTAGTTGAGATTTTTCTCAGTGTAAAATTTTTTTTTTAAAAACTGTTCCCTAATTATCACTTTCATTAACTCTTGGACTGAACTCAGGAGTTCCTATGCTTGTTAAGAAATAAAGTGACAACTTAAGAAAATGTGATTACATAAGGTCTGAGGTTAGCACATTTCAAAACAGTCAAGTAAAAATGAAATTATACCAAACAGCACCTACTCACTTTGTCTACAAATACACCCATTTTCACTGATCATCCGATTGCCACATTGAGACACAACCCCAAAATACTGCAGTTACTGATGTTTTCTGTGCATTGAGCAAAAGTGGTCTCAAAGCAGCAGCATGAACGTACTCACAGTTCAAAATGTTTGAATAAACCTATTTATGTACAAAATTTAAACCTATTTATTTATACTATTGATAGGTTCAACAAATTACTGACATCCAAAACACATGTACTTTCATCCATAAATGTATGTACTCTCAACAACATCAGTGGCTGCTTTGTGTCGTTTGTAACCCTATTCCATTGTATGAGTGATTTTATGTGGCTCACCCTTACCCTTCTCAGCTCTTAACTGCAAGACTCCAAGCTTTATAACTCCTCCTCAAGTCAAGCTTGCCCAGACCAAGATATCCTTGGCAGCTGTAGCTTCCTGAGGTGTGCTGTCCCCTGTCACACACAGTGCTAATGTGACACAGCACCCTGGCTTGCAGAGATCCCATCGGTGTTACCTGAACAGCTCTGAGAGAGCCGAGTCAGCTGTGAAGCCACAGCATTTAAAATCTGAGTGCAGAAGCTCTAAAGTCAGATTTATGGGACTGCATTTTGATGATAAAATGTTATTTGTTTCTACCTAAGATTTCCATCCTTTCCCCTCCAAGTACTGTGGCAGGACCTGTAAGGTTAAGGGCTGAAGTGACAATCGTGCATTTCTGTGAGCTGCAGCCCTGGGTTCAGTCACTGACCCACACTGACACACCTGCCATGTTACACCTACAGTGTCTGACTCAAATGGCTTTTATCCTTTTTTGGTGCAACTACCCAATACTGCAGTATTGCCCTGTGGAAACGAGTACTAGCTTGAAAACATGTCTCACAGAACTATGACAAAGCATTCAAAGGAAATCACTTAAGCATAAAACTAGAAAGAAACAAAAACCAAACTGCAAGCAGTATTCACTGTACTTTAAAAGAATATTAAAAAATCCCAATGAATCAAACATAAGAGGCTGTAAATTACAAACAGAACAATGGATAGGCAATAAATAAGTGACAAACTGTGATTTTACTTTTTTTTTTTTTTTTTTAATTAAGCAATCACTTTTTGAGGTTGGTGAGTACATTGCTCCCCAGTCTCACGTCGAGATAAATTAATCCAGAACGAATCAGGATGAAGTCTTCCATCAGATTCCAGACATCAATGAATAAGTATAGGGGAAAACTCAAGAAAATAAAGAACAATAAGCCTCAATAAAAAATCCCTAAGTATACATAACGTAGAAATCCACGCTTTCTAACTAAGAGTTTTACAGGCACCAGGAGCAGCACACACACTTTCAGCCAAGCTTTGGGTTCCACGTTACTCCCCCCGTTTGCTGCCTCCGGCGCAGGCACCGGGCGGCCCGAGCCCCGCAGGCCGAGCCCGCAGCGCGGCCCCGGCAGGGCGAGCGGGCGGCAGCGGCACACGGCACGGCCGGGCACGGCCCGGGGTACGCGGGTCATGATCAGCCTGGCTCCGGGGAAGCCCGGGGGGCAGAGCCGCGCTCGAGATTCTCCGCCGCCTTCCCGGACGCGCCACGGGCCGGGCCGGTGACTCCCGCCGCCCCCGCGCCGCGTCCCCCGCCCGCTCCCACAGCGCTTCCGCTCCCCCGCCCGGGCCCCGCTCGCCGCTCCGCGCCCGGGCCGTGCGCCCAGCCCCGGGCCCGCCCGCCACTTACATCCTTCTTCACCTCCGCCATCTCGTCCTCCGTCAGCGGCCGCCCCGCGCCGCCCGAGCTCGACCACGACCCCGGACCCTCCATGGCGGAACCCTCGGCGACGCCGCTGGGGAAACCCGCGCGGGGCGGCGCTTCCGCCTGGGCCCCGCCCCCGCCCGCAGCCGCCAATGGGCGCTCAGAGCCGGCGCTCCGCCCCGCCCCCAGCCGGGACAGGCCGCGGCCCCGCCCCAGCTCGGCCCCGCCCCGCCCCCGCCCGGCCAATGGGCGCTGAGGAGCCGCACTCCGCCCCGGCCCCGCCCAGCGGCGCGTGCGCGGGGCCGTGCCGGTGCCTGAGGGCGGGCGCTGGGCGCGGGGGCTGCGCCGCCGGGGCTGGGGCTGGGGCTGGGGCTGGAGCCGGAGCCGGAGCCGCCCCTGCCCCCGCCCCCGCCGGGCCTCCCGGGACCTGTGGCAGCCCCTCCGCTAACGCGGCTGGAGCGTGCGGAGCGGTGCCGGGCCCGCGGCTCGTGCGGTGCTGGCACGAGTGACAGCGGCTGGCGGTGCCCGCCGGTTTCGGTGTTCCAAAGCCCCTCCGTGCACGGGGTCGTGCTCCTAGGCAGCAGCAGAGGGAGCCGCGGCCCCGCCGGGACACGGCGCTGCCGCCCCAGGGAAAGGAAGCGCTGAACTGCGGCAATCGGGGCTCTGGCAGCCGGCACGGGTGGAACTCGGGCTGTTTATGCACTCCTAAAATTGTCCTTTCAGCAGATAAACATGAACATAAGTAGAAGCGATCAACACTGAGGTTTGCTGTCAGTAAGGAAAACCTGCCAGTTTTATAGTAGTTTTACAGTTTTGCAGAGTCTTTGATTAACATGCTTTGTAAATGCAACAGTACTTGAAATATTAATTATTAATTATGACAGTATCTATTTTACAGTGCTAGCAGTCCCAGCTTTAAAATAAACACGAAGATCCTGCCCAGGACATGTGAAAAATAAAGGACTAGGCCCCTGCTGAGAGGGCTGAGCTCTGCAGAGCTGGGTGTAAAATCAGGGCCAATCCCCAAACTTCCCTGCCACTGCTGTGAGGGCCCCTCTGGCCAGTGCAAACTCTCAGGCAGCCCTGGCTGCTGCTCATCTGGGGGCACACCTGCTCACAGCCCATGGCCTCCTGGTATTCCCACCCCAAGAATCCTTTCTGTAGTGCATTTGAATTTCTCAAAGCTGTGTATCTCTGCAAAGTAACCTATTCATCTCCCATTTTCCTGCTCAGAGAGCTGCAGGGCTGACCATTTTTTCCCAAGTTCAAGTGCCTACATTGATCCTCCCCAATCTGTGCTATGCACCCGAAATACATGGAAAGTTTTCAGCTTCTCTGATGCTTCCAAGAGAACTGATTGTGGCACTTCTGAAACAGAGCCAGCCGTGTTCCCAGCCCCTGACTCCCACCCCTGTTTATTATATCACATGCCTTTCAGCTCTTCCCCTTCAAGGTGAGTTATATTGTGGACTTTGCTGGCTCCATACAACACTGCTGATAAAAACATCTCTCATGCATTCTGGATTTAGAGTATTTGTTAATAGCCTTGTTCAGCAAGAGGTGCAGTTCAAAGCCATGTGATGTCTGGAGGGTTAGGCTGCTGATTCCTGAGCCGTGTAGGAGACAAACTGGAATGATTTCACTTCAGCAGCCAGGAAGAGAGCATGTGGTTAGTGAATACAAGAGCAGAATATATTTTAGCTGACTTAATGCCAAAACACCCTACCAGGCTTTAATGGTGCAGGCAGCAGGAAGAAGACTACTCTTCGCACAAAACTCATCTAATCATTGCCATTAAGAAACAGATTCAAGTAAATTGGTACTAACTCTCTCCTGTAGACATGTAAATGAAGTAGTTTAAAATACTAATTGCATCACACTAAATGTAATCACATTAGACACAGCACTGATTTAAATACATTAGTTAAAAATCATACTTTTAACCAATGTTGTAAAATCAGTATGAAGGCTCTGTTTAAGATCTTTTGTCCCTACTTCTCTGGCAAGGAGAATAACAGATGATGGTTTATTTAAAGTCCTATTATACTAGCAAAATACAGTTTGAAAGGAATTATTTTGCTACAGTTTGTTAAGGAATTCCTACTCTGTTAAATTATCTTGGTTTTCTTAAAAAGCTGGAACAACACTGAGGCCTTGAACCAGTGACTCCCGGGCTGCCAGGAGATGGCAGTGATGGCCCACGAGCCCTTGCACACACAGAGCCCAGAGTCACTGCACGGTCACCCTGCTCTGGATCCCAGCTTTGCACCCTGCTGGCATTAGAGCCAAGGGTGTGAGCAGAGAGCAGCCCCAGGAGCAGCCTGCAGCACAGCACAGGAGTATTTAGATATAACACATGCAGTTATCTGCCAGGCTACCTCAAAGCAATGTCTGCAGTGCAGTCGCCGCTCCTGAGATTGTGGGGGAGAAAAGACACAAGAGCTGTGTGAGTAATTTAACCATAATGGAATGCCACTAAACCTTTGCAGTTTCACCTTTTGTACATTACAGTAAATGCAGGCACTGCAGAGAATCATCCTGTACTATGCTAACATCTGTTTTGTTACCTTGGACGGCAATAAAATTAACCATGACTACTCACAGGCTGTATCTCCTCTCTACACATTATAATTGTAGACTCTACATTTAAGAGTAATTTGTTTTTAAAGAGTCAAGATTTCCTCTAACAGAATTAAGGGGTTTAGTGCTAATGTCTATAATTGGCTTTACTTCTAGGTATGAAATAAGCTTGGAAATAAAAAGACAGCATGAAACACTATGAAATTAAATACATAAACTTTCAGTTCCAAAAGAAGAAGCATGAACTACACAGGGTAGGGTACAACTGACACTTTATTCCTTCATGATGGAGATATATAGTATTGAAACTGCAAGAATCACAAAAAAAATTAAATCAAAGTGCAAACCTCTATTAGAACTGATTATGGAATGTATTGATGTTTTTGGCACAAAAAGTGGGGAATTATATACTGCAACAAGATTGTTTAATGAATGTAATGCTTCTGTGCTCAGTAGTCACATTTGTGCACTGCAGAACAATACAAAGTAAAACAGTGACTAACACAATTCACATACAACTCCATACAATTTACATCACAGTCCAGTTAAAACTTCTCTGAAATACATGAGGTTCACTGATACTTTGTTCACAATCACTTAACAATTACCATTGTTTAAGCAGGCTTATCTTTTCAGCTTCCTTATTGATAAAAGCAAAAATAGACAATCTTAAATAGTAAATTATCTTCCTCAAATGGTTCCATGTGGATGTTGATGTTTTCTATTAATTTGGCTCTGACTTCATTGATAAAACATATATGAAGCTGAACAAAATCAAAAGCTTTTTTCCCCCATATTTTCCAATCTGCTGTGAACAAACAGCATTCTGTATACTGGCTTTTTGTTTCCAAAACTGGACATATTGGTGCCAATGAGCTCTATTCCTATCACATGGAAATCACAAAAAAAATCAGAGCATAGCTTCACACAGTGGCATCTATTTAGAACGGAATATTAGCATGGTAAACACAAGAATACATAAATGGAAGAATTCAAGTTTATCTCATAAGGTACAGTATGCATTCACATTTTCATTACAGAGAGAGACACTGTATTCACATTCTGTTGAAGAAAGAAACCCACATATCACACAGCTCCCAAAACTCTCAGCAAAGATAACATCCATGAAATACCTATAATGCACATTCTGGCTCTTTCATTTCAACTGAGCTAAACTGATTGCTGAAAGGAAAAATCCTTTGATGAGTAATTCAAGCCCCATTGCTGAGCTGTTACCACAAGAACTTCAGTATGGGTCTGCTCTGTCATACAGCCTGACAGTTGTTATCAAGAGTTTTATGTGGGCAGCTATCAGTGTTCAGTGTCTCATCTCCTTTTTTGGTTTGGGATTTTATTTTATTATTTATATTAATCAAGGATGATGATTTCCATCAGGCATCTGAGAAATGTTCTGGTGACAAAATGTACTGGAAATGCATTAGATGCACATGTGTCACTGCAGAAATGTCCTCACAACTGAATTCTTTGTTTGGGCAACAGAAAAATAAACAGCAAACAGCAAGAACAAGAAGCATTTGGCATGATTTTAGTTCTTAGTACCATACTGCAAATACATAAACTGAAGTGTTCATAATATTTTTTTTTCTAATGCCAGAATAAAGATTAACAGGAGAAGCTGTGAGGTGAGGGTGATCCCCCTAACCAGCTTAGGTAACTTTTGGCATCAGACTAAGATGTAATTTAGAGCATCTATGTTAAGAGGCTGTGATTCCTACTGAGGCTAAGAGAGAGAAAGCAGGTGTGGTTTTAGAGCACCTCAATTTTGTGCCTGAAGTCAGACAGTTTGAATACAACAACTACAGGAATTCAGATCAGCTGCTCCCTTGCTTTCTGTATACCAAAATGCAGCCCTGAAGCCAAAGTAATCTAAATGGCAAAAGGCGAAAAACCAATCTCTCTGTCTATACAGCTGTTTCTCAGCTCTGAAATCCCAACTCCTCCTCTCCCTCCCCTAGGGAATCAGAGGAATTCATTGTCACACATTCTATGGCTTTCAAGGACACAGGGTGACAGCACTGTCACCAGAAATGGTTCTTTTTTTCTGGAGAAATCTTAAAAAGAGGAGCCACCCTTCTTACCCTCTGAATCTACAGCTCCTGCTGTCATCCCTCTAGCTCAAAAGAAGTTGCTCAGACCCAAAGCAGACCCCTCAGTTTTTCCTCTCTCCTGGCCCCTACTCAAGGAGGGAGTGAGTTTAGGATAGTCCATCATGGCTTGGGATACTGTGGAGTGAACAGTGAAGAAGAAGTGAAGAAAAAGACTCAAGTAAGAACTGAGGCAGGAAGGTAAAATCACTTGGGATTAAAGGAGAAAAGTGCATAGCATGCCTTGATGAGCAAACTAGAAATAGGAGTCTGAGGAAGGAGACAGGTGAGAGGTGAGAGAGGGTGGAGGAAGAAAAAACCAAAACCAACACTATAGAAATATTTCACAATAAATAAAATAGAAATCCTACAGCCTAACTCTCCCAGTATAGCTGGATGCTCTGGCTCCCTAGCAAGAGGAGGGAAGAGGGACTGAAGGACATGGATGGGGGCCAGGGACAAATGGACAAGTCAGGATGGGGGGGCTGTTCAGCTTTGACAGCTCCCACAGCTGCACAGGTTTTTAACAGAGCACAGCTTGCCTTTAGGAGCTCACAGCTCAATACTGCAGGGCCACTTTTTGGCACAAAATCTCTGTCTAATGTCAGGTTATTTTGAAATGTGTGATACTTTATCAAATATTTAAAAAGCACCAAGGGAAGGCAGAAAAAGATCCCCCACTGCAACATTTACATCCTGAGAGCCTGATCACCTGGCTCAGGTTTAAATGATGGTGCATGGGAATGGAAGAGGCAAAGAGGGAACATTACGATCACCCTTTGGGACAGGAGAGCCATAAATAGGAAAACCCCCCCAGCTTGCTGTTTGGCTGGCTGAAGAACTTCCTTAGGGCCATGTTCTTTACACATACACTATATTCACTCATCACTGCTCTCTTCTCTTGTGTCATCACAGCAAACAGAGCACCCACGAAGCATCAGGTGTACTCTGGCAGCTGCCAGGAGGTTTTCCTCTCATTACCACTGAGATGCAGTGTGAGATGTGCCAGAGAGAACCTACAAGTATGAGGACTTGTGTTTCCTCCCTTACAGCTGCACAAAACAGGTTTCCAAAGGGTATCCCAGTGGGCATCTGGTTAATTCTGTTTGCTTTCCTGCAGATCACACTGCCCAAGCCCCCTCACTCACTTCCTACTGTACCTCAGCAACACACCACAAGTGGTTCAGGAAAGGTGGAGGAGATGTCTAGGAAGCTGATAACATGTTCAGACTATTTGTCAGTCTCTGGAGAGTTCCCACTGCTGCCTCTGTTTGGGAATTGCTCCCATCCTTAGTTTACAAATGATTTAATAAGAAGCATGTGAATACAATGGTGTGTGCTTCACTTTGCAGTGGCAAAAAAAGCCATGACTCAGTGGGTAAACATGTTGAGGAATTTGCTACAAAAATTATATTTGTCTTAACTGAATACCATTGTGAATATTCATGCCACTAAAAAAATATAAGATGTTATTGTTCCAAGGAAAACTGTCCCAAGGGCAGATAAAGAAAAAATTACAATCTTCCAGGAAAAAATAGTTTCCCTTATTCATGGGCATAATCCAGGAATAGCTGTCCTTCAACTCCTTCTATCACCCTTTTCTTTTGAATTTTGCTAGTAAATGGCCTCCAAATGAAGAGAAAACAGAAAGGAGAAACAAATTTTAAGATGTAAACAAAGAGATTTAACTCCCCCATACTTTAGATTTCTTTTGCATCTCTGCATTTAATTTTTGTGGTGCAGAGGCTTCCTAGGATCTGGCCTTTAAAAAAAAACTCCTCTTCCATTCTCACCACATTGAAAGTCATGGTCTTATCAGGAAACTGGAACCTGAATTGCAGGAGACAACTTGTGTGGCTGCACTACTCTCTCCTGTCATTCAGGTTTCCCAGGCAGGCATTGCCCTTGGATGCTCCCATCAGAGGAAGCTTTTCCAAAGCTGGTCCCTGGTGTCTGAAATGGATTCCAGCCACAACTCTGCCCAGCAGCAGCAGCAGCACTGTGATGTGGCCAGGACAGTGAGTCCAATCCACTGCCCAGTGTCCCAGCTAAGCTTCCCTACCACACAAGGTTCATGAGCCCACTGAGTTTTCTTCAGTCCCCCTAATACTTTGCACCACTGAAAGTAGGAGACTGAGGAAGGAAAAACACATGTTGAGCAGGGAAGCAAGAGAAAAGAAGACAGAAGAGAACAGTGTAAAGACAATAGAGGTGCTTGAAATATTGAGAATCAGCCAGGTTTCATGAAATGTTCACACAGATATGTTAAATCACTAAAGCTAAGGGTTAGCCATTATAATTGCCTTCTGCTAGCCCATGGGACTAACTTACTTCAGAGTTATGTGCTCCCCACAAACCCTACATCCACCTTAAATACCATCTGCAAGGACATAATAAAAATCACAATGCAAAAAATCTGTAAACAAGGGTTAGTAGCACAGTGGTACAGTAGATTGTCAATAAAAACAATAAAAGTGTGGATACAGATTCATCTACCTTGTGTGTAACATTATTGCCAGTTACAAGGGAGGGACTCTGTAAACTCATCATTCTGAAGCTTTGTTAATAAGCACAGAGCAACAGGTGAGTGACCCATCTACTTTGGCCAGTTCTGTGGCAGCTATTGGGATCAGCATGTGGTCCTTCAGCTTTTCAAATACCTGTTCAGGAAAAAAAAAATGTAAGGGAAAAATCATTACATTTACACCTCTGTTTTCCCCTTTCTCTAAGTATTTACAGAACATGGATTTGCCAGCAGGTGCCAAGCCATCCCAACACTGGTAATCAGCAGGAACATCCACGGTGCATGTGTGTCGCTACAGGACACAAAACAACACAAGTGCACACACTGCTGCTCTCAAGGTGAAGAAAAAAGGGAAGTTTATTTTCTGACTCCAACATTTATAGTTTTCCAAAAGTGACAGTGGATTGGAGAGTGAAAGTGCCACCTCTCCAACGACACTGCACAAACCAACAGTCCATCAGATTTCTCCTCCGCCATAAAAGAATGCAAAACAATAAGTTATTTACAGAAAGCCTGTGAGAAAGTTTGCTACAAGAATGTAAACATCAGAAGGCTTAGAAAATCTTTAAAAATCAGGGTGGCACACGTGTCCCTCTGGCTGTGGCACTGACAGCACCCCATCCCTGCAGCAGGGAGCTGCTGGGCCTGGCTGGCAGCCCTCACCTTGGCACTGTCCGGGAACTCCTCGGGGGCGCGGTGCAGCAGCACGTGGCCCTTGCTGGGCACGTTCAGGTAGATGCAGTTTGCCGCCGCGTCGTCAGGCACTGTCAGCTTGTCGTAGCGGTGGTCGCTCATCTGCTGCATGGTCTGCCAGGAGACAAAGGGCAGCTATTTACATCAAACCAAGCAGCCCCAAAGTAATGGGAGAACAGAATCTTCAGAAATAGTTAATTGTGATTGCCAAGGCAGTCAAGGGCCATTTTGCTATGCAGCAAGTACAGATATTTCCTTTTATCTCTGCCTTTATGGAAGAATCTACTAAACCTAACTGAAAAGAGCCGTAGAAAACCTTTGTGCAATGGTTCCTGCAAGCAGCAGGATTAAGCAGGGCACTTGGTAAGCATCCTCTTTGGGGTGTTTTCCTCGAGGATTGCACACTGAGTATGCAAAACTGCTCCTGACACTGATTGAGACTCTAGGTGCTCAGCACCTATTAAAAAAAAGCAACCATTGTTCAGTATTTATGTAATGAGCATGAATTAAACCAAACAGGACAGGAATGGTTCCCAGCTCGGATATCACCCCAATCTTAATTCTTTTCAAGGACCTCTGTTCTTGAAACTTGCAGGCAGTTTCTCTTTCACTAAGAGAACTACCTGTGCTGGGGGGTGAGCAGGCATGTCTGCCTAATCCTCGTTCCCAGGGGGACAGCACAATGCCTGCCTTGCACAGGAGAGCTGCTGGCCTGCAGAGGCTTGGGTATAAATACACAAATGTTGACCCTGGCTGGCTGGAATTTCAGAGAGAGAGACTCCCAGGATACGACAAGCATGCAATCCTATGTTTTGGGTCAGATCCATTTTAGTAAGGATGGGAAAAGCCTGAAGACAAGATGCCTGATTCCCACTTGTAGCATTCCAGCTTTACATCAGCTTCAGCCTCACAGAGACCAAGAATAACACAGAACTGAACAAGACTCAAAGTCCAAAACTTTGGTCCTGCTGAAAGCCTAAGCAAACTGCAAGTGTTTCCATTTCTCCTCCAGCCCACCTGTGTTCCCACATACATGCAAAGATGCAAACAGAAAGAAAAAGCTTTTTTTTTCAGCTTAAAATATTCACATTAATAGTATCTTTAGAAAAACCTCGTCTTTTGTTAACAACATTTTTCAACTAAATTCCCTTCTCAGGGAGAACCCAGAGATTTATATCACACACAGAAAGCAGACTTCAATTTTAGGCACAGTTAAGTTTGCCATTAAGTTGCTTCCAAGGTCACTCATCTGTACTACTTCTCATTCATTAAAGAAATACTACTAAGGAAATGTAGCTGATTCAGAACAGGGTCTACACAACATACTGGGAAGTAACAAAGAACTCATGCTTGCCCACACCTATGGTAAGTAATTCCTTTATAGGTCCACATTTTTCATGTTCTAGCCTGAGTCATCCACATCCCGTGGAGAACATGAAACTCTCAACAAAGAATGCCATGCATTCTTGAGGAAGTGTTATCAGATTGTCATTTCTTGTTCCTTCTCATGTTATGAAACTCTCCCAAGTTCCCAAGGACACATCTACCTCCTTAAAAGGTTAATGTGTTTCTCTGGGCAAAAATCCTTGCACCTTTACTTCACCAGATGTAATTTTGTATTTTCATATGCTTAGCACAGTTGATTTTCTTTTTTATAATTTTGTTTCTGTTATGTTGCCAGGATGAGTTTTATTCTGTTTCTTTGATGTTGCAGATGTCCTGCACCTAGTGTGGCTCTTCTACCTGGAAACCAGAGCCTCCACCTGCAGCTTCCCTTTTCCTTCCTATACAATGTTTTTAAGTCTTGACTAAGGAAACATTAATTCAATCTGCACTAAAATACATGTATCAGTAGAAAAAAAGCCACTATGCCTGGATTTCACTAAGCTCCCAAGCAGCTGTTCTTTCTCCACTCCTTGTTGAAAACACAATTCTGATATTGTAGGTTTTTGTAGGAACATCAGAAATACATTGTGAATCTCTGTGAAATGTTTCCATATGAAATGATGACAGAATTCTTAAGCAGAAGGGTAAAGACAAGTCTCCCATTCATTTGCTTCTGCAAAATGCTGAAGTGGGAAATACACCAGCAAGCAGATAAAGGACAAGTGGCAGGGCCCCTGTGCCTCAAGGACCAGCTTTGGGATCCCGGGAGATGATGCCAAGGGCACATTAAAAGGATTGTTTTCAGTATTAAAAAGCACACAAACGGTGGTGGAATCAGTTCAGAAACAAATCAGAAAACCTGAGTGAGAAAGTGAGACAAAGCAGCACAGGAGTTTGAGGACACAGCTGTGATAGTGGGACTGGGATCTCAGCTAGCTGGAACAACACCACAAAAAAGCTTTTATTACTAACTGGAGGTTTGACAACACAAGATTACTCTCTTCCTCAGCTCTTAAGATAAAAAGGAAATAATATTTGCAAGCTTTCATCGCTGTTATAACTATGCCTGACTGTTGCAGTAAAATTTCAAAAACCACTTACTTGAGAGAGTGCCCAGGCAGTAACACCCCAAACCTGCCCCACAGGGAGGCTGTGGATGCAGCAGAAATGCACCAACACAACACAATCAGGGCACTTTGCAGACCCATGTGGTTTTCTGTATTATGTGAAGTCATTAAGTACATGCGCCTGGCCAGATTGACTCCAGGGCAGAGAACAGGAGATAAAAGCAAGGTCCTTTGATTGTATTTTCTATCAGATACATCCCAAAATACGATGCATTTATATACAGAGGGCTGGCTCTCTGTGCACAAACATTGTACAACCAGCTATGTTAAGAGCCAGGCATTTCCCGCGTGCCTCGTTTTTCTGGGAATTTTCCTCAGCCTAAAGAGGGTAATTTTCACTGCACATTCTCTCAGCCCTTAGTCATGCTTTCCTTATGTTGAAGTCATCCACATAGCCTAAAATGCCTTCTCTATAGTTTTTTTACAGTGTGTCCTCAGACAACTGAGGTAATGGATAAGCTAAATAATCCTAACTATGAAGCAGCATTATACATGAAGGAAAAAGTGTATGTGTGACATTATCTCTGACAGAACTAAGACGACTGCATGCACTTTTAAAAGAGGCCAAGCCTAGCTACAAATGTTCCCCCCTCCATGAGGAAGGCCCCAGTCTGAGCCCTGCTTCCTGCTCACTCTGGGACCTACTCACATCCAGATTGCTGCAGGACAGAGAGCGACAAAACCCACCTGCAATGCACATTTTTATCCCCAACTCCCCACAAGCAGAACCAAACATACACTGAATGTTCTTCTTGCGAACAGGGCATTGAGCACCACACTTAAATTGCCTGTGTGATGCTGACAGAGAAGCCCAGATTTCCAGGGTTTGATGTTTGTATTGATTAGCCACTGTTTTCCTGACTGCCAACACTTAAAAGAAAAATCAAACCTAAGCTCAAATGGAGCTACACCCATGGGATCATTCCCTCACCAGCTTTCAGCTATCTTTTCTTAAATCCTTCAAGTCAAAGTATTCTTAAAAGAAAACTAGTAATGTCAAATTATTTAAGATAATTCTTCCATCCCACCTCTTTTCTTTCTTTCCAAGCACTTCAGCCCATTTGACACTGACGCTTAAACAACCTTTGGCCTGGGATCCAAGAGAATGAAAGGTGTGAGAAAAGATTACACTATGTCAAGGTTTCACCCACAATGACAAAAATGAAGTATTTTTATGGTGCAGGGCAACTAAAACTGCTGAGAAGAATAAGAGCAATAGGCTGGATGGGAGTTTGGAAGGTCAACATGTTTCTTTTCTCACTTGTCTGGGAACAGTGTCAGGCTATGTCATCATGCAGCAAAGGCAAAAGATGAGGACAGGCACCTGACCAGTCCACTGCCATCTGGAGGGACAGCTGAGAAAGGTAAATTAATGCTTGCAAATGGAAAATACTGCTGATTGCCAAATCTGCTTTTTAAAAATTCTCACAACACCCAGAAGAGCTTCTTTTTTAGTGCTGCATGGTAGGGTGTCTCCAGTCTCAGGTGAGAGGTACCCACTTTTGCATCCCAACATAGGGAGTGGAGGTGACCAAGATTTGGTGCATGGTTTCCAGGACCTCAACTCATCAGCTGTCATACAGAGTGATACCAGCTGCACATCACTTTACACTGAAACCAAAATTCATTCACTGATTTATTGCCCTGACTGTCCTTTGAGTTTCTTCTTCATTTCTTCATATTTAGAGAAACAACTGGCATGGAGAGAGAAAGCAGCAGCCTTTGGGTTCAGCACAATAAAGTGCAGGACAGAGTGGAGCTGATGACCTGTGCCACAATGCTGGGTGCCTCGTACAGGACTCAGCAGCTTCTCAGAGTTTCCTTGAAATAGAGCAGTGACCATGAAATCCTTGGCTGGGCTGGCCAGAGGGGACAGAAGAGCAGAGCTGGAAAAGCCAGCAACCTTGCTGGAATGTCAAGATCTATCAGGAGTGTCTCCCCTGACATGCAGGCAGGCAGAAGAGACAACAGTGTAGTGGACTCAGTAGGAAGGGGCCATCACAGCCACTGTGAGCAGCATAAATCAAAGGAGAATGATCTAAGCCTTCTTGTCAGGCTCCAAGAAGTCTGATAAGGATCCAGGACAGGACAGCCCAGACCTACAGACACAAACCACATGAGGATCTTTGTGAAGCCAGCAGTGCCATGGTCAGCACGCCAGATTTCTCAGTCCATCCACGGCCAGAGTGCTGCTTTAATTTCCGCCCAACACCCACGGTCCCAGCAGCTGGGCTTTGGGCTTTGCCTCCCTGCTGCACCCTCCCAGTCATGTTTTCCAGAAGGAAGAGTTCTTACAAGCAGCCTCTCCCACCCTGCTCCTTGGCTTTTCCTGGCACAGGACACCTTTTGCATCACCACAGATGTGATGGGCACCAAGTGTCATTGGCGTGCACACCTGCACTGCTGTGTCCCCCTGAGCCACCATCCCTCATGGCCACACTGTCCCCTGACTGCCAGCTCTGCCAAGGACCACGCAAAGGGAAACCACGGCCTGAGAAGGAGCAAAGGAAGCAGATTACGTGGGCTGTTGTTCTCAGTGGAGAAAGCAAGAGCCTTCCAATGAACATCCTGTCGTTTGGAACAGGAACCCAGGGAGAGAATGGTCAAAGGGAAAAAAAAGAAGCAAAGAACAGAAACATGAGTCCCCATTTACGCACAGCACGTGACATCTCCTCAGTCAGCCTCTGACCCAGCTCCTGTGCCTTACTGGTGAGGAAAAACATGTACTGAAAGGGACACTTTGTCACCCTTTAAAAACCAACAAACAAACAAAACTGATTCATAAATAATCTCTAGTATATAAATATATACTTTTGAATATTTATATTCCAAAGATACTTCTGCACATATGCAAACTGAACAGCACTAACACTCAGATAAGTGCAGTGGCTATTACATAATCTAAAATTAATTCAAAGTAAAACACGAGTTGACTTTTTAAAGTAGGAGGTCATCTGGCACTCAGTGAAGACCTACATCCTCTGAGATGGTAGGTACCCCTAATTAATAAAGTAATGAAGAATCAGAAGGAGATAAAGGAAAGTACATAGAATTTTATAAGTTGATTCATGTATTGATTGATTATAAATTGATTCATTTTCCTGTCTACAAGGCTGAGAGAACCAAAGTCTCATTTTTTAATGTTTAGCTTAAAGGGGAAAGTTCCCAACACTTCTTTATATTTCACTAAACTTTCTTTGTTCCCACATTACAAAAAAGCCAGCATTCATCTGCACTTTCTGCTAATTCCCTACCTGATGTCATCTTCTTTAGGTTATTAATATTAGTAATGATTTCCACAGCAACCCATTGTGATAGCATAAATAGAGGATTATGACTTCATGTGGGGAATAAGCAGAGGCACAAATGATGAATTCTTAAGGAAGAAGAGATAATGTTTTCATGCGAACTTGTGCATTACTAGAAAAGACAGTTGCTAGACAGACAATAGGAAAAGCAGACTTAGCTGAGCCTTTTCCTGCTGCATGGCAGTACAGACTGTTTTCTAAGAACACCAGAGAGATGAAGTTGTCCCTTAGGTGTCTGGAGGCATTTCTGTGGCAGAGCTGGGAACCCCTCTGCTTTATCCAGGCACTATAACCCTCCTGTCATGCAGGGAAACACTACTCAGCTCTTCAAAAGCTGGCACATTGCTGACACTTCAGTTACACAAGATGGAGTAAGAACAAAAGGCATTTAATCAAAGGAATGGGGGCAACTGCCAATGCGAGAACAACTCCTTGTGCTTGAGTCTTTAAAAGCTCTGCTCTGATCACAGCTTGGACAGAGACCAAGGGCATAGCTACCCAAAAGGGACTCCTTTCTATATTATCCTTAAGATGTGTTTTTGATAAGCCTCTCTTGATCACTGTCAAAACAGCTGCATTATCAATAGCATCCCCCAGGGAATAATTTAGGGGAAGAATGAGCAGCTCCACTCCCAACAGAAGATACTGAATGAGAGAGTCAAGAACAAGGAGGGACAATCATGTCCAATCCTTTTTTTGAAAGTAGGAGGAACAAAGAGAGGTACATTACTGAAGTCATGGCATTGCACTACTGCAGATATTCCAACAGAGTCCTGACCATAAAGAAATCCCATTGAGTAATGAGGCTGGACTCCAAGATACCAAGGACCAGCACCAAAGTGCAGATGTGACCACTGCTCTGGGTCCTGCTGGGACAAGTGTGTGAGGGGACATGAGGGGTTACACTATCAGCTGCATCACCTGCTCTGTCTTGCACCCTGCCTGGCAGTGCTGCTCAGTCCTGACATCTGCCACAGCCACACTGCCTCTGAATTAGCACACACTCTCTCAAGTGACCAAGTGAAATCCCAGATGTTTCACATGCCACTCCCTTGTTCCAGATCTCAGAGGAAACAGGCCAGACTCAGCTGACTGCAGGGCTGAGCCCAGGCCATATGGAGGGATGAGTGCCCTCCCTGCCAAGATTCATCAGCATTCCCCCCTCACCCTGCATCACCCCAGAGCAGCGCATGCACACCAAGGCTCTCCCTGCCAGTCCTGTGGGGACACCCCAGGGCTGCTCCTTTGGTCAATGCCTGCTACCAGAGCCCACCCAAAGGACAGACTCATTTCTCAACAGTGAGATGACAACCTTTTTAGTAGGAACTTGCTACAGATACAATCCACACTGCTTGCAAGGGAATAGTTGAGCTTGTCAAAGCCAGGAACAACATGTGTGACCCTCAAATGCTTTGGGATTACTACTGGATTATCCAAAGGGTGACAGAGATGGTCTGATCAAGGACTGTGTCCACAGTCATCTGCTGCTGTCCAATCTTCACTCATCACAAAGTGGAGGGAAATTGTGCTCTGTATCAACCAATACAAACAGCCACAAATGTGCCTCTTCTGGATTTGGTATAGAGCAAGAGAATGCAGAAAGGAGTGTGCAACAGATGCAGTGTCACAGCTCCCATTGTCACCTTGCCTAGCTTTTGCCTTTGCTGCTGGAACCTGAACTGGATTATGTCCTGGGCCAGTTCCTGCTATTCTGCTGTCCCAACAAGACCCCAGGGCTGTGTCCCTTGTTGGGGAAAAAGTGGTGCAGGGTGCTCACCTGCAGCACTGCCACATCAACTCCCTGCACTGGGACTGGCACTGCCACAGCCCAAATCTGTCCTCATTCACATCCACAGTAAAGGTCAGCAACTCTGGCAGTGCCTGACCAGAGCCCAAAGGTGACATGTTTACAGGAAATCCTGCCTTCTCCAAGGAACCTGAGAAATAATCCCAGGCTTCATCCTCTCAACAGCCATGGCTGATGTTCAAATGTGGAATTACATGTATGGAATTATAAACAGGTTTAACTAGAAGAAGGAATTAAATGCATGCTGAAAACAGCAGAGGGAAGTTAAAGTTTCAGATGTGATAGTCACCAGAGGCCCCAGTACTTTCTGCACTTCATCTGTCTCTTTCTTTCACCAAGTTTCCTCAAGTGCCACTTTTCAGCTGCAGTCCAAATAAATACACTACACTTGCCAAACCCTGAAGAGGATTTAATGGTTAAAATGTCATTTCTGATTTATTATCTGCTTCTAGCATGTGGTCCATTATCCTAAACTCTGTGGATTCATTTCCCAGCTCACTTGCAGAGCTTTACATTACACATACTGCACTGAACTCAAGATCAATTGCACTTGGCCATATGTGAGCACCAGATGCAATTTCTTTTTCTATTTTTGAAGTCTGTAAGGATACATAAGTTGCAGCAGTAAGAACAATCAAGAAAAATCTCTATTTCAAACAAGAATGTAAGCAGATAAAACCCAATGTAAATGTTAAATGTTAGAGTAGCAGGATATGGCAGTTCTCTAGAAGCAGTTGCCTAAGATGACATGTGAAAACAACTCAGTTACCAGAGATGGTTAAAGACAGCTCAGTCATCTTGCTTGTATGAGTGCATTTCCAGTCACAAAAAATGAAGGAGGAGTTTAAAATAACAAATTATTACAATAAAGGAGTGGCATGCTGGGCTGTGCCAGGCAACAGACTCGGCAGGAGCTCAGGGGACTGTACTGCCACAGACTCTGCTGGGTGACAGGAGAACAGCTGACAGCACTGCTGCAGCTCAGCTCATCTGCTGAAATCCAGGGAACAGCTTTTAATTCCAAGTGTCAGTCCCTCCAAGATCCTCTTGCACTTGTATTTCCACAAGACTGCAAGAAGCTGATTGCAATTTTTTTCGCTTTGGTGGCAAGTAAACAAACACAAACACATTGTCAGAAAGCAAGAATTCAAATGTTAGGGGAAGCTGGTGATCAGCAGCACTGCAAATGCCATCATTTCCAAGACAGAAAATTTACCCATTTGTTTGCCAATAGTTTCTCATAGGAGATTTAGACTCCTGGACAAACAGCCAGATCCAACTCACTGGAACATGTTCTGGGTAACTCCATATGTTGCTGTGACATGGCTGCCTGATATAACCTGTCAGCTCTCTAGGAGCATGAGAAGAGCACATGCCAGGGGACAAAACCCTGCTCCAGCCCAGAATCCCTAGCCTCAGCTGGCAGGGTGTGAGCAAACGTTATCCTCAGACACATGCAAATGTCCAGTGCAGAGAAACATACTGAAGGCTGACAGTTGATTTATTTTTAAAAATATATCCACCAACAATCAGAAACTGCTAGATTATCTTGGTAATTATCATGTCCTTTTAAAAATGTATTTGCTTATTACTTTACCTTGATTAATGCTGGTGTTTACTTGATGGTTAGTTACCAGCAATATTTGATCAAGTTAGACAAAAAATGCTTTTGGTTACAATGGCTAAATTGATGCTAACATGATTAGCCGAGCTGTGCAGAAGGGTTTAATCAAACTGATGAGTTCTCAGATTAGCCCTGGCTCAAATTCAAATTGCAGCACTGAGCAACCAGTATTGTAGTTGAATTTTGCTCATGTTTATAAACACTCTATACAAGTGTAGGGCCTCCTCCTCCTCCTTTCATGATAGAACCTGCACTTCCTCTCTGTGAATTCTAAAAGACAAGTTTCCTCATGGCAACATCCAAAGTAAATATCTCCACTGGTCTGACTATATCTCCTTCCTCCCTTTTAACACCAGATTATCAGATTTTTAGTCTAAAAGCTGTAAATAATAACCTGCATATTCTGTTTATTTCCTTCAGAAAAATGAAGTTAAATCAACACCACCATTCTCTTGCCTGACAGAGACATTCTTTTTGGTTTGCACACACAGGAGACCCTAACACGAAGTTGTTGTTTCCTCTTTCACTGATCTATACGTATTTTAAAATTCCAGCATCCTTAAGCAAATATTTTAAAAAGAGCAGAAAGAGATGTGCTGTTTAGAATATTTCCTTAGGTGCTTTACCTTGAGGGCTTTCTGTGCAGCTTCACTTGATCCGATAGCAATCAAGTTTGGTCCAGCCATGCTGCAAAAGCTCTTCAGATGCAAAGAATCATGAACAGGGACTGTGGAGACAGCATAATCCTGTATGGGAGTAAAGAAGGGTGCTATAAATATTTTTTAAGTGTCCTAGTTCCATAATTATATGGAGACATTCCATAATTAATTTTACTCTCTGCAAATTATCTACCTCGGGGCAGAGTGTCAACTGCTTAAGTATGACACTCTCGTCTGGACCAGCTTGTATTGTCTGGAGACTGACATAAAATCCAGAACATGTTTCAAATACTTCTATTGTTGCAACCATAAAGAAATACACTAAAATGCTTAATTAAACAGTAGGTACATAAAACCTCTCCAGGAACCAGCAATAAGAACACAGGGCTGATACATGAGAACATGAAGAACGTGAGTGTTTATGTGCTCTCAAAAAATAACAGCCTCCCACTATCCAACTAATTGTTATGCAGCAATCTCACATTTCAGATCCAACTTCAGCATCTATCACTTCACAGGATGCTCAAACCTTTCAGCAACTTGTACCTTTGGGGTTCTTTAAATTAGGTCTTAAATAAAGTACACGAGTATGACAAACATCTTAGCCAGCACAATTGTTCAATTAGTTCAGTGAATGACAGCTCCTATTTCCTGTGGCATGAAGGAATCTACAAACCTTAAATGTGTCAGCCAGAATTTCTGCACCACGTTGATTCGTCCGCCTGGAGAGACCTACGAAAAATTCTCTGCCTGGAATGAAAAATCAGACTGGTTTTAGAGACATTCTGAAGCAATCTTTCAAGGATTTTCATGTTATATGTTTCTCTTCTCAAGATGAGTATTTAAACTGAAAATTCAGCATAAAAGAATGCAACCTGCAATTGTGAGCTGATAATCTAAAGCAATTAATCCTTTGCCAGAAGAGATATTTAACCAGAAGCATAAATAGCTTCCTCTTCTAAATCTCTCCAGTGGTCATTGGGTCAGGAAAGACAACAGCTGGGCTGGATTAGTACACCACTGATTAACCATTTCCCTCTCCCTTTGAGATTTCCTCTGGTCTCAAGGCAGATCTGCAGTCATCAGCATCCTCCAGCACCAGAGAAAATCAGTGCTGGATCTGCACTGCCTGAGGAAGGCCTCCCTTGCTGGCCTGCCTCTGTAGGAGACCCTTCTTTCCCTGTGGTGCTCTAAGGCAGGCAGGCAGCCTCCTGTGATGCTGATCAAAACAAACAGGCTCATTCAGCACGGGCAGGGAGCAGCCCTGTGTGCAGCCAATGGGAGAAAATGCCTAATGGGTTTAATGACACAAAAAACACAGGCAGTATCTTCATCTTTGAAGTCAACCATGCATGTAAGGCTCATGACATCTGACAGGCAACTCCACCACATCCTTGATAAAGTAAAAAAAATTTTTTTTCCATTTAATTCATTGAACTAGTGACAATTGTCTGCATCAAGCTTTTACAAGTCCTGAAAATGAGTCTGGTGAATGTTAGCTGCTTGTAATAAGAAATATGAAACAACCCCAGACGGCTGACTACTGAAAGCATTTTTCTTATTGGCACTTTACAAGCTAAAATAAAATCTGTATGCACAGTGCTGTTCTTTGTAGTGTGCGTACTGCTACTCCATTTATTCAGGTATTAGGCTGGACATTGAAGGCTGCACAGAGAACTCATCTCTCAGCAACCTTCGTGACATTTAGCAAACAACAGATTCAGCAAACCACAGGAATGACATTTTATTATGCTGCTATCAGACAACATGCAGTCTTTAAGGCAGCCAGAACATGTAAACAGCAAATTCACTCCCTGTGATTATTATACCTGTAAATAAGACATCTCCACCATCCAACGTTGCATTTTCATCCACCATCTCAACTATATTAAGGTTGAGACTTTCCAGTGCTCTCTTCATGGCTTCAACCTGTTTAAAAGAAAGTTATTAAGGACATATTGTACTGCTGAAATTTTTTTTTAAAACCTGCCCGAAATACATATAAATAACAAGAATTAAAGCCTTTTAATGCACCTTTAGCAAGATGGATGGCCATCACAGTTCCCCACCTGTGGTCAGAGCCTCTGTGGTCTGGGGGATGGGTTGGCAAGGGGCAGAGATCAGGCTCTTGTCTTTGCAGTGCAGCATTCAGGAGGCACAGACAAGTGCTCCAAAGCACATGTTAAGTCCAGTCCCTCTGCACAGCAATATCCTCTTGCAAACCTTGTCCCTCAGATTTGGGCCAGAAGAAGCAGCAGCAGAGGAATGAGGTTCATTCCTTCCACTCTGCTCAGACACAAGAGGTGGCTCTGCCAGCCACAGAGGTGCCAGCTTTACCCCAAGCCCCTCTTCAGCCCAAAGGAAAAAATATCCCCTAGTCAGTAAATGTTCAAATTCCTTATGGCTTTGCAATTTTACTAGGCACTAGTTCTTGCATGTTTGAGCTACCCTGCTTCAGAATCACAAGACATTTCATGCCTGTACATTGTGGGGCTTCCTGCTTGCTGTGGAGAGCCCCACACGTGGCTGAAGCAGAGCCTGTTTCCTGCTGAAAGAAGCTTGTGTCAGGAGCAGGGAATGCAGCTTCAGTAGGTTCCTTCTTTCCCACTAAGGGCTGATGAGGATGCCTAAAGCAGAATCTGTTTCTATAGAGGCTCATATCACTTGCCATCCAGACCAGGGGCTGTGCTCAAACAGCATCACTGTGGTGCCTTGTAAGCCAAAAGAAGAACCTAAACACAACCAACCACTCATCAAAAGCATAAACCTACAACTTGCAGAATGTCCATAAAAATAAGAGCTCATCCATATAAATGTGAACTTGATCCCACACAGGGGCATCTGCATGTTCAGTGAAACTTCCTCACCATGGTTAACAAGAGGTGCCCAGAAAGCATGAATAAACATGGCAAACACAGTGAACTCCTTTTATATTCTGCATGTCCCACAGATCACTCATCTATTTAAGGGGCTAAATTAAGCATTTCTAGAAAAAACATGTGAAGCTAAAACAAGTGACACCATACTAGTCTTTCAGTACTGTACAACAGAGGCAGTCCCAGCAGCCCTGCTCCTGGGCTTTGCCAAACTACCCCTGCCACAGCAGGAAGGACACGGGATGGTGACAGGTCTTTCACTCTCACTGTGGCAGCCTCAGCACAAGGGCAGCACAGTTTGGCTGACACCTTCCTAAGAGCAGTGCTGGCTTCAGGGAACAAGGAAAGAGCCAGACATGATCCACCTAAGCTTCCTTTCCCTGCTCATTTTCCATGACCTGGCAATGTGGCATTTGTGAGTGATCCCATTAACCCTGAGCCCTAAAGGCAAGGGCAGGTGCCCATGGGCTGCCAGGACAGGTGATGTGGGTCTGTGTGGGATACACTGGGGGCAGCACTTTATCCAGGCCTCATCTGCTCTCTGGAGGTTTCTCTTCTCCTCTAGCATCTTCTCATCCTCCAGTCACTGGAAGGAAAAATCCCTGGACAAGCACACTGTTAAAGTAGGTGCCTCAGTTAAAACTTGTGAAGGACAGAGACAGATCTTTGTGCCACCTGCAGAACTCTGATGGGTTATAGTGCAACTCAGAACTGCATGCAGGGGGTTTCTGATAGCAAGGGATGCACAGAGAACTATCTAAGGCCTTGGCATGCAGCCTGGAATGAGCCTACAGCATGCCATTTACAATTAACACTTCTTTTTTGCTCCTCTATCTTTCATCTGATATTAAAGTGACTTCAGGCAGAAACCTGGCACTCAGGAGTCTCCAGGCTTAGCAGAAAGGCTTCATCTTTCTTAGTCTTGTTGTTTAACCTCCAGCATTCTTTAAAATTAAGTTTATAATGTGGATTGGACCCACGTGGTGTTTTACAAATAAATGGGGAACAGCTGAGGTAATATTGGAAAACTGCTGTTGTACAAACATGGCAACATTTCATAACATCCCTGTGCTGAGAGCAGAAAGATTTCTTTTGTCTGTGAAGCCCAGTGGGTTTTACTGTGCAGGTGCTACATGCATAAGAGTCAATGGAACCCAAAGAAGAAAACAATTGTTTAATATGGAGTAATGGAGATGCAGCATGATAAAAGCAGGGCTCCATTCCAAGAACACAGATTCACTCTTTTGTGCTGACATGAGGCAGACAGGCAAACTCCCGAATGGGACACCAGTCACAGGCAGATAGAAATAAATAATAAATAAATACTAAATAAATAATAAAGAAATAAATAAAACCATCAGATGGGAGTATTTAAGGCAGAAGGCCAAATGACAATGAAAAACAGCTTTACCCAGCCTGCTGCATGGTCACCCATCTCCAATTAATCTACAACCCGCAGCAGCTTCCAAAGCCAAAACACCAGGAAGAGAAAGCCCTTTCAGGAGATGTGCTGCTGGGCAGGTGCTCCCAGCAGAAGCTGTCTGGGCTGCCAGAGGAAATCCAGCCAGGGGCTGCCCTGCCATGCCCCACTCTCCCACAGAACTCCTACTCTCCTCCTTGACCACGTCTCCAGAAGCAGAAGCATCAGCAGAGCTGTGGATGTTCCTATGGCACATGTTAGGAATATCATTCAACATCCCTTGCTTGTGTAAAACAGAAGTCTCAAATTACTCTTTTTTTTTTTTTTCCTATAGGCCAACATCAGAAACTTCAATCAGTTGAAGCAGAGATGAAAAAAGCACAAGAGATGAAGAAGACTGAACAGAAAATTTGACATTATTAAAAAGACAACTAAAAAGAAAACTCCATAAAGAAGTGCACTTGTAAATAAAGGATTCCAGAAAAACAACCAGGACTGAATAGCCCATCTGCTGAATTTCCTGTAGAGGGGACAGCACAGACTCACATGATGCCCACCATAGATCTCTAAAGCCATCCTGCAGCAGTCCTGAGCTGGGCCTCCAACACTGCATGTCCATGGAATGTCTTTGACACAGTCCCACCTTGCAAACAGCACATGCTGCATTCAGAGCTGGGTTAGCATGGGGTAAAGTCCACACAAGCAGCTTGAGTTTTATCTCATCACTGCAAAAGGGACTCTAAAGCTTGGCTCCATCCTTAAACCTTCCCACATCATTAAGTACTGTGCTACTTTCTAAGAGAGCTTCCACAGATGGGAACGAGATACAATCTCAAGCTAAAGATGGACAGATGATTGATTGATATCCTCAAAGAAGATGTTTTAAAAAAGGGATGTAGGAAAGGGGGTTGATTTTACAAAGCCCTCTATTCTGCTCACATTTTATGCTCTCCAAATAACTGATAGCCATTTTCTCAAGTGTGGTGTCTTAAAATCATATTGGTGATATTTTCATTCATTATGAATAAAAAGAGTAATTCACAGAGCTACCTTTGATGTATAAACAAATAACCACCTCTTCCTTTTTTCCGGGAAAGAACTAAAAAACAGTGGATGGAAAAGTCCCCTGTGGAACCACAGTTACCCAGGAGACACCAGTAAAATACACAAAATATTTGGACACTACCTGATTACAAGCATTGTCACCATGAAGAAGACTTACATTGCTTGCTCTTTTAAAAGCAGCCAAGAGGAAAAGTCACCTTCCCTCACTTTATCTCCTTTATTTGAAAACTAAAATCCCTGGTAGTCAGAAATGTTGCACACAAAGAGAGCACTCATCTGCAACTTTTCAAATTTCTGTACCTTATTATCTCAGGTCAGCTTAAGGTTTGTAACGTGATATTGGGTTTCGTTGTGCGTGGATCCATTAGTACATGGGCTGAGTGTTAAAGCTTGTATGCTTTGTGCAGCGATATTTTTCTAATAAGCACATTCCTAGTGTGAGATGGGATGTGTCTAATCCATATCAAAGCTGATTGAGAGACAATGGGCTCCAGCCAGCTCAGCTCTGTTTCAAGGAAGGAGGACAATAACTGCATTTGACATTTATAAAAATCTAATTTCCTCGTGCTTTAAAAATGGAGCTCATTACCCTTCGGGCTGGTGCCTTCCACCAATTACTGTAACTGATGTGTGGGGATTTTTTCCTTCTCTATATTAGTACTTGATGCACTCTAAACATAGGCTGCTTCCTAAATTATTTACTGGTCTCCTGTGCACTAACCATATTATGGGATTTATGTTATTGACAGAAGAAGGAAATTATCTTTTCAAAAGACAGTGGAAACAGGGGAATGATTTTGCAAGCCACCATCTCACACCTGCCAAGAGCAGGGCAGCTTTTCCCCTGGGTGGTGGGGCCATGGGTGAGGCGCCACTCAGGCTCCCAAAATGTCCCATGGGCAGGGGCACAGCTGGGGCTTGGCAGAGGCTGCAGATGGTATCAAATCAGGCATCTTCTAATGACTGCAGTGACTGATCTGCCTTTGTCTCCAAGCTCTTGGTGAAAGAGGGAAGGTGCCTCCAGCCCTGGCTTAAAGAAAAGGATGCAGAGGGATTCGGAGGGCAGAAGACCATCCCATGATCCAGAGGTGAAATGAGGTTTCTAAGCTAGCAGAGCTCAGCTCCCTGTGCTCACAGCTCAGCTCTCCAGAGACCAACCACAGCTCCAACAAAAAGGGCTCTCAGTCCAAGACACACTACTGCACTGTCTCCTGAAAGTTTACATCCACCACCCATTTCTCCAGCTTGTTAAATCACAAATACTGCATTTCAGACTTTACTTCATTGTGTTTTAAGTAGGCATTCATAGCTGTGCAAAGCAAACGTCAGACCTAACCCATGCAAAAGTTAGACTATAATAATCTCAAAGGTGATTATTTCTGGAGCCATTAGCTCTGAGTTCACAAAGTGCCACTGTCCATATATAATACATTTTTCAGCAAGGTTCTGAGTAAAGGCTATAAACAGAGATGGACAGATCTGGGGCCAGGACAGGGTAGACTTTTTGCAAAACCAGATACCAATGTTGGTCATAATCCATGTTCTTGTCTGCCTGAATCTGCTCCATTTGGACATGAGGGAAGTCTGTCTCCTGATGATAAGCACTGCCCTTCTGGACTTGCACAGGCTTCAAAGAAAATAAAGCAGTGCTGCAATAGTTTTGAGGGGTTTTGAGAAGAAAAACCCACTCCTGGTTGTTTTCTTGCTTTAAGTGGGTCAGATGCACACCCTTGTGCATATTGATCTCAGAAATTTGTGGGATGTTGGTTGTGGCAGAGTTTCCAACTCATTTTCCCAGTGTTGATACCAGAAAGGGCCTTGGCTCTTGAAAGCTCATTAGGAAAAGAGCGTAAGAACAAGATGCTCCAGAACTGCTATTCAATGAAGGTCATGCAGTAAGAGTGTGTTAAGAGCAAGACAAAAAGGGTAGCTCTGTCCTACAAACAGCCACCAGCACACCCTGGTAAGGACAGGCTGTACCTGCCATTCCCACTTCCACCAGCTGACAGGTTTGCTTTGGCAATCAAGCTCCCTTTTCATCCACACTGGGCCTTTGTGTCCATCCCACTGCCTCTTTTGAGAAGGGGAGAAAAGGAAAAGACCAGCAGTGGCCTGGTCCCAAAGTGGATCAGCACTGCTCAGCAGTGCTCCCAGATGCCATGGGTGGGTATGCTGCTCCCAGACACCCACACAAATCACATCTGCTCTGCTCAGCTCTGAGCAATCTGAGCATGACCTCACTAAACTGGGCTGAGCATCACATCCCCAGAAAAAGGTTTTTCTGGCATTTCAGCTGATGATAGCCTGCCACTCTGCCAACATGGAGGTCCAAGGCCAGGCCCTTACCAGGTGGTGGGGTGGTTACACAGCAGCATCAATCAGCCTCTCCTGGCGCAGGGGCTGTGCCAAAATACCAACCAGCACAGCCTGTCCTCAAGCCTCAACCACTTTTCATCAAACAGGGGCAGAGAAGGGACAAGGAAGAACACCAAGGGACTCCTGAACTGTACTCTCAAGGAGATGACAGCTTGTTAGTTTCTCCTCATACACAGATCCCACACTAATGCCTCTAGATTGCAGCTCTAAGACAATTTCATGCTTAATCAAAGCTTGCACCAAAAGCAGGTGCAGTTTCTGGCACAGTTTTGGGCATTTATGAACCATGGAGTTCAGAAAGAACCAGAGATAATGATCCCATTTGTTACTGCCCATGCACTGCTAATTATGGATCCAAACCCACTTAGTGCCCTCCTCCTGCACCAGTCTCAAGGGATGTGCTGATGTTCCTGGTGTGGAGTGGCCACTGCCCCAGGAGAGCGCCCTGAGACTGGGGTGAGCACAGAACCATACCAGGGACTAATAGGGAAAGGGACACATGGAAAAAGCTGGACCAGGGCACCACAGAGAGGGCCTGGCACATGCAGGAAAACCAGAATAAGGGGTTCCTTGTCCTAGAAAAGCTTCTTGATCAAGCAAGAGTGGAGCTTCAATCTCACTGATCTCAGGAATACAAGCAGCAACCTCCTCTTCCACTTATATACAGTTAAAACATAATTAATCTAGTTGTCCTTTGAACATGTTGTGTTTTAATATCTAAGCAGAACTGAGGTGTTTACAGGAGTAAAACATGCCTGGGTTTCTCTTTCCTGCCTTCCACCTTTTAGCCTTTAAAATCAAGAACACTATTTCCCATAAAGCAGGAGCCAGCAACCAGCTCACTACAAAAAGTTGGGCTGAAATTTCAACCCACAGCAAGCGGAAATAATTTCAGTCAGGTTTTAAAAATTCACTGGGAAACAAAAAAGGATGTTAAAAAGATGGAGATTTAAAGTCACTAGAAGAATAGACTCTCTGAGATCCACTAAGCATAAAATCAGGTTAGTGGAAAAGTTTAAGGGGCATGAATGCATTGCTAGAGAAAAACAGAGAAGATTTTGCCGGATAAAGACGATGACATGAAATTTAAGTCGGACACAGGCATGCTGAGAAAATAATGTTCTAAATACTTTCTGCTTACAATTACAAAATGATCAATTGTTAAATGTTGGACAGAGAAATATATTCCATTCTGTCTGGACATGCACAGCAGGCCAAGAATGCACCTGGATAAGCCAAGCATTCATTATCTCCCAGACACTCAATATCCCATAATACCCTCAGCGGCTGCCAGCTCCTTGTCCATCGTTGACCAAACGCCATGTGCCCCATTTTACAGCTGAAAAGTATTTAAAATTCATGAAGCCTGTTGAAAGCTCAACTGTCACATTCTGCTCATTCCACAGGGTATGGGAAAACCGTGCAGAAGGGACATTTCAACCAGGGCTATTATGGCTCTTGAATAACCAATATTCCATTAAATTGCTAATAAACCCACTTGAAGATAAGTTGATCACAATCGAACCATACAGTAGCATTCCTTTCCTTTAACACCAAGTTGTCAGGTTTCACTCTGTACTGTACTACTGTTTCTGTGCCATTTGTTCCTGCCTTGACACAGAGCATTCAAGACACTCACTTTGTCCCCAGTAATCTAAATGCCCTATTCTAAAGAGGCTGAAAGATCTTTGGCAAGGATACTCTGCTTATTTTAAGGTAGGGAAGTCTGTTCAAAGGAAAAATGAAAAATAATTAAATACCCTCAACAGGGAAATGTGGGGCTTTGCAGCTTCTTGAGCAAGGTGCCCACAATTTGAACACAGTGGTAAATGGTATGAGCACCTCCCAGCTTCACTAGCGCTCAGCCAAGCTCGGTCTGCGATGAATTTTCATTTGAGTTTGCAGTTCAGCAACTCATTTCATCCTTTCTTCACTAAATCTTAGTTTTATCAATCAAATATAAAAAACTTCTTTAAAAAACTTCAAGAGTATTTGTTTTGCATTAAAATGGATTTTGTTAGATTCCTCACAGTTAATTGTCAAGCTGCTGCAGGTCTGCCATTGTCTGCTGATCTGCTGTGTGCACATGTCCTTGTACCAACAAGGCTCCAAGTTTTGTAGTTTTTAACATTGAAAAGCATATCAGTGTCATTCTCAGAGGGTATTTAAAAGTTTTAATCTTATATTGACTAACCCAGCTCTGCTGAAAAGCAGCTCCCACCCAGCTCCATCCCAGAAGGAAAGCATCATCACACCCCAGCTCTGACATCTCCTATCATCTCTCTGAGGTATGTGGGACCCAACCTGCAGATTTCAGCTGCACAAATGGCCAAGAATCATCATCACAAACATCTGATCCTATTCAGTCTCTCTGGTGGGAAGCTCCAGACATGACCCAGTGGTTGCCACCCCATCTGCCACACACCAAGGATGGGCAGGGAGGAGAGGCAATTGCTCCAGAGGGCACCTGCCTGTCCTGGCTCCCTCTGGAACCAATTCAGCTCAAGGAGCAATGGCCATCCTCAGAGGCAACAAAGAATATTTTTCTTCCCACTGAACTCACTCACCAAGCAGCCTTTCACGAGGAGCATCCGGCTGCTCCCATGTTATTTTATAACAAGGGCCCCACGGGCAGAGGTTATACTAACCCAGCATTTTCCCCTCTAATAATAGGTTTCATTCATGCTTTCAGAGAAGCTGACCTGTCTGTCGTATTTTAGCTATGCTAACACATGCTGCAAGAGTGCCCTGAGGTGTCTAGACATATACAACAACAATAATGGCAGAAAATCTAAATCATGACCATTTTCCTTCTCCCAGCTAGTTCTAGTAAGGTTTCCACTGGCAGGCAAAAAAGCGTAATGCCAGCAGGCCTATGGAAGTTTGCTGAAAGCCATGAAATGGAGTTAAAGCCTTGAAGACACACCAGTGGTTTTAAACAGTCAATAATACATCTCAATATAAAAAAAGCAAACAGAGAATCATCATCCAATGATCAAATTTACTATCACAGGGCTAGGTGGGACATTTCAACCTGAAAATAACCTTTACCAGTCTAGTACTATACTGACAATTTTAATGAATTCTTAAAGAAAACTATGCAGCAAGTAACATGGCTACTGCTCCTTGAGCTCACAGTGACTATGGAAAACAGAGAGCCAGTTTTCCAAGTCCTGCTTTGGCACCAGCTTCCCATCTGAGGCTTACAGTCATAAGAAGGGAACAAGGATAAAACAGCAAGCAGAAAAACATGAAGAGCACATGCAAGGCACAGCAGTTGGTGCAGTCTCTTTTAAGAGGTGGGAACTTTAATCAATGTATTGCCCTGCATTTCCTTGCAGGCTCATCACGAGTTCAGCCCAGCCCACAGCACAGGGCTGGGAAAAGCCTCTGTCCCCCAGAAGCTTCCCATGCACCCTGCAAATGCAGAGAGGGACAATGGCACCTCTTGGACTGTTTTGCCAGGACATCCCTCACCCTCCTGTGCCTCTGGAGACAGGTCTGCAGTTCATGCCTCCTCCTCACCTTTTGCATTTTTAAGCCATAAAACTAGAGACAATAATTAATTTTAAAACACCAACAACTGCACATAGACCACCTTCGCTGCAATGGACATTTAATTATATTAACACAGCTCACTAACAAAAGTGAGCTCCTGCTTTCAGCCAGTCTGCTCAGACCCTGCCTCCCCTCCTTCCCCCACCAATGTCTCAGGGGAACTGCAACACTGTTGCTCAAAAGATTACAAGACCAGAGAGTTACAGAACAGGGAGTTCATGGTGATTAAAGCTCCTACGTGACAAGGTTCAGTCCTCCTGCCCAAGAGAGGACAGCAACCTTCGAGATACTGAAGCATGGCCTCAGCCCTGAGGAGGGAGCACGGGAGCCTTCCCAAAGCCTCTCCATAACCTTTCCCCTGAAAGGGCTGTGAAAGACACGTGTCTGCCCTGAAAATCACTTTGGATGTAAGTGATCCACCAGCAGCAGTCCTGCAGAACTGTGGATTTCTGATTTATGACAAACATCCAAATCCTTGGAAAAGGGGCACAGCCACCTGCTCTTGACACAGTGATGTTTCACTCAGCCAAAAAGGGGCACACGCACAAACTCTGACCTACACAGCCCTGAGCTGTGCCACAAATACTAATGAGGTACAAGCCAAAGGAATTCCTTCAAGGCTGCCATGCATTTAAATACCTTTAAGTCTACATGAGTTTCAATGTACTGACATTTAAACAATTTGCCCAAACAATTTCTGCAATATAGGCACATGGGTAGGGAACTTGAAACATTCTTTTTAAGATGCAGCACACATCCTTTTAATACTTAGCAACGGATATGTACTGATCAAGTTTCAACCCAAAACCTAGATTAGGATACTACACTTTTTGCTTTTTCAAAAAGAAATTGTTTAGGTGCTCATTCTAAGTTCAAGTCAGTGTCATTCCAACTCTCAGAGGACACTTCGATTACCTGCATTAATGATGCTTGCAATTCCACACAGATCTGTCAGGAGAACATGTGGTTGCAGGTGGGAATTAGGAGAGCCAAACCTGAACACAGGACCTGAGCTCTAGGCAGGCAGAAGAGGATGAATTCCCCCCACTCAAGATGCCCCTTTACATTTGACACAATAAATGCAGAATGCAAATGTCTGCATGCCTGTAAGGAAAGCACTTTCAGAGCACTAACAGGTGCAATGTGGTTCATTGTTTTGCTCCTTTCCCTGCCAAACAAGCTGCTGCACACTTTTACAGATCCTGAGACCACATTCTTTCAATAGAGCTAAATATTGCAGTCAGTTTAGGTTGTACAGAGAAATCGGGGGTGGAAACAGTGTTACATTTTAACAAGCTACATTTCCTTGCCATGTTTGGAACTCAGTCCGCACTTTGCTGCTGTAGGAACATCTTCCAGTATTCATGCATAAAATACAAGTGGATTTAAACAAAGGAAAGCTTGTAATGTAGAGAGATGTAGGGGAAAATAACCTGGAGAAAATTAATTATAGCTCTTGTAGTAGAAAGACACTTTAGACATGAGACTCCTAACTCAATCATGCTCCTTTAAAAAGGTGTGCATTTGCCAACTGAGCCCTCTCTCCTTCACTCACTCACCAATCCCACTCCTGGGGCACTGTGGACACAGCTTCAGTACCTGCCTACTTCATTTTGCAAAGTTATTTTGGGAGGGGAGTATCTCTCTGCAGGCTTTAAAGTGCATCTTAGAAGCGATGGTTTCACTTGGAGCATTCTTTATTAAGCACTGCCCTGAGGAGGAGGTAAATACAGTAAGAACTCTTCCCAGCTACACTGCACTGGGCTAATTGCCTTTGATGACCTACATTTCCTAATTATGCCTCCTCTCTCTGAGGCAGAACATGCCCAGGTTTCACTGCACCCAAGTGGGCGCCCTTTGCTGAGCAGCAGCGATGATGCCAAGGGATTACACAGGGCAGCCCTGAGCTCTGCCCTCCTGCTGCCAGCCCTGCTCTGGGGACACTGTGGTGCCATGATCCAGTGTGCTGTCTGGAGTGACCCCTGCCATCCAGGAGCTCAGCAGGAACCCCATGGCACAGAGCAAGCAGCAGTGCCATGACTGACGGACACAGCGCAACACCAGCCCAGTGAGTTTCCAGACTCCCGTGGGAACAGGGAGCACATCTGCTGCAACAGCAGCCAAGAGCTGACCATACATCAGACTCCAGTTTTACTTTATAGCCACTCTAATGGCTTTTCCTTTCTCCACACAGTCCTACACAACTTCACCACCACACAGAAATAAAGAGAAACACTGGAATTTATATATTTGTTACCAAATGGAAACTATTACCTAAGCAGATGCTATCAACACCATCAGAGCCTGGAAGAAACCTGACAGCTTGTAACTGGAGCATTCTCAGGCAAGGAGGATGCAAGCTACCTGCTGCAAACAGAAGGTGAGCTTGGTGCTGGAGTGACAGTCACTCATGAAAAAGTTAAATGAAAACCACTGAGTGCACTCCTGCCACCAGGAGCACCTGGCAGCTGCTCCTGGTTTTGATTACTCCTTGCCCCACTGGGGAAGCTGTCACTGCTGTGTAAGGTGGCTGAGCCTCCCTGAGGACCACAGTCCCAGCCAGGCAAGCCCCAGCCCCCCAGCAAAGGGACTCAGTTGTGTACCTGCCCTGCCACCCAACCTAGGAGGAGGGAAACAATGCCTGCACCGTGTTGCAAGCATGGGGGACATTAACATGAGCACCTGACCCATGGACAGCTAGTTGCCTTTGACTGTGGCATTGAGCACTCAGTGCATCTCCTGCAAGCACCCTGGAGAAGAAAAAAAATCTTTTAAAAATAGCTTTAAAACTTGCAGCCCCAAGTAGGGAAGACAGCTCAGGAGTTTCTCATTCACTGCTCACACTCACTGAGTTACACTTCAGAGACCAGAGACAAGCATTTGCTGTACAGCAAGTCTTTTTAGCATCTTCAGTAAGAAGAGTCTTCTGCGGACCAGAGTGACTCCACACTGTGCACTCTAACAGATCTGGGGGGTCAAGCAATGAGGTGGAAACCTGGGAAAATAATGACTGCTGTATTCTTTGTGGATGTCAGTACTACCTACTGTCTCTGCCTACTGCTGAATGCTTTTCATGTCCTGCAAGTCCTAAGAGATCAAGGTAAATACAGAAATCTTATTTTCCTACCTGTTTTGGCTGGCAAAATAAAGTTATAACTGCAGTTATGCAACACTGAAGAGAAGCTGAAGAAAAAAATACAGTCTGTGAGGTCAGAGTAAAATGAACATGGTATTTTCTTTGGTCTGCTTCACATTCAGCTTCCACTTCAGCAGGTAACAGGCTGATAAAATGGGCAAAGGTAGGGAGCAAGCCTCCAATACACTGGGACACATCAAGACTTCTCAATACTCCCTTGCTTTGATGGAAGACATTCAGCTGCTCCCTCAGAAACCTCTTGTTACAATGACCAGAAAGATTTTGCTCCTGAAAAACCTAACCCATGGATGGAGGGCAATACATTACAAAGGCATGATAAACTGTTCAGAACACAGATGATACTCTGCACGCTTTCTCTTTCGGACCAAATGATGAAGTGAAAAATACACCCAATACGTAACAGATTCCATAGCCAAAATGGATGTTCCTAGTAAGTAAAAGCAGTTACATAACACAGACCTAGTAACACACAGACTTAATAATTTTCAAAAGCCTTATTTTCACAAAGCTGAAATACTTGAGCTAAATCACTGAGCAGCTAATCTGCGCACTAAAAATATGTGATGCCTAGGAGCAGTTATAAGAAAATGTCATTAAATGACCAGAAAACTGACTCTCACATGTGAAAAATAATGCTGTGTTAGATGAAGGATCAGAGATAAAGTTTAAGTTAATTGGTACAGAGATGAAATTAAATCAGATATAAACCTCAAAACAATTATGGCAAGTTTTAGAACAAAGTATCAGAAATTACAAGAATTTATACAAGCAAAAGGACCTAGCAAAAACCTCTGGATATCAGAATCAATATGCATGAGAATCTTCTTTTCCCCTCCTTCATTTCCCTACCTTAGGAACAACAGGAAGAGCAACAGTAATTCTGATTTATTACTACCTGAAATTACTCTTCACCTGGAAAAGGTGAAACTTTCAAAATTCACGCCAAAAGGGAAAATATTTCTGCTCTGCATGGGTAAAAAGCCAGTTAAATATTCAGAGAGTATTAGAAAGAGTAATTCTCATCCCATGCCTTCCATAACACAGGAAGATACAGCAGCTATTAACAAGCAGTTTTAAAACAGCAGCTCAGGATGATTCCTACCAATGTAAGAGCTCTGTAGTGTTCATCATCCTTATGGGGATGCTGGAAAAATCTGCAAAATGACTGACAGGGGAGTACTAAGAAATAGAAGGAAAAAATTATTACTACCAATCATCATATGTTTCTAACAAGTCAGTCTCATCTAGTTTACAACAGCTTTGGATGAAATGCTGACCATCACTAGCACTGATGTAGCAGGTTAAGCTGGATACAAGTGACACAGCTGCTGGGATACAAGCAGAATGTTTTCACACATCTCAAGACCTGATGAGAATGAATATCACCGCTGAGTAGGTGTGTTTCAAACAGAAGCCCCTCAGTGCAAGGTCACCCAAGTCCCACAGAAGCAGCCTGAGGGCACACAGTGATCACTGGCCAGCCACCAAGGCAGTGTTAAACCTGAGCAAACCAGGTCACAGGCAGGGACAGCCCAGGGGGCACAAGTGACCAAGCCAGGGTGCCATATGGCCAGTGCAAAGGCTGCTGGCTGGCCCAGGGCCTGGGGCCACAGCCAGGGATGGCCCATCTGCTCAGTCTGTCAGCCAAGCCACCACAGAGGATCCCTGTCTGCACGTGGGCTCCAAGCACTGCCCCACACCTGAAGGGACTGTGGGACAGACAGGCAGGGCACTGCTGTAGGACAGATCCACCATCCCCACGTGGATCCCCAGTGCCACATCCAGCCAGGGAGAACATCCCACAGTCACAGGCAGCTTGGAGAGCAGCCACCAGAAAGAATGCATCATTCCCAAAATCCCCATCAAACAGCATTCACAGAGCTCAATCTGTTTCAGGGGATCACAGAGAGGATTATGAAGGCCTTCAGTCATGTCTATGAAGACATACACAAGGAAGCAAAATTCAGTAACAAGCTCTGACAAAATACAGCACCTAGAAGCACTGTACAGGCAAACCATTAGCCATGGCTGATGCAGGAATAGTACTTTCATTTCTAAAAGGAAGATCATTTATCATTTAGATAACTAAGCAAGGATTGTGTTTAACTCTCTCCCTTCTTTGGAGCCCAAGCAGAGGGCCATCCATGGGCAGCAAGCAGCCCAACCCCAGTATGACAGCACGGATCTGGGAGGTGATACATGCAGTGCTGAACCTGGGAGCTCATCACCAGTCTGGGTACCAGAGAAGACTGGCAGACACCACAACTCCATGACTTTTTCTTCTTGTTCAGTGATGGGGTAGAAGATACAGAGTCTGGTGAGAAACTAAGACACTTCTTGCACATGGCTCATGTCAGTGTAAATTATGTAGAGTTTTAGGAACAGAGGACTCAAAATCTTGACTAAAGAACTTCTTTCATTTACTTTTGTTTTTTTTTTATAATTGCTATACATCCTCGCACAGGCAGGAGTAGGTTCACAGAAACAATGTGCAGAGACAATGTGCACTGCTCACTGCCTACAAATGGATCCCCTTTCTTCTTGCAGGTACTAAAAGGTCTCCTGGAAAAGCTTTATTTAGGACAGACAGGGTGGTTAAAGATACCGTACAGTACCATTTACTCAGCACTTCTGCAGGTGTACTTAGCAAACAGGAATACTAAAGTACACTCCTGAGTGAAAGCACCAGGCATCTGCAGTACACATTGCAACACATCCCAGTGATGGGATAGCTGGGGAGGAGCAGTGTGAGTGACAGAGTTCACTTGGGAGGGACGGGGGGCAAGGCAGCTCGGGAAACACTGACGTATTGTCTTTCCATTACTAAAAATTACACTTTGTGAAAAAACATTAGATCATTTTAAGAGGTTTATATAAGGACACTGAAAAACAAGTTCTTTTGCAAATTCTATTTTTTTTAATGTCTCCCTCCCCTTTCTATTTCCACTATGCATCAGGTTGTGAAAATCCAACATGCAATAAGTCTAGTATTCCCAGACAGAGAGATCAACCTCAACACAAGTTAAATCTTCCAGCTGTTCCCAGCTCCTTCTCTCCATCAGACAGGCTCATAGCAGTGTCTTAATTACTTGTTTAGGAAGGATGTGACATGCTCCAATTTAATACATTTAGCCCTTCTTAGAGCAAATGTAGAATTAAGCCTCAGTATGCACTTGACAGATCTCTTAGCAACTAGAGTGCAATCAGCCAACAATGGATGATTCACAGTTTTAGCAAGAGTGTGCAGAACTGCCTGCCAAAAGTCTGAATAAACTCACATTGCTAGACACTATGGTAAAATGTACCCTGATCTCTTTTAAACTATTATATCATAGAGGAAAGTTGAACTGCATGCATTCCAGCAGCTTGCCCGAGTCTGGAAATACAATTGAACTGCAACATCTCAATTGTAAGAGAATTGAGACTTTTTGGTGGTTATTTTCACTTAATTATGAAAATTGTACCTTTCAAGAAGAACTGTTCAAATCTATCAGTTTGTGTAAATAAGGGATGACTTCTGTTTCCATTGCTCTGAAATAGGAAGAGTCTGAGGATGCTAGTGGGAGTAGTCTGTCCAGTCACAGTGATTAAAAAATGGGCTTAATCTCACGCCTGCTGCTGCCGGGGCCACTGGCATGTGAAATATTTAGAGATTTCTGTGCAATCCATGAGTCAGAGGGGAATAGCAGGAAGGACCTCAACAGAGTGCAACTATCTATCCTGACTCACTGCTATCCTCCCTTTATCACCCTCCAAAGCCCAGTTGAGGATCAGGCTGCCACAGCAGAGACAAGATTGTTTGTACTTCTACAGCCAAATTTCTGCCTTCTTTGACCAGTTTTCACTCCAAGGTTCAGATTTTCCTCTGCAAGAATTTCCTCTCTGGTCTCCATGTGACTATCTTCCGACACAAAACCAGACTCAAGCAAATCCTTTACAAAATACTATTGAAAAAATAAACAAAACTGGAAAAGCTCCCCTGGGATCAGGCCCACACAGAGAGGGCACAGAGTGACACAGGGTAAGTCACTGACTCTTCCCTTTCAGCTACAAGCATGAATCATGAGCAGAGCTTTTCCTGTGGCACACCAGACACCAGGGTGAAACCCCTTGTGAGTAACAGTGCCTGGTCCCAGGAGATGGGGACAGCCCTCCCCTAACATCCCAGTCTCATCTTAATGCCATTACAGCAAAGGGTCCTTTGGATCTGTGGCACAAACTTCAGCTCTGGAGATCTGAAAAGCTTTTCAGTTTATTTTATAGTGATTGAGCCATTACATCTGCTCATATCTCATATTTTGGACTCTATTTTTCATCATCCCTTCCTTGAGACATCAGTACTGACAGCAGAAGAGAGCTGACACTGTTATCTTCCTACTTTAACCACCTCAACCTGCCACTCTCTTAGCACCCACCAAACAAAACCCCATTTCAAAATACAGACTTCTAGCCACTTTTCCCTGCCAGTTTTTTCAGCAGGCCTTGTTCTGTGGTTCTCTCTTGAGGCAGGGGACAGCCTGGTGCCATTCAGTGGGAGCCCCAGCCACACCCCCATCCCAGGCACCACACGAGTGCTGTGACCCCACCTCGCTCCCAGGAAGGAGAGCCACGGTCCTCACAGGCCAGGCACAGACCCAAAACAGTGAAACACTGCTGGGTGCTAAATCTGCTCACCCTTGGGCAATGTGCCCTGGCAGCCCAGTGGTGCCCCAGCCCCCCCAGACTGGGGATCTGTCCTGCAGAAGGCAGGAGCCTTGTTCCAGCAGCCTCAAGCAGCCTTTTCCAGGTACAGCAGATATGCTTGGCTAAGTCAGCAGCTTTCTTTGGCACAGTAGAGTGTGTCACCCAAGTTGGTTGGCAGAATTCACCTCTAAAAAGAGGACTGTGGTTAGGGAAAAGAATTTGAACACATTGAGCTCCATGCTGTCTTTAATACTAGGATATTCACAGGTTTCTGCTCATATGGGCTGACAATCCTTTAAAAGCAAAATTGAGGCAGCAGGGGGGGTACTGTAAGCTTTGGGTAGACACATCAAGTACAAAAATACCATAGCTGAGAGTTTCTGTAGATGCACAAAGACAAAAATTAGGCAGGTTAGGAGAGAAGCAAAGTAGAAGGCGCTTATCCATTTATTGCTTTTGTAAAGAGAAGTTTCCTACTGACAAGCCTCACTAGACAAAACAGCTTAGGAGATTTTTCCATCTATTTCCATAAGGATTAGTTCAAAGGGCTGAAAAGAATGTGAGCAACAGCGCCAGGGGGAGCTGGGGCACTGGGTCAGGGAGTCACTGGTGGCATTTTGACTTCAGTAGAGCAACAATGTGCAGTCTGGGCCATGGACTACCAGCACCATCACATTCTGTCAGCTAGAAAAATGCTGTTATAGCCGGAAACAAAACACACCAGGGACTGATTTTGCCTCTGCTATGAGCAGACCATCATCCTTTGCCTGGATGGAGGCGGAAGGGATAGAATTCCTTCAATCCCTGAGTTGCTCTGCTGTAGCTCTTTTGGGAGCTCTGCTACCACCGTGGCCCCAGCGTGTATGTGAGGCTGTTTGTGCTTTGGGGAACCTGATGTTACTCAGTGGCTGACGTAAATCCTGCGCTGCAGAGGCAGCAGAGCAGAATTCCCTCGCTCCCAGTTTTACCCTATAAGGGCATTCCATGATGGCGCTGTAAGGCTGCGCCTTCGCACAGATTTGCTGCAGCTGCTGCAGCTCAGCAAAGCCAAGCCCAAGTTTGGATTCTTGTGTGTTGTGATAATCAGCTGGGGTTCGGAAAATCCTTCAAGAAAAAAAGCCCCTAATGTTCTGGCAACTTAACAAGGCTTCTGAAAAAAACAGCACTTTAACATCTGGAACAAAAATACTCCGAGGAAGTCCAAGACCAACACAGCACAGAACATTTTCCCCCCATAACTGTTACTGTACAGCACTTTCTTGTCCCCAGCTCAGTGAAACTGGAATGTTTGCATCAAGATGCTGAAACATTTTATTGGAAGTAATGCTGGAAGGTAGAAAGATAAAGACCTATTCATACACTTGAACATTTTTTTCAATTTTCTGAGTTTTGCTTATTTTTATTCCTGAGCCATGAATTTCCTCAGTCTTTTAATGCATCTTAATCTTCATCAATATTTAACTCTGCAGCAGAAATACTGCATACTTTGTTTTCCCATTTAACTTGAGAGTAGAGGGGTAAAAAAAACATCTATGGAAAGAAGGAAAACAGCCAGTTCTAACGGAAACGACTTTTCCTTTTTCCACAAGACGTCCTGGAATAGAGTCAAGGAGAAGGATGAAAGAGAAAGGTGGGCAGAAAGAACACTATGCTATTTCTGAGAATTAGCTACAGTCATCATTGAGCACACTCCTCTTCCTACCTTTGAGTCCCAGGTCTAAGACCTGCCTAAGATCAAGAGCTAAACTATTTCTCAAAGACAAGCTTAATTCTCAGCAGACATTGGCGCATATGAGCAGCTCCTGCAGCGTCATGAAATGAAAAGAGCCCCACATGTACATAATTACATACACTATGCACACATGTGAACATCTACACACACATTTGTACCTATGAGATTCTTTCAGATGGGGGTGGGAATGAGAAGTGAACTTTCACAAGCTATGAGATGTCACATAATTTTCAATATTACTTGGAACAGCAAGTTCCCATTGCATACAACAGACAGTCTGTAAGAAGCTGCCCAAGACAGAGCACATCTGATGTAGCCAATCCCATGCTAGCAGAGATGCACCACATGTCATTGTCACAGTACTATGCCAGAGCTTTCAACAGAAAAACACTATTTTTGTGTTTCCTTTACCTCTAGCTGAAATCTCTACGTTCAGATCATGTTCTGAAAAGTTTCAGATATGTAATTTTCCAGCTGCCCCCTCTTCCACGGAGCGGTACCTGGAGCAGCACTTGTGCCTGGGACACTGGTAGTTTGCATTCATCTGGTTAAAAATAAAATTGAGAAAATCTCAGAAAAAAATGTATGATTGGCTAAGCTGTCCAACAGATCTTTCAGTGTTAGTTATGAAATGCTACATGATCTTTCCTTGAAAAAAACAGTGCTGCTGATCTTTGGACAAGCTCATGCTCTGCCCTCTAATCCAAATGACTGGGGGCTAGTGCTACACCAAATCAGACCCCAAATACTGACTGTTACAGCATTAAAAGTAACATGGAGCTCCCTGCACACTGTCACCTACCAAAATCCAAGAGATGCTACGGCCCCCCAAAGAAACTGTGAACACCCTCAGCTCACCCAGAGACACTGGCTGTGGAAGGCTCAGACTACAGAACCAAAACATAACTGCATCTCTCCATTCCCAATTACAGCTGAACTCCAGTGTCACATCAACAAACACTTGGCACATAAAACAACAGCTTTCAAGTGCCCTTACTGAAATTAATGATTCCTCCCCAGCCCTGCAGTTCAGGAGCTTCATTATCTTGGGAAGATAGATAGGAAATGGTGCATCCCTGCCTGGCTGACTCAGTCAAGGGAAGCTACAGGTGCTCAGCTCTGCTCAAGGAGAGCTGGCAGGGGGAAGCCTGGCCACCAGCTGGTGGCTTCTGCAGGCAGAGAACCAAAGCACCCTCAAAGGTGCTAAGGAACCAAGTGAGAGCCATAAAGCTCATGCTAGAGAAGAACCTGTGCCACTGTTTTGTTGCTCTGACTATGGAAGGCTATTCAATTCAACAAAAAACATCAATAGACAGAAAGAACTGGGATCAGAAGAAGTTAAGTGTTGGTTTTTAGTGGGTTCCTTACAGAATGGCAGCTCTCACCAGCAATGGTAGGCTTTCTCATGGTTTGTTTGGTAATATAAGATTTTCCCTCTTGATCAGAGCAAACAAGATGAACAGGCACTTCAGAAAGAGTACAAACAAGCTTTTTAATTGCAGCCTTGAATTTTTTACAGGCTCATGAGATTTATAGCAAAATGCTCTTCTCCAAGTTAGTTGTTCCTCTTTTCAGATGTAAATAAGACCCATACAATCTTCTTTTTCAAGAAAAAAAAAAAAAACAACCAACCAAAACCCCCTAACCTATGCCCCTCTGCTGCCAAACAAGTCATAACTGTGCATTGCTGCCTTGGGGCAGCAGATGGATCTACAACTTAGCATGGACGGATGCTCCAGTGGTACCACTCCTCCACCCAGGGGAATTGTATGAAGCATTTCCCCAGTGTAGAGCCCACCACCACCAAGGATCAGATCATAAAACATTTTCAGTGTTTTTGGAAGTGTTTGTTGCTGAACAACAAGTAAACAAACCATTATTTTCCCCATTCACAAACACAGTCGTGATACAGGGACAAAAACTAAGCCAAGGAGTTGGTGTACAACCAGTCCTCCTGTTGCAAACTCAGAGCATCATTTTATGGATTTCCATTGTCCATGTTATGGGTTGCAAACCTTACAGGCTTTGCAAAAGGCTGCTAGAGTCCATCCTCTTCCTTCTGTCTACAATAAGCCTTAGAAAGCAGCAGACAGCACGAGGTGTGCCCTTTATGCACAGCAGGGAAAGTGCATCCCACAGATCACACAGAACCCTCTCTCCAGGGCCCCAGACACACACAGTGGCACTTCACTGTCGCTCCCATTCTGCCCCAGCCTCAAACCTGCACATTGCTGCATTTTAATCCCACAACTTCTTACCCTATCTTAGCTACAGTTAATCCCTCCTTTTTGGCAGCTGGCTGCCCAGAGGACAATTCTGTGTTTCACTGTTACACTACACAGAGTGTAATGAATCTTTAATTAAATGGGCTTGATGAGGAAAGTCATTCAAATTAGGCTTCATCAGCAAGACAAAACCCCAGCTGTCTTTCTTGAAGGATATAATGAAGCACAGTTTCAGCTACCTGGAATCCAATTTTAGTACTGCAGAACAAGAGTTCATAAATCCAGCATTTGTTAAGTAAGCAGGGAATGGCGGACAGTGTTTAAGATCTTGGACACTTTTCTATCAGGTGCACTTTAAGCCATGCAGCTTTTATGGCAATTCCTTCATAAACCAGGAAGTTCTAACAATCTAACAGGCTTAATGCAACCACAGGCAAGAGTGGAACTGCTTTCACAGGGGTTGTCATTTGATCATGCAGTAAATTACAGAAAAATGGTGCAAGCACCCTGGAAAAGGCACCTCTGGGAAGCTCATTGTAGCTCCACGGAAACGGGGTAAATAAAGCATGCATCATCAGCACATCCTCAATGTGCTTCTCATCCTTTAGCATGAAAGCAACGCTGGGAGCTTCTCTTGTTTAATTGGCACAAAAGGATTCATGTGCTCGCTGCTGAATGACTCTTCACATTGACTTCAGTGGAAATAAACTACCCTGGATTTCAGAAGAAAAAAAGCACTAACAGAAAGTTAATGAGGTACAAACCAGGTTATGAATGGACCAAAGAAAAAATTCTCCTAAAGCTATTTCCTGCCCTGCTGTGATGGAATACACGCCTTTTAAGGGCTCACCTTACCCACCCTCCTGCCTTTCCTTAAGCAATGCTTTATTCTATCCCAAGACTTTCTTCACTTTTCTAATCAGCTTCCATTATGTCTTTTTTCTTTAAAGTCTCCCACTGTTAGAGCTCCACCAGGAGCAGCAATGCTGAAATGGGCAGCACAGACTGGCTACAGTCTTTTAAATAGTCTTGAAATGGGGCCAAGGTGGAATAATTCTGCTGGTCAGGGGGTTTAAACTCTGGGACTCTCACTGCAGTGCCTGCATCCCTGCTCCTGCCAAGGCAGCTCTGCACACAACAACATGGAAAGTTTTAGAGCAGAGTCTAGCCTAGGGTAAGAAAAAATTCCTGACCTACAAGTTTTAAGAAGGAAGTTATGAACCAGAGGGCTGGATTTGGTCCCCTTCAAGCCAGAGGGAGACCTCAAGGCAGAGCACAGAGGCAGAGCAGTTCTGGCAGAGAAGCACTCAAATCATACAAGAGTTTTCCCTATTTCCTCCTCCACTGGAAGAAGGAGGGTGATGCAAGTTTGCTTCATGTATTCGCTTCTTGTTTTTATGTTGAAAACCACCACCATGCTGCACACACATTCTGTGCTATCACTACCAATGAACCATTTTACCTACCTTCAAATATTTCTCTCAACCACATTCCCACCTCACCAACTCACACTCACAAGCAGCAAGGCTCAGAGCTGGCTGGCAATCTGATGAGACAGGCTCTCACAAGAATTTCCTGCTTCTGGTTCAGCCAGACATACTGCAACAACAGACACTCTCGCAGTACTCTGGCACCTCTACTCCTTGCTCAGGCCAAGACCCAGGAATGCAAGTGAAAAAAACACTTTTTAATTTTTAGAATTTTAAAATAGCTCTTCCCCATGCTGCCGTGGGTGTCTGGTTGGCTTCCATGCTCCAAGACTGCTTCCACTGAGATTAACTGAATTTGGAAACTACAGTGCGAAGGTATGACCAAAAAATGTGCTTCCCAGAAAACAGCTTGGGACAGCAGCACAGGAGGGCGGGGGAGCACTCTGCTCCAGAGAAGCAAACACTATGGAAAGAACAAATGCCTGACCCTCCAAGTACACTGAATTAGGTTTTCCACGAGCCCTGGGATACTTCCAGTAAGCATTTCAATAAAGATGACCTAGCTGAGGAAAACTGCATAGGAGTCTCAGGCAAGATCTACAGATCTGTCATGCATGCTCCTCAAAGTGCTACTCATGATGAACTAAGGCAGCCAGAGTTTCCATATTTTCTGGTCTCTTCTATTGAATTACCATGCAGGCCTGCACTACAGCTGGACAAGGCCATCCCTCAGTGTGACTAATGTCTCACACTAAATATTTCAGACACTTGTAGGCTGCTACAGCTCACACCTGTACTTCAGAGAACATTTTTCAAGGCGTCACTGCTGGACCAATGTAATTCCCACTGACAGATCAGCTTGGGAAAAAAGCCTTGCTGAAAATTCAGAATTTGGGTCACATACAGATACATTCAAACAAATACTTTCTTCTCATCCCAGGTCTCACCTTGCAGTAGATAGAGTCTGGATGTATGCCCATGCCACTGGCATGAAGTAAAGACCACAATGGAAAGCGTGGAAGGTCCTGGCACCTTTCAAGAGGGGTGACCCTCAGACACTCTTCTAGTTTTTCACTGAAAATGCAGCTTCCTACAGACTGTGCTGACACAAGCAGCAGTCAAGATACTTTCAAACACCTTTCCAACCTCCAGCATGTGATTGCATGCTCCTCTGCCTCGTGCTTAGCTTTCTTACAGTAGCAAAAACAGGAGAAGTGGGCGCAAGAGCACTTTTTTGAAACGTGAAAATGACACCCCTAGCATATAGGAAGCTCATATTTTTAGAATGAGTTTAGAAACGGAGCCCAAAACTTCCCAATATGAGATTTTATAGCTGGTTTGGGCTCCTTAATCCTGCTCAGGGCTCAGGAGTAAAGAGCCTGACTTTCAGAAGTGCTGAGCCTGTACTTGCCACTCAGGGCTCTGGCCATGGGTCAAAGGACAGGCACCACCATGGTGTGAGCTGCTATTCAGGCATGTTAGAACACTTTAAAACCATTGTGTTGATGGTCTCATCGACAGGAGTTATCACTTGTGCCTCCGTCTGTTACTGCCTTGCACCAGACAGAGTATGCCAGACAAGGAAAGCTGATTTTGACAGCAATCACCTCCTCATCTCCTCTGGGAGTGCCTTTCCAAAAAGCTAAATGAGTGCATCCGTTTTCTACCAGGTATGAAGGGGCAAACCTACAGAAAATCTCATTACTAGAGCAGCCAACACATACAGGAGACATGTCAGATGCTTGATGTATCAACAATGACGTGACAGCCCTGAAGAGAATGCAAAAAGCAAGGGGCCAAGCTTATCCATTCTTTAAAGACCTACACTCCAAGTGGATTTAGCTTGTTCTTACAACTAATTGCAGGATATATTTCACATTGCTACATGCTCTATTTAGCATTACTATGGATGTGAGTTCTATTGTGCTATTAACCACATGCTTTCACAGGCACCACACTGCAGCCCAAAATTGCCTAGCCAATACTTAAGGCTAAGAAACACCTTAAAGGTACAGCTACATCTCAAACATCACACTACCTCAGACTTTCCAGCAGTGAAAAACATAACCATGAGACCAGTTTAGAGAGATGGTAAAGTAAGCAGACACAAGGGAGGAAGGAGTTTAAGTGCTTTAAACTAGTAAGACTGATTACAAGCTCTACATTAAGCACTGGCACCTTACAGGATTAAGCCCCATCTACTTAGACATGTGCGTCACAAGCACAAGCCTTACAGTCAAAAGAAAAAGTCCCTTCTCTTGGAACCTAACATAACACATAGAATGCACACCAATTGCCTGTTTTTATTCTTTCACTCTTTCTGGTCTGAAAGGATTTGCTAAATCTTTATCTAGCTGCCCCATACTCCTTCCTACTCCAGACCAGGCAATCAATGCTTGCACTTCTCTGATGGACTCCTCTCCAGGAAGATTCCCATATCCTATGTCTCCTACTAGAACCACAGCTGCAGCTCATTCCAAGTGTTATCATATTTAACATGACTGTCCATGTGTATTTTGTAGGACTAATAAAATCAAAATGGGTTTTCAGTACTTTTCATACAACTCCTGAGAAGTCCAGTTTGTGACCAGCACAGCAGTTCATGGCATATGCAGGTTTGTGGTGATTCTGCTTTCAAGAATGCAAAACAATACACTATTCTTAGACACAGTTTCAGGGTTTACATAAATCTGAATAAGACCTTACCTACTGTATTAGTAGCAGCCCTTGGTTTACATTCCATCCAGAAAAACACAAACCCATTTCTTAAGACATTTTAGGACTCCTGCTGCATGTTAGAGGACTGGCAGGCCTTTAGAAGCTCCCATTAGGCTTCTGGTTTGTGTGCAGCAATCTTGTATAAAGGGTAAGGAAGCTAAGCAAAGTGGAAACTAGGTTAAATTCAGAGAAGCCTGGTGCAGAATTATAAGCAGTGCCTTTAGTCCTTAGGATGAAGCGTGGACAGAGCACATCTTTACTGCACAAAAGCTTTTGGCGGTTTCTGGTGGCTGCTGACATCTGTGCCAAAGTTCCCCTCAGGATAGAGAAATGAGAAGGATAAAGTCATGCTCAGGAAATATCAAGGTCAGGCCATGAAACAGTAAGCCCCAGGAGAGACAGGACACACTTGCAGCCAGCAGAGGACATGGCCATGGGAGTATTTTCCCATCAGTGCCACAAACACCGCTGCCTTAGTTCAGTGCCTGGATTTCTTTGTTTCACCTTCCCCTGCATTTACTTTTGCTACTCCCCACTCAGCCTGAATGGCCAGGACAGAGCCACAGCAATGTGGGCTGCAGGGGAGCCAGGGCTCCAGCTGCTGGGTCAGGCAAAACAATTGGGAGGGTTACTGCAGCCAAGTGACAGGCACCAAAGCAGAGGGGCAACACAAGAGCCCACCTTCCCTGCCCTGTAACCCCTATGGGACCAAGGCTCTCATGACCCCAGCTTGATCAGTGATGTCATTGGTCCACACCAGGCTTCAGCACAACGGGCTGGTGTCTGTGAAGACTTTGGAAGTACAGAAAAATGCTCACCATCCAACCCTGGCCACGCCAGCTCTACTCCTGCTCCTGCAAAATCTCTCCAGCCAGCCCTGCACCATGCATAGCTGCTCTGATGCTCTCCTGTCAGAAATGGCTTTCAGGCTGCTCAAGGCATCATCTCAGACACAATGAGATGCCACCCTTGGCACTCTATTCATCAAACCCACCCAAAAACAGCTCCACTACTGCCATTTGCAGGCATAAAGAGACCAGCAGGTCTAGTCTGCAATTTTTTGTGATTGGGTTATCCTTGAAGCCAGAGCATAAGATCAGAAAAGAGTGACACCGTTTCCAACTGGCTCCTTGCGCACAGAAAATGAATACCTACTTCCTATTACCAATGCTGCTGTTTTCAGGCTCATTTATCTATAAAATGCTATTCAGGAAAAACCCATTGATCATTTCCACAGCACAAATCAGCAGATCATCAGCTGCCATCAGCTGTCCCACGACAAAATAGATCCCAGGAGTCCACAGGAGACTCTTCTCCCCTGGCAGCTTTCTGCAAAGGCTCTTCTAGGACACTCTCTTCCATAACGTTAAGCCTGACTCTCAATATATTAAACCTCTATTTGCCAAGCATTCACTCCTAGGCCTTTCTAAGAATCATTTTGCAAAGCTTGGATGGCAGTATGTTTTCACAGCTGATGTGGAAAAGCTAGAAACAACATTTCCCAATGAGAAATCTCTGCTTTACAAAGTGTGCACTGTTTCTTCGGCTTAATCTGACTTGCTAAGGGCAAGGAGGGGCTGCAGAATTCTTTTATACTGTTGACATAAAATATCTCTGCCTGTCTTCATGGTGGAATCGTTCCATTTCCTGCTATCAGTTCTAGGATGGATATCCTGAGGCAGGAAAGAAAAAATAAATCAACATCTGACCACAAACCACCCATTGCTGGTGCTAGTGATGGCCCATCTTATGCCACTGGACGCCCTGATTAAGGCTGAACACAAGTTTTCCCTTGCCAGGTGGGAGGAAAACACCAGCAGGATCCGTGCAAGGTTAAGGCAGGGCATCTGCCTCCCAAACAGGCTTGGAACAGCTCTGACCTTCAGGATCACAGCAAGCGACTCACCAGGAGTGTGCTGAGCAGCTATCAGTATTACAGCTTATTCATAATACATGAACAGCTTAGGGCTCACAGAACTGCACATCCCAGCAGCCTGACTCCAGCAGCAGCCAGGACTGACAGCTGAAGGGGACAAGCACAGACAACAAGCACAGGGTGCTGCTGGCCCCAGTATATCTCCCCCAGCTTATTGTAAGAGGCAATGCACATATTTCCAAAGCCAGCTATTGCATCTGGATCAGAGAGTTAAAACAGCTATTGATGGATATCTCTTTCATAGTGACACCCAGCTCTACTTTTGTCCCCCCCACCCCCCAACCTTGCAACTTCCTGGCAAAGACTCTGACAGCTCAGTTGTGCACTGCATGATGAAGAACTTCCTTCTGCTGGAATCTGCTGCCCAGGTATTGCTCTGGATGTCATTTCCATACTGTCAGTCCCAGTTCATTTACTCTGTACCATCTGAGATACTGTAGAACTCTCCTATTTCTCCCCTCCCCAAAATAACTTTGAGCTGAAGGCATCTAATTAGTGTTGCTTCATCCAGAAACAGTTCTACACTGCAGCAAGGTCTTCTTATCCATCCACACACCTTTTCTGCTTATTCTACATTTCCAAAATGGGTAACCAGAACCTCACACAGCATTTCAGGTCCAGATGAATAATCATTTGAGCCAAGTCAAGAAAATGGCCTTTCAGCAATACTGGAGGTATACAGTGCTGATCTAGAAGGAACTGTCCTAAGCCAGAGCTCTCTGGTCAAGGCAGCTGGTTGCTTTATTATGTGTTTATTATATGTTGGTTTATTATTTATTATTATATGCTTATTATGGTTTATTAATTTTACATTATCTTATGTGACAGTAAGATCACAATCCAGAACAGAAACATTTGCTTTAAGGGTCATAAAGGTAAGAGATTTCTGTATGGCAATGCAGAAGCTCCATTTTGTATGGATTAGATTTCCCCAGTTGGAATGGCAGCATCAGTGAAGACATGGCATCCTGTATGACAGACGAAGTGCTGACAAGGGCTCTCCCCCACACAGACAGTCAGGTCACTCCCCACCCCTTCCTTTGACAGCAAGCCTCTGCTACACTGACTTCTGCCTTGACTTTTCCTTGCCCTGGTGCTGGTGGGGCTACCTTTCAGATCAAAGGGATCGAGAACTATGGGACAAATATCAGTAAGGGCAACACCAGAGTAGCGTCTGCTTGATTTCTTTTGGAAACCTACACCAAAACCACCTTTCTCTGCACACATCTCAAGCTGCTGCAGCCAGAAGGAATGTGGAAAAGGGTTATGACAACCTTGTGCCACCTTCTTGTCCAACACCCTCTACTCCAAGGAAGCGCCATAGTTTGAAGTTTCTGAATACAGGAGTACTGGCTACAGGAGTCACCCAAAACCACTTTGCAAAAAAAACTGGCAAACTTTGCAGAAGCCCTCAATGAGACTTTTCTACTGGAAAATACATGCATTCCATTCATATCATCCTCCATCACTATCTATTGTTTCTATCAGTTCATTTTTGCCTCTCAAGAGCTCGCTCCAGCTCTTGCTAGCACAGGCACAAGTATTTCCATTACAGCCTTTTATCAGGTTCAAAGAACAAGTGAATTAAACCTCAGTGAATACCTAGTGACCAGCAATAGCCATGCCACCTCTCCTCTGTAAAATGTCAGAAGAATGTGAGATTCATCACTTTTACTATTTTAAGCACAGTGATGACAGACACACTCAGTACTTCAGTAGGTGAAATGCTTCAAAGTGCTTTTAACATTTGCAAAATTAACTCCTATAGGGCTGCTAAATGTCTCTACTTCTACACAGAGGCATGGTCTGCAGTTTACCACTAACATTTAAATTATTTTTTAAAACACAGCTTGCTATTTCTGGAGAGCAGGTCAAAAACTAGCTCTATCTCTAAAACACTTGTCTTTCTAGCCTGGGTTTGCATGGAGATGACCATCTCCATGGCTGCTGGCCTGCAGCTCAAAGGACATCAACCACACTGAAATGCAGAGACATTTGCACAAGCAGGATTCTCATCCTGCAACATCACCCTCTCTGAGATACAGGATTCAGCTTCCTGACAGCTCTTACATTAAAAGCCTCAGAAAAAGCAAAGAGAAATGCAAAATCAATCACAGCACTGTCGACAGTGTCCAATTATGTAGCAGTTTTGGTTTGGTTTGCTTCAGTGGCCAGCTGGGACTGAGATAGATGATTTCATCTTGCCAGAGAACTTCAGTTGGCATCCGGAGACAGGCGTGGATAGCCAGATCCTTTGCTGTGAACATACATAATGAACCCTCCAGAAACAAATTATCACAATCCCTTTTTAAAGATGCTGCCAAATACTGAATCTCTATTGACATGAAAATGAGTTCTGCAAGTCGTGAATGAGCTGATTTTTATCTACTTGCATGGTTTTAATATTGACTCTGAGACAGAAAAACAGCACATCAGAGTGGTTTAGGTGATCACTAGCCTTGGATGAATGCAAGACCTGACTCAGGTACAGCTCAGCCATAAGACATTTCACTCTTTTTTCTGGAAGACAAACTCCTGATACTGCTATAAAAGGGGCAGCAATCAAAGATATTGTCACCTCATGCTCTGGGTACATCATTTATCGTCACCCTACAACTGTGACTGACCAGAGCTGACACCAAGAGTGAAGCTCTCTTACACCATAAACTTGATTAGGGATATGCTTCTATAATAAATACCAAAAAAAAAGCCAAATGGTTTATTTTTCAAAGGGATGAATGATCAGTAATTACTGACAGTAATGTCTTTCTTGGTAGGAACATATTTTCTGTAGTCACAGCCTCTGGTTGGCACGCCTGCCACAAACAATGACTTCTACACAGATGTGTGTGTGTACTGGTGGAATTTAAGATTAATGAACACTGTTTTGTACACATAGCTCTCATTTCAGGTCAGCATTTAATGACCAGATCTACATTTTTGATCCAGCATTATTTACTAGGAAACTTCTGACAAAGACAAGAAATCCTCTGAAAACTGACAAACACAAGCATAGATACTGCTTTCCCAGACTGAGCTGCTAAGCTCACTAAATATTCAGCATGAACAGAGTATTGCAAGTTAAAACCTGCTATTAAAGTAACTTCCCACAGCATCCTCAGCAGAGCTATGCTGAGCCTGCAGCAGAGGCAGAGCACCTGCTCCAGAATCACCTCAAAATAACCAGAAACAGAAATTAAAGTCTGCATGCATTTATTTTAATGAAAAATACCCATGCTAAGATCAGCCAGGCTTGCTGAAGAGATGCATGCCCCAGTCACCCCACCAAGAGGGATGGTGGGAGACAAGAAGTTCAAGCACACAACTGACCAGGCAGACTACACTGGGGATATTATGAACTCACCTTTGAATCTTGAAACCACAACTCCAGAAGTAACTGTGGTAAACTAGTTTTTGCAATGCTTTTAAGTAAGGCAGTTACAACCCCCCCCCCACAAAAAAAAGGCAAAAAAAACCCAAAACAAACCAAGCTACACAAAAAAAACCCCTACAAAACATCAACTATTTAGGTTCAATTTGAAAGTCCAAGCAGCAAGTTCTTGGGGGAAGGAACAGGGTAGCTCCAAGCCACATGTATAAGTCAGAGCAGCAGCACAGGATCTTTTTACTTGGTGGAAATGCTTATGGTTATTGGGAACCTTTAACCCCTTAGCATTTGCACTGAACCATAAGATCACCAAGGGCTGTTTATCACAGCTAAAGGAACTGTGATTAACAAAGTACAGAAGTTGACACCAGGCTTGCACAATAATAATCAAGTATCTACAAGAGATTAAAAAATAGGCATTTAATTTGGGTTCTGACTTTTTTTAATCTTCTGGTCAGCAACTGGGATATTTCTGAGAGTCCTGACATCACAATTCAATAACAAGGTCTAAATATGGCTTCTACTAGAAAAGCATGAAACCCAAGCTGCTCCTGGACTGTTCTTAAAGATTGTTTTACATTTCTATAAATAGAAATCAATTATAATGAATACAGCCCACTTATATTGATCTGACTAGAAGCTACTTCCTAACATTTTCATTAAAAAGGGGACCACAGAAGGAAAACTGAAAATGAAAAAATGCAGTTCTTGGCATAGCCAGTTCACCCAAAGTGTTAGCCTCATTAATGCAGGGTCAGAGCTACATCAGCCATGATCTTTAAGACCAAAGAACCACATGCCCAAACCACAAGGCATCACTTAAATTGTGAAGCAGATAATTTTTTAAATAGTCTGCTTTAGGAGGCTAAAACACCCATTCTTATGTATACTGATAATTACACTGGCTCCTGATAAAGGTCTACCTGATGTTACCTAAATGAGTGGGGTTTTTTTAAACTACTCAGTACTGTTTAAGAAACTTTTCTCCTCAACTGCATCCTTTTCATTTAATTTATGTACTAATACAGAATACACTGAAAATTAAAGCTATTGATATGATAAAGGAAAACACTGAAGCAGATTCTGGTATCAGTTACTTCACTGCCTTCTGTAACCCATGATGGGCATCACACACCATCCTGGAGAAAGTCGCCAAGTAACACTAAGTTTGTAGAAGATCATTACATTTGGGTTTGCCAATTATAGGTCCAAAGAACAACCAAATCCCACATTAAAACTCAGGTATGCATCTTATCCAAAGTCTGGCTGGTACTTCTTAATTTGTCTTCAGAATGACAGAAAAATGCTGACAGTATCTTGTATGCTTTCACTCTAATTGTAAGGTTAGACAGAGAATATTATGAAAAGATAGGCTACAGGAGTATGTACATATAGCTCAGTATAGAACAGGAAAGGTATTAAAAACCTCAATCTAATAAGAAGGTGGAAAGGTACCTAGTGACATCTCCAATTTTTGTCAGCCTTCATGTAAAGTGTTGCCCAAGTTTACTAACCTGCTGTTTTAGGTACCAAGCAATTACACTGTGGTACTCTCTGTGCTTCCTATCACAAGTTTTCGAGGTGGAACACCAAGGTGGTCTGGGTCATCAAGGGTAAAGCACAATAAGGATGTACAAAAGGGTTAGTGAAAACAAAGGACTACCACAATTTGTGTGACCGTTTAAAGAACCATGAATTACTTAAAACGGTAATAAAACATTTAATCTCTTGCTTCTCTAGTGACCAGCCAGTGCTAATCCTCTGTGGAAAGGAGAGAGATTCCTGACAGTGCCAGCTCAAGCAGGGAGCAGAAAGGCACAGCCTGACTAAGCTCTGCACCCACATGACTGACAGAACTGCCCAGACAGAGCTCAGTGGGAGCACATTGTCACCCTGAGCTGGGCTGCAGGCAGTGCCCTGCTCTTCCCCCAGGCTGGCCTCAGCACTGGGCATCCCTGTGGGAGGGGTGCCCAGCACAGGAGCTCCTCTGCTTGGTTCATCCAGCTTGGAGGTGTTGCTGAGGTTTAGTCAGCTTGTGCCCAGCATCAAATCTGCCACCATAAAGGGAAAAAAGACAAGCCACTGACATGAGAGAGGAGACTCCCTTCTGAAGGGAACAGAAGGCCCCCCATGCAGACCAGACTCACTTGTTAGGGAAGCCTGCTGCCCCCCTGGGGCCCTGGTTAAAGATGGAAGAGAAAGCTTCCTCCCCTGCTACAGCCCTCAGACTATTATCCCTTGCTGATTTTTCAGGTGTGCATCAATGAAGTCCCAACAAGAAGTCTCAGGGCAACCAACAGAGCTCAGAGCCTTGGGACCACTGGTTAAAGGATCAGGAGCACAAGCTTTGGAACTGCAGGGAGTGATGAGTGCAGAAACAAGAGAGCCAGCAGATCAATACCTGGCTCTGAGCCTGGTGCCACCAGCAGAATTTTTGGGTTTTGATAATGGGTAGGTTTACACAACAGCAGGCCTGCTGGAGACACTTGTCTCTCTCCTTGCAGAGGAGCTGGCAGGGCTCATTGAGCCCTAGAGTTTTAAACTAGATTTGAAGAGAAAAAGAGATAAAACCCAGGCTAACTAGAGATAAGCCTGGGGGCAGCACACCAATGTTTGAGGGATGCTGTGCTTAGTGAGGCTGCTGAGACAGCCATTTGCTGTCTCAGTGGAAGCAGGGGATGCAGATCCATGTGGCAGCAAAGGGTTACTGATGTGTTAGGTCCCTCTGGATATGGTGATTGTGAACAGAAAGGACTGGTGAGTGATCTGGAGGCTGAAGGCCACCCTAGGAATGGAAATAATGAAATATTTTTTTGATTATTGGAGAAAATGGCCTGTTTAAGTGACTAGTTGATAGAATCCTTGGGAGGCATTACTGAACTGCCTGTGGCTAGGCAGGCTCTCCAGAGGGGTCTGGACCAAATGAGCCAAGGCCACTTCTATGAGGTTCACCATTACGAAGTACTGGATCCTGCATTTGGGTCACAACAACTCCATGCAACACAACATTGGGACAGCATGTTTGGAGAGCTGCCCCGTGGAGAAGGACCTGGTTGGCAGCAGCTGAACATGAACTGGCACTGCCCAGGTGGCCAAGAGACCAATGGCCTCCAGGCCTGTGTCAGCAATGGTGGGGCCAGCAGGAGCAGGCAGGGATTGTCCCCCTGTGTCAGCAATGGTGGGGCCAGCAGGAGCAGGGCAGGGATTGTCCCCCTGTGTCAGCAATGGTGGGGCCAGCAGGAGCAGGCAGGGATTGTCCCCCTGTGTCAGCAATGGTGGGGCCAGCAGGAGCAGGGCAGGGATTGTCCCCCTGTGTCAGCAATGGTGGGGCCAGCAGGAGCAGGCAGGGATTGTCCCCCTGTATCAGCAATGGTGGGGCCAGCAGGAGCAGGGCAGGGATTGTCCCCCTGTGTCAGCAATGGTGGGGCCAGCAGGAGCAGGCAGGGATTGTCCCCCTGTGTCAGCAATGGTGGGGCCAGCAGGAGCAGGGCAGGGATTGTCCCCCTGTGTCAGCAATGGTGGGGCCAGCAGGAGCAGGGCAGGGATTGTCCCCCTGTATCAGCAATGGTGGGGCCAGCAGGAGCAGGCAGGGATTGTCCCCCTGTATCAGCAATGGTGGGGCCAGCAGGAGCAGGGCAGGGATTGTCCCCCTGTGTCAGCAGTGATGGGGCCACACCCCGAGGGCTGTGTCCAGTTCTGGGCCCTCAGTTCAGGAAAGACATTGAGGGGCTGGAGTGAGCCCAGAGAAGGGCATGGAGCTGGGGAAGGGTCTGGAACACAGGTTCTGTGAGGAGCAGCTGAGGGAGCTGGGGGGGCTCAGCCTGAAGGAAAGGAGGCTCAGAGGGGACCTCATCACTTTACAGATACCTGAAAGGGGTTGTAGTGAGGGGGGAATTCGTCTCACCTCCCAGATCAGAAGCAACAGGACAAGGGGGAAGGCCCTCAGCTTGCACCAAGGGAGGTTTAGATTGGATGTTAGGAAAATTTCTTCACTGAAAAGGTTGTCAAGCTTTGGGCTGCCCAGGGAAGTAGTGGAATAACCATCCCAGGAGGTATTTGGAGGATGCATAGATGGGACACTTCGGGACATGGTTTAGTAGTGGACTCAGCAGTGCTGACTCAACAGTTGGACCCCACAACCTTAAAGGTCTTCTCAAACCTAAAGGATTCTAAAGGCTTACGTGTGTATGCTGTAAAACAAAATCCCCATAACCTAATTAAGTTCAGGAGCCCAGCAGAGCCTTAAATCTCTCTCCTGAGCCTAGCTTTTCTATTACTGTGAAACAGACATCATTAACCTGCAGGACCATCCATACCTAGAGAGAGAGTGGAAAAAGTGTCTTGCATTTAGCAGCAGCTATGCTGTATTACCCCAGTGTATACAATACATAAATAACTTAGTAACCTTCTGTTTTTTTTTTTAGAAACCTCTACCTCCTGGTGTGAGAACTATCCCTGCAATCAGTAAGCTGCAGCTGGGACCAGGGGCCAGTGCAGGCTGCAAGCTAAGGTTCATACACAGCCACACAGCCATGCAGAGGCTCCACAGGGTGGGAGGGGGTGGCACCTGAGGGTGCTCAGCACTGAGGAGCAGGTTACCTGGCCCAGCACAGCATGGGCTGTCGACAAAATCCTGCCACACAGCAAGTAGATTTGGGAGGAGACACCAAAGAGATGTTGAAAAAGCACTTAGGTGGTTTCTCCAATTCTTGTTGAGAGGATGAGATTTGACAACCACAGCTCTTCACTGCTCATTCTGTCCCTCACTGCTGAAGGATCAGCTTTTCTACACTACATGAATACAGTCACAAGTGTTCCCAGTGTGTCTTGGGGGTGTAGGGAAAAACAACAGTCTTGGGTAGAAGTTTCCTCTTAACCAAGGAAGGAAATACACTGAGCTCTTCTGCAGCAGCTCCTGTAGTTTTCCCAGCACCAACTAATTCTCCATTCTCTATTTGGCAGCTGAGAAGAGGCCAGGTCACTGTGGGTGCATTTTGCTGAGCTTTTGGGTTTCCATCAGTCTGCATAAGCACAGAAATGGTAGAAATGCTGTTTTGTGCTATCCCAAGCACATTAAGACAACTTAGGCTGCAAGAGCAATGTGCTGATGAGGGCTCTTCACAGCAACTAACCCTGCTGTATGCAGAAGGTGACGTTGAGAGTTTATACAGGAGGGATAAACAATTGAGAACATACTGCTGGAACAAAAGGTGCTGGAACTGGCAATCTGATCAATGATCACAACATTTCCACTGGACTTACTCAACTTAAGCATCAAGTGCACTGGTGACTGCACAGAGCTAAGCAAAACACCAGTTTAGACATATTAGCAATCTACTTTTGGCTTACTTCAAAAGCCTTTACCTTTCTGCCAAATAAAAACTCCACAGAAACTATGAATTTTAAAGTAACTTTAGAAGCTTATAACACAGAAACATAATGCCTTGCAATAAGTCTGATTTGCAAACAAATCATTAAATGCATGACTAATTTTTCTACTTTACTAAAAAAATACTGGGCTCTTTCCCAGCACTGCCTGAACATGACCAAATTTAATTCAATTCTTTTTTTTCTCCTTACAATAACTTGGAGCAAGAACAGACATAACCCTAGATTTTATTTTGTTTTGTTCCAGACAGACAATCAGTAAAGAATCCAGTGGTGCTGGGGGGATAAGCAATAATATCTATAAAGCCTGAAAGCTCAATCAATGCTATTACAAACTAGTGCAGAAATTTGTCTACTGCATAGTGTTACTGTAATTGGTGACAAGCCTTCTGAATAAGGAGTCTAGTCAGTGAAAGAAAAAGCTGGATCCTTCCTGAATACTGCATTATAGGTTTTCATAGCATGAAACAGAGGAGATTAAGACAGTGTTGCTCAGTACATGCATCTGGCAGACAGTTTATCAGAAGGCACAACACACCTGAAACAGCACTGCTCCAGCTGGGAATGCAACCAGGCTGTTGTGTTTGGGATGCACCCCAGCAATCCCTGTGCTCGTCAATTTTCACTGGTCTGAGCAGGCTTCAGAGCTCAACCTACCACATGCCTCTCTGGCAGGCTTCCTGGACACAAACCCTCCCTCTATTAATTACTGGCAGAAATGGCGCTCTATGACCCTCATCCTTTCCTTCTGTCTCTGCCCCTGCCTGCCCTGGACAAAAATACATCCAACAGTTAAGAGACCAGTAAGGCAAGTCCAGCTGAGTCCTGCTGTATAGGAAGGGCCAGCTCAGGAGTGCATGATCAGGAGTTGGGCTTTACTGGGTTAAGCCAAGCATACGCCAACTGTACTGCTAAAATATTCATGGGTTTGCACTTATGTTACATAAAAAGAATAAGAGATTGCAGTTTGAGAAACCAGTGCTTACGCAGCCTGCCTCCACCCTCCTTCCCTGTCACCCAGTACAAGTGACAGTGCACTGCAACAGCCTTGGTTCACTTTCGTAACAGCCAACAGATGTAGGATCCTTCCTTTCCTGGGCAGCACTTGGCACCTGTCCCTGTTCAGCCATGAGGTCTCCATGGGTCAGCCCCTTCCTTCAGCCTGCTAAGGACCCTCTGCACAGCCTAGACCTCAATGGTATCACTTCTCACCTTGCCCCAGTTTGGGGCCACTCACAGCTCAATAAAGATGCCTCCATTTCCTCTAGGTCACTGATAAAGGCAGATTTGACAGGACAGATGGTAGGACAGACCCTGCAGCAACATCACTTGCCACCAGACTCCAGAGACTATCTCAATGGGGAATTCAGAGACTGAACATAAGCCTCAGAAAATTATCTTGGGAGGCTGCTAACAGACACTCACTGGGATCAGCAGGAGGGTCAGGAGCAGCTGCTGGGCTCCCTCGGCACAGGGGGCTCACATACATCAGTGCCTGGAGTTCCTGAGCACCTGTGGTTGGTATCTCCAGAACCAAAGTTGGAGGCAATAAGAGCAGAGAAGCTCTGGATACACTCTCATGCAGCTACAACAAGCAGCTCTTTCTGGGGGCTCTATGAAAGTGACATTATCATAGATGTTTGCAAAGATGTCCAAGGCACACACTGCCATAGCACACAGAGCTCTGGGTAGGCATGTGTGCACTCCTGCCTTCTAAAGCCTTTGCCATTTCACTGTTTTCATATGACATCCTGGTCACCAACTACTCAACACAGACACTCCAGAAAAACAAAACTGACAATAACCACCTGGGAAAGGGAGGATGCCTTGGAGAGGAGAGAGATCAGGAATAGTCAGGTAGCATCCTGCACAAATGAGCCCCTTCTCCCCCTTTTCACAAAACACTGCTGTAATGATGTTACCAGGAGGAGGAATTGTTGTAAATAAGAGTTAAATGTTCAGACAAGCACTACACTGCAGTGCCATGCATTGTTATAACTTTAAAAGGATACTTGTTCAATTTTTTCTTTGTTTTACTTCATAGAAAACTCAAGGGAGGGATTGCTCCATCATTCAAGAACACTAATAATATTCAAATTACGCCTGAAAGCTCTGTCTCTCTCTTGTTTGTGACTCTGCCTGGACAAGTCACTCAAGTAAATCCCTTCTCCTGAAGGGGAAATGGTACAGATGGCAGCAGGACTCACAGAGCTACATATCAGTGTGTCATGGGAAGGACCAGTGAAAACTCACTTGGACTCTGGCTAAGAAACAGCTGCTTCTGAGAGCAGCATGCGGTAAACACTTCACTCTTGTGCTGTCACCTTAAAGAGCATTCAGGGTGTTACAAAGAGTAAATACACATGGTAATGCACACGAAGTGCACATGTACAAGTTGTACACAGTATGTCAGATACTACACTGCTGGGGAGAATTTAAGAAAACCTTGCAATTGATAAGAGAAAGGCACTATGCAAAATACTCCAAGACAAAGAGGAGCGAGCCATTGCTGTACTAGAGCTAGTGGCCTGTCCCACAGGCAGAACAGCACAGGCCTGTGGATCTCACAATGCACTATGGTACCAATGATGGGAACTGAAAGAGACATGAGAAGGGTTACATTAAAAGACGCTTACAGGAAGGCAGGCTGTCACTGCTCATTGAGAAGATAACTGGGTGGCACTTCAATGCATGCACTGCCTGATGAAACTAATTTATGAATGGGCTGAAGACATTAAGAAAGTACTAAGAAGACCTAAAGTAAGGCTCCTGTGGGTGTGCATCCACCACACCTCTCTTCAATGGCCTGAGTCCCCCGTACATGCATGGAACCTGCAATGGTTGCACAAGGAAGGCGACATCAGGTTCAAGGGCATTAAGGCTGGCACCAAGTACAGCAAAACACACACCAGCTCTTGTGCACAGGCCAGTACATACAATTATCACAGGCACCAGTGATGCACTGCCTGGGGCTGAGCTCGGGTTCAACGTGTACCGAATATGGGGTTTGTGGACTGAGCAAGGCTGCACCGCGGACACAAACCCGCACAAGCCGCCAGCGACTCTTCCCGCCGGACGGATTGGGCACGCTGACACGGAGCGAAAGCCCGCACGCCCCAGAATGGATGAGTCATAGTTCACACTGCCCATCCACTTGTCTCCGGGAGCGGAGCATCGCTCCCCAGTGAGCCCAGCACAGCGGGGCTCCGCCGCACAGCGAGCTCGGCTGCCGGCCGCGGGTACCGGGCTGAGCCCCGGCGCGGGGCCGCTCCCGCCGGGCAGGGCTGCGGCTGCGAGCGCGGTCCCCGCTCCGCCGCTCCCGCCGGGGCTGGGGCGGGCCCGGGGACACGCCCGACGGTGCGGCCGCCCCGAGCTCACCTGCACCGGCACCCCGAGCTCACCTGCACCGGCACCCCATCGCACCGCACCTCATCGCACCGCAGCCCGCCTCACCTCACCGCCCCGCACCTCACCTCCTTCCGGCGGCTGGGCGCGCCCGGGCGGGTCAGCAGCGCCGTCTCCTCGCAGACCACGGCCACATCCTCCACGAAGACGCAGTCGGGGAGACTCTCGTCGGCCGGCAGCTCCAGCACCTGCAGCCCCAGCTTGCCCCGCAGCACACCCACGTACAGCTGATACTCCCTCTCCGCACGGGCGAAGTCTACCTCGGGGCCCGCCACGCTGCGCAGCGCCTGCCGGCACAGTGACTCGGGCAGCGCCCGCACCACGGCGTGCGTGCAGCGCCCGAAGGCGGCGAGGCCGCCGCCCAGCCCGGCCATGCTGCGCGGCGGAGACGGCGGAGAGGGACGCGGGGGACGTACAGCGGGAACGGCGGAGAGGGACGAGGGACGCGCGGCCGCCGCCGGCGCTGGCAGCGCATAAAGCGCCGCCCGCGGCCCGGCCGCGCCCCATTGGCTCCCCACCAGGCACATTTCCATGGGGCCGCCGCCGCCGCGCCCCCATTGGTTGGCGACGACGGCCGGGCCGCGCCATTGGCCGCCCCCCGCGCGGCGCCGCTTACCTGTACGGGCGGGCCCGGCCGGCCCCGCGTGTGGCCTGAGGGGCGGCGGGGCGGCACGGCCCCGTTCCGCTAGGTCTGTGAAGGGGTACGGCTGTGCTGACAGCGCTCTAAGCCCGCGTCCAGGCGCATTCTTACATTAGTTCCAGCTGCGGTGGGCAGGGGGAAGGGGGTGCCTTGGCTTGGCCACCTGCGAACCCTTTGCCGCTGCCTTCCCCTTCCCTGGTGGCACAGCTGAAGAGCAGGCGGTTCATGTGGGTGACCAAAGGAAGAATATCCCATGACAAGGGCAGCTCCAAATACAAATCCTAAGGAAATAAGCCCAGGCGGCTCTCATGTCATGGCTGTCTACAGGGCACTCACGGGCAGAGCGTGTCCACCTGCTCCCACTCCTTCATGCTGTTAAAGTTTCCACTTCTGTGTGCTTTCCACCTCTGCCTCAGGGACTGAAACAATCAGGATTTCGCACACTTTTCCCTAAACAAGCGCTTCCCTCGGTTTCGTTTTCTCCAGTTTTACCCTTACTGGAGGTTATCCCGGAGGAGGGCCAGCCCTTGCCAGAGCACATCTCTGTCTTTGTGCCACACCTCGCGCCATAGGCAGCATTCACAGCACCAGTCCTCAGCCGCACTGCTCCTGCTCCCGAGCCACCCAGGTACCTCCAAGGTTTGTCCTCGCCAGAGCAGACAAGAAAAAAAGAAGAAATATGAATTTTCCTTCCAGCTCTGCTTTTGCTGGCAAGGCTTTTGCAAGCGTCCCTCTGGTCATGGAGGGGACCCCGCTAGCACACAGCTCTGTGTTCTCCCTTCAGAGCTCAGACAAAACCCAGGCAGCTGCCTTGGCCACGCTGTCACTGATATCTGCAGATGTTCAGCATTTGGGAATATGGTTAATGAATAGCACAAAGGAAATACCAAAGTGTGTTTCTAAAATGGCACCTCGCTAGATTTTCATCTGCATTTTTCACAGAAATATTTTCCAAATACTCTGTAAAGGCTGCTTTTACTTAATGCACATAGGTGCAGTTATTTGAATAAATGTCATTCACTGAATAATGTGCAAATATTACTTTGCTTAAAGAAATGGACAGGTAATTGAGTTGCTATCATGTAGGACATTTCAAATTCTTGAAAAACCTCTACGAGTAGTATCATACTGTATCTGGTAGAACATGTAATCCTTCCACCATTGTTAAAGCCTATTTGGACTTATTTCATATTTGGGATATAGCCATTGGCACAGTTTGGTTTTCTTTTAGTTGGCATCACTTTCAGCCAGAAGAAAAAGTGCTACTATCCAGTAATTTTAAAACTTGCCAGGTTTCCTGCAGCCAATGGATTGGAAAGTTATAGTCAATGCAGACGTTTTTGACATCCACAATCACTTTAGGTATTTGTAAGTGGTGACAATTTTTAGATCTCACTGAAATTACAGGCTATGAAGTGATGCTACACTGTGATCTCATACACAGGTGACATGCTCCCTGGGACAGCGAGGCTTGCCCCATTGGCACAGTCCCCAGTCCAGCTCAGGTGGCCCCAGCTGCTCCCTGGGAACTGGTCAGGTATCACTTCTGACAGCTCCTAATACCTTTCTGGGCAGCAAGGCTGGAGAATCTCTTTGTGAGACACAGTGCTATGAGACAGAGCATGCTAGACACACAGTTGTGTGTTGGAAATACATACCGTAGCTGTTTAAACAAGTTTTCAGAACTAATGACTACAGAAAAAAGTCATCTGTATTCCCAAAAATGTATAAAACTGTGCAGTTTAAATACAAATTAAGATTTGTTTTCTGATTGTGATTATTGTTCTATTATTTATGGTGAATAGAAAGGCATCATTAACAATCTAGGAACAGATGCACCCAGAGCAATATGGTGCATATTTATAATAAGATTATCCAAATATCAGTTTACTCACAAATTAATGTTACAAAATAAAATGTGTTCACATAGTCTTATGGGAGTGCTGTTAAAATTCATCATATGCAGTAATGCAAAATAGGTCAGCTACAGGCACCAACATGGTATTTAAATATTCTCTGCCTTGTTGAATATCCAGTATTTCCCTGCAACTATGTCCTGCTGGAGAGACTAGTACAAAAGAACAAACCTTTACCTGGTTCACTGAAGGTCAGAGATGGCCACTGCTGTTGAACTGTTTGTGTGACCATGACAAAGGATCACTGCTGAATACAAATGCATACCACACAGGCAATTGCTCAGGCATGATAGGCAGCTGCAAAGTTGGAAAACATTTCCCAGTGCTTGGAAATGCTGGAACACCACCACTGTCCCTAAAACCTTAATGGACATCTCTCACAGTATTAATGAAATGCTACTTGAAACTCTAGAGAGTGAAAAGCCAGGACAAGACAGCAAGTGAACCATTTAGTCACCAGCACATCCAACTGTAAGAAAGGGAATCTGCACCAGAAAGATGGAAAGACACTGAATTTCACTTTGAAAAGGAAGACAAGTTGAAGTGATTTCTTCAGCTCGATAGAAAACTGTGCAACCACTGCACAGCCAAACATCATTAACACTGATCTGCTGGAAAAGCTCCCATTATGATCCATGAATCATGCTTTTAGAAGAGGTACATGACCACAGGTCTTAACTCACAGCCATAGAAGAGAAAAATGTTACTTTAATCATGCCTTAGATACACTAGCAGCGACTCAAAGGGGTTTTCACCCAGATAGTTTTCAGAAGTTTTCTCTTTCTGCTCTTCTACTGTAAAAAACACACAGTGACTCAGTGAGTCAGTATTTCTGCTAAATAATTGAGTATAATCATTAAGAGATAATAATCATTTAGAGAAGCTGAACAAGGCACTTCACCCCACTGCACGGACAAGCTCCCAAGTGCTTTTACATTTTCTAAATGCTGAAAAGATTTGTTTGCCATCTCTTCTTTCCATAACAGATACTTCTGGAAGGAGACTATTTATGCCATCCAGAACTTCTTCTGGATGGCATCAATCAAGAGTGCATCTGTCAGCCTGTAGAGAAAACCTTTTGGGGAGCATTTTCCCTTGCCTGAGATGAACTCATGCTATCTCAGTGTCTTACTGGGGTCAGATAAATTCTATATATAGCTGGTTCAGGGGAAACACGACATTTATTTTGTCTGCTGTGGGATAATGATCTGGGTGTTTCCTCAGCTGGCATTTTGCATCCTGCAGAGAAGGAGGAATTCCCATGAACTGACAGCTACACAGTTGTTGGGAGACAAAGCAGTCAGAGGGTGATTCTTTGCAAGTCAGCTTTGGCAGCATTGTTGCTGTGACAGGGCACCAAGCAGCCTGGACAACATGCAGAGGCACGGGGCATTCTTCACATTTGTAGTCTTCCCACATGTTGTGTTACAATAGATTGCAGTTATTGTGTACAACCAGAATCAACTTCTGGATTTTCTTGGCTGAGCAAACAGATCACTGAGGCAAGAGCTGCAGGATTCTGACTGTTTACCCTCTGTGCTCCTATCTCCTCACCTTCACTGTGCCTTATGACCACTTTTACTCTTCTTTCTACGCAAGAAAAGTCACTCCTTGAATTTTTAAAAAAACATAGGTTAGGTATCACAGGTATGAGATGAAAAATGAGATTAGTAGTCAGTGGAAATTTATACTCAATTACATAAGTTAACATATCTCTTATAGAAAATGATAGAAATGCACCATTTGTGTCCCTGATGGACAGACTTCCCAGAAACATGCCAGAAATGCTACTTCAGCTAAGAGAAGGAGGAGACAGAGCTAGGATAAGTGCCTTGCAAATGGTTCTTGTTATGACTGCAACATAGCAATATTTCTGCTATCAACAGCATTTTTAATAAAGTATGCTATTTTATAAGCTTGGCAAGAAAGCATCAGCTCTAACAGAAGCAGAAATGGTTCATGGCACTCATACTTATGCAGCTACTGTTCAGTGGGTCTTATGAATCCAAAACCAGCTGTGAAGTGCTGTAGGTGCTCACTGTGGGGCTTCCTGAGGGAAGGGTGGGATATTGAGTAGCTGTATAAAAATATTGGTGCCTAATGATGCTATTTGCATGTTGCTAAATCACTGCTGCAAAACTGGGCTGCACTAATACAAGAGGGAAAATGCATACGCTGTGTTCTTGTCTTCCCTTCATATCTATCACCAAAACTATGTCTCCATCACCTAAAAAAGCAAGTGCTTAGAAATGCTGATGGATGCAAGTTAGTATTTTTGAAAGGATCCAAGCCCTTTGCAATGTAACTTGAGTAACCCTTTAATGTTTATCCCAAGACTCCACTTGCCTGTTGTAGAGCCAGCTGACCAGCTGGCAGCACCCTGCAGGTGGGGCAGGCTGTCCTTCCCTCACATTGCCTGAAAAGCCCTCGCAAGCTCAGCAGGAAGAGGCAGTGACATTTGGCTGTAGCATTTTTTTCTTTTCATGGTTTGCATTTCTCATTCCTTCTAGCAGCCAGCTGCCTGAAAATTAATTCACAGCCTTTCTTTTCAGTTAGGCATCTTTTGCCTTGATTTATAAAAGCTTTGTACATTTTTTGTGTTGGCTTGGTCAACAACTTGCAAATGCAGCTATGAAGCTTTAAATTTACATGAAACTTGTTAAAGTGGAATTAGCTTTTATAGCCAATCAAACACATAGCATATAACTCACCAGCTGAAATAGAATGGAAGAATTGTGCACTTGAGGTGCAATTCAGAAAGGGGCAAAACTATTCCCAACAATGTCACTGGCAAGCAGTGCCACCACACATGACAGAGATTGGAGGCAGCACAGAGGACACTGCCTGCAGCAGATAAATCTTCAGCAGATAAACCTGTACCCTTGATGGACCTAATGTTTAATTCTGAGGGGTTGCTGAGCTGAAGCATCTATGGGCTTTGAAGTCTGTTTTCCAAATGTCAGCAAGAAGACCGAGCTTATCTCTGTGTATTTGGTATTAGAATCATGTATCCTTGTAGTGCAAAAGCTTTGTCATGATGCCCAATTTGAACCTCTCAAAGCATAACTTCTGCCTGATTTACCCACGATGTCTATTGAGAAAAATTTTTCTCCATTGTGTTTTAACTGTCTTTCAAGTCCCCATAGGTTGCTTCTAGTTCCTTTTTTAGCCTTCTCATTTCCAAACCAAAGAAACCTAGCTCTCCAAATCTCCTTCCGTGCCACATGTTTCAGACCCCTAATTACCATGGTAAGCCTTCTGCAGGGCAACCTCCAGTTTCTCAATCTCTTGTCATGGGCCAGCTCCAGACCAGAGACAGCATTCCAGATATGGCCTCACCAGTATCAAGTAGGTGAGGATAACAATTTCCCTTGGTTTACTGGCCATGATCATCCTGGTGCAGCCCAGTACACTATTTGCAGGCTTTGAATCTGGAGCCTTCAGTAACCCTCAGATCTTCCTCTGCAGGGCTCCTGGTTAGTTCCTGTGGTGTACAGATCTATCCATTTGCAAATCTTTGCAGTTCTCCTTGTTGGCCTTCTTGAAGCTGCTGTTAGCCCAGTGCTCAGTTTTCACAGGGTCCATCTGAATTCTTCCACCAATACAGTATTCTTCCACCAATACCTTCAGTACAACTCAAAATGAAGATTTCCACATCGAGCATATTCAAACCACAAAGAGAAGAAGGTAGATTAAACTGATTTACTGCTGTTGTATTCAACAGCAACCTTCTATACATAATACTAACCCTACCATCCTTTCACTTGTTTAGGAGGAATTCTAGCCAAAATCAGCTGCTTCCTCTTAGTTCCATGGAAATATGCCTGTATTCAGCTCCAGAGACCTATGTCTAGTTACACCAATAAAATATCTCAATCACCTTTTCCTGTCCTGTCTTGAAACTGATGGCTACGAGCCCTTTTTCCCCCTGAAATCCTGAGAACTTGTGATGACCTGTAAATTACTGTTTCCTGTGTGCTGCAGGTGTTCTGCACCAGTGCTGACACTTCTGTCTGATATGTTGATACTTAGATTTCTTTGTCCTTCTATATTTGATAGCAACTTAATATTTTGTGGAAATCCAACTGCTTTAATTTTAGGTAGACATACAAACACTGCTAACCATGTTACTGGAAAGAAATGAGTGTTGTCTCAATAAACAGCCAGGAGAAGTTGGTTCACATAGTGAATGTCTGCCAGTAACTTTGCTGACCAGGTAAATTCAGGTCTGTTTGTAATGTACTTCTGAAATCAAATGCAGAGGACCAGTTATGCCTTTTACAATCTAACTGCAAAGATAAAATCAGCACTGAAAGCAGAGAGCTCTCACTGATTTCTCTGAAAGCTGTAACAGAAAATTTCATGCATTTTGGCAGTTCTACTCCTTCCTGCTATAAATACATATAGACTAGTGCCTCAAAATGCTCATATTCTTATTCCTTTCAGGATCAAGGAAGAAATACCATATGGTAATAAGTGCAGTAAGTGGGGATGGAAGAAATTTTATTGTGCATCTATAGAAAATATAATTATTTAATGATTATTATCATAATTTTAGAGTATGGATAGATAGATCTAAAGTATAATTATCTGCTCACTTTAACAGATGCATTAACAGCAAGAATGGAACTATACACTTACTTATTCTTTTCAGTTGCAAATAATATAAATCAGCTTTTTAATAGCACAGGGGAAAGCATTCTTTCATTTATTTTTCACAGGAGAAAGACACATTTTTAAGGATAATTAATGGTTTCAGGTGATTACACTTCTGAGTAGTCTTCTTTCAAGACTTTGAAAGTCAAAGGCTTGGAGAAGCACTTGTAAAAAGCAACATCTGAAGTATCCTAAGTAGGACATACCACACCATGACTCATTTCTCAAATTCTCTCAAGAAACAGTGAAGATGATAAGACAGTGTCATGTGGGAAGCATTTTGTAACCAACAATAGGACTGCTGTGTATAAAATGAGACTATAACCCAACCCTGATTAGCAAAGGGGATAAGGATCAATAACTGTTGATTTCAACAGCTGTCTGAGGTACCAGGTGACTTTTGCTGGGTATATTGTCACCTTCTGATTAGAAAGAAATACACACACACACACACACACACAAAAGTAACGTAGTGATTCTAAAATATTCTAAAATGCAAGACATAATTCAACATCAGCCAACTGAAAATACATCATTTTCCTATTTTAAATTTGGAAAATATGAATCTAAAATTCACCATTTTAATCTTTATTCTCTTGTTCATATATAAGGCTTTCTTTCCACTACAGGCCACAGGATTAGTTACTAAAGTCAACTCTTTCCAATAGGGCCTATTGGAATTTAATTCTTTTTTCCCTAGGCATCAAGTTAAATCTTTCTTAAAGGAAGAAAAAAATATATCAAGACATGGCAAGTCAATAACCCTATTAATCCATGTTAGACATTTATAGATTCATAGAAAGGAACCTAGAAGGTCCTTGGCTGGAAGGGACCTTAAAAATCCTCTAGTTCCAACTCCCCTGCCATGGCTTGGGACACCTGCTCAAAGCCCCAGCCAACTTCAAACACTGACACGGATGGGACATCTACAACTTCTCTGCACAACCTCTTCCAGGGAATAGCCATCCTTCAGTAAAGAATTTCTTCCAAACATCTAATCTAAATCTCTCTGCTTTTAGCTTAAAACTATTCCTTCTTGCCTCCTATCTCACCTATGTAAAAAGTTGCTCTTTCTCTTTTTTATAAGCCCCCTGTAAGCACTGGAAGGCCACAGTGAGGTCTCCCTGGGCTTTCTCTTGTGCTGGCTGAACAACCTCAGTTCTCTCAGCCTGTCTTTGTAGGAAAGGAGCTCTTTCTTGGTAAATCAGAAAAAGCTGTGCACACATCTACCCTGCATGGGCACACCAATCTCCATTACATGCACAAAGTTAGATTGAGTAGCTGTATAAAAATGTTGGTGCCTAACAATGCTATTTGCATATTGCAAACTGCAGCAAATGTGGGTTTTTAATCACTTTGCAAAAATAATTTTACCTCCTCTCTCTCTCCTCAACCTTTTCTTCCAAATACTCCATTTATTTTTTTTTCCTAGTGGCATTACTACATAATACTATGTAATAGTTTTCTCTTTGTTTCTTTCTTTCAAGATCATGACCTGCACCAGTTACATCCCCCTGGAACAATGAAACTGTCAAGGACAGGAAAAACATGTGGCATTTAGCCCGTGAAATTTGGAAGCCTCCCCCAGCAATGATCATGTTGACTATGGACATCTGTGTCTTCAAAGAGAAATGCAAAATCCACTGCTTTGATCTAATCCTCTGCTCAGTAACACCACATTTATAAACAAACATGCATCATATAAAATCAACATTAACTTTCTCGTGTTGAGCAGGGAGAGAAGAAAGCTCCTTCTGTGCCTGTTTTATTTTTGGGACACAACTGGACATTACAACAAAGAGACACTTTATGTGAGGACCTAGATAGGTGGAGATTTTCAAAACTAACAGCACATTGAGCACTGCCAGTGTGGTGAGTGAGTCAGTTTTTGCCATTAACGCCTTGCAATTCTAACCACATATTCAGCTGAAATCCCACCTGAAATGTGCCGATGAAAGCAGCTTCAGCTTGATCACAGCAGTGACAGGGAATGAAGATACACATCAGGCTGATGAGCACTAAAAAGTAAATTGTTTGTCCAGATGGAAATCAATAGCTCTCTTCACACTCTTCATTCTTTGGCAAGATCAGGAGCTTTGGATGGCAATTAAAGCCTACCCAGCTGCCAAGTGTCCTAATTATACACACAAGAAATCCCACATTTCGCCTCTACCTGAAACATCCCTTGTGCCACATTCATTAGGCTCATTACAGTCAGACCTGCTGTTGCTGGCACTGATGTATATTTTAACACAAAACTCCCAAATAAACCCTTGTTTGCACCCAGCCCCACCAGTGAGGAATCCTCCTGAAGCACTGCAGATGCTCTGTGGTGATCACCAGTCTCTGTGCCACACAGAGATTTTCACAAGGCCCTTCAGGGAAGTGTTTTCCCTCATCCACTGCATTTCCAGAGTTTTTCACCCCCCATTGAATTTTTCAGCTCACCCTCCCTTGTTCAGGGCACTTCCCATTCATCACTGCCCTGCTGATCACTCATGCATGGCCATTTGTTTCTTCTGCTCACACTGAGCTTCCCCAGGTCCTTCCCAGCCATCCCCTGCCTGCACAGGAGCTGCACTGCTGCCCAGGGTGGGCTGTGTCCGAGGGGCAGTGCTGACAGACAGGACACCCAGCAGGGCACCCAGCTGCATGGCAGGGAACCCCCAGCAGGCACAGCACAGGCACTGGAGACTGACTGCACTTGCATGGACTTGTCTGATTCTCTTGGAACTGAAGCCAAATCTTTCATGTGTTTGCTAATTACAGTGCTCACCCATCTTTTGTGAACTGAAGCAGGTCTGGGTTCTGAAGAAAGAGCAGATTTTACTTCCCTCTTAAGGAGCAATATAGCAAAAATTTCTGATGGAATTTCATAATTACTTTAATTTTCCTGGCATGTTTTTGGAGCTGTATAAATAAAAGTAACTAATGGAGGGTTGAGTTTGAGCAGTGGAAACAGTTTCCAGGAATTCCTCCTAATCGTCCTTGACCAAAATATGCATTTTTTCCAGAAGTTTTCAAAAAGTCAGGTCTGAATCTAATATTATTAGTGAAGCTGTGCAAAATATGATAATGAAAAGAACCAATAAATTTTAGACCTCTTATTTTATCATGATGATTAACATTTTATTATGAATTATATTTTGGGAAAACCCATTTAGTACCTATGGATTCAAGAGGAAGAGGTCTAAAAAGCTCCAAAAAACCGAAGCCCAACAGCTCCAGACCACATTTCCCAAACATTCTGTTGCATAAATCACTTTGTTTATGCACAAAATGGTTAGATTCTATTAAATAAGACTAGCTGAACAGAGTTCAACAATATTCACCAAGTAACAACTAAGCTATGGGAAACATCAAGGGAGAAGAGAAAGGGCCAGAGGGAACCCATCAGTCCCTGTGAGTCACCCATAACCTTTTCATTTACATCTAAGGAAGAGGAAGGTTAAAAGAGTATTGTTAACATTATAAAGTATTTGCTTCTGTTACACTTTTTTTGGCCACTTTAATAGCATTTTGGTTGCAATTTATTCTCAGCCTCTGGTGCACTGCTCTGGAAGGGCAGAGAGGCCTTAAAGGCAGGCATAAATGAATTTATACTGCCACAGAAGCACAGGGGCACCTTAGAGCTAATGAAAATTGTCTCCACTACCAGAAAAGGTAAAATATTGAACAGCTGTTTTTATTGTTGATGCAAAAAATAGTTAAAAATTTCACTTCATTTCAATGTGTTTTAGTTCACCAATAAATGCCATATTAATTCTCTTTTAATACAAACAATTCACATGCACATAAACCATTGCAAATAAAGCCTGAGGGGAATCCTCCTTGAAGGAGAAAAATACCAGCTGTCCTGCATCAGTCAGGCACCAAAGGGATGCCTTGGTATTCCATAAAAGCTCCCAGTCAGTTCTAGGTGTGGGATCATCTATCACAATAGGCAACATGCCATCTCTCACCCTGGTGAGGTGCTGTGTAATTTGCAGTGCTGTGAACATGGTTTGTAGTTATGTTTGATAGGGCCATAGAACATAAATTACATCGTTTTACATTTAGCTGCTACTGCAAATTCTTAACTGACATTAGCTCCTAGGGATTTCCCAGCAGTGATGAGGAAGAAGAGGGGGAAAAGTACATGTTCTGAATTTCTTAGGAGACTTCATTTTTAAAAAGAGAGGTTTAGGAAAAAGAATTCATAATGTCTATATGAATGTTTTATTATTACTATTTTTGTTTTGTTGTCAGTTCAACTGGACAACATCCCAAAGGGACTAGCGTGCCAAAAGACACAATTTCAATTTTTTTTTTCTTTTCTTAAGGTCTAAGTCTGGCAGTATCTGTCAAGATATGTCACAGCAAGACCAGTTTTCTTCTCCTATTTGCAATGATTTGTGAACACTGCTGTCAGGCAATATTTGGGTCTGGAAACCAGCTCCATAAAAACGATAGCTTATAACCTCCTATGAACATTTTGGGTGCAATATTGATCGTACTTGCTGACTATTGTGACAGATACTCCCCAGGACACAAAGCAAGAAGGCCCTTCCTGCCGAGACCTTGACAATGGAATTTGAGGAGACAGAGCCCAATCCCAGTGCAGAGCCCATACTCTGGGATTCCCTGGGGTTTGCTGTCATTAAGGAACCGGAGGCTGAAATGTCGGCATGCCAATGCCATCCCCAAACCCCCATCCCAGGGAAATGCTGAATGATTGAAGATTAGCAACTACTTAATCCATTTCGGCCTGGAAAGAATTTAAGAAGAATGAGAAGCTTGAATTAAAACTTGAGTAAGCCTGAAGCTATCTTGACATGTTTGTGAAATAAATTCCCTCCCGACACTTTTCTATTATTTCAGTTCTTGGATCATCATTCTTTGCATGCTGGGACCAACAATGCCTTTTATTGTAGCCTGCCCAATTTTCCTCTTGCACACAAAGGGAAAGCTCCCTTGGTGAATACCAGAGGCAAATACTGCTTTCTCAAAAAGTTACATGGGAGAAGTATGCTTTGGCTTTTGTTTGCATACTGTAAGCTTCAGCCACACTGAGAACAGGCTGAGTCATTCATAAATATGGCCTTTGGACTTTAAAGGTCAGCTGTGCTTTTCATAATAAAAACCTGTTAACACAAAATCATCCTGGCAAACACAAACAGCAGTTTTAAGTGAGGTATCACAAAGGACCCACCAGGATGAATACCCCACCCATAAACTGTTGCTCTGCTGTGTACAACAAGCAGTACCAAAACAAGAAAAGTTTTCAAGTGAAGGTGGTCTTAGAAAGGTCTAGAAAAACCTATGATATTTTTCACATACCATAGGGAAGAAGTTTACAGACATGCCTGACACAGCTAAATTTGAGAATATGAAGACATCTGTATACAGGTGCCACCTTAGGAAAGAAATAGCATGCAAAGGACCAGCTCATGGATGAGAAGACTTGCAGAGAAACGACCAGGGCTGGTTGCAAATAAGAGAATAACATTTGAGACCTAAAAAATCAGCACAAGCTATGTTCCAAACATAATGAAAAACTTAAACTCTTTCAGGGGCTTAAGGGTATTTAAATGCAAATGAACTTCCTTCACTCAACCCAGAATCAAGACCTGCTTAGAAATTGTTGGATTATTTTCTGTTGAGTAATCATAACATTTGAGCACCCAGCATAGTTTGGGAAAGGGCTGTGAGCATGGTAGCTGGGTGTGCATGGGATTATCTCCTGTTAAATAGCACAGCTGTCTGCTCTAAATGTCATAGCACCTTCACAGCTGGGTTCTGTGTACATCTGTTCCGTGGAGACTAACTCCCTTACACATGTGCCTGAATGCCAGTACTCACTGGAAACCTGCTATCTTTATAAAAATGAGTTAGAAATATGTAGAAAGAGCAGCATGGAGTTACTTTTATACAAGAGCCATAATATACTTTAAAATTTAAATGAGATTGATGAAAGGCTGTGGGATGACAGACAGACACCAAAGTCCTCCAAGCTCATGCAAGCAGTACTGGGAAGCAGCTGTGCCTTGTACTGCACTTAGGCTCATCTGCCCCTTCTTCCTTTCCATTCCTGCCAGTAGTCTCACCACCTCCCTTCCATTCAAGCTCTCTGATTCAGGTAACTTCCACTTCTTCTTACCCTTTTTGTCCTCCCAAAATGTGTCTAGGCTCCAATGTTTCTCTACAACTCAACTGAGAAATCTGGGCTGACCTGGTTGTGACTGCAGCACAGAACCCCTTCTGCCACCCTTGCTCTGGGCCACCCCACTGGCTTGTACTGTTTCTTTTCAAACTGCCCAACTCTGGGATCTCTCAAAGCCACAGCTCCTCATGATTCATCCAACCTTCAGCAGGTTTGGGCTTCCCAGAGTAAGCCTGAGATCAGTGGGAGCTGCCCTAGGTCCCTGTGACCTCACTATAAATGCCTTCACCATCTTCAGATCTACTTCCTGCTTCTCCTTTGAAAATCCAGCCCTGGCCTCATCAGACTCCAATACCATCTCTGATATACACACACACCCCTGGTGCTCCTTCCAGGCTCACCCAGACTCATGTTCTCTTCTCTTTTTTTCTGTGCCACCTCTCCATAAGGAAATGTTTTGCTAATTCTGCTCAGTTTATCACATCTTGTCTTTTAAATCCCTCCTCAAACTCCCTCTCACCAGCCCGCTCACAATGCAAACACATTAATGCCCATTTATTTGCTTCAGCTTTATGCCACATTACAATATGAATTAACTCTTTCTCTGAGTGCTTGTCTGGTGGGGTGCCAAAGGAGCAAGCTGGGGGGACAGGAGAGGTTCCTGAACACAGGGGAAGGCTGAGAAGGAACCAAGCACTTCTCCCAGCCACCCATATCAGTTAATGTCACCATGTTCCCCACCCCCAGGTTCTTCATCCCCTCTTCTGACAGCTCTTGGTCATGCTTAAATTTGCAGTATTAGGCTCTCTGGCCAGGAAACTTGTGCCATCTCAAATAAGAGAATTTCTCTGAAAACACCCAGTAAAATTTCTAGGCACTGCCAATTTACCAAAGGGAAGGCTGTTTCCATTTCCAAATAATATGAAAATTAATTGATTTGGAAACATTTGTTTATAGTGTTGATAAATGTTTACTTGTGCTGATTAGGAGCGATGCTATTCCTATGCCCAGTTTATTTGTGTGTGATTAGAATTATGTATCATTTCAGCTGACTGCCTCTCAGACCAATTTAAAAAGCCAGTGCTAGAAGCCTTCAAATGAGCATGTGAAGATGGAAAATGAAACAAGAAATTAGCCATATTCTAGAATATTTGGGCTACTGGATTTCTATTGCAGATATCTAAATGCAGAAATCCCTCATGCTGTATTGTTTCCCTGCTCTACACCCAAAAAGACATCAGAGATATTGTCATAGTTTCTACATTTGAACTTGTTAAGGTTTGATCCTGTAACCTCTGCATATTATGAAAAGGTCAATCCCTAGTGAAATGTGTATTTAATTTGTATTTGAAGTATTTTTTTTTTAAACTAGACCTGGGTTTATTTTACACAGAAGCCTTACAGATGACATTTTCTTAAGCTTCAAATTGTACTCCAATGAGTAAGATCTTATTTTAACTTGCTTATAAGGATTTATCTTGGCAAGTGGCTGAAATGTGCTATTTTATTTGTAGTTAATGTCCTGAAAATCAAGGCATCACAGACATGTTTTCTCCTCTGCTATTAGAGCAGTAGGGAGGAGATGTGCCAGTGATGCCTGAGTGAATTTATGAGACAAGCTGTCATGAAGATGGAAAACAAGGGAAGAAGTGGCTGTGGATGGATGAGTGAGCCCATGCAGGAAGAGAGCTTGGAATCCACACAGAACACACCATGGGGGAGCTGGGACCTGCATATTGAGAGATATTTATTGCCTCAGTAATGAAGAGGAAGAGGAGTATCCCAACCAGGCAGCAAATGGGCTGAGAAAGAATAGCAACAACTGGATACAAATAAAATTTATAAAAGCATGCTCTAAAGCTAAGCAGAGAGATACTGATATCGAGTCCCAGCCTAGGCAAGTGATCCAGACTAGAAACTCTCCTGAAAGCATAGGTCTCTCTCTGTATTCTAATATGCAAAAGGAAAATTCTCATTTAGGCAATCACCTAAGTGGATGTGCTTGTATCTTTAAGCCATATTTTAAATTCACAAAGCAAGGGTGATAGCCCAAGGATATGTCATTTCCCACAGAGAAAACTGAGCTTAGGAAGAACAGATCACCTTTCTGCCTTGAGCCTACACATCCTGGTGCTGACTCAAGGGAGACTTTCCTAGGAAAAACTGACAAGGAGGATGAGTATAAGATAACAGGCAGAAATAAAACTGTGGAGACAGGGTGGGTATGTTCTGGTTGCTATTAGGAGAAGCAGGTTAGGGATGGGTATCTTCTCAAGTGTTAATATCTCAGCAAGTATCTGACCTGAAACACAGAGCTCAGAATTGCAGTAACGCATTTTCTGTGTCTGCCTCTAAGGATAAAAGAAGTCAAATCCATTTCTGCAACACAGCTTGGACTTTAGCTGGGACAGTTCTCCCACCCCTCCTGCCCAGTACCCAGGCAGTCACCTCAGGGCTCACACAGGTACCTGGAACTTGTTTTCATAAGTCAGATGTCAAAAGGACACCTTTTTCCTCTCAAAATGGAAAACTTCTTGTACTAGAATCAAATAATTGAAAAGTTGCTGAAACAAGAGAGTAACAGTTAATCCTGCCCAAAGGGTAGATCTAAATTCTCCCTGGAAAGGCTACTGCATTTGGGATTATATATAGTGGTTAACCAAATATTCTAGGGACATTAGAAATTACCATAACATCCCACCACTTACTCTGTCAAATGCACAATTTATGCAACAAACCCATAACTTCAAAAGGAATTTGTTTACTTTAAAAATAGTTGGAAATACATTTCCAACCCACAGTTTTTCCCCCAATGCCTTCCTGTCCCCACCTCAAAAAATGCATGAAAGGCTTCTAGGTGTTTTGTGCAAATACCTTTCCCTTAGTGCCATTCACTTCTAATGTGTGCTGTGCCAGGGCACACAGCTCCTTCCTTTCCCTGCTGTCCTGGCAGAGGTGTCTGCTGGCTGCCAGTAGGAGATGGCTGCTCCTGCTGCTGGCTCCCAGGTCCAGAGCCCTCCGCTGCCCCATCCATCCACTACAGGGAAAGCCTTCCAAGCTCAATGGAGCAGGGGAAGAGGGTCACAAAGACGGCTTTCTGCTGAACAGAAATCCAACTTTATGCTGCCATTTCTAAAAATCTAAGATTTATGAAAACTATACACCTGGAAGGAGAAATACATCAGGGAGTTGTAGATGGGTGTCAGGAGCCAACAGTTCCCACCCTTCTGCAAAACCAGCACCAGCAGTCCAAACTCCAGAGGTGTACTAGAATGCAGGAAAGTTCATGCTTCTTTAGCTGCTTTACTCTGGACTGCAAACAAGCTGCAGCCCTGGCTCCCTGGCTGCCCTCTACCATAGGGAACAGCTCCTCTCCACGGGAAACAGCCAGCTCTTCCACTGGGAACCTGCAGCTGTCAATGGCAAACCAACCAGCCCTTATCGTTTGAGGCTACACTGACTCAGCACCCTAAAAATAAGAGCTGGTGCCAATCCCTGTGCTCTTGGATCTCATAGCCCTGATGCTGAGCTGACCCAGCACTCCTGGAGCACTTTGCCAGCTGAGCACTGGCCTGCCCAGACTTTCTGTAACCCAGAGTTCTGCCATTTCAGTGAGGTGCCACACTGCTAACTAAACTCTTGCTCTTTAAATCTGATGCATATTTGGTAACTTGGTTCTTACCTACACTCTGAAAACAGCAAATGCTCTTAGGGATGAGGGATCAGGATTGGTCCCCAATAATGCCATGTTTTTGTAGAAGAACTTCCGTTTATGATGGCATCTATTTAAGACTGTGGAATATTTTTAGACAAATGGAACAGAGCAGTGGAATAAAAATACACTTTATAACTTAAGTTTAGGCTGTTAACTGACAGTACTGGTAACCAAGAAAATAGTGCTGGGTTATATAATTTTCCTCAGTTGGTCCAGCTTGACATGTTAGGCTGAACTTAACTGGTTCCCTGAGCTTGTGACCACTGCCTTCATCAGGGCCTAGGACAAGGTTCCCAGTCTCTCCCTTGCCTCAGCACAGGCACAGAGCTGGCTGCTCCCTGCAGAGTGGCACTGCCCCCCCCAGCGTGGCACTGCTCCCTGCAGCGTGTCACGGCTCCCCCCAGCGTGGCACTGCTCCCCCCAGCCTGGCACTGCTCCCCCCAGCCTGGCACGCTGGCCAGGGAGAGCCTCAGCTGCACGGGAGGCTGCTCCCATGCCTGGGCACAGCTTGTGTCCATCTGTCCCTCTGCCCCCTCCCTGGGCCCAGCATCACCTGCAGAGCTCTCCTGACCACCCTTCTCCTGCCCTGCTTTCTGCTCAGCTCTGCCTCTGCCCTTGATGGCTCTGCAGCTGCGCCTATGTTGGCAGAGGCTCGTTACTAAAATAACTCTGTAAGGCTTAAAGAAAAGATCTTGCAAAGATATGGGAACTGAAAGCCCCACTTTGTTCATATTTGTCTTCCCTTGGCAGTGTGCATGCCACAGGGCTATCATCTTCCTTCTAGGCTGAAATAGAAATTCAGTAATGCATACTTGGGAAGTTCTGTCACTGCAGTAATCATTTAATAGTGACAAATAAGACAGGGAATAAAACAAACAGATGGAAAATGGTCATCCCCATCCATGAACACCTGCTCTGGGATGCAGCTTGTAATGATCTATACACACGTTAGAGACAAAATTACTTTACCACCTGTTGGAGAGTATCTGTTCAGATCTGGGAATCAACAGTCTAAAAAGTACCTAGTTGTACTTTTGAGAATAACAGATTATCTCATTCACAAAAAAAGCTCTTGAACTGGGAAACAAAACAAGAGTAAAAATTTTCCTTAAAGAAAACCAGTATGAGGTCCAGCATTATTTGCCCCCCGAGACAAGTCACTGACATCACAAACTTCCAGGACTTTTTCCAATGTGTGTTATTGAACCTGATTTTGTTCAAAAGAGGCATTCTTCTGACTACAAACAAGGTGGAGCCTTTCATACATTTAGCTGCCAGGTCTTAAGGCATTTCAGCAGAAGTCAAGAATTTTTAAGATTTTTAAGGCTTCTGAAGCCCATATTGCGTTTGGGAAACCTACATACTCATTACTTCTGAAAGGCAAGGCCAACCCAATGGTATGGATAAGCAAGATTTAGGAGCATAATAACACTGGCAGGGATCCCAGTCTGAGTACAGTTTACGTTGAAAAAAACCCTTTGCAAGAAGACCTTATATCTGTTCCCTCAGAAAAATTAGCTGTGTTTATTAGGTTTTTCCAGAGAAGCAGAGAAATGAAGCAAAGAAAACATGCCTCTATTCAACAGTACCCTCCCAGCAAAAGCTTCCAGTCTCCATCCTTGTGCTGGAATGTGTTTTCATTCCTGCATTTTGACAGTATCTCAAAATGCAGATGGACAGAGAGCTCTTATGTAAAACGAGTGTGGCTTTGTGCTGCGAAGTTACTGTCCAGTAAAATTTCAGCTGTTTCTCCACAGGAGGGTTTTAAGACTGGGATTTCTGGTCTTTATTTGTAAGAGGGACAGATTTAGGTTTCCACAAACTGAGTAGAAAAAATTTTCTTTCCCCACTCTACCCTCCCTTCTGGTGTTTATGGAAGAAGCAGAACAGGTCCTGAACATGCACTGATTCATTCTCTTGTCTTTTTGAGTGCACATAAACACATTAAAACAGCTCACTAGCTTTTCCCCAAACAAAAAGCCCAGGTAGATGGCATCATGTGACAATTTACTAAGGCAGCAATACTTGTGCACAAACAGAAGAGATATAATTGCACCTCTGGACTTTGAACTGAATCCTGGATGTCCAACAATGTGTTTGAAAAAACTTAATAATGGGAAGAAAAGAAAAGCAGAGATAAACATGGGAAGAAAACTGAAAGCAAGTGGGTTGAATTTTGGTGGTGATTATATAAAACAAGTGTGAGCACAGAGAATATATATAAAAGCCTTACTGCATACATCAATATCAATTATAAACCATCATTCCAAAAATAACTTTCCCGGCAAAAAAACATATCCACAGGAGGAACAGAAGACTGTTATATAAAGGGATTCAGGGTCAAAAAGGAAGGTCCAAGAACAGAGATCTATTCACAAACTCTGAATTACTTCACCTCTTTGATGGAAAAATACAGGGCGAGCATAAGGCTTCCTCGCTTCATGTGGTTAAAACTATAAATACATTCTCTGCTGACCTGCAGGTACTCACTGATGCCAGGCCGACTGAAAGGAAATTCTTGCCAGCCTTTCACTCCTTTTTTTTTGATAACAGGTACATGTTCACAGTCTTTAGCCACAGCATGGTTCAAAAGTTACTTTGGGACTTTTACCAGTAATGGTGGCTATTTTTACAACCCTCCTGCTTAGATCTGTGGGATTTTCCCCATTAGACAATTGCTATTTTAGGAGTAACTTGTCAGCCAACAAGAGAAAGATGAGATCCAAACTTTGCACTGTTTGTGTCACCATCTTGAGTCAGTAATTGGTAATGCTGTAAAACAAATCAGTTTAGGCATCTGAGGCACAGAAACAACCTTTGACCAAACCAGGCACTGTGAGTAGACCTGGCCCCAACAGAAAACCATTCAGTGTGCTGCAGATGCTGCCTACTGCTTTTTGGCAGAGAAAACTAATTAACCCTGTATCCAGATGCAGCCAATATTGCTTCTTACCCCTGCATCAGCCACAGGGTCATGGAGAGCCTGGCAGTGTCCCACTGGATTTACCTTTCCTGGCAAAGGGCATCCCTACAGGCACATGTCCTGCTGCTGCTGGCCAGCATTGAACTTAGAGCAATGCAGATTATGAAAGACTTCAGCTGTATGGGAAAGAAATTGTTATTTTTCTTCCTGCACAGAAAGGAATGGATTTAGCATGTGCCAGACTTGCCTCTTTTTTTTCCCCCTTGACAACTTGCAGCCCATTGTTTATCAAATGGCACCCTGAATCTTCTGCGTCACGTTGGCTTTGACTAAAATACTTCACTTTAATTAACACAATGTGTATGATGGCAAACAAAAATTTTTAAAAAGCAGGACTTCTCTGGAAACAAAGTTTACTATTTTCCAGACATATTAGATGCTACTTTTCTTAATGAAATAAAATATTTGCATATAACTTGCTGCTCTCTATTCCAGATGAACCCAAAGCCTCATGCTGGCTCTTTTCACTGTGACACCTGATTCCACATATGGTGTAATCACCTCACCTTCTTGCCTTCTGACCTTTTTTATTTCCTCTAACTGAAATGAGACTGTTCCAAAATCCACCTGTGTCATCCTCTGCACCAGGGAATTTTGGGGCTGGCCAAAACAGACGATCTGTGTCTCTGGCCCACACTGAGGTGATGCTCTACTGCATGTGATCCTGTGCCATCACCAAGCAGAGAACCTGCCAGCAGCTCAGTGGACACAAGAAGATTTTGGCTGGACCCCAGTGCACTCCAGGATGACAACTGCCACAATTTGTTAATAGCTTGAAAAATTTAGAGCAGTCTTAGCACTGCTCCAAATCCTCTGAGGCTGCATAACCCCCCCTGCTGCACTGTTGTGGCTATCAGAATCCACCTCCTCAGTCCTCTCCAGTGAAACCATTTTAATTTTTGCCTTCAAACAAGAAAACTAAATAAGAAATTCCACATGCAGTTCATGAGGACAGCTGGAGTCACCTGCAAGGTTCTGCCAAAGACAGGCAGCTCCACAATGGCCCACTGGCACCACTGCCTTCTGTGCATCCCTCTCGTCCAACCTCCACTCATCCTCATTTGCAATAAAAATAATTTATAAATCTCACTCCTTAAAGTGCCTGGCTGTGAGGTATCAGACTATCCTGAGGGGTTCCAGGTGGCTGCAGCCCTTCCAAGCTGATAGCTTTGCTGTAAAGGACTATTGCCTCAAAGAGTTCAAACATTTATGATCCTGAAACAAGACCAGGAGATCTGCAAAGGGTACTTGTACTGTAACACTCATTTAGCATTGTTGAATGGTACTATCTTCTCCTAAAGACAATATTTATGTTTGGATTTTTTTAAAAAACAGACAAACAATATGTTTTGAACTTACATAAAATTTTCTTTGGAGATTTTTTTGTTCAAGCAGCCACATGATCTGTACTTACAGAAGGTCTACAGTGCTTTTGCTTTGGTTTTTTTTAGAGCAAGCTATGCTTGTAAATAAAGCCTCTGATGACTAAAATGGCATGGGATCAACATGTGAAGCCTTTTCAGGCTGTTATTAGAACATCTAAGAAAACCTGGTTCATTTTTTCCTCTGCACAGGCAAGTTTCCTCTGCTTCTGTGTACAGCAACAGAGGAGAGAAAAACACTGGGAAGATGTTGGAAAATATGATAGTAAAACTACAAACACTGACAGGTGGGCTCAGAGGAGGCAATTCTCTCCATCATTTTGTTTATAACGGACTTGATTTGATAGTGAAGCACTGCCTTCCCCTCCTCTTTAGGAAGGAGCCTCTTTACAGAGGAAGACGGAAAGGTCACAGGGCAGGAGCATCAGAGGATGGCATTACCATTTCACTCGAATTCCTTAGCTCTGCAGAGCCCCTCCGGTGCTTTTGCCCTCCTGCCTCTCAAACCCTCCCAGGGACCCCTCCTGCAAGCAGGGGTGAGCTGGCTCAGCCCAGGTTGTGCAGGGGTTCATCCCCAGGAGCAGCTCACATGTCCAGATGTGCTGTTTCTGGGCTGAGGCTTGGCTGTGAGCTGCTGGCTGCCTGCTTCAGCTGGCACAGCACTCAGAGCAGCAGTGAGGTGGCCAGCAGGCCAGGACAGCTGGGGCAGGGCACAGAGGGCACTGGTGGCACCTCCCCAGCATTACCTCCCTTTTGGTGGAGCTGTGTTTGTGATGGCTGGCAGCTCCCTGTGCCCAAGGCAGGGCTGTGCCCACAGCCTTGTTGTGCACCCACGCTGCTGGCAGCCGTGTGGGACCATGGGCAAAATGAGTAGCACAGTCTCTTGTTAGGAACATTTGAAAGCAGTTTTAGAGAAATGTATCACATTTGGAAAACTCTGTGTCACAGAGCTGTTGTGTTTCTGGAGTGGGGAGACAGGAGGTGGAAGTGCAGCTTTACACAAGCAGGAGGAAAAAGCTTGGCAGTGCTTTCAGCTCCACAAAATCTGAGCCTGTATTAGCATGGATGGAACAGTGGTTGCCCAAGCATTCAGGTAATTTTTCCCAAGCAATACTCCTGAAGGGCTATTTTTTCCTTCTTTTTTTTGTTGCACAGCATCTCCCAGGTCCTGTGCTACTACCTCCCATCACTCTCCTGAGGACAGCAGGACTGAGTGGCAGCAAATGTCCCAACAGGAGCCCATCCTGAAGAGGCAGCACCACACTCACAGCACCCCTGATCCTCTGCTGAGCACTGCTGGCTCTGTTCCCAGTGGGGATGCTCACCCTCCCACGGTGACATTGACATCCCCACAGATTCTTTGCATCACAAATGAGCTGCTAAGCTGCCAGCGAGGCAAGAGGAAAGGACACCTTTGATCTCCTGCCCCGGTCTCTCTTCTCTGGCAGCCAAAAGCTGAAGGCAGAGCCTTCCCTCAAACTGCAGCAGCAAAGGCTCACCCAGGGGTGCTGGAAGGCACTGGGGGTCGGTCCAGCCACGTCTCCATGCCTGGGTAGTGCAGCCAAGCTAACCAGCTGGAGTGTGGAGGAACAAGAACTGCTCCGTGGTTTTAAAAGGGGAAATTATTTTTCTGCCAGACCATCCCAAGCTTCCAGCACTCACCACACCATCTGACCATGGCTACATTTAAAACGTGCTTTCTGGCTCTTTCTCGCCCAGAAAGGATATGAATAACAAGCTGGTACAGCCTTCTTATAATGCCACATTTTTCTGGTTAGTAAAATCTCTGGCAAAAACATGAAGAACCGGATGGCTTGCTGTGTGCTAGCACACAAGATGCAGGCTGGATGCCTGTGTGATGATGGACAGCTGGACATCACCTTCTCTAGCAGCTACCTGGCCTGGGAAACACCCTGACCCTGGGGAGTGGAAAGGTAGGGTGACTCAGAGAAGACAAGTGCCCATTTTCCAATAGCCCTTCTACCAAACCAAACACTTGGAAGCACTGGTGGAGCCATGAGCAAGTTGTGGGCAGTAGAACTAATGAGACTCCATTTCCTATGGATTTGTGTCTTGCGGTTGGACTTTCCAGTCCCTGAAGACCATACAAGCACCAAGGAGACACCCTCTGTGGTCAGGGTGTTCACGGCCCCTCCCTCTGCATTCCCACCTTGGATTCCCCCTCCAGCCTCTAACTGGAGCTGGGCTCAGGCCATCAGCTCTCCAAGGGCACTGGCAACACCCTCTTCCCCCAGCTCCTCACCTTCCCTTCCTGGGCTCTGCCTCTGGCTTAATCTCTTGGAAACAAATACTTTCACTGCGGGGTTGGCTGAAATAGATCCACTGGACTCAAAAATAGAGGGCAAACCAGCAGGCAGAAGTGACTAACAAAAATGCCTATAGCAAGAAAGCCAGCATAACAACCTTACATAAACATTAAGTATAAAGCAGGAGCAGCCCACATCCTTGAGACTGGAAGCCACAAATGAAAACTTTCTCAGGGCCAGGAGATGCTGGGCATGTACCACACACCCCTGAGCTCTCAGGGCAGTGAGGGAGAGGGAGGGAGTTGTTATGATTGCTCCCAGTTACCTCCCCGGACATCAGCACTGTCAGCTTCCCAAGCTCCCCCTGCATCCCTGGAAAGCTCAGCAGTGCACTCCCTGCTGTGGGTGTGAGGATCAGCGAGCATCCCCTGCACAGTCCTGCCACAGGTCACCCAGCACAGCAGCACAGGGGTGAGTGGGAAAAGGCTGGTAAACCCATCTGTTTGGTACACAGCTGGGCAGGCACACGCAGCATTTCCCACATTAAAAGGGGATCTGCTTTGCATATGGTGCTTACCCTCAGTGAAGCTAATTATGTAGTGCCAGCAAGGAAACACTGAGCTTTGCTGACCTGCACATGGTTCAGTGCCACGGGCTGACTGTTGCTGCACTAAACACTGCCTCACATTAATCTCTTGCAAGGGCACAGGGACTAACATTTCACCGTGAAGATACATGACAAAATAAGCGGAACAGATCGGATGCAGAAATGAAAGGTTACCCAGCTCTATTTACAGTGTTGGAGGTGTCATATGCCCAAAGCTATATAGTTTTTAAAATAGACAGAAAACGAGGTCAGGCACGTTCTAGTGACCATGGGGTTTGCTGTCAAGGGCAGGGGCAGGGTGCAGCCACAGCACAGCATCACGGTGCCTGCTGGAGGGGAGCAGCAATTCCCCTGCCCCGGGGCTGCAGTAGGAAGGAGAGATGCAGGCATGGCTCCCTGCATGCACACTGGGCAGGAGCCAGCAGCAGACTTGGCTGGGATGAGGGAAGGATGCTTGTCACCATGGAGAAGCAAAGCCCCCCCCCCCGCTCCAGCACCTCTGGAGCATTATCCACAAGGCAGACCGAGACTGATCCCAGTGGTGCACACCAGGAGAGAGAGACACGAGGCATAAACAGGAATGAGAGAGGCTCAGACTGGGTTTGGAATTCCAGCCTGAATTATCCAGTGATCTTCTATTTTCCCTATGGCTTGGCTTCCCACGTGTGAAATGCAGAGACACATATAGCTTTTCCCACTGACAGGAGAACACATGCACTAAGACTGTGCGGCACCAGAGACCACAGAGGCTTAAAAATAAATACCTTTATAAGACAATGAGGAATAAATACTCATCACATGAACAAGTGCAAAATTAGCTGGGAGGGCTGTCAAGCTGGTTTGTGGCAGAGCTGACGGGCCACAGGGTGGGATCCAACAGCACATCCCCTGCTGCAGGAGGCGACCAGGACAGCGGGACATGGCCTTGGTCTGTATTTACAGCTTACTCCATGCATCCCACACTTACTTTCTTTGCGTGATAATCTGCTTCCCACAATATTTTTCTTCCTAAAACTAACATGAAAATGAGAGCAGAAGAAAACATAGCCTCAAACTGCAGTTTGAACAGCACTGGGTTACTAAAAAGTAAAGTAAAAAAAAAAAAAAAGGAAGCTGAAGATGCTATCATCTGGAGTAAAAGAGGCTAGACTGAGAGTCAGCAAGAGACTTCAAGACAAGCTGAGGGAAAGATGGCTCTCCTTCACATCAACAGCAAAATGTCCCTCAGCAACTGAATCAGGTCCCCTCTGCACTGGAAATCAGCTTTCAGATGGGGCCAGCCACTCTTTCACATTGACTGCCTGTGCCACAGTGACACTGCCACTAACACCTAATTTATTTTGCCCATTTAGGAGACATCTAGTTATCTCAATTATTTAACAATGTGTAAAATTACAAACATATTCAACTACAATATGTTCCTCTTGCGTAAACCTCTCCTCTTGGCCACATACATAATGAAAACCCTGTTGAGTCAGTAATAAAATCCAGAAAGCTTTCAAGTCTCAGAACTGAATGTTCAAATTTTGTGGCTCACTTCCTTTTCTAACCAGACAGCAGGGCTGCCAAGAGAATTTCTGGGCGTTCAGCCCCTTTTGATATACATATACACACAAATATATATATATAGCACTCTGCTGGGACTGGCAGAGCGCAGGCACTAATTGTTTTAAATGCAGTTATGAACAAATGCACTTTAAAAATAAATCAGAATACTACTTGTTTTCATCTGACAGAACAGACATCTCAGACTGGGACAGGGAAAACGATCAGCTCCAGCTCTGTCAATAAATAAATATTTGCATTTCACTCCAGGAGAGGAAAAATGCAGCACTAATTTTGGGAACAAACCTCAAAAATTCCTGTGTGGAAATACCATGGCTCTTTATGCAAATAGACTGGTTACACATGCAAATGCACGATTAAGGTGCTGTGTGCATATACAGGTCAGATGTGATCTAGCACACCACAGGCTTGGAGGCAAAGCCCTGCTCCTGTGAAAAGCAGAGCATCCTGACCCTGCATTGGAGCCAAACAGAAATGAGTGAACTGGACCAATCACAACTGGGAAGGTTTTGATAGCTAAATACAAGAGCTTTAAGGTTATAGTACACAGAACACTTGTGGATCCTGCCCAAAAAGACTAAATAGCTTCTAAATCCTTTGCACTATTTATAACAACAACCACCACCACAATTACATTTATTTCTTTTCAGAAGCACTGCCTGCTTTTGTATTTATGGTGTAAGCAGCATATTAAAAAGGGGACCAAATAGATTTCACATATGCCGGTGCAATCCAAGAGCAGCAGCCATGTGAGGGGACGGCAAATATTCAACGAGTTTCATATGGCATGGAAACACAAAGCAGAGTTCAAGTCTGAGAGTTTTCCCACACTTTGGCTGAGTACATTACCAACAGGCACTGCACAGGAGCAGGAGGATCCAGAGCACAGGGCAGCATCCCCACAGCACCCAGAGGTGCTTAAACTGCTGTAGGAGCAAAGGACCATGGATTGAGAGATAGGCTGGCAAACTGGCATTGGCTGAGGAATTAAACTCTGTGGCTCTTCATGTGATGGGCGGAGCAAGGTCATCCTAACCTACTCTGCACTCTAAAGTGGGAGATTTTTGCATCACTTTCATGATGAAATTTTTCCACTGTCAGTGGGCAATGAGTCAGAAGGGAGAGGGGAGGGATGCTGTTTACTGAAAAGCTCTTGGCTCTAGAGAGAGTAAAAGGGAAATATATAGGAGAGGCTAAGGATGGGTTCCAAGAAGAACATAAGAAAAATAAAACACAGACAAAATATGGAAGTGAGGCCGGAGGTGGAAGCAGAAATACCAGAGAAGACAAAAGGGAAAACATCTAGAAGAACGCAGACAGAAAACTGGATACAGACAAAGAATAGCAGAAGGATGTAAAAGGGAAAGAGAGATGAAAAATGGGGGGATAAAAGGTGGTGGGTTCCCAAATTGTGTGCTACTGAAGTACATGTGCCCTTTTTAAAAATAAATCCATAGCAAGAAGACCCTGATATTATCAGGATACCATTGACCCTATCGGGACAGCCAGCTTGCTCCAGCAGAGGGTACAAAATAAAGGTACCTGACTAGTGAAAATCATGACATTGACTAAAATTATTGGAATCAAAGGGAAGACCCATTGCTTCCCACAAAGATACCATTCCTCCTCTTGAGAGGGGTCAACCTGTGCATTGCAGCTGCTCTGCATATGCTCCTATCATTCACAAGCACCCATCGTATTCTCACTTCTGCTTCAGGTACCTCATCCTTAGCACACCCTCCTGATCCCCAGGAGTCAGGCAATAACATTTATCTCCTGTCTACAGAGAGACATTGAGCACAGGGAAATGAATGACTTGTCCAAGGCCATGCTGGCAGACTCTGGAAACCCAGAGCTTGAACCCAGCTCTCCCAAGTTCCAGGTCAGAACTGCAGCTGCTAATGAGAACCAAGAAAATATAAAACATGCAAACAAACCATCTTGAAAGTTTTATAAGTGAAAGTCCTGCTTCAGGCATGAATGGAGAAAGTGCAGACTCCAACAGGCAAATTCTTTGCCATCCCATCTCCTGAGTCCCAGAAATCCCGTTGATCTGGGCTAATAAATTTCCCTGAGCCCTAGACATTCTCTTGGCCCTCATCCCAAGCTCACATAAGAAGCTATTTCATACACGAAGTTCTTATTTACAGTTACTCAACTCCCATAATATTTTATCTGAGGTGGCATTTTTAACACTCCCCTCCCCAATACTGGATGAACTGTCTCTTTCTTTGCTTTATAGGTTTGTAACTAATCTAGTTAAAATCCCATAAATATTGGGATGTTTCTGTGCTCCCCATTCAGACAGGAGGCTGGCTGAGGAAAAAGTCCATTCGCATTAAAATGGTGGTGACATCCAGACTGGAGCTGACAATTAGTTCATTTTCTAAGGCTACTGTCACTGTGCCAGCTGCCCTTCAGGAGCCGACTGTGCATCAACTGTGCAGCCTCCTAAATGTGTGATACTTGGGCAAGTGTGTCCATAAAACCCATTGAGAGTCACCAGTCCTTGCCAGGTCTCACAGAGGGTTAATGTGCTGTTTGCTACCCCTGGGGGGCCCAGGCAGGAGCCTTTGCTTTACTGCAGCCCTGTGTGCCACTCCAGCATCAAGGGATGTGGGGGTCATAAATGCAGGGAATGTGGCTCCAGGGAGCAGCCAGCAGAACTGCTGGAATCAGTGAGTCTCAGTTTTGGTCCAGCATGGTCAGGTTTGCTTGAGCCAGAGCTCACAACTGATGCACAGCAAAGAGGTGGGAGAGGGCCATAAATGAAAAATGGGCTGTGGTTCAGCTTGCAAAGCAAAGATGGTGCTGCTCTGCCCCTTCTCCTGGATGTGCAATGGCCCCCAGTGCCAGCCCTCGGCCCAGGATCTCTTGGCACCCTCCTTTCCTGGTGCTCCCTAGGCAATGGGGTGGTCTGTGCACCCTTGTACCAAAAGGAGCTGGCAGGCAAGGGAGCTGCAGCCAGGGCTCGAAGGAAAGGCAGCCCCTCACTCCTGTGCTGGAAGGCCCCAGGAAGGAGAAGTGCTGAGCTGCTTTCACCGCCATGCTGCTGTCCTGCACTGACATGGGACAGCCCCAGCCCCATGGCCACCAGGATGGCAGGTCACCTGTAGTCAGGAAAGATGTCCTTGGCAGGTGAAGCTGGGGAGAAAGCAAAACCATCTCACCAGGACTCCTGGCTTTCTCACACACATTACATGACTGTTAATTTTTTTTAATATACTTATATATATTTAATCATTAAGTGCTCAGCTAGCCCTAAGACAGGCTTCTGCTTCCTAATTCCACTTTTTCTTCAACACAAAACTTTTATGAGAAGTTAATCAGCCCAAGATCTCCTTTTAAAAGTTTAGGGGGTTTTTCCTTCAAAAGCTGCCAACTATTTAATCAGATTACTGAAATAAACTCACTTCTCAACCAAGGATAACTTCTGAGGAAATCAGAGAGAGACAGATGCAGCCACCCATTTCTTGGGAACTTTCCAAAACCCAAATGTCAGTTGTTTCAGTTAATCAATGTGTGCTAATTAATTGATGCCATTAATTTTGCCCAGATATATCAGCCTTCATGTCAGTATAATGGAAGCTAATCCTCAGAAAATACCTCAAGCAATGTCACAACTAAGATATGAAAAAAATCTTCTTGAACATGGAAGTGGGTTCCCAACCATTCCTGTCAGCATCTCAAGTGTGTGGGAGGTGTGTCCAACCTATTGGGTGGGGAGGGCTCTGCACATTTTGCTTTCCCCACAGCATCTGGTTCTGCTCAGCTTTTAGAAATATTCCTCCTGATAAACACCCAGGATCTCAGCCATGGCCCTGAGCACCAGCTCCTTGTCTGTGGAAAACCACAAGCACTGCATTCTGGCATCCCCACCTACCCAGGCTTCCCATGCACAAGGTTTTCTGCCCTGCTCTGCTCACTCCTGAACCCTTCATTGCACTCCCCACCTTCATCAGGGGCATGTCAGCAACAACCATCCTCTCCTGCCAGAAGAACTACCCATGACTGTCCCTTTCCCTGCTGCATAAGAGAGGAAACACTTCTTACTGCACATCCCTACCATCCAGTCCTCTATTTCTGAAGTATGTAAGGCCTGAAATGTGGAGTTTGGGATTTTACACCAGCTAATATTAATAGAAACATTCTCAAGATTTTTTTCCCCCCAATGTAAATGGAACACTTTTATTTTTTTAAGCATGTCCCTGCAGAGCTCACAGCCAAACACTGCAGCATTGTGCCTGTCCAGGGAGCAGGCTATAAACACATCTGCCTAGCTGCTCTGTCAGGCCCACTGAGCTTTCTATAAACCAGGAAAAGTAAACCTGTACATTAAATATTTACTGTTTGCAGTGTGTATAATCTACAAGTGTTTTTAGCAGCACAAGCAAGGCACAATTTGAATCAATGATTTTTATTTTGACATGGCACTGTTAAAGGCTGCATGGGTATATCCTGGGAACCAGAGGCTCTCCTCTCACAGCCAGTTACAAACATTATCATGTTATCACACATTGCTCACCTGAAAGACCCATCCTATCCACCCTTTTCTGCTCTGATCCTAAATTATCCTGTAAGTCTGAGATCTGAGCTCATGGGGGGGCTAATAGAAGCAGACTCCAGGTTAGTGAGAGAGGACAGTGGCAAACTCGTGGTTGAGTGTGTACAAAAGAACGGAGATGGATGCAAAGTGTTAAAAGAATGAAAACAGAAAAGCAAATTTATCTGAAAGTAAATAGCTGGTGGTCAGCACTAATTTTCTTTTACAGTTAGTGTATCAGCTAGCTTTTAATGCTTGCTCCATGCACAAGAGCTTCTGGTTTCATCTCAACACTGACACTAGGAGCCATAACTTACATACAACAACAGGAAAAGTGATGTTAATGCAATCATTAAAAAGCCTGCACCAAAGCAGTCTGCTGATAGCCTCTGCTAACCTCCTACTTCCTGAGCACACTGGTGGCTGGGAAAGCAGTGGGCAGGAGCCTGGCTTCCTGGCTGGCTCAAAGAGGTGGCCTTCTCCCTGAGGCTCTGCACGCAGCTGCTGGATGGAGCCCATGTGTGCACCCTTCCTCAGAGCAGCCCTCACCACCTCACTCCCTCCAGTTTTATTTTAGCCCCCAGCAGAGAGAAGGTAAAGAAAGACTCCATTCATATAGTTTCTTCTTTGCTCACCTAGAAAAATCACCCCAGCCAGCTCCCCATAACAAGACAAATCTTTTGTGTTTGTATGCTAGTCAAGTCTAGAGATGGTTTAGCACTTCTTCCCCATCACAGGCATGCAGCACTGGGATGGGCAGCTATTTGCACATTCTTGGATCATAACTCCATTTCCACAAGCATTCTTAAGGCACATGCATGATCTGCTGTCTGCCTGCAAGTCCTCCCTATCTGCAAGGATGACATCGTGTCTAATTATTTGTCTGCTATCGATTTTTCCACTGCACTATCACAGACTGGAAGCGAGAGGCAGGAGTAACTCATTTCCAGCAGTGCAGTGTCCCTGGAGGAGTGTGCCTGGCTTCCTTGCACCACTTAGCTCATGGAGTAAGCATGCCCAAGAGAAGAACACAGCGAGCTGTCACTGCTAGGTGCTCACATAACATACTGGGGGGGAAAGGGTAGGAGTCCAGATGGAGCAGAATAGAAATGAACAGTAATGCAGCAAACACAGCTAAGGTCTCACTGTGTTTTAGTACATAGCAGAGAATGAGTAATGATTTTGGACAAAGCCAACAGGCACCTTAGGGGATTCTGAAATTAATCCAGTGACATTTCCAGCAGCTAGCCTGGAAAGTGCAGTAAGTGACAGAAAGCACTGTGTGGCAGAGCATGCTCAGCATCCTGGCAGAGCAGGCTTCTCCTCCCATTTGTGTGCAAAGAAAAAAATAATTAATCAATACTTCCTTAATTTTTCAAGAAAATGTCTACAGAAACTTGTTAATACAATTAAAGGCTAGGCAATTCCTTTGAATGCTCACAAATCAGTGGTACAAAACTATTCTGTCAGGTCATAACCAGGAGGGAGGGAGGGAAAGCATCAGCAGGAAGGCAAAGGGTTCCCATACCCTTAACACAGACTATCCTTAAGGAAATGTAGTTGTGATTATTAATTATAATGAAAGAAAGCACCTTTGGGAAAAGAAGAGTTTGTAATATATCTCAAATGTAGACAAGGAAAAGAAACAAACCTGAACCTACCAGAGAGTGTGTGTTCTGAGCAGACAGTCCCACAAGGCAGACACAAGCAGGAGCTGGATGTCTCCAAGCTGCAGTTAGGCTGTAGACTAAGGCAGACTGCAGCTGACAACCATTACAGGTCACAGCCTGGAAGTGTGCTTTGATGAAGGATTTCTCAGGCACAGCCCAATTGACTGCAATCTCAGGTTCAGCTGGCTCCAATAACTCCTTGAGATCATGTGCAACTTTCTTTTGAGCTTGGTTATTTTGTCTTAGCTGATGTCAGTGCACATGCACTGGGAAATCCTGCACTCTGAAGACCAAAGCTTAAAGTTAAGATGTTTTCACTGAGGTCACTTGGGATGATGAATTCTCTGCAGTGAGATCTCTGCCTGAGACCTTTGTCTCAGCAGATGCTGGGAAAGAGCCTGTGTATGCCCCTGACACCTCAGCCTCCTTCATGTGAGTCATGAGCCACAGCTGTGAATTCTTTTCTGGAGTTTATAGAGATTGCAGGCTATATTGCTACTTTTGCAAGCTTCAAGACTGCATGACATGAAAACAATAGACATAACTAATACATGTGCAGCCAGGTGTAGCTAGGACCACCTGATGATTTTCATTTTGTGGCATGGAGAGACACAGCCCACAACAGTCTCAGCATTGCAAACTTCAGCTATAGGGAGGTGCTTGATGCAAACTGCACCTTCTGGATGTAGCCTAGTGTTGAAGTACACCTGCTTGAGAATAGATGAACATGTGTAAGTAATTTATTCATCTCACTGAGGTAATGGTAGTCACTGGTGCTGAAGTTAATGCCAGATCCTTGAATGACCATGACAAAGGTGTTTGAGTCTCTGACTGGGGAGGAACTAAGTAGGAGCTGGCTGTAACTGCTGCATGTTTCTGCATCCAGCTTGGTGTGAGGAAACCATGCAGTACAGACACACAGCCTAACAGGGGTTCAATAGGAGCATGCCAACCCTGACTGTCAGCAGGGATGCTTCCTGCCTCTGTCACATTGCTGTGTCCCTCATGTCCATGTAAGTTGCAGGTATCCTTGTAACCATCTAAGCTGCAAGTATGGCCATGCAGTTCACACACCAAAGCAGAAATAAGCACAACTGAATGTGACATCAGATTTTCCTTCTCTGTTTCCCTGCTGGATGAGGAGGCTCACAAGTCCCCCTTGCACTTCCGCACAATGGGAACCTCCACAACACCTTGACAGCAGCCAGGGGAAAATGCAGCAACTTACAAAGCACAGTGTGTCTGACTGCACAAATACTGCAAAGCAAACCCCACATATTAGAAACCACAAGCAAGGCACAGACTGTACAAAAACTGACAGGGAGGGCAGTAGGGAAGAGGAAGAAAACAAATAGGAAATGCCATACTCAAAAGAATTCAGCATAAACTCTGAGCAAATCAAAGCAAGGAAAAACTTCTGAACCCACTAGAATTTTAGCTGCCGAAGCCTCCTGGCTACTTGGCCGCTCTGCCTGTGCATAGCTGTGCTTGATTTGCCCCACTGGATTCGCACCTCCTGTGAGTGACTGAGAGGAGCCATTGAGTCAGGGAGGACTGATTTAGTGCAGCAGGAACCGGCGGCCTGGCAGAGGCTGCGGGAGAGGCCCAGCCCAAGGTAGGTAAACACTGTCGTGGTTTCACCCGGCAGGCAGCTGAGCACCACAGAGCCGCTCACGGCTGCGGCGGGCTCGGGGGGGAGCAGGGAGCACCAGCACAGCCCGGGGCTCACACAGAGACACTTAACAGAGAAGGGTGCAAAGGAATAGGAATAGTAAAAAGGAACGTACAAAACAAATGATGCCCAACACAATTCCCCACCATGCCCTGACCAGCGTCCAGCCAGCTCCCAAGCAGGGGCCCCTGGCCAGCTTTCCCCCAGTTTACATACTGACCATGTGTCATATGATGATACAGAATGTCCCTTTGGCCAGTTGGGATCAGTTGCCTCTGCTGTGTCTTTTCCCAGTTTCTTGTGCTTCCCAGTCTTGTTGGTGAGGTGGAGGGGGTGCTGAAAAGTCCTCAACTTATTGCAAGCACTGCTCAGCAACAACTGAAACAGTGCGCTATCCACAGTCTTCTCATCCTAAATCCAAAACACAGCAATGTACCAGCTACTAGGAAGAAAATTAACTTTATCCCAGCCAAAACCAGGACATAGCAGAAGAGGGAAGGATGTGGTGGAACAACAAAAAAGAAAAGAAAGAGTAGGAGGGATGGAAGAAACACACAGCAATAGATCCACAAAAGAGACAGAGAATGAGAAAGAGGAGATTAAATACAGTACAGAGATAGGGCTGGATGCTGGATTTAGTAAGATTTTTCTCCAGAGTCCACATGGTTGTAAGCCTCTGGTGTGCTCCAGTTTGGGGCTGGATACTTACTGCCAGTGGGAGCACCCAGGGAGCCTCTGTCCCACACAACCCTTCTGGCTGCTCCATGGTCCCTATGTACAGCTGTGAAGAACTGTTGCTGGGTGGAGGGAAATTCAGCCAGTTATTTTTTCTTGATTCATTTCTCTGGAAAGTCCTTTCCCCGGAGAGACACAGGCCTGTGGAAATGACAGGATATACTCATTAAATCTGTAATAGCTGCAATGTAAGCCAACAGCATCAAATTCCTGCTCTGCATCAGCCAAGGCCTCAGTGATTCCCTACAGCACTAAAAGTGAGAAACCAGTGAAGTACTCCTCATGACATGAAGCAGGGGCTATTTCCCAGTAGGCAAACAAAGTTCTGGAACAGTACATTACACTGAACAAAATCTAAAAAAGGAAGATACTCCAAACTTCTTTCTGTTTCCTGATTCTATATCCAGGATAGGTAGGCACAGCCTGGAGTGCAAATGCTGGGTCATGGTTCGAGACAGGGAAGTGTGTGCAGGGAAAGGGTCACAGTCTAACCTGAACTCCAAACAAACTCAACCTATCTCAAGTGTTGTCAACTACTTGAAATTCAGGACAAGTTTGTTAAAAGGTTCTTCAAAGCTTTTGAAGTGACCTTTTCTTGAGCAAATGTAGGTTCAGTTAGTTTCCCATCAGAGTTGTGTGAATGTGTGGTAAGACGTGAAACCAAGTGAGAAAAGGCACTATTCATTGACTTTTCCTGTGGCATTTGCTGAATGTCATAAATCAAAGCCAAATGCTCGGTGCACGTCCTTAAATTAAATGTAATTAAACAAACAAGTGTTTGCATAAATCCCTGAAAAGCAAAGCTGGTCATTTATGCACACAATAGTGTGTTAGCTTCTTTTTTTTCAAGATTTTTGAAATTTTTCATTAATCAAGGTGTTGAATCACGAACATTTTCCTCCTCATCATAATGCTGCTGTGTAAAGAGTTATCCTGGGAAAAAAGTACCAGTCAGATTCCCCATCTAAAAAAGTACTTCCGATTTTTAAAACTAAAGTACCACAGTTTACAGTACACCTGTAAAACTAAGCGAAAACCAACATAGCGGATAGCTTGAAGTCTAGAGCCCTGCTGCTCCTTGTCACCAGCTGGGGCTCAGCTGAATCAGTAGGGATGAAAAGTCATTACTACCATTACTGGCAGCCTGCTGGTGGTCTGTCTCCAGTTCTTGATGGACACATAAAATAATTTCTCTCATCAGAAATGGCACTACATGGCACATACTGGCAGTCTCCAGAGAGCTGCATATCACTAAGGACTGGTTTTCCTTCTCAGCTGTTGTTCTTTCTGGCCAAATTTTGAGGCATACAAGTAATGAACAAAACCACTGCCGCTTTCTGAAGCACAAGTTCCGGGTAAAGTGTTCCTGGAGCTTTCTTTCCAACACCTTTTCCACCCCCCAAATCACCACAAAGTAAAGCGTCAATTCAATACTTGAATGAACAGAAAACCATGAAGACAAGAAATTGAGAGGGGGAAAACCCTACAAACGGAACCGTCTATCAGGCCCGGGCAGGGCCTGGCCGCGGCCGGGAGGAGGGTGTGCGGTGCTGAGGGCAGGAGCCCCTCTGCCGGCGCGGCCAGGGCCGCGGGACATCCTCCAGGAGGAGGAGGAGGAGCAGGAGGAGCCGGGCTCCGCAGCCCGGCCGGCAGCGTCATCCTGTCCCCTGCGGGACACCCGAGGCACCGCCCCGTCCCCGGGGTCACGGCATCGCTCTGCGGAGAGGCCGCCCCGTCCACAGCGCCCACCCCGCCTGGTCCCAGCCCCCAGCCAGTCCGGCCCGGCCCCGCGCCGCCCGCGGAGCCGCTGCGGGGCCGGGGGCAGCGCCGGGCTGTCCTCACGGCCCCGTGCCGGGCCGGCAGCGGCAGGTGCGCGGTGGCGAGGCGAGAGCAGCCGGCGCTGCCGCCGAGCACCCGCAGCGCTCCCGCCGCCCCGGACGGGCTCCCCCGACCTGCGGCCCGGCAGGGTCCCACAAGGTGCCTCATCATCCCCGTGGGAATGCACGGGGAACGGCACACGGGCCCGCGGCACTTACCGGAGCCCTGCGCACTGTCCTTGCTGTCACCCACCGGGCAGGCGACGAGACGACCGGGCTCGGCTCCTCCGAGCGGCGGGGCTGCGGCTGCCTCCGCTCCCCGGGTGCCCGTCCCGGGCGGGCGGCACCAGGGACACCCGCTGTACGGGAATGCCGCAGCCAGGTTAATCACATCCCTGCTCTCCGCATGCCACCCACCCGCTGTCCCCCTCGCCCTCTCCCCCTCCACTTTTCGTGGCCCTTGGAGGGGGTTTTGCAAGCTTTCGCCTCTCCTTTGAATCCGCTTCTCTACCTTCCAGCCTTGAAGGCGACAAGAAAAACCCCAAACTCGTGTTGGGAACAGTAATCTCATTTGCAAAGAAAAATCCCTGGAATGGGGACTCATTGTAACGCCTTCGGGCAGCAGACCCAACTGCTGGTCTATTTCAATAAAGAAGCGAACTGCAGCAGAACGCCAGTTGGCTCCTCCAGCAGAGCTCTCCTAAATCATGATAGACAGATTGCGTGAAAAACAGGAATTCCAAAGAATTTCCTGCCCTGGGAACAGAAGTTAAGACTATATTTAACAACATCTGAAGCTGTCAAGAATGCTTTGTGGTTGGATAACAGAGCAGAAAAATGTGAAAAATGCGGGCTACTGCTATACCAAATATGGAAATATTGTTACGTCTGGGGTCTAAATCCCATCTGGAAGTACTTACAGCCAGGAAAAGAAAAGACGCCACAACAGAAGCTGAAACTCTCCTCCCTATCCCCAAATATTAAACTTCAACAAGGCAATACAATTCAAGGGCGCCCAACCTGAGTGGGGGACAGAGAACCCGGGGACACACAGGCTGAGGGGGGCCGTTCGCTGCGTGCTCATCCCGTTCCTGCCCGGGAAGCCGGGCCCCGGTGCCGCCGGGCATCTCCCGGGCTCCGCCGCGCCGGGAACCGCTCGGATGCTCGCTCGCACCGCAGCAGCAGCGCGGGGCGAACCCCGGCACGGCCGGGTGACCCTGCGGGCCATGTCACAGCGCGGGGCAGCCGCGGGCCCTCACGGCGGCCCGGGGAGCTCCCCTGCCGCTGCCCGCGCAGGTGGCCGGTCGCGGGGCGCCACCGGCAGAGCCCCGGGTGCGAAGGGCCCCTGCGGGCCGCGCTCTGTGTGAGGGGAGCGGGGCGCAGATCCCGCGTACGGCGGAGAGGCCCCCGCGCCCCCCGCGCGGCCCGGCCGGGCCGGGACCCCCCGCGGCTGCGCCGGCGGCCGCGAGCGGGAGACGGGGCGGGGCGGGGCGGCCGCGGCGCGCGCCAGCCGCATTCCTGGGATGCCGCGAGCGCTGGACTCGGCCGCGGCCCGGAACGCGCGACGTCAGCGCCGCGGCGCACGCGGCGGCCCCGCGCCCTATATAAGGCGGTGGCGCCCGCCGCCGCCTCAGACCGCGCCGGCCGCGCTCCCGCTCTCACTCACACGGGCTCCCGCTGCACCGGCGCTGGACATGGGCTCCGCGGGCACCCGGCCCGCTCTGGCGGCCGCTCTCCTCTGCCTGGCTCGCCTGGTAAGTGCCGCGGGTCTTGCCGCGGTCCGGGAGAGAGGGAGGGAGAAGGAGGCGGCTCGGGTGGCTCCGCTCGGCTCCCAGCGCTCACCGGACGCTCCGCTCTGCTCCGCAGGCTCTGGGCTCGCCCTGCCCCGCCGTGTGCCAGTGCCCGGCGGCCGCGCCGCAGTGCGCCCCGGGCGTGGGGCTGGTGCCGGACGGTTGCGGCTGCTGCAAGGTCTGCGCCAAGCAACTGAACGAGGACTGCAGCCGATCGCAGCCTTGCGACCACACCAAGGGGCTGGAGTGCAACTTCGGGGCCAGCCCCGCCGCCCTGAAGGGCATCTGCAGAGGTAAGCGGCGACCCCGCTCCCACGGGACGGACCTCGCGCCCCGCGGTGCCGGGGTTCGGTAATTTCGAGCCCATGTATGGTTATGCTTTGTTGTCGGTAGCTTGGCAGAAAGGCACATGACTTCAGCAGTCTGGAATGCGATTCAGTATGTCTGGGCTCCGCTAAACGCACATAAGGAAAAGTGATTCCTGACTAAGTTATTGTTCTGGCCCCGCGTCCCCGGGGGGTTGTAGGGAGCTCCGCCGTCCATTGAGTTTAACAGACCAGCAAATACCTGTGCTTAAACCAGCGATTCCCGCCGCTCACCCCCTTCTTTCCCTTCCTGTTGATCTCTGCAGCACAGTCCGAGGGAAGACCGTGTGAATATAACTCCAAAATCTACCAGAACGGCGAGAGCTTCCAGCCGAACTGTAAACACCAGTGTACGTGCATAGATGGAGCTGTGGGCTGCATCCCGCTCTGCCCGCAGGAGCTCTCTCTTCCCAACCTGGGCTGCTCCAGCCCCAGGCTGGTCAAAGTCCCCGGGCAGTGCTGCGAGGAGTGGGTCTGTGACGAAAGCAAGGATGCACTGGAGGAGCTGGAAGGCTTTTTCAGCGAAGAGTTTGGTCCGGATGATTCCGAAGGTGAATTAACCAGGAACAATGAGCTGATTGCCATTGTGAAAGGAGGCCTGAAAATGCTGCCCGGTGAGTGTGGGTTTATCTGGGTGACAGTTAAGGGGAGGAGGCTAGAGGGTGGCTAAAACTCAGACCCCTTAGACCCCAAGGGAAAGAAAAAAACCTAGTGAGAGAATATATTTAGACTAACCCCTCTTTTTCTTTTCCAGTTTTTGGATCCGAGCCACAAAGCCGAACTTTTGAGAATCCCAAATGCATTGTGCAAACAACCTCTTGGTCCCAGTGCTCAAAGACGTGTGGAACTGGCATCTCCACCAGGGTGACAAATGACAATCCTGACTGCAAGCTCATCAAAGAGACCAGGATATGTGAAGTGAGGCCATGTGGCCAGCCCAGCTATGCCTCCCTAAAGGTAAATACAGACTCTTCTGGTGTTCCTCTTCTCTCTAAGCTGCTTCAGGTAGGGGGTAAAGGCTGGAAAAGAATCTCCTGCTAATAATGTGATTGCCTTTCCTTTGCAGAAGGGAAAGAAGTGTACCAAGACAAGGAAGTCCCCCTCCCCGGTGAAGTTTACTTATGCTGGCTGCTCCAGTGTGAAGAAGTACCGGCCCAAGTACTGCGGCTCCTGCGTGGATGGCAGGTGCTGCACACCCCAGCAGACCAGGACTGTCAAGGTCAGGTTCCGCTGCGATGACGGGGAAACCTTCACCAAGAGTGTCATGATGATCCAGTCCTGCCGCTGCAGCTACAACTGCCCACATGCCAGCGAAGCCTATCCCTACTACAGACTAGTCAACGACATTCATAAATTCAGGGACTAACTTGTGGTGGGGGTGGGATGCAAAACACAATTTTGAAGTACCCAGCCATGGAGAAAGGACTTTTGATGGAAGTGGTGCCTTGCCCATTTGAGGGCAACATCGAGATGTTACAGGAGTGCACTGTGCAACTGGACACTAAATGCAACAGAGATTTAAGCATACTTAAAGCTTCATAATACTGGAGCAACTTTACTGCTTCTTTTTGGAGCACCTTATCTAATTATATACTGTTTTCTGTTTGTAAGTGATCAGATTAATGTTTTGTTCTGGTTATGAAAACTTTTCTGTCCTGTTCAGTTTAACACTCTGCTTCTTCCCCTTCCTTCAGTCTTCTCCCACCCTTTCCCAACTAAGTTGGAAGTTACATTCCTTCCTGAGGTGGGCACCTGTGGGGTGTTCACAGTGGCAGCTATTATGTACCAACTGTAGTTTAATGGCAAACAGAAATCAGTTGTTTTAAAGCTGAGTCTTTTATTTATCAAACTGTAGCTTTTTGTTTGTTTGTTTGTTTCCTCTGAAGTTTTTTTTTACCCCTTCCAGCCCCTGTAATACTGGAATAAGTTGTAAATGATTTTAATTTTATATTCAATGAATTAAAAGAATTTATTTATGGAATTAATCATTTAATAAAGAAATATTTACCTAACTACTCTTAGTAGAGTATTCTGATAGGCAACAGGCTTAAATACAGCACATGCAAGAGGTTTCTGTAAAAACTTGGAATTCTGAAAAGTTTAGATTCTGTGAAAGCAAGGTCTGCTGCAGATGCAGAAATGGACTAAAGAGCCAAGTCTAATTCTTTGGATAAATGATGTTTTGAAGGAGTGTCTGCAGTCTGCAACCCCATGCTTTAGAAAGTATAGAAACATAGAAAGAGCTTCTTGGCACTAATGCAAATCTTTGATAGACTGAAAAGTTAATTAGACTGTCAGATTATTCAAACTGTCCTGGAATTTCCAACATAAGGTGCTTCATTAGAATGCAGTGCATGCACGGTGATGTTGAACATTGGGGTGAAAACGGTCATTGGGTCTCACGTTTTTGGTGGCTGCTTTTTGCAAATTAATACATTTCTATGGCAGAGGAATGCTTCCTACAGGCTGCAGGAGGCAGTTTGCTTTCACTAAATTCAAATTAAATAAGCTTGAAGCAATGACTTTTGTTAATCCTAATAGCACAGTGATGAAAAGTAAACATACTGTTAACAAGAGAAGAATGTGAGGAATTTCAAGTACTAGTCCCAGAGCAGAAACTAGTAGTACTAGAGTAGAAAGCAAGGGAGCCACTCTTTTCCTCACTTCCCCTTCCCAATTTTAAATATGCAATTACACTTTATGTTGTGGGACATATGACATTTGGCTAAGCAAGGGAGCTCGCTGCCACACAGTAAAAAAATGACATTTAAAGAAATGAACTACAGCAGGATCTGAGAATGCATCCAATGCTGGTTGGCCTAAAGCTGTGCTACAGATATGACTGACAGGAAACTGCAACAGGGTATTATTTTTTTCTCCTTGTGTGGGCATTTCTGTGTCAAAAGATTCTCCCAAAATCTTCAGCAAGAAGGACACTGCTCATAATAAACAGACTGATTTTGAGGTTTTAGAATTGTGAAGGGGTGTCATCCAGTGTCATTAGTTACAAGTAGAATTGGTTAAGGGTCAATTTTTTATTAATTAGACATAAATATCTCAATAAAATAAATAGCCAAATATCTCAGAAGCATATCTCTGGCAGCTAATGCTTTGTCTGAGAAAATACAGCCTTCCCTCTTTTCTGCTCAGTCAAGTTTTCTCCCTGAAGGCGTTCAAAAGTAGAACTGTTTTGGAATTCACCACCTGGCCACCAGTCTCAGCTGTACCTAAACTTGTCTGTGCAGTATTTGTTGACAGCAGAAGGGTAAAACCGAAGGAAGCACTTTTGTTTGGCTTCTCGGTAGATCTAGCACTGAACACTTCACTACATCAGCTGCTCACTGGGAAACCACAGCTTTACACACTGGGTTACTGTCAGGCAGGGAAGGGGATACGCTGCTCCCAGACAGCCAGCAGCTGCAGGGCATGCCTGCCACAGCCACTGTCACCCACACTTGAATGACATCCACCTTCACAGCAACGCAAGTCACAGCTCCCCAGCAATCACAGGTACGTGTGACTGTACACAGAGCCCGCAGCTGTGACACGTCACAGACAAACAGCGGCCCTGCCACTCCTGCCTGCAGCTCTAGCACAGCCTGCCCGTGGGCTCTTCCATGGTAAGGGGTGCCTCTGTACCCTGCCCACTGGAAACGTGCTGTTGGGAGAATAAGGGCTGTAGAGGTAGGTCAGATAAATACTAAGTGAAATTATCCTGATATAAAAAGAGAAAAATGAAACCCACTAAAAAAACCTACAAGTCTTTCAGAGTGGGGCTGTCACTCCAACTGGTCAGCACCCATATAGTCCTCTCTTCTATTTTGCATTTCACAATTACATGGCAAAACTACTTTTACAACACTATAAAGGGAATCACTGTCATTTTTTGTGTGTCATCTTTGTACTTGCTTTGAAACCTTTACATCCTTTGTTGTTCCAGCAGAATAAAAAAACCCCTAAGTAGTGGGTGTGGATATATAAAGGATTATAAACTCAGGTTCAATGAAGTGAAGCAGCAGAGCTTACAGGTAAGTTAATGAGCACAACTATAATTGTATTTCTTGTCAAAAACTAAAATATCAATATCCTGGTTCCAGAGGAATATTAGATGAGGAATTAGGAACACGACAAATAATGTACACAACAAAAAGCTGTGCATTTGGAGTGAATTCAAACCCTGAAAGTCAAGCCACCAGCACCGCGTGGAGCTCCCTGGAGCTGGGCAGAGCCGGGGGAGTCCCAACACGCCAGGAGGGAGAGTGGCACCGCCTCAGCCTTCAGCGCAGGTTGCAGCACTGTGCCCTGCACAGAGCCCTGCTGAGCCACCCTGCCTGTGCCCTGCACAGAGCCCTGCTGAGCCACCCTGCCTGTGCCCTGCACACAGCCCTGCCCCAGCCACCCTGCCTGTCCCTGCACAGAGCCCTGCTGCAGCCACCCTGCCTGTGCCCTGTCCTGTGTGCCCCGGTCCCTCGGCTGCTCCCTGCCAGCCGCAGGCACTGTCCCGCCGTACCGGCACGGGGCACTCGGCCGAATGCGGTGCTGCCGCCACAAGGAGCGTTTCTCACACTACAGGTTTAGGATCGAAGGAACGCGCAACCTTGTGTTCCCCACGCTTATTTCCTTGACGGTGGTAAGCGCTGCAATACAAGAGGTTACACATAACATCTTCCCGACTATTAGTGGAGACAAAGTTTCAGCTTCCATAAGTGCTCCATGCCAGGAAACGTAACAAAAGCAGAAACACACAGACAGACTTCCATGACTACACAAAGTCCTTGTGGGATGCTGCCAGCTCGCTCCTCTGCAGCAGCAGCAGGTGGAGGAAAAGCAGATACCGTACTGACAGTGGTGGTGGTACTACTGAGCCCTCGTGGGGCTGCGAGAATCTCTCTATCCACACACCAACTCCTGCAGAGCCCATGGCAGATCAGTTCCCTGGGCTGCCTGGCCCAGCTGACCCTGCCTGGGAGCAGGCTCATCTATCTCCCTGCTACTCGTGGGCAGCCACTGGGCTATGCAGGAACAGGCAGTGAGCCTGTGATCACTGGGATTGCTGCAGGAGGATTTCCAGTCCACTGAACCTGCATGAATCCCTCACATGTACTGAGGACTGAAACAGAAAAGTTTGCAGTAGGAAGTAATTCCTGGTTGGAAATCAAACCTACCTACACAGAAGCAGTTAAATGTGTCAGACCAGAGGCTTGCTCTTGCCAGATGCTTGCCCTTCTGAGCTGATCCTCCAGAAATGCATGTGCACAATTTAGCTCCCTTGTTTAATCAGTGAAACTATTTCGATGCAGGGCTCCAAGTGCTCAGCACACAGCAAGAGAAAGCTGTATAGTTTCCCAGCTGCTCTGCCTCAAGCCAGTTCCTTTCATGTACAGATGCTCCCATTTTCACCTTCACAGTTTCTTCCTGCCTATTACATAGCCACAATTAAAACAGCACACAGAAACAGGGAGGTATCACAGAGAAAGCAGTAACATAAAACTAGCTTTGGAGGTACTTAAAAATGCACTGCAATGCACAAACAACTAAACTGCATTAAGCTGCAGTGAGTGGTGTCTAGAAAATATAAATCCTACAAAAAAAAACCTCCAACCAACAGAATTATACAATAAGCATCTCTCTATCATGCTGTAAAGACCAAACAGCAAGAAACTGAAGAGATGGCATCCACTACGCTATGGTTCCCCCCATAAAACTACACAGCTATGACTTCTATGTACACAATTTATATTGGAGAAGATCCTGAAAGACCCCAAGGCACCATTCACATAAGCAACTTCATCTGTCTTGAAGGACAACCACTTATGGGATGGAATGTAACAACCATCCAGGAGGAAAACATTAAACAATTTTTTGTAAGTTTTCATTTTCTAGTCAGAAGAAATTCAAAGGTGGGGTGAACACATTTGCCCAGATGGGAATCCAGCTGGGACATACACATTAACTATTTCACCTCCTGACAAGTGTCAGTTTCAATCAGGATGGAAGGACTCAATTTAAGTGAGAGAAACAATCAGCAGTAGCCCAGCAGTGTTTTGAGAGCACTGAATGTCAGATCAAAAGAAGCCCAGTATACCAGGCAGGTCAAAGACACCGATTTCTCTGAAACTTATCATTTCCTTCAGCATCTCAAACCAACCAGGTTTGACAACAACTCCTACTTAGTCTACTTGACAAAATCAGACATTGAGATGCCATGGCTGTAAAACCAGCAGTCTGTTAGAAACTTGAAACGGGAAAATGCATTTTTCTCTAGAGGCAGGTATTTGTGCTGTAGTGGAACAATACTGCTAAAATCAATATGGATGCCCAAGCATAGCTGAAAGTAGAGGCTGGGAAAAAAGGTCAACAAAGAGATACCACTGAGAATTCAGATCACAGAATCACAGAAATGCTAAGCTGGAAGAGACACAACAGGATCATCCAGTCCAACTCCAGGCCCTGTGCAGGAAACCCCAGGAGTCACACCATGTGCCCAAGAGCATTGTCCAAACACTTGTTGAACCTCTCAGGCTGGTGTGGTCACCACTGCCCTGGGGAGCTGTTCCAGTGCCCAAACACCCTCTGGATGGAGAACCTTCTCCTGATATCCAACCTAAACCTGCCCTGCCTCAGCTCCAGGCCATTCCCTCGGGTGCTGTCCCTGTCACTGAGCAGAGATCAGTGCCTGCCCCTCCTGTTCCCCTCTCGAGGAAGTTGTGACTGCAGTGAGCTCTGCCCTCAGGCTCCTCCAGGCTGAACAGACCCAGTGCCCTCAGCTGCTCCTCTCAGCTTCCCCTCAATGCCCTTCACCATCTTTGTTGCCCTCCTCTGGATACTTTCTGATAGCTCAGTGTCTTTCTTACATTGTGGCACCCAAAACCGCCCCCAGCACTCGAGGCGAGGCTGCCCCAGTGCAGAGCAGAGAGGGACAATCCCCTCCCTTGCCCAGCTGGTGATGCTGTGTCTGATGTCCCCAGGACATGGTTGCCCCTGTTGGCTGTGTAAAAGTGATGGGGACTTCTTGGCAAGCTTCTAATGCCACCTATCCATTCTTTTTTAGTATCTACACCTCATCCACTGACTTAATGTTTACCTCACTTTAGCACAGCTCTACTTCCTATTGGCACTCTTGGCAAAACAGACAAGTTCTGGAGCTGCAATACAGACCCAGCAGAGAACCTGGAAGCAAAGAATGGAAAGGCAAAAGCATCTTTCACAGTTGTTTCTTCCTTCTCCTTGAAGCAGAACAGGGATGAGGAGAAGAAAGTGGCAAAACAATTTTAAAAACAGTTTTGATTTTCCACCAGCTGAAATGATGCAGGAACCAGCCAGCTCCCAGTGTAGTCATTTATTCTCTAAAAAAAGACTCCATCTCCCTTCTCATTTCTATTCTTCCTTCTCTGGCAGATTGTTTTGACCTCATTCTGATTTGCCATGCAACCACATGAACAGCTGTACTGATGCAGCTCATACAAAAAGAAGTCTCATGCAAATGGATTAGATAAATACAAGGACTACTGTGACAGTCAAATAAAAAGGAATTAATTTCACCATTACTATAATGAGTGCACAAAGACCTTCCCTTACCCCAAAGGTAGGCAAAGCTCTAGTGGCTTTCCATATTTTATCACTCTATTGATTTTCCCTTCCAGAAAACTCTACTATAGTAAAATATCCTGAAAATGCTTTTCTGAAGGAAAAGCTAGCAGCAGTGAAATCAGGCCAGGCTAGGGGAACTTTGCTTCCAAAGCAACAACAAAAAAGCTACAGTACACAGGGCCATGGAGGGAAAGAAGCTCTCGCTACAAAAGCATCCCTAGAGCAAAGTCACTGTACTATGGGTCTGTGAGACCTGCTGGGGCATAATGAGAACACACTTCTGCTAACAAATCACAGACAGCAGAACAACTACCCCTTTTTTACCTCATTTTACATGGCATCTATAACTTCCCTTTCAGTTTCAGTATTTCTATTCAGTTATTTTTGCTGCCATTTCTTGTTTTGCATACGTGACTTCTTTCCATTTCACCACAGATTTCCAGCAAATAAGACCATATGCACTACCATAGCAACATTTTAATACAAACACAGTGTAATCTTTGTTCACTGAAGTACACAGTTCATTTCTTTTTCTCTTATTAACAGAACCTGCATCTGCATACAGTTTAACTGAATGTCATAGCAACAACATAAACATCAATTCAAGATATTTTTTCCTTTGGAGGGCAGAAGAATAAATGTTTTCAGGAAAAGAGTGTGGGACTTCAAGCAGAATGAAATGTTTGTGACTAAACAGGGCCTGAAGTTACATCATCAGGGCTGTGTATTTACACTTGGAAAGCTTGCTCTTGCACAGTGTTATACATTCTCAGCTCCTACAGATGTCAACAGAGAACAGCCCTATCTGGCAGGGCAAGGACTGAATCCCAGCCATGCTGATACACAGCACATAGCTGGGACTTGCTATCAGCACTCCCATGAACTCAGAAACCCAGGTCCTGCTTCAGACTGGAGTGCACATTCTGCACCGAGTTTTCCTCTAATGCAGAGTAGAACTGCACTGGTAACTGCAGTAACAAAACCAGGTCCAGCATGCCTCCAAGGACCAGTGCCAGCCACACATTCTGTGGCATGACCCTCTTTTCCTCCACGGATCAACAATTCCTAATGCCAAGATAAATGCAGCAAAACTCAGAATTCCAATGTGCTCATTCAAAACTGAGCTGTTCCACTGACAGGGGATACAACTGTTTACCCATGACAACTCAATTATGCCTCATCTCCCCAGGAAGTTCTACAAAAAAGGAAAAGAACCAAGTTCTCTCCCATGGCTGAGTCAGTCCTACTCCCCAGCTATTGCTGTGTGCTTAGCTATGCTCTATTTTTGTCCTTTAAGGTTTGTGAAAGGGATGACATCATTAAGCTTTTAATTTTTTTAAGTAGTGTTTTCATTCAAGACAAGAGCCTTTACTCTTTGTAAGCTGATAGTCCTTCAGCTCAAGCATGTTGAAAAGTCTAAACATTAAAAGAAATGCTGTAACAACACTACACAGAAATAGCTTGTTCCTTCTGTGACAGTTTACAGAGGAAAATAAATGAGTAAGCATAGTAGGCATAAAATCAAGCACTCAATGCAAGCTGGTGTTGAATGACGAAGATTAAAACAACATCACACAGTTCTCATTCACAGACATGATCTGTTCTGAATCAAGGCAGAGTCCTGTAGGGATGTGTGTAATAGGACTACAATAGTATGTTTTCAAAATGGACAGAATGGAAGCCCTCTAGGAAGCCTCAGCTCCATGTCTTAAATTTCTAGTTCTTGACCAGAGATTTAAAAAATACAGAAGATGCTTTTTCTCTCTTCTGTTTATTACAGTGTGCCTGTTCCAGGTTAGGTCACTCAAAAAAAAAAAACAACTAAAAAAAAAAACCCACACCAAAAAACAAAACAAAACAAAACAAAACAAATTCAACTTTCCTTCACTGCCTATGAAAGTGTTAAAAAACATCTGCCTCCTAGCACAACATTGCATAAACTGATTAAACCAAGAACCTCATTATTATGAAGAATTATGACTAATATGAAGAATTTTGATTTCTTATTATAAAGAAAAATTGAAAAAGATTAGGAAACCTGAATAAACTATTTTAATTGCATTTTGATTTGTATTTGCTCAATCACTTCTGTTCAAACTAGTGTAATTGTAAAAATAGGCAAGCAGTAACCTAGTTTGAAAGAATGGCAAATGCTACCTTCAGTTTGACTGAACTCTGGGAGATTATTCCCAGCCTGGTCTGGGAAATTTCAGTTCTAGTAACCATCACAGGAATAATGTTTTAAAGCCTTCTTTAAGGTAAATCTGAAGGACAGATTTAACAGCATCTTCATTTCAAAATTTATTATGTTGTGTTTTGACTCACAAGGAAGCTTAAAGTAGATTTATATAAGAAAAAAACCCCACAGGCAAACCCTTTGGTACAATTAATGAAAACCCCCAAGAGCACAGGAAAGTAATGCAAACGACAAATCTGTGCTCCTCAGCCAAAGACTGATCACACACACATGCAGATCAACACTACTACTTGCAGCACTCCCATTTTCACTGTGCTCTGGATCCAACAGAAGTGCCATGCTTTTCCTGCAAATGAAACATTTTCTGGGCAATGAACTGTGGCAGTTTTGCTATTCATCTCTTTTATTGGTATTACTATGAATGAGTTCAAGACTCGTCTATAGTAATTTGTGGCTACCAAGTCAGTGTGCAGCAATCAGTGATTAGGAAAAGCTTATTCACTTTCACTGAACTGAAAAAATATGAAAGCAGCACCTATAGCTAGGAATCCTGGTCCTTTAAAAAGGGTTAAAAAAACAAATGTTGAAACAAGAGGTGGGCAGAGGACCAACAATGACTAAGAAAGAAAACAGAGCACAGGTGGCTACTGCCAGGCGAGAAGAAAAACCTTCTGTTTCATCAGAGGTTGCAAAACACACAAGAGAAAGGACACATGATACCACTGGGAGAAAAAGTAGTATGTGACTACAAAGGTCTGATGCTCTGGCCAAACTTCAGTAGTGAGCTGTCATTGTAAACAATTTATTAACTCCAATTCCTTTACAAGGGAAAAAAAACCCTTCTAAAACTTTGAACATCTCAGAAATCCTGTCCATGCAGCATGGCTGGTGAGGGCCCAGCAGCCTGGTGCCCTGAACCCCAGACTGAGGGTACAGAAGCCTAAACCCTCTCTTGCACTGCTCCCCCAGCCTCCTGCTACCTCCAGAAGTTCCTTGACTGCTTTCTGTTGTGTTTCAACCCACAAGATCAGCACTGGCAGAAGAAGACATGACTGAAATACCACCTGCATGGCAATTCAGCACACACCCCAGGCCACCAGCACACCGAGGTGCTTGTCTCCAGCAGGAGACAGAGCTGGGAACTATGAGGCAGCAACACCTCAGAGAGCTGTTTAGAGTGAACATCACCTGAAGACAAATGCTGCCTTGGCCAGAGCCCTGCAAAAGCAAGGCAAAGGCTGATGCTGATTCCTGAGAACGCCCTGGTCAGTGGGGAGAGGGGCTCACCTGGCTTGCACCACTTGGGGCATTGCTGTTCTCATCCTCCACAGAACCCACAGGGGACTTGGACACAGGACAGCTGGTCTGTGCTCTAGGAATCTTTGCAGAAGTTAACAACTGTCAGCAGACAATACAGTACAGGAATTTGTTTCCTTTATGATTTGTTTTTAAGTAGGTAAATGTAGCTGATATTCCAGGAAGTATTTACAATAACTAACTGCACCAGGTACTAGGAATATGAGATGCATAACACAAGCATTCTTTAGAAGTCCAGTGTTATTTGCATTAGTGCCAGTCTATGCATCGATTTCTAGGGATATAAAAACTCATGCTAATTTAGAAGACCTGGAGAGAAGACCAAACACACTTGCAACATGCCACCCTGAAAACAGTCTGACCTCTCCATTAACACATGGAACAAGATGCAACCAAGTAAGGAACAAAAAACCAAAAGTATTGCATCAAGCACCCAAAATGTCACCAGACAAGATCAAAAGTAATATAAGACCATTTTCAGTAGCTCAGTGTTACACAGAAACACTGTAGAAGGAAAGTGATCTAATGAAATAACTGTACTTTTTTCTCAGTAAATTTAAGCATTAAGACTCAAATCAATATATAAATATGAATATGTGATCAGATATTTAAACTCAAACTTTTGGCACTGAACTGGTTAGGGAAAAAGTAAAAACAATGGTGCAATTAAAGACTGCAATTCAGTTAGAATATTACTTTTTTCTGGAACCACAATTCCACATCTTTTGATTTACATCCCTAAATCCAAAAACAGTCAAGCACTTTGAGAGTGCTTCCTTTAGTAAAGGAAGTTAAACCAAACCTCTAGGAACTTAGTTGTATCAAAAGAATTTAATTAAATAATTAAAAAAATAAAAGCTCATTCCATCCTGTTCTCTCAAAGAACTGTCATGAACTGTCCTGAATCTCCCCTTCTTCCACAGATGAAAGGGATGAGTTTTCATTGTCTGAGTTCTCTGCAGGCTCACTGCCATCTGAGGATATAGAACACAAAAAACAAACAAGCAATTAGTTTCAGCAATGTTGTTTGCTCATCAAACAGAAGCAGTTTCGTATCTTCTTCTCCTTTTAACCACTCTTTTCTTTAGGACAGCTATTTCATAAGACATAACCAGTTTCATGACACAGGATAAAGTCCTGGATAGCACCTCATTGTTGAAGGAGAAAGCAAGAAAATGCTAAGAATTCCTTTTATCTTTTAAATCTTGGTCTTTCAGTCAACTAGCAAAGTAGAATATTTATCCCCCACAAAATTCTAGATCTACTGAGAATTTTAAATTATTCTTTTGGCTTGTTTTAAATGTTGTTTTCTGGCATGTCACAGATATATATCACAACTGTAATGAATTATAAATAATTTACACTTTTCCTAGCATTTCAGTTAAGATGAGGAAATGGAAAATTTAAATTTCACATGTTCTAGCATCCTAAAGATAGTGACAAGCTATGTACACATCCATAAGCTAAGGCTGGTGAAGTTCAAGGTACACAATAACTTGTGCTTTAAGGCACAGCTATTGTGCCCAGCTGAGATCATAAAGTGAAATTCTCATCTCCAAAACTGGTCTTCAGCCTCACACCCCACAGATCCTTCTTTAACAAGCCCTGACCCTGGTCACCTTGTGCTGATGTCATCAAATGCCACTTGGCTGGTGACACTCAAGCAGCACAAAAATAAACTACAGCAAAGCAGGCCCATGAATCACACTCTGCTCCCATTGTTATTTTCAGTATTTGATCTATGAATTTAAAGATGCATTTGAGCATTTAGTATCAGAAGTTTCATTAAGAGAATGTTACCAAAATGGAGCTGATGAAGTATAGCTACTGTCTGGTGAAGATAAGTTCTACAGCTGGCAAACATGGATAATAGACAGGACACAGTGTGCACCTGTACAGTTTCCAAGGAATTTGTTCAAGAAAATAGAAGCATTTCACCCAGAAACATCAGAGGTCACATTTTGTCTATATTAAATCTAGTGTATAATCAATTAACATTTATATGCCAGATATGTACTGAGTAATGCACAAAGTAAGGGCTGTGAAAGCTTCCATAATCCCCTGCTATCTTCAGCCATGACTGACCCTGAAAATCAGAGTATGCTGAAATCAGAGCACCTGTAGGTTTTACTGTTCATCAAGTCAAGCAGCAAAACATCACATAAAAGAATGTGGCAATCCTCTGACTCACAGCAACGCTCAACAGATAGATCTTACTTCTGTTACAGTAATATTTAACAGGAATTATAGATTGTCTTCACTAAAAAAGAGCATACTTGTGTGGTGCTGATAGCAACCCATGTCACCATAAAACTGTCTGCAGTTTACTTATAATGTAAAATTTAAACTCTGAGTTTAAGTTTTTCAGTGGCAGTTTCCTTCCTTAATCTTTATTTTCCTTATGTAGTTGAAAGTTTCAGCCAAAATACTTCAGCCATTTCTGAAAAGAATAATAGGAGGAATAGGCTTTATACTCATGAAATCCTAGCAGTATCTCTCTGAAGGTGTCCACCTCTAGCTATCCCCCACCAGTCCTTGGGGGCTACTACTTGAATCTCAGGGAGAATGGTGATGTTTCCCCAGCATGTGCCTGTTGCTGTGGCCATGAAAACTTGATTTGGTTGTTTCCTGGGGAAGGAGGTAGATCTGAGATTGCTCAGGAAGGAAGCAGTATTTTAGCAATTACATTCCCCCAAGACTCTGCTTCTTGCTCTAGCCTGGGTCCCCTGCAAGCAGGGTCAGCAGGGTTATGGCTGCCTGAGCCCCACGCTCAGCAGACACCCTGCCTCATGTCCACCCCTGGCAGCTGTTTGCCTGGAATGCAAAGGGAGGTCAGCACCAGGCTCCCAGCAGGACAAGTGTCACAAGTGTCCCTCTGGGCATGCCAGCAGGCAGAGGAAAGGCAGCACTGGGGGCAGCAGGATCAGCAGGCTGGATGGCTTGGGAGGAGAGGGCCACTGATACAGAGAGCCATACATGGCAAGGAAACTGGACTGCAGCAAACTCTGAAGATGCTGTAGCATAAAGGTCACTTCTTGGGAGATGGGAAGGGGCTAAAATACTTCTCTGATTACATCAGGCTTCTCCCTGGACAGCCTGGAGGTTAATGTAAGATTTGCACTTTCAGCAAATATCTGTGAATGCAACTGCTAAAGCAAACTGAAAACTGTTTTTCTCCTCCTATGTTCTGTAAAGATGACATACAAAAGAAAAGCACAATGGTTTTGACCCACTAACTAAAACGGTACTCTGTCTTCAGGCAGAGTAACAGCAACAAAAAGTCCTCCAACTTTTATATTCATGTTGTGAACATGCTTTTCCTCAATGAATCTGAAATTACTGTCACATGCTTGTACTCTGAACAGAAAAAATACCAAGAACACAGGTTCCCAACCTAACTCAAGGCCAAAGTTGATTATTAATATCTTAACTAAGAATATGACAGTAAGTTATGATAAAAGTTGTGAAAATCGTAGTATTTTTGCCATTAGCTGTAACTTTTGCTATGTCATACCCAAGACAACTTAACAGGGAGCTATTAAATTTATTTTTATGGAATCTATAGAAACAGTTAAAACAACAACAAAAATCAATGGTTCTCAAAACCTGAAATGGCTGTTGGTGCTCTCAGAACCCCTGCAGGGATGACCACACATGGAATGATTCCTGCAGCAGAGGAAGGTTACTGTCCCCAAGACACACACTTGCACTGCCCTGTGGCAGAGCTGTTGGCACCTCCCAGCTATTACTGGCTCTCTCTTCCCCTGTTCTGCCTTTTACAGAGTCAGGTAGGTGCTGCAGCAGCATGGCCTCAAATTGTTCAATCAACACTTCTTGAATCTGTACCCTTAAAAGGACAACCTCCCTATTAGCTCAGGAGACAATGACAACCCCATACAGATTAAGTACATGAGTCAATCAATTGTAATTCCCTCCTGACCTCTACATCACAGAGGTACAGCTGAGTACTGAAAAGCAAGGCTCCTAGACAAAGAAACAATGGATGAACTCAAAAGCAGCCAGCAGCTTCATGTACTGCAGGGTCTGTATGTGCACTCCCAGGGTGTGGATCCCAGTTACCAGACCTGACCCCAACCTCATCCCCTGGAGTGCTCCCTCACTCTCAGCAGCCCCTGCAGTGCATAACTCAAGGAATTGCTGCATGCCACATATTTGGGTGCAGATTGCTCTCACTTAGGGGATCACTCAGTGTAATCTAGCCAGAACAGCCAAGCTCCATGGAGGTCCACATCACTGGTACAATATTCTCAGTCCCATATTTCATCAGTCACATTACATACATATAGAGCCATGGCTGAGCTGCTGTAGGGAAATAGTAACTGCAAATATATATCAAAGCTTTTCTATAAAAATCTGTAAGAATTAGAGACTGGCCCACCACAGAAAGTTATGGGATATGATAACTAAGGTGACTAGGTGGGGGACTAGGAGATGAGAACTGATTCCCTCTTTCAACAGCTGAAATATCTTTGAGCAATCTTGTAGCTTTAGAAACAGATGCTGGGACATGAAGCCTTTATACTGCGGAGAAAAATGGAAATTAACTTAAAAACTAAAAGCAAATTCCTGCTAGATCTGGATTCTCTTCCAAATAAACTCCAAGGTCAAAGTTCTCCCTCAAGAAAGTAATCTTTAAAAGATAACCCTGTGCTTTTAACCCACTCAAAAAAGTGACTTTGCCATTATGATTTCTAATAACTATCTCACAACTCAGAATTATTTGTCCAATGTTAGAAGCTATGCTAGAAAATAATGGAGAATGATTCCTTTGCATGATTATTAGGTTTATTTAAAATGAATCTTCTCCAGACAGCCTGACTCTTCAAGAATAATCAACTCTGTCAAACTTTGCTACATAAAAAAAGTTAGCACAAGTCTCAATAATTGTTTCACCTTAGTGGCTAAAAATACATAAAAAACCCAGTAAAGCATGAGTAAACAAAGTTAGAAAAACCACATCCAATACAGCTCATGAATGGATGCCATCAGCCAGCAATTTTAAGACAAGAGCATTCATAAGAGATTTTTCTATAGCCTTCTTTAAGCTTCAGAAGTAAATATAAGACATATTGCTCATTCCTGGCAATATCCTTAACTACTGTTTATATAACTAAAATATCCAAGTATAACATAACAGGAAAGAAATATGTGCTCACCTTGGCCAAGGACCACCATGTCATTCTTCAGTGTTTTCAAGACCACAAATAACGTTGGATACTCAATTATTACTTTGCCTTTCAGATTATCTAGAAGGCTTCTGCTGGCATCCAGTTCATTGTACCTTAAAAATAACAGGAAGTTACTTTGGATTTTAATACTAGCAAGGACATAAGGTACATTTGCTGTGGGGGGGGAAAAAAAGAGTAAAAGGCTTTATGGCATTTCACACAATTTTCAGGTGATACCATGTCCAGAAGAACTACTTTATAATTCAAATTACATATTCAACTACATATTTTTTTTAAACCTTCTTATATCTAAGCATAAAGAACAAAAGGAGAATGAAAGTCAAATTTCTCCAAGGGTTGAAATGTTTTATTATGCCTTAATGAATATATTTAGCATGATAAAAGAAATCAGATAAGGACATAGGGCTATCAAAATTGATACATTTATCAAAACCTGATTCTAAATAAAAAATAACATTTAATATTTTACTTATAGGTTTTAACACTAGAGGTTTAATTTACTTGATTAGTAGTGTACCTTATTTATCATGTTTGCTTACCAGTGAAGCCCTAGGAAGATGAAATAAAACTACAAAACCACACGTACACTGGAGCTCTTAGAGCTCTGTTTTTGTAGGAGATATCCATGTTCCGATACAGGAGCATTACAGCAATAACTTCTAAAAGATGGTACAACATCTGCTATGCCAGAGCAAACCTCTGCTCACAGCAGCACCAGTGAGAAGCTCCCTGCAGAAACGCCCACATGTGTGTGCTCCAGAGGCACAGCACTGGATGTGCAGTCCCTGCCCAGGAAAGGGCTCCTCCTCAGCCCAGGCAGTGAGAGCAGGTGCAGAACAAATGATACCACAGTAATGGAGAGCAAACTGAGCATCCTCTCCACAATTATTCTCTCAAACTATAATGCTCTCCCCCAGCTCTTGAGCTACAAACCTGGATGTGGGATTTTGTGGAAAGGAAGGGAAGTATTTCAAAGGCTTCTGCAAGATGGACTTTGTTGCCTTCACTTACCAAAACTGAGGCATCCAAAGGATGCTCTGATATTATTATGCTGCAATCTGAGTTATGCAACTTTCTGTATGCAGCACTATTAAATTATCAGTAAGCCAATGTATCATCTAAGGGCAGATGAAGTTCAAAACCAAAATATACTGTAGGCGGTACATGGGGTATTTCCCATAGCTGCTCTACCTCCTCTGATCATTAACATATTATAAAGTTGTGTTTTCTTTTGCCAAAACCAAAGGGATGGGTGAAGAAAATTATATGCTTCATGATTTACAATAGTGTGTGATTAAAAGCAGTACACTGGGAGTCAGCACACAAGAATACTGGAGGTAAACCAGGAATTGAGTTCCTGGGATTTAAGGGAAACTTAGTTTGAGCAAAAATTCTCTCATTTTCAACTTCAAATCATCATGAAAATATTTGGTTTCATGTTTCTCTCAAGCCAAAGTAATTATGATCTCTTCTTACTGAAACCCTTGAAAAGGGATAACAGTGCATTACATGTCTCATTGAATGAATGCATTCATAAGTTGTGGATTAACACACATGAACAGAAACATATTTACTGCTTTATTTACAGTACTCTAAATGCAAAGTATGGCAATACCTTTCCTTTGGCAAGGACCTCAACACATTCCTTTCTGGTTAAGCAAACATTTACCACCAAGAGGCTAAAGTAATTCACATGCCACAATACACTTTCCATTATCTCATATTTTAGACAAAACATCTTTAGCGTCCAGCTTGGCATAAGATAAAACATTTGTACTTAAAACTATTTTATGATAGTAAATTACTGAAGTGTTAGATCACTGAGTCAGAGCTTTATCTTTTTTTGTTAAAGTAAATTTTATTGGTTGACAGTGACAGTTAAAACATCTAAATTTTTAGTCCATAATGTGAGCCATAAATTTCAGGAAGAATGTAACAAAGGAGCTTAATGCTTCTCTTATTTAAACTTCCCTGTTACTGTATATTATTCAAAAGACCTAACTCTACTACATTTTCTACTTCATACACAAGTGCAAGTTGAGGTTTTCTGCTAATCCACCTGTCAGGCTCTTCCTTGACTGTGCATGCTTAAAAGATCTCAAAATAAAACTATTATTCGTCACATCAATTCCAAAGTCTACTAAAGAACAGCTCTTGAGCAAGATTGATTTTTCAGGTTATCTCAGAATGACCAGGTCATGATAAAAACCTTCCCAATTTCATCCCAGAGCTAGAACAAAGTCATACATAGAGGGTCAGAGGGTGTACAATAGAAATTTTGCCCCTTCTATGGGCAAAAGAAGACTGCCCTGTAGGGTTTAACCAGAAGCCTACACACACACATGCACACACTTCTAATTTTTACTTATGAAAAGGCTAGACCTGTTTAGAGAAAAATGAAATGAAATAGCTTTTTTTACAAGTTTTGTAATTTCCTGTAGTGATTATTCACCAGGATGAGCTGAGGATGTAGAGCAACACTGGCAGAGTAGGCCCTTCCATGTATGTGCAGTAAATTGGTCTCACCACAAGCAGGAGATAGAAGAAGGAGAACATCACAATCAGATATTACCAAATATCCTTTTATCACCACTTTTAGCCACTAGTTTTGTTTTATTGGGATTGCATAGCCTGTGTGAGAAGAACCCATAAGCAGCTGTAGCCTTCTTCAAATCCAGCCCTCACTGTGCACCTCAACTGACAACCCAGTGAAATGAAGAACAACCAGTGTCAGTCCATCCTTTCATTTGGACTCTTCCTTACCCCAGGACCACCTGCATGAACCAACTTAACTGAGACTGTCATCCTAAATGAGCTCCTTCAGCCCCTCATGCCAGGATGGATTTGAGATAAGCCTGGCTCCAAACTTACTGACCACACCAACACCACCATTGCCCTAACACCCATCCTCACCTCTTTCTTTTAACCATCCCCTCTGCTTTCTCTTTACTCCCACTGTCCCATTCATGCAAGTTCTCTGCACTATGGCTTCCTAATCCCTGTATTCAGCAGGATTTCTCTTTGCATGTTCCCTCTCCATCTTCCTTCATTCCTGGTATTTACTTTCCACATATTTTCTTTTTCCCTTCCTTATGTTCCATAAGGCTCCCTGAACAACACCCACTATCTAATAATACACTTTGCTGATTATTTTCTTGCCCCAAGCAAAGCTTTATGCCCATGTTGCAAAGCAATAATTAGGCCTGGACTTTTTCTTTATAAGAAATGACTCCATTTATAAGGACCACAAAGAGATGATCTTAGACAACCGCTTTTGATTTTAGCTGGAATGAAATAACAATAACTGCTTTTTGAAGAACCGAAATTAAGTAGAATTTGCCTGCTAGCAGGCAGTTTAAAAGCCTACAAAAATTGTGACAACTGAGAAAATTTAGCAAGATTCATCAATCCCACATCAGTTCCCATACAAACTGTTATATCTGCTCTATGAAGATTTGCTGCCTTTCACAAAATACTGAAATTAATATGTCTCTGCAGTTCTGATAGCATCTGTGAGTTTCTGCAAAGGCTGGCTTCACTATCTATAGTTATTCCACCACCTTCCAGGAATTCAACAATTCAGTCTCCTAATCTGTCTCCCACAGGCAGGAATGCCACATTAGGTCACTGCATCACAACAAGTTCCCCTCAAATGGAGCCTGTGGCTATAATGGCAGTGGCGTAACTTGTCTCCATGAATTCAGACAGCAGGAAATTCCCTGCTGATCAGGTTTTCCTGAATGTCATCTGCAGGAATTTTTTATTCTTTAATAATAATAACAAAAAAAATCTGCAATCTGGAATTAAAGATAAATTGTAGCCATGTCATTTCTTTAGTTTGGTCTTCTATAGACTGAAAAGAGAACAAACAAGTTTTAGCTATCTAAATAATTGTAAATATTAGCAAAATGTGGATTTGTGTAACGACATTTATGATTTCCCTGTGAGTGATCAACTAAACTGCTTGCACATATTTTACACAAAGATGACTTTTCTTCCTAGAACTGAGTGGAAACATCGAGGTATTTACTTGGCATAACTCAGATACAATAAATCACACTATCTATTTTGGGCCTAGTCCTAAAAATCCACAACCAATCCACAACTAATGAAGAAAAAACGACTTTTTTTCACCAGACTAAAGAGGGTAGCATTTCCTGCGTATCTGCATATGCCTAGAAGGGGGCAAAGACTGGCAAAGAGCATTTAAAGTCTCTCCCAAGCACTCATTCTGAAGTGCTGCAGTATTGCAAAGATAATAACTAACAGATGGACTTTCATTCCTAAGTGGTGAATAACCTCTTCGTGTGGTTATGATTTGGTGAACATCGAAGTAGGGAAATGTTCTCTTGAATTAGGTATGAAAGGAAAACTGTATGGCAGAAAGCAAACACAATGTATTGAAATAATGCACAGTATTTATATTTAACTTTGTCACTAGAATTCTGACATTCTAAAAAACCTAAACCAGGGAATTTGATTAGTCCAGATACATGACAAAATTAGAAAACTCAATGTGCAAAACAGCAGAGATCTTAGAAACAAACAAACACAAAAACCCCTCAAGACTTGCCATGATACTTCCTTTATAACTAACTCTTACCAACAGCAAAACAATATGAAGGAATACTCTACCTGAACACTCTTTTAAGGAAAGAGAATGGGAACCTAGCCCAAGTTGATATTTTAATATGAAAAAAAATACACTACAGTTTACAGAAGTATTTAAAATCTGTCAGCTTCTCCTTTCACTCTTGGTTTCACATTTCTTTTCCTGGTCTAGGACCTCCATAATTTGCCTCAAAAGAAGTTCATTAACCTCTCCTCCATACTACTGATACCTGAATAACTTAGTCAATACCAGTATAGACCAGATGCCTGGCCAAACCCTTCAAATCCCTATCCCAAGCAACACTTCCATCAAAAATGTGCTTTTTCTGGGGAGAAAAAAAAGAAAATTAGGACAAGGAATGTTCTCTTATCAACCATTTGGACTACAACTCCTGCTAGAAACCAACCAAAAAATACAGGAAGAAAAGTTGCCAGCATAACAGGAAAGCATTTTGGACATCATCACCATTTCCTAACTACACCTATGTTCACAGAGCCAATAAAGGCACAGCCAATTACTGAGACAACTATGGAGCTGTTCCTTTTCCTTGTCATATTTCACCCATAGGTCATCCTCAAACAATGGGGATGTTTTATTACAATTACTAAGACAAGCTGTAACAATCCAAGGTCTCCTTTCTTTCATGGGCAAAGAAATCTAAGAACTGTTGAAAAGTCAAGTGTAAAATGGGGAAAAGAAAAACTGAACTCACAACCTCCCTCTTAGGACAAACGTATTTCAGGCAGTTTAAACATCCTACAAGAAAAAAAAAGTAATATCCAGGTGAAGATAGCAGGAACAACTGTCACCTAAATTATATGACACAATAGTAGATGTCCAGAAAAACTCATTGGTGTTTTTCTAGAAAATATACAAAGCAGTTAATGGAGAGAGGAGTAAAGTAAGAGTACAAGTATGTCACCATAGATGCACAAAGGCTGTCCTTGTTTAAGCCTCTTGAGAATGAGGCAATTGCACAAAGGAAAAAAAGCACATTAAAAGTTGTTTAATGACAGTAATGGAAAAATATATCAATTGAAGGCAAAACCCATTAAACAGATAAGGCAACTCCTTCAACAATTTAGTGGACTGAGCTTTAAGAGTGATGTGGTAAAAGGATTCAGGATCACAATAATGATCTAAAGATTAACTGAAGTACAGAACATTCTGCATCTTTTAGTTACAAAACAAAGTACAATAAAACAAAAGGAAAATGTGAAACCAGCAAATGTCAGTTTCTTGCATTTGGCAGAATTTGGTGCTAAGAATACAGAAATAAAGTGATACTGAATTTCAAGAATGCAAATTCTTTCCTCATCTCATAAGACATAATGAAAAAAAAGAACAAAAATCCAGCAGCAAGTAAAGATGTTATAATTCAAGTGCATCACAGCAATAGCTCTTTACATACATGGGAATTTACCTACTTTGTGAAGCCAGGCAGCTTCACAAACTCCTCAAAAGCTCAAGGTTCACAACTCTATAAATACTATGGAGCTGACATATGAAGAAAATGCAAACCACAATCATGTAAGGCCACTATATGACTTAGATAAAGAAACAAAACAGCCTGAGTTAACACTAGCCAAAAGACTTATTGTGAATATGAGATTTCACAAGAGAAAAGTTCTGATTAGTAAGACAGTGAGCTGGCTATTGCAGATGAATGCAAAAACTGCAAAGGCATCAGTGGCATATTTAGTATGAGTAAAAGCTATGCATGGTTCCCCAAAAATGCAGAGAAGTAAAAATATGAATCTTCCATCACTAATACAATATTGGCATGGTCACAGGGAAAAAGCCAGTGTGGTAAATCTACTTTACTGACAGCATGCTGATACACAGCCCCATGAAACCTAACCATAAATAATTTTAGAGGTGCATGGGTTATCAAGAAGTATCAAGAGATGAAATGATAAACACTTAATACATCAAGTTCAGAAAACGAATACATCAAATCTCATTTGACAAATTAGTGCAAGCAGGCAGTACACTGCTAAAATAAATACAAAACTGATGAGAAATCAGTCACTGTAAATTGGAAATACTTTTCTCATTATGCTTGAGTTAAGCTCATGAACCTCCATTTCAGGAAGAATTGATCCTTCTCTAATTTTGAATCCCCAAATAGCAAGTATTAACTTCCAAATTTACCTCATATGGAGAGAGTCTAAATGCCTTTAATACTCTCTATTGAATGGTGGAAACATATTCAAAAATTTTCCCTGACTTATTTTCATGGGAATCACAGTGTCACAAACATTCCATTAAGGTAACAGGTTACCAATGCTTTACAATGAAAAGGAAAAGCTATGAAGTAAAAAAAAAAACCAAATTACTCTCTTGGGAAACAAGCAGGAAGGTCAATTCCTACTTGGCAATGTTGAAACAATCAGCCCTAGCTCACTTCCGTCAAAAGAGAGTTAAAAAAAAGCGGGATTCCCCTTTGGCAGGATCAGGAGGAAATAACAGGTTTTCTCCTTCCTGACAAGAACATGAAGAAGTTGTTCTCTGTTTTTAAAAAAAAACCTGATGGCTATGCTGCCATGTTTTCAGTGCTGCAGATTCCAAGCTCAGGCTATCACTTTAACTATCCAGCACAGAGTTTGTATCTTTGCTTCTAGAAGCCTCTTCAGCCTTTCCATGCTCCTGGTCTCTGAAATTTAGGAACTGTGCTACCTTTAAGTCAGTATCTCATTGGTTTTTTCTGCCAAGAAACAGGAGCAAATCTGCTTGTTCCTTCAGAAGAATATTTTAACAGCAACTCACAGAGTTGAATTAAGCCACTCAACAGATCTCATAACTCTTATTCTATACTGGAATAGGACAAGGTTTCAAGATCACTTTGGTTCTACAGCTCATTTTCACCAGCTTCTTCCCTCAGCCAAGGGGCTACTGATTATTCAACAGGGTTTTCCCAACTATAGTAATTTCTTGAATTTCATAGCCTGTTTTCCTGCCTTCTAGCCTGCCTTATATGTGCATGCTACACAGCAGATGAACTCGCATGAGGACTCTTCCCATACTATACATGTTACATAGGTACACACATATAGGGGAGTTCCCCTCTGTTCTCCAGTAGAAATGGCAGGCTGGAGCAAACTGCAAGATTTGTTCTTGAAACAGCTGCACATTCTAAGAGAGGACAGAAAATTTGCCCGTGCATGTGCTGAATAGGCTGCTCCTATGCTTTAAACCCAGACACAATGAGAAGAAGACAATACTGTGTACAGTTTTTCTGGTTTAGAATTTGGGGTCTGCCAACCTGCTTTGCAAGCATGAAGTGTCTGGGGTCTTCAGATGTGCCTGTGGTTCTTACAGAACACCACTACATGGCTGGACAGGTCAAACAACAGCTGAAGCCCACCTTAATGCCCTTACTGTTCTCCATCTCCACCTCTTTACTTACATATTCCTCCTCTGCAAGTTGTCTGGATTTAACTTGCTGTACTATAGACAGCAGAATTTTGTAGCGGAGGTTATGATCTCAAACACATCTTTGTGCAATAAATGTCTCAGTCAGCAACTCTCTAGCTGGGACACTCTAGAAACCCTAATGCAATACCATTAATTATAAAACAGTTCATCCAAAAGAATTCAGCATGGATTACAAAACACTGGATTGTTACTTTAAAAAAAACCAGGCGTCTACTGGTTCATAAAGGAATCCCTTTCAAGAAAAAATGATTGCACAAGATAGTAAGATGGACAAACTCTGGGTGTTTTTGAAATCATCCCAAAAATCTTTTGAAAGGTCAAGTAATTGTAGTCAGACATCACTAACATTTAACTATGCCTGCTATGAATTCTGACCATACACACTTACTATACTCAGCAATGAGCAGTTTTTTGCTTTCCATCTCTGTTGTGTAACAGGATTTCACTGAAAAATGTAAGTAGCTAGGAAGGAAAGTGACTATTTTTTACAGTAAAAGCTGTGTAACCTGGCATCTGCTGCTCTGCACTGCTTTTGTCAGCAGAGAGACTGATGTTCAGATAAAGAAGGAGCATGTGAAAAATGACACTGAAATGGCTGCAGTAACAAACTAGAAAGTCTGAAATGACCTGCAGGAAAACATAAGGAAGTATTCAGTAAGAAAAGCAAGAAGTTTTTTAATTCAAAAAACTCCACAAACCAAAATCCAATACTCTGGGGGAAAAACAGCAGCAAATTTAAATACACAGGAGTGCTGTGTTTAAGAAACAGACTACAGACCAAATTCTATTTCCCCCTGAACAGCACGAAGTCACCGGTGCCTGACTACAGTTGTGCAGAATGTGAAGAATGACTATTGTAAGCTGGCTCCCTGCTTTTGTAAAGCTGGCAGAGCTGCTTTTGTGCCAGCTGCTGCAAGCTACAGAGAAGTAATGAATTCTACTGTCAATCTTCTGGCATAGGTTAAAGCCAGCTTGGGGTCTGTTCCAACTCATGCCAAGGCCAGCAGTTCAGCCAAGGATTTGTATCCTTAATTCCTGTCTCATGTATATTGTCTACTACACAAATGTGAAAAGAAATTGCTTCCTAAGTAAGACTAGAGAATAATAAATAAAGCACACCACTTTTCAACATTTGCAGAAAATGCAAAGAAGAAATAATGCCTGAAATGTGCTAATTCTAGCACACTTGTTCTGCAAGATGAAGTTTCTTTTTAAAAGAAACTGAGTTATGTGTGAAAAAGCAGAAAGCAAAGACTGTAAGTTCTCTTGGTTTTACATGAAGTTACTCACAAATGATAATGCAGAAGGAAGTGTCCAAGAAAAACATAAACAGCTCAACACTCAAAGCTACTGTCAACATATTTTAATAACAGGGTTTAAAAAACAATCCTACAGTAACTGACACAAGTATCTAATAGACATTTTTAAAGATAAGGAAATAAATAATCTAAATGCTACATTAAAAAATGTGGTTCCATTACATTTCTACTGCTTTTTGAATTCCAGGATGATTTTTCAAAAGTATGTTGGCTTTATTTGCCCATACTAAGACAAAAAGCTTCACCTTCCTGAATCTATTACTGCGACTACTGTAACCTACTGATGAGATCTAACCCATAGTTATTAAAAACAATAGACTACAAAAGAAAATTCTCTTTGAGCACAGAGCTAAGTCATCCAAGGAAATAACTTTCATTTCTGCCAGCTGATCTTGAGACAGGGAAGTGATCCAAAATTACTAACATCATCCAGCCTTCTGGAAAGCAACTGAATTAAATCAGTTAAAGCAAAAGAAGTGTTCACCACCATAAAACAATGGCATTTAGTAGAGGAGAACCTCTCAAACTTGTTTAGCAGATTTTCTTCCCTGTGGTCCACAAGAATTAAGTGCCAAACATGCCATTATTCTCATGTGCCCCAGCCAGTGACACCACAGACAGTTAAGAAGCTCCTTGATGCTGGAACTGGCACAAAAATCCTTTTTGTATTTTTTGCTTTCTGAGTAATTGAAGCTTGAGCTACACCAGTATTACTGATACAGAAAACAATTCTACAACTGATTCTGTATCCATTCCTGTATGATGTGGCAGTTTTACAACATGAAAGTGACAGGATATAGCCTGGTACAGTTCTGTACTCCAGCTCCTTCATGGATTTGCTCTACTGAAAGCAGTGGCCTTTGCAAAGCTCTTAAAGCCAACCAGACCATATTTTCCAGGCACCTAAATATTCTGCCAGTGCATACTCTGACCTTCAAATCACCAAAAAGTTTTCTGCAACAACTTATCCTGAAGCAATGCTCACATGCTACTCTGAATAGGCTAAAAAAGAATATTACCACATATAAGACCTAACACTGATGTTTAAGAAAGCATTATTTTTCAATTCTATTAAATCCTATATATGTGTTGAAAGCGTCAATTATCTAAACAAGATTCGTGCAAGATGCTACTGAACCCAATAAAAGATATTCAATTTTTTGGTTTAACCTCATTTAGATTTATTTAATTGTCTCTGAAAGTATCTACTGCAAATTAAGTTTAAGTTGCAGTTATTTTTCTTATAGAAATAGGATCATCTTACATGATAAGGCTGAGTAAATTAATTTCTCATAAAGTATCTGCAGATACAAAACAACTTAACTTACTAATGAAAAAGACCAATAATCTTTTTGATTTTGGAAGGGCTACTTGCTGTTTTGGTTTAGTTTTTTTTGTTACACAAAACCTGATAAGGATATTCTCAGGAAAATGCAAAGGTGTATTTCCCAAACCACACTGTGTAATTTGGCTGTTGCACCTTTCCTTTCCTTACTGGAAAAAGAAATACTCTTACCATATGAAGTCACTTTGAAGGCATCCAAATAAAGGTCTGAAGACAGCCAGGACACTAATTTATCCAGAAGAAAGAAAATACTACTTTATGAAAGAATGTAGACTATAAAAATAATCCAAGAGGGAGAAGTTAAACCTTCCTTGGAATAGTTACAGCCAAGGAGAGAATGGACACCAACACTAACTAAATATTGCATAACAGGTGATCGAAGCAAGCAGTACCCAAATGGAAAAGTATTCTGACCCATTCAAAGGCAGATTTTTTCCAAACTTCATTTAAAAACAAAAGGTTTTAAACGAAGAAGAGAGTTATGTAATGCTTGTTTTTTGAAACTCTCCTTTGCAAGTTTCCTCATGAACTAAGTGTAGCAAATGAGAAGATAAAGCAAGTGTAACTAAAAGTTACAGAGCATGAAATGACAGTTAAAGCTGAGAAGACAAGAAGAGAAATCATGCTTTAGGTTACCCCAATTAACTGTGGAGTGCTACCAATTCATACCGAAAGCAATTCTTACAAGCTGTTTTTAGAGAAGACAGAAATAAGAACTTATCATAAAGTTCTGTAAGAACTGTCACCACTGACAGTAAAAGACATAACAAGGACCGAGTTTGTCAGCCATCCATGATATTTACACACCAGTGGCTTTCTGAAGTTCCACAGAACTCCTGTGAGAAAGCAGAAATCAGTACTTCATGGCTAATTTATATATCTGGAGAAGGAAAAAAATAAAACCTCAAAAATTTAAAGCATTCTACAGAGGACCTTCAAACTAAAAGGATGATTTGCTGTGGAACACAGAAAACAGCCAAAATTAAACCACTAACTCCTATTTCATAAACAAGTGCAGGAAATACTAAAATCCTTCTGTAACATACTTATCTTAAAACTAGAAGACTAACATTTTATAATCCTGTTTAGATACACTCTGAAACACCACTGCTCTGCCTCAATAATACAAAATTCTAACTATGAAAAGGATTTTTTTCCAGAAGGTTCTGCTAAGCCTAAAACCAACATTGAACTTAACAACATATGTTATGTTTTCAACTTTTCTATCTTCTATCAGCTTGTGGAGAAGAAATTTTTCTGGTGGGCACAGGAGTTGTAGATAACAAACATTCATGACTTACATGTATCAGTAGCCTACACCAATCCCACTCCTTCAGTCTGCCCTCAAAATGATGGCAGAGCATTTTACCACACAGGAATATACAGCCTAAAACCACGCAGAATGAGGAGGCACAGGCTGAGAAATTACACTGAGCTGACAGGGGCACTCAGGGCTACACAAACCAGCAGTTAACACTTCCCACTGTAAAAGAAACATGAAGAAAGGTGAGGGAGCTCTGTCTCCATGCAGTTTTTGATCCATAGGGAAGACCACTAAGCAGCAAGCTGCTCATGTTTCAATCACAAGTACTTCCACTGCAATTCCAGCTATTCATTCATAGAGTACAAGCCAATACTCTCCAATTAACTTAGGGATGAGGAACCAAAAGGACAAAAAATCAAAACAAATTCTCTCTTACTTATCTGTAATGCACCTACAGCAAAAATCTGCATTCCCTCCCAGAGCTGTTGTCACAACAAGCGCTCTGAGTGCCTGCTGCCACAGACACAGCTTATGTTGACAGAAGTGACTTCATGCTGACATAGTAGTCCCATTTCAAACAAACTTTGCTCCTTCCTTTCACAGGAGGAATTTTTTTCAGTATACTGTTTTCTTGACCTGTCTGCACTGCCCCAGCTGGGCCTGCACCACAAACTTATATGAAGAGATTCACAAAATTTCCAAGTGAGGAACTGCAGGTCTCAAGTCAAGATACACTTCTGTTTTAACCTTCTACTTGTTTTCCTGTACATTAAACTTAACATTCACTAAGTGGGATAAACACCAATTACTACAACCTCATTATCAACCTCATATAAGAATCAGGGCTCTGTATCTTCAAATTCACTTAAAAACAACAGGTTTCTAGCTGGTGATTCTGATGGCAAACATTACAACCATATATCAAATAATGATTGCAAAGAGAAAAAAATCAATCAAAATCATTAAGAGTTTGCATTTGAATTGAAAATTGCACATTTTTTAATATTACTAGGAAAAATCCCCAGCATAAATTGGAAGCTAAGTTACAGCTAAAATTCTTACAATATATCCTTACTTCCCCTTAGAAATAATGTATCATATTTTAAGGAAGCATATTATTTACATGTTACATTTCAAGACAAAAATGTAATTTCAGATGCCTAACTAGGAATCACTGGTGAACCACAGTAAATTATGCTACTAAGCTGCTCCATATCCTTTTCAGCAACAATGACAACAGGGTGGAGTGTTCAGAATGGTATTTATACTAGCAAAAAATATTTCTTTGAAGCTTAATTTTGAAGTTCAAGATTATTTTCTGTTCTGAAAACAAAGAAAACAATTCTGCACAAGTCTGAATTCTGAAGACATAAAAGCCCACACCCAGAAACATGGTAACATGAAGAGTGATGAGCAAGTAACTTTGAGAAAAATGTGTAATTTCAAATGCAGTGACTGGATTGTGATAAACGCATAATTTTTGCTGCACTAATTTAAAAATATAAATCTCCTTGGCTATCACTTCAACTCCCTCCCTCCCTCTGGGAGGTTAACATATCCACAGCACAACTTCCAGAAAGAAATTGATGTATGCATTTCCCTGGGTCAATACAATTATTTAGCATTTTAACACAGACCTGTGCCCTGTTACATGGACATGGACTGTTGCTGAAGCAGTTTAGGTACAGGCACACTCACTCAAAAATTGCACTGAAATGTCAATGCTGACATTATAAAAGACAAAGAATTAGCATTTTTGCCAAATCATTTTTATAACTCACTGAAGTTTAATCCATGAGATTATGTAATCTCCAACTGTAATACTGGAGATTATTATAGACTAAGAAATGTGTTAAATCTTGTTATTTTTAATTAGTAAGCACATAAACTGAAGAACCACCTTACCTGACAGAGTTTCGGCTCCTGTTTTCTATTTTCATTAAAATTCGTACATCTGACTGAGGAGATGCTGTATAGATTTTTAATCTGAAAAAAGAAAGCAGCAGAGATGCAGAAATGATGTACAATGACTTTTCTTCCTGTCATCCGTAAGAGATGGATCTCTTATGCATAATCAACAGCCAAAATGATGTCTTTTTTCATTAAAACAATAATTTGTCAAATACTAGGTGTTTTCTATAAATGAGGGTTATAATTATTAGCATGCTTTTCTAATTATTCTGAAGGTTTACTGTCACCTCCACTGAAGTTAATTATGGTTACATTTTTCAGAATTACAGTTGCTTTATTTGGTATTTATGCCAAGAGTCAATTTCTAAATTTTTTGTTGGTTTAAATCTGGTGGCTGGACCCCAGGGTTAGTTGGTTGGTGAACGTTAGGATGGTTTTTGTCACAGGAATTAAAGATGTACTGCTGACTGGGAACTCAGCTGCAAGCTGATAGTGCAGCTAATTTAAGCCATGTATGCAGAACCATTCCCTTTTATTAGTGCATTAGATCAACTAGGCAGGAAAGTTATTCAATACCCACCTTTGACAAACTACAGGATCTGACTCCACTGGATCAATGTATGGCTTGAGGATATCAGCAAGGGTTTTATCGTCAGGCACCCTTTCAGCAAAGATAAAAATCAAGCATGTGAGACATCCTTCATCATGTACACAAATATCTATTATGAGTCACCTGTATATTGGCATGCTACAGTGGCACAGCTGAGTAGTTCATGGGAGGATCAATACTGCACAGATATGGGCAGCTTTATCTCAGTTTCAGCACTGGGATTTCACAGGCACGTATGAGGAGTAAACAGATGCATATCTCCAGTTTCTAACTCTGCAAAAGAAACATGCTGTTCCTGCAGCCCTAGGAGCAGGCAATACATAATTCTCATCTCCCTTCAGGCTAGGAAAAAAGGAGAAACATTTGTCAATAAAAGCTTATTTATTTTTTGCCTTTTCAAAATGTGTTTGTGGACTTTCCTACAAAGCAAACAATGCAACCATTTCACCCTGTATGAAGGTCAGTTCCAGAGTGCAGGTGAGGAGGGGTGGCAAATTGTGCTGAACATCTGCTCCATGAGAAGAGAGTATGTCAGGTGTAGGGCTACTACTATTATGAATATACAAACTCTCTATTTACATAGAGAAAAGGACTAACAAACATTATGCCTGATTTGGAAAGTCTGCTAGCTTTCAGAGAGAAAAGGACCACACAACTTTCAATATTTTTTAGATTGAAATGATCTTTTATTTAAGACTAAAATCAATACCTGAGTTTACCCTGTATAACAGAACTCAGTGAGAACTGATTAAAATATTTTGCAGTTCAACTTCAGCAGATTAATTGAAACTTTAAAAATATTTTTTAAATTGAAACTTTATAAAAATATTTTTTAAAGCTCTGTACCCTTTTAAAGTGTATTCAGCATGACAGTGAGGAAATATGAGTTTCAAATGCCAGTAGAACTTGTTCTCCCTGAAAACAAAAAGAAATGCATATTCTTAGTCGGTAACAACAATTTTTTTTCTGTGATAAAGCTTGGTAACCTACAGCATAGGTGCAGAAGAAAATACACAGTTAAGATTTTGAATGGCTTTAAAGAGTATAAAGGGCATGCAGAGAAGCTGAGATGTCCTTTGAAAGATGTAATGCTCCCACATCCTGCTAAATTTCAAATCCTCATGGAATGAAAATCTCTTCCTTACAAATATATTAAGATATCACCAATTAACTGATCAACAGTATTTCACATTTTAAAATGAGTCCAGCTGCCCTTTAATTTCAGAAAAGGAAACTGCTTTTTGGCATATCACCCAGGACAGATTACCAAACCTGTGCAACAATAACAGCCAGAGTCCCAGGTGAGGCTGGGTCCTACAGAACACAGGGGGCTCAACCTCTTCCAGCAATGATGGCCTCAATAGAAAATGTGCCATGGCCAGGGAAGGAAGGTGCCTTCTGGCATGACATGGATAAGAGAAGTTAGAAAGAACAAACATTTTACAGAAAGATTGTAAAACTTCTGGTAGAGACAAAGTGATGTCACATTCCTTTTTTCTGTATGTCAGTTGCTATTTTTAAGACCATCTTCCCTCTCCAGCTAGCATAAGTAACACCTGAGAACAGAAGCTACTGAAGCATAGCTCAAGAACAGTATCATTTTAGGTAGAATTTCTAGAGAATTTTGCTACATCAGGCAGTCTCTATTTGCCTTTTTGCTCACTTGCAGAAAGTCTGCAGAAACTTTTCTGAAAGAATTCCATAAGAGAAAGCTTAGGGAAAAAGATTCCCTAATCTAAAAGGTAGGTTCCTGGCCTTTTGCTCTGGTTCAGAAATTCACACTCATGACAAACAGCAAAGATTTAGAAATTGGAGCACAAACACCTGTGAGGCACAGGGATATCTAATAGTGTCTTTTTTTTAACTACTTCTTAAAACATTATTATGATGATTCATTGCATCCAGGATAATCACCTTCAGTTATGCAAAGATTCTAGTCTACAATAAAAAGTAAACACAGTGTTGTTCCAACATGTTGATTAATTTGTTTATCAGGCAAATGAAACATTATACAGCAGGCTCTAGCTGGCTGCAGAGAGAAGTGTATGTGCATCCACTAGCAAAAAATTAGCTGCTAAAATCAATCAACTCTGATATCAATTTTTAAATGCAAGCCCTTTTTATAAAGTCAGCTTATCAAATAAGTAATTCTTTTACCTAGTTGTTTCTAGGAGAAAAGTGAGCTTTACAACTGAACTACACTTTCTGGAGTGTAAGTAAATTCAGATGCATTAATATTTACCAAAAAAAGAGCAAGCAGAAACCTCCAGCTCCAATAAAGTAATAATTAGAATAAAACAAATTGATGAAGTCCAGGTCCCCAAAACAATATGTGCCTCAGCAGAGTTGTGCAGCATGCCTTGTGATTCCTCCCTTCTTTCTGCACATCTTTGTTAGAGAATGAGAATGTGGAATTAGAGAACATCAGGTCTGGAAGAGGTAAGAAGACTGTACAGCCAGAGCTGGAGGGTAACACAGAAAACATGATTAATCATATAGCATATATATAACCATATAGTATTTGGGCCCATGAATTTTATGCTCTTTTGCATATTGGTATGACAGTCTTAAACTGCCAAAATGCAAAATGTTTTGAAATAACTCAAAGCCATTGAGTGGAATTTTGGGAGTTTTTTACAAGGTAAGTAAAACAAGGTTTTGCAATTCTTATCTTGACAGCTGAAGGAAGCACCAACGTTACCATACACACAGAGCAAACTGGAATACCCCTAAAGTTATGTAACCACTTCAGTTCCCTTGAGATTAACAAGCTTGTGACTCCTCTCAAACATGTTACTATCTGCCATTTAACATGGAATGGTGTTATTTCAAAGCACTTTCCCAGGGAGACTAGTAAAAGTTATTAAGCTTTAGACACAGAAATAGGGTCACCAACATTAGCTGAAAGAAATTATTATGATGGGCATACATCAAAATGTTTCTAAGGACTGTTCAGATGAGGGTTTTGTTCTATGTTATTAACTAACATGAGTCTTGGTAGCATGTTTTCATTTAACTCACCATCTTCCACAATTTTTTCAAACAGGCCATGTTCATCTATTCTAAGTGACCCTTTCTGTGACAATTTGATCTTTAAATCAAGACAGCCAAAGCATGAGAGAGACAAACCATGACACAGCTCACAGAAGGATGTACCTATGGGACATGTATGTATGGGACTGTCTCTAACACAGGCACTTGAAAAAGAACTACTCCAAAAAGAACTTCTAGCTATCTGCTACCTGTTGCTAGGAACCCTCCACATGTATCTGTAAATGGCTGTCACACAGCACATCCTCATTCACATGCAAGGCTGGTTCCCTGTGGGCTCACTGAGGCAGACTCAGCTCATCACTGCAGCTGTAAAATCAGCTTAGAGGATTCTTCTCAGACTTCCGCCCTCCCTCCCCCTTCCAGGCACAATCCTGTCTATGGAATAGGGCACAGAAAGTGCTGTGAATCAGGGAAGCTGAAGTTAAAAAGCTCATTTCTCATAAAAAAATTCCAGTTTGATAAAACAGAAATGTTGATTTTTTTCTCAGCAAACTAATACCATAACTGGCAATTAATATCTTAGTCTCTCTTCAAAGTACTCTTTGGAAGAGCCTGGAAGGAAATGGCAGGCAGAAAGAGGTAAGACAGTTTAAGAACAGGATAGAAGCAGGAAGAAAAAAAGAAGCTTGGAACAGGAATAGCCTCATTCTCTTCACTATATAATGAAGTCTTGAAAAACAACCTGCTGGGTGCCTGTTATTGACGTGAAGCCTCCCTCACCATCACTGATGTGTGCCCAGAGAACTTGATGTCAGCTGTAGATGCTATCAAGGCTGCTTCACAACAAGTTCTGATCAAAGTTAGATAGCCTGGCTCCAGATCTCACTGACTTCATTTTCCATTATGGCTCACTGGGGCAGCACTTCCTTCAAATACAACGGACACGTGGTATGTTCATTTTTTAAATGAAAATGCCTAATTGTATAAGTAATCTGCATTTGAGTAACAGCTCACTCCATGAAGCATTCCATGCCACTCTGCTGCCATGGAGTGCCCCTCCAACAGTGCCCTGGTTTTTTGGATACCAAGGCACTGACTTTAGAATTACCAAAGATCTGGGTGAAGCACAGGCACATCAGTGATGTCAGTACAAGCAGCATCATAGCCCATCCTTGCCCTGCTTGGTTTCATCTTGTATTTTGGCTACTTCAGAAGCATGGAAATGGATCAGAGGGAAAAGGGGAGCCAAGCACCTCTCTCCCTGAATGAGATGTAGATGCAAAATACATTCAGAACTGCACAGGCTGTTTCACAACCACAGTTTTACAAAAAGTGACAATCTACCTTTCATTTCTCCTAAAACTTCCTTTGCCATCAACTGTAGTTCCCCCAGAACTACATATAGATGATTTAAAAAATTTTCACAGCAACAATGGAAACATTTTTACTTCTGATGTTACAAAGACAGCAGCAGTATATATATATACAAGGCAGCTGTCTCCTCCAGCTGGCTCTCAGAACAACTGCACACATTTGCACCACCTTTACAGTTACAGCAGTACCTAAGAAGATGCTCAAAAAACTGTGATTGTAGACAGTACAGCAGCTGGGAATTAAAGGACTGATCTAAAAAGGATTTTGGACTTGGAAAGTTACTTGTTAAGTGCCTTGGCAGATTTCTAGAAGTGTCTAATATCTATGCATTTCTTTAAAAGTATATTAATGTCTCATAAAGCTTAATTTTCTTATCTAGGCTTCCTCTCAGTTTTGTCTAGAATGCAGTAGAACTATTTTAAACATGTTTAGAAGGTGTTTTGAAATGTGTGTTTATATATATGCAAACTAAAGTATTGACAAAAATTCCAAATTCATTACATCCTAAGATATCAACAGCAGTTCTGGCTCTACAGAAGTATTTCACTGGCAGCCTGTCAAAGATAGTGATTCACTGATGATTCTGTTTCAATTTAGCAACTAGTATTCTTAAAATATTAGTATACAGGATATCTTACGTCAAAGCGCAAATACTGTAGTACTTCCCGTCTCTTTCATTTTGAATTCATTAAAGTGATTAAAAGGACATGAAGTTTGATGACAGACCAGTTATCCTTCCATCTGACAATACCCAGTACTCTGTCAGAATGCAGTGAAGTTTAACTGAAGTACTGGGCATTCAGCTCGTATAGGTTTGGATAACATTGACTTCCTTTAGCAACTTAACTTTCTTCTTCATGAGTTCAAGAGGGCAAGCAAACCTGCGTACTGAGTAACAACTAAATTCAAGTCTAACAGCTCCAGCAGTGTTATATTAAGTCAAAACCCAGCTCAGAAAACTCCTTGCTACATTCTCAAAATCAACACTTCAAACAATAATTGTAATTATCTCTACCTAGCTAAGGATTAGAGCTGACATTTTAGAACTTCCAGGTGTACCTCAAAGTGTAACAATACTGATCTTCTAAATTATGTTAGTCCCAAATCTCCACGCTGTATTTTTTTCTCACAATTACATTGAAGAGGTGAGTTAATGTAAGAACTTCCTCCTCCTTCTCCTCCCACATATACCCCTCTGACCAAATGCTCCCAGGCTGCAAGCATGCCTGCTACAAGAGAGGTCTGTAGACCTCTGGCCCCTCTTGGTGGGGAGGAGAGGTAAAAAGGATTTGGTGTGGGAGATCTATGCTGTGGAGTGTGGAGGAAGCTGGCTGGAGATGCCTATGACAGTGCAAGCAGCAGGGAGGGGTGGAGTAGGGCAGCACAAGCTGCAGAGCTCAGGGAACTGCACTGCCCCATTTCAGTGTCTCACTACATCACCTCCTGCCAGGTAACAGGAGCCATGGCCTTGCAAGCTCATTCCCCTCTTCCTGTTTGACCTGCTGCCTGGAGCTGCCCACTTGGTGCTCCTGCCCTTGGTTTCAGCCTGGCCTCACCTTTCACCCTTCTCCCTGAGGCCCCCTATCCCAGCAATTCACCCCATCTCCATGGGATGAATGTATCCATGGAAGAATGTATCCAGTGGGCAACTCTCAGCTGCATTGAAAATAAGGGCACCACAGGAAATGTAGCATGAAGCAGCACTTTGAAAATAATTTATGAATAAGAAGTCAGATGCACCATGAGTTCACACTCTGGACTCAGACACTACTTTCTAATGACCCTCCATTACCTAGATATTCAACACATCAGTCTAAGCCATGTGTTGCCCAGCATTGGCACGTATGCTTCCACAACATGGGATTTAGCAAACAAACTCATGGAATCCAGGAAGTGAAGTGTCTGGCTAACACTTCAAAACAACACAGATGTGTCCTCCAGTGCTGGCACAGGCAGGGGATGACACAAGAATACATCTTGTACTTCCTAGCTCTGGACTGCTCTCACTCCTGCCTTGTACTGCCCAAGAGCTTGGCTCGCAGGGAGAGTGTCAGGAGGACATGGGAGAAGCTGTTCTCGGTTTTCCACGCACACATGCTGAGCAGCTTCCAGCCTCCACCCTCTGGAGCAATCTGTCCACAAATCTTCACTGACAAACAGCACGAGAAGGGGAGGAGAGGGACACACCAGACCCTGAGCACTGTCAGGTGCTAAGCTCATATAATGAATATATGACTATTTGCACAGCTTGACCTCATTTCAATGTGAAATTCAACAAAATGTTATAAGTGTCATGAAGTCCTGTGACACCCACAGTCTGGGTTTTCTCTAACAGAACTGGCAAAATTTGTAACTTTAAAAGGTTACACTTCTACATCTATTTGATGCCTAACGTTTTGCTAAAATCTTCAAAACCAAACCTGCCTGTGTTTTTTCCTAGAGCAGCCTCAATGACTCAGGTGGGTGCGTTGAGCAGTTTCCAGGTGGGTTTTTACTCTGTCAGAGACAGACCTCTGGTGGCCACGCAGAGACCAGCACCGTGGAGTGCACAGCTCCCAGAACAGAGGGAAAACACATCCTGAAAACATAAATGGCCACCAAAACTGAGACCAGGAACAACACAAGTAAAGGAGCCATCATGGGCATATGAGCCATCAAGGCTGTCACTGCTGTGAGATGCTGAGAAGGCATTTTTATTTGACCCCAGTATACTACTGAGCTGAACTGCAGACCTGATTCCTGTCACAATGAAATACTTTGTAATTTCTTTCATTTGCACTGTGAAAATATTCAAAGTCTTTTCACTGTGAAAACACTTTAAAATACAATCTCTGTATATCAGAGAAAAACCACAGCATGGATAAAGGAAGAAATATTTAAATTTTCCTTAGCTTTCTTCCTGAATTTGTATCTGTCTGCACTTATCTTTCTAAGTTGTGCTGTATCAAACATTTCCCTTCCCCAGCACAGCAACTCCCATCACAGAATGCAACTTGGGTACTGAAGCACCTCTTCAGATTTAAGTCAGTCTTTTCAGAGACAGGGATTTGTGCAAACTTTCTACATCAATCAATCCTCTATCACAAAACCTCCAAAGAAGCATTTTCTTTTTCCAGCAAAACGCCCAAGTGTTAATTAAAAGAAAAGATCACAACAGCACTGATCCTTTGTTCCGTTACCCAGGTGTCAGCATTTTTCAAAATAAAGCATGAATCATGTAAGCTGTTAAACCAAGCTCAAAGAACCTAAAGAAAATGAAAACAAAGCATGAAATATTAAACAGCTTTTGCAAAACAAGGGGCAGCTAACAGATTTCAAAGCAAGCATATTGGTATGAAGTCAAATTCTCATCATTATAGGCTCAACATACTGCTGACTGTAACCAGCTGAAGACTCACATGGAATTGAAGGTGGTAGAATTTTCTCTTCTTTTTGTGAATCCAACAGGCAGTGTTTTTAGCTCAATATTACACCCTCGAGCTTTGTTCCTCAAGAAGTATAACTGGAAAAAAAAACACCAAAAAAATTTGAATATATAAACCCTTGAAAATTAAACAATAAAAAGCTGACAGGAATTATGAGAATATTATAGAAAAGGCCATATTTAATGAAATACTCTAAATTTTTTTAAAAAAATCCCAAATGAAAAAAAATTAACTCTGCCTAGAAACTCTCTGAAACATTTCTGTAAGTTTCTTTACTATTAAAAAAGAACATGTCAATGCCCTCCTCATAGCAGAAGTTCTTCAACATACCATGAAAGACACAGTGGGTGTAATACCACCTGGGTTACAAACCTGCTGGCACAATGGACACACAAGCACCATCCCAGCTACTGCCAAATTCTGATTTGAAGGTACCACTAATGGCATCATCCCATTAATGTGCCCAGTACCACACCCCTAAAACTGCACCTGTGCAGCATCTCCCCACCTTCAGCACACATTTCCAGGACATCACAGTGCTCAATACACACACAAAGAGAATATGATTCCAGCCAGAGAGGAAGCTGGACTCTTCTGAATTTATTCTGTCATCAATGTGAGTCCTGAGTGTAGGGCTATATTTCAAGGTATCTTCAAAAGACTAAAAAACAAAATGGCCTTGATGCCTTTTTGTGATTTAATGAGTCAAAATATTTTCGAGTAGAGTTGGTTGGGCTTTTTTGGGTTTTGTTTTTTTGTTCGTTGTTTTTAGTTGCTGAAAGTGCTTCAGCAAAAAACTCTTCTCCCTTAGAAGGCTATCTTTTATGTCATTCTTGCTTAGACTCAGTCTTTGAAGAGCTCTAGCTGTCTTCATTTGGTATATAGGGAACCACATAACAATTTTTAGGCAATTATTAAATCCATTGTTTACCTGGGAAGTGTGTACTTAAGAATTCAAAAGTTGTGGAGGTGTAAGGAAGCAAAAATTCAGACTTTCTTAACACACATCTATCATCCAACAGCAACAGTGGTGACACATAAATTTTAAAAAATGTCAGTGATCTTTTCTTCCAAGCAACTGGATGTAGCCATCAATACCATTGCTGCATAAACCTAGAGACTTCTTTTGATTTCTGGCTCTAAAATTCAGGGTCATTCATCTCTTCATAAGAGAGGTACCAGCTCTGGAATCTGGACTGGGACTACCTCAGTGGGAATTCAAAGGTAGCCAACCCTAATTCCAACAGAGCAAAAGGAGAACCAAAAACTCACAAGTCTTTTTGTTGCTGGACTATGCACGATACAATGTCGAGCAGCAGCATCAGCTGTCCTTCCCACATCTTCCAGGAAACGATAATCTGAAGGTTAAATGGAACAAAGAAAAATGTAGTGCCAGCCTAGTAAAACCAGGGAGTTTTAGAACACACACAATATGTTCTTACCACTCAGAAGGTTCAAGTCAGTAAATTCATTTACAGAGACAAACGCTGTTTTATCCCTGACTCCGTTACAGCTCAGTGCAAGCTTATGTTTCTTTACACACAACAGGCTGAAATGACAAAAAAAAGGAATTAACATGTTCAGCACATGAATGGGGGAAATAATCAAAACTATTTAATTCAGATAATAGATACCTGCATGAATATTTCATGCATCGTGGACATCTGTACTTGGCTTCTTCTTTGCTACAGGTTTCACACCTGAAAGAAGTAAAAAACACTTCTCAATAAGGGGGCATTTTTGCACCTTATTGAGCTATGGAAGTGCCTGCTCAAAAACCAGGCACTAGGCCATCCATCAGCATTTTCAGGAAAAGTTATTTTAGTGCACTTTGAAAGGAGAGAAAATACAAATATCCTGGATTAGGAAAGGTGGCAGACCAAACAACATAAGCCATGGGGAGTATCCCTAAACACACACATTACAACACTGTAGATGATTGAAAGAAAAAAACCCACATGGCAACTGAAGAGCTGGAAACATAGCAAGCCTTTATCAGCCTTAATGCTTTGTGGCCTGTGCTTTTTCTCCTCCTGCATCACCTGTACTGTGCACTGTACCAGGCTGGCTTACAATACTCCCAGCTTTAGGCACGCGGAAATTAAGTCTCATGGATTCACATAAACCCTGAACAATTCATCCCATTTTTTCACCGGAACAAAAAAAGCATGACAACACAGTCAGCCAAACAACTTCTGGCTGTCAGCAGGGCAAACTCCAAAGTCAGGGAACCTTTCAGGCAAAGTCAGGAAATATGTAAGATTTATCAACTTGACTAATAATCAATGAAAAACGTTATTCCTCTACAAATATGACCATATGTTTTTAACTAGGCTAACAAAACAGCTGCTTCTCCCACTCTTAAGAACAAGGTCTCTGTATCATCACTCTTATTTTAAATCTGACAACCAGAAAAGAGAAATGACAGCGAAGTTTTCGTGAATATACAAACGCACCATTTTCAACTCCTAGGGATAAATGCCAGCCCTAACCCACTTCTCTTCCTCTCCCCACCACGTGCTCGCTGTTTGCTGCTAGTGAGGGCCTGAAGGACATGCCCAGCAATACCATCGCCTGACGAGCTCTGTGAATTAGCAGCCCAAAGCCATTCTAAGAACCGGGGAAAAGGGTTTCAAACACTGCAAACCAGAAACGGGGAGTTATTCTGAACAGGGATTCCCCTTCCCCGCTCTGCAGGATCCCAGCGGTGCCCGCTGCCCACACCGCTCCGGCGAGGCTCTGCCCCGGGCGGCGGCAGCGCGCAGCCCCTCGCTCGCTCGGGCCTCACCCGCGCGGGGCTGCAGGGCACAGAGCCACCCGCCGAGCCCCGCGGAAGGCGCTCCCGAAGCCCGTGCGGCCGCTGCCGCCGCCGTGCCGTACCTGTGCAGGGACATCTTCCCGCCGCCGGCAGCCCGCTCGGGCACGTCCCAGTCCTCGTCCCGGTCCTGCTCCGCCATGACCGCGCCGCGGGTCCTCACGGGACAGGCGCGGCCTCTGCAGCGCCGCCTGGCGGCCGCGAGCCCCAGCACAGCCGCACGGGGCGGGATCGGACCGGACCCGGCGCGCCGAGGCCTGCGGGGCTCGGGGACCCTCGGGGATCCGGGACCGGTGCTCCAGCCAGGAAGGCTTTCCAGAGCACAGAGGAGCTTCCCGAGCCGCGCTGTGCGCCGCACACCAGCACGGTGACCAGCCAGGTGACACCGGGCTCACTCCTCACCTGTCCGTGTCCCGCCGTCTGCGTGGGATGTGCATTTCTGCCTCAGCTACGGAAATGCACATCCGAGCAGCGTTATAGGACTTTAAACTCCTTGCTTTTAAAAGAGATATTTTCTGAAATTAAGAACTTCCAAAAATAGGGCAATGAGATGAATAAAAATATTCATGAAGCAGGCGTTTTCTTAAAAATTATAATCTTGGAAAATACCCCCAACATTTGCCAAAACATCACCTCCAAAGCCAAACTCAGAGCAAATGTCAAATCATGATGTCAGTGGATTGATCTTGAAAATACAAAAAGTGAGACATTTTCTTATCCTTCTGTAATCTTGCTTTGTTTTATCAGATTTTTGTCAAAGTGGTCAAAAATGATGCTTTGATAAAAAGTGTAAGATGGGATGTGCATGTACATTACTTCATAAAAGTGAACATTGTCCCTCTGCCAGTATTCTTTGGCACAGAGCATATGCATTTCCCCTTGGGAAGGGAAACACTGCCACCTAAGGAAAGTGCCCTTCTAGAGGATTTTCATTATTTCTAAGAATGACTATACAATATGAAACAGAATAGTAAAAGACAAAGAAATAGTTTGGAAGCTTATTTTATTATATTTTGGTGGTGTGGTTTACTGCAGATGAAGACAAGTTGTTTGAACACTCCCAGGCTCCTCAAATACAGTCTGGTATCACCTTGCCGTGTACTGCTGAGCACACTTTGAATTGATAATAGATAGAGGCATATCAATATAAAGAGTGCTTTTCCTAATGGTAAAACTGTTCTTTTTTACAAAAAAAAAAAAAACCCAAACAACTTCACTGAACATTTTAGGCTTAATTTTAAAAGCCCAAAATGATCTAATAAATTTTGCAAAAAAAAAAAAAAGGAATTTCTAAGAGGATGAAATGCTGATTATAATTTAACAGTAGCCATTCAGAAGACACACTATAGTAGATCTTTTCAGAAGTTACAAAATATATACAGAATATATCATCTTAAGATGGCTTTGGCATTAGCAATGTTAACTGAAATACAGAATTTAAAAGTCAAAACTACTTTAGGTAGTTCTTCTTACAAGGATTTTCACAATGGCTGTAACAGAAACTGTTCTGACTATATGCATCATATACAATATGCTGTCTTATACACCATTTCAAAAATAGTACACAAAAATATTTTAAACAAGAAATCCACATAAATAATGTTTTCAGTTATGTGAAGTATGTGATCAACGGTTTACAGTAAGTACCTTCACAACAGAAACATATCCTGATGTAACCAGCACATACAGTCTGAAAGATAAAAAGGGACTCAAATAATCTCTGCTAAGGCCACAAGCACCCTGTGTTATGAAGAGCACCAAGGCAACGTGGACAGGAAACACAAAGAGGTAGTGTGCCATCTGTTCAGATGTGTGTGTCCACCAAGGACTGGAATAAAGCAATGGTTAAGAAAAGAAGACTTATTGTACTGTGGCATGATTCACTTTTCATACAAAAGCTATTGCACATTTAGGAGCACTAGCAGGTATTGCTCCTCAGTATCACACGTCTCCAGCTTTCCTCAGGATGGTTTTTGTGCAGTGCTGTTAAAAAGCCTGGTAAGAACACTTGATGTCCTGAAAAACTCCATGTTCAGATGCTCCATTCCCAAAAATTATGCAAGAAAGCACCAAGAAATTTATTTTTAAATACTTTAAGAAAATTGCTTTTGTATTTTCTTTCTTTTATTTTTCCAATGTCATTTCTCCTTAGGAGGAAGTCTTTTTCTTCCTGAGGTTCTTGAACCAACAACATTTGAAATTATTCTTCAGTTTCCTAGTAATTTTGCCTGCAATGGATCATTACTTTTGTATTCAATCTGTGCAGCAACTCCATGTTGATGCAACAAGAAACCTAGGACAGAAATCTTAAAGGAAGCATACGGAGCCACTTTCTATGAAGTGCTGCTGGCCTGGTTTGAGGTGAGGAAGTGCATTAACTTGAACAACTGGAAGCTGATTCGTGTCCTGAGTGTGAAAAAAGAACTGTGTCTTATGCCAGCTGCCATCTTCAATCTGGAACACACAGGAGAAGCATATCAGAGTCATATAAAAGGTGAGCTTCAAAACACAAATGAAAATTGTGCTTACAGAGTAAAAGAGAAGTAGTGCACAGAAACATTTATTCTCTCAGCAGTTCCTAAAGGAACTGTGTAATTTAACAAATGCCATTTCTGAAGCCTGAATTTTCATTTTGAGGGTAACTGCTTCTAAATTTTCCTGGAGGACCTCTCTAATTCTGTGCTGATGTCTCTGCAGTGTCTTTGTACACTCTCAAAATACATGAGACACAATGCAAACAGCAAGTACAGATACCCTGCATCACTACAATTGCTTTTACCCTTGAAGAGATGATGAATTCAGTATCTAAAGGCTGGCATATGCAGAGCTATGTAAAGAAGCAAGCTTTAAGAGATGTGAATCTAAATGATTGTTATTTATTTGCAGAAGGTTAGTAATGTCTAAACAGTACCTCTGCCTCCCTTTGATAATGTGATGCTGAAAGGTATTTACCATGCATTCATCCAGAAGCACTTTAGGTTCCAGGAGAGTATTTGCTTTGAATATTTGACCATTCCATCCTTTAAAGGTAACTGATGTCTTCTGGCCCCCTGCTGTGGTTAATGCCCACATGGGTGTGTTCAGACAATGGACTGTGATGCTGTGGGTTGCTTCTGAGCTCAGCAAATGAAGGAAGTTCATCTGCACTTTTCCAACACCGAACTCCAGCTGAATTCCGAGAGAAAAGCATTGTTAGGCTTACAGCTGGGCTGTGCTGAGTGGCTCAGCAGCACAAAGTGCCATGGACATGGCAGGGTGGTGTTCAGGCACAGGAGCATGTATACATGTTTATATACAACGGGGCCAATGCCAAAGAGCACCATCTGCATTCCTCAGGGAGATGTTAGGCCCTATTACAGGCATTACTATAAACAGAAGCTTTCACAGGACATTTTCAAAGCTTAAATATAAACATTTGCTGATGCTTACAACACTGCTGAAACACAGCTGGTCAGAAAACAGTATTTTTAAATAAGGAAACCGAAACAAATGCTTCTGTGATTCAAACAAAGATATTATCAGCAGCAGTGTTTTAACTGAAGCCACATCAGTCTGCTGTTTAGTCGTCTTAGCCCACAGGTTCTGGCCATACTGATAGTCCATTACAAATGCAAAAGTTCAGAAGTATACTTTGATTTTAGACAGAAAATAAAGTAACTCATTATGCAAGAAGAATTTCTCCAAGACTATTCCATATTCATTGATCTTCCAAATGTAGGAATGCATACATGAACTTCACAGTATTTCTGAAGTATTTGTGAAGCTATACAGAATTTCACAAACATAAATTTTCTATTCCCAAGAGTTCAAGAACTACATGTAAATAGGAGTGTGAACTAATGATGTACAGAAAACTGGTCCCTCCCTAATGTCATTTAAAAGTTCCTAAGTGTTGGAAAGCAGTAATAATTTTCATTCTTTCTATTGTAACAACCTCAGCATCTTAACACTTAGGTGTCCTAAGTGATGAGATACTAATGTAGCTTAGAAGTATTCCAGGCTTATTTTTATGCCTTGTGAAAGAAAGTATAAAGTATAAAAACAAAATAATTCTATCAGCATGGATAGATTCTCACACAGTGAGAATTACTAACATATAGAGTCTCCAGAAAATCTGTAACTTCTGTAGCAGAATAAATAAAGTCCTTCCAAAAAGATGCACAATAATGCCCCCCTGAAATCTAACTCTTTTTAATGAGTTAAGCAAATAAGCATGCATTTGTTTAGAGTTCAAGCACAGGCACAGTGTCTGTAGAAGCAATGCATACCTTTGTCACAGACAGTGGTGTTAAACATGTCTGACCACCTGCAGTGAAGTTGCAGAAAACTTCAATGGCATCAGAAGGACATCCAATATTTGGGTCAATCCAGTATTTTCCTATTAGTATATAATTCCAGACAGAAAATAAAATCAAAACACAATTACTACTAACTTGCTAAAATATTAACACTTCTTCGCAAATATTACATATATTATCACTATATCTTCACAAGAAAATGAAAGGAACATGAAAATGTTTTCACTATTAAAATTATGCTAATAACAGATACGAGAAAAATTACCATAATGAACCACTTCTGACTACAATTACACTGACAGCTTTAAATAGGAGGGGTTTTTAATTTGAAATATTGATTCAGGAACTTGTGAGATACAATGACTGACAGTGTATCTGACAGTGGTGATGTATGGTATGCAATTTTTTCATTAGGAATCTAGAATCTTGCAAGATTAGCTATACATATTTGGAAAACTTCGAATTACAAAGTTGCATTCAGTTTGAAATTTTCTGGATACATCTGTTTACTGATAGATATTATCTATCTCATATTTATATATTAGATAGTTACATTCTTCCACCTTTAAAATTCAGAAATTTTATCTTAAAGCTGAAATAAATCTATTTATGACAGGCACACCGCAAGAGAATACAATAAAAAAGAAGAAAAGCATTAAATCGATCAGTTCAGAATTTGAATGTAGAAAGCAACACTTAGAAGCAGCACCTTTGAAAGGTACCTGAGTGAAAGTGGGCACCTACCATCGGCCACTTTGGGTTCACAATGGAGCAGATCCCTGCAGATGCGTGCTGGGTTATCCCGTGTGCCAAGAGGGTTCTTGATGCTGTGCAGTAAATTGCTAAGGTAGTGGAGCGTTTTGAATATCTCTGTACTCTGATCTAGCAAAGTTACTTCAGTATTCTGGTATTTCTGCCAAGGGCCATTAGCAAATGTGTTACCACAAAGAAGTGTCACAACAACAGTACATGCAGTAAGAGTCAAATGCCAAATGGCCATTGAATAGCCAGCCAGAATCCAAGTGTTTGTATTAATGCAATCAGCCATGTAAAACAACCTAAGGGTAACATATCCCAATAGACAAATTAGGACATTTTATTAAAACTGTCAGAATGGTGACATTAAGGCAGGTTTAGGTCATGCAAATTTGTCACTATGATCTAATGACATAAAAATGTGGATACAAGGAAAAAAAGGAAAAATTTGGTGCATTTTTAAAGTAAACTTAGAGGTTTCAAATTTGAAATAGTGAAATTTACTCTTAAGCTTAACCTAAAAAAAAAAAGCAAATGATTTTGACTTCACCCACATAAGGGATTTTCATGCAACCAATGCAGCCAGACACCTATGTGTTGATTTTTTTTATCAAACCCTAAATGCTACTATTGTTATCTGTATCACTATGTGTGATAGTCAGTAAATTTTCACTACTACCAATCATCACAAAAGGTAGAAGTCTTGCTGCTTCTCTTAATTTCAACTCTATCCTGTAAATCCTAGCACGTTTCATTACATTCTATAACTTGCTATCTGTTATTAATTTAAACTAAGTCTTTGAAAAGAAACCGTTATGTCCTCAAAAAATAAAATTATAATTGCATTCCCTGTATGATAATGTAAATACATTTAAATATATACCTCCATCTGCAAGGCAGCATTTGACTCAAACAAAGCTTGAACAGCAGCATTGAGATCCACTTGTTTCTAAAAAACAGGTATTTCAGAATATAAAAACATGAACAAGAATATACAATAGTGCAGGTGGTAAATTCTTTGAACAGTGGAACAAGGAGTACATTTGAAGAGGATCCTGTTATTTTCCCTTTCAATAAAGCACTGGTTAGGGTAGGTTAGGCTTGTTACAGAATTTACCCTTGGTCCTGGCGGTCCAGGTGGTCCCTGGAAAATGGGAAAAAACACATATTAGGTGCTTCACATCTTTATATAGTACAATCAAAATGGAAAAACACAGGCAGAGTTTTTTATGCACTTACAGGTGGCCCAGGCTGGCCCTGCCGTCCCTGAGGCCCCTAGAAGAAATGGATATAGAAAGCAATAGTTACTGGATAAGAAGAAATGGATATAGAAAGCAATAGTTATACATTAGAAGAAATGGATATAGAATGCAACAGTCATACATTAAAGTCTCTGGTTTTACATTTATGTATTTATTAAATTACAAACATGTCCCAGTGTGTATAAGGAAGAAGGTGTGATATCAGCTGTGATAAAGTTGTGGATTATTAGTTACTATTGTAAAAGTACCTTGCACCATTTACCATATGAATATTCATGTTGGAATTCCTGTGTTGTCTGGTTCTTTGTTTCTCCAATTACTTCTGATATGAAGGGAACATTTTAGGTCATAGAAAGTATTAATATATAATGTGCTATACATTGTGCCAGTGTTATATGTATGCTGAGAAGATAAGTACTAGAAGGGGTAAATAATCACAAGAACATTGTAAATAATGTTATGAGTAACTGCAAAAAACTAACTGATCCATTTTAATCCATGAGTATGTGCCAGGCTTTTATCAGTTTAATTTATCAGCAGTGTCAATTTTCAGCCACAACATGTTATGTTCATTGTTTTACAGTGATATGGCAAACTTCCTCTTTATTCAAAAAGTTATGTCCTTATTTTAGTGTGTAGGATGATTGTGGAAGAGAAAGAACTGCTTTTCCCTAGCTTACAGTGCCTACAGTGCACATAAATCTGTGTTTTAGGCTGCCTTAGGATTGAACATGGACCTTTCCAATACAATAAACCCATCTGAATAATTCTTTCAAATATTTATTCAACTATTCACATTGAGTTAGAATTTGTTCTGGACATTTATTAATATGCAGTGACAATTGTGTCTCTGCTAGGTTCTTCAAGCTCTACATAGTCAAAGCTTCTTGGAGCTATTGTAACAAACAATGGCACAAATGATCACAAGGAAAATAATAGGTGGCAGTGCCTTAAGAAGAGAAAAAGAGAAGGAATGAAAGGCATGGGCTAGATCTGCACCTTAAATTACTAAAACTCTTTCAACACAGCTAAGTCAATTTAAGCAGAACATTCTTTTGTCAGTGCTGCTTGTACCAATTACTTGAGCACAATAAGCTGGTCCAACAAAGCCCTCATACGTCAGTACGGTCATGCTAGAACAAAATCTCTGCCAAAAGTGAAATAATCTGATGTGACGTGGTCACGCTGACAAACATTGTGAAACTGATCTAGTCAAATAGGAATTAAGCTGTAAATCACTTGATAAAGTAATAACAAGTGTTTCTGCTGTGAGGTTTCACAGCAAGCAAGGTCTGCGTGAGTGTCAATTCATGCTACAACTGCTGAACTCGGGTTTTGCTCAAGCTGCCAAAAGCAAGGGCAGCTGGAAATGGTTAAAGAAAGACCAGATTCAATCTAATATTAATTCATGCATATTTAAAAAAAGTATCTCAAACCAGATAGGAGCAATGTACCCAAGTCACTGAGGCTGCAAATTTATCAGTGCTTAGGTCCTGAGGCAGAGCATGGGGTGGTGCCAGGGAATGCATCTGCTGGGGTTACAGTGGCAGCTGCACAACTGGAGCATGTCTGCACATCACCTGCCCTGCCCAGGGCTCAGCTGCTGCATCATGAAGGATGGGAAAACTGGGGGCCATCCTGTAATTCCAAGCAGCAGCTCTATGCAAGGCTATGTTGATGGCTATGTTGCCTCAAATGGCTTTGAGGGAAGACCCATGTCTTGTATGTGTTCTTTGGCGAATAGAGGATATTCAAAACTGAAGCAATTTCTGGATGTTTAGGTAGATGATTTTCTGATACTTAACCAAGAAGACCTTAATAAGATAAGGTCTATGGATTGTGAGCTTTTTTATTTATTTATTTACTGTGAGCTTTTCAGCTGATAGATCCTGACCCTATTTATTTATGTTTCATCCCCTTACACTTATAGAAGGGACTGGAAGCCATCTTTTAAGTAGATATTTAATGATTAACTTCTTTATAAAAGATGTTAATCATTAATGTTGGCAAAAGAAAATAGAAGAACAAGTAATTTTAGCATATAGTATAGTATGGATAGTAGTATGGATATCCCTGTGGGTTCTGTGTGAAGTAACTAGCTGTCATTACTTTTCTGAGTTTGATTATTGCCCAGCTTGAAATTTCTTTGAGATCCTATTATGATTAAATATGCATACAATATTGTTGTTATTCATTATTAGAAAACTGTTCCGAGTTTACACAGATTACATTCATTATTTTGGCATAGTTCCTCAGCTGTTGCAAATCAATTGGGTTTCACAGAGCTGTACTGTTGTATGCCAGCTGGGAAGGCTGACTCCACGTTTAATTAATCGGGTCAGGTGTTCAGGTGCTGTTAGACTGCTCCAGGATACCTTCAGTCTCATGTGAATATATCACTGGCCTGTCTGATCATGCTTGGCCAAGTATGTTTAGAATAAAATGAAAGAGAAAGTGTGAAAAACAATCTTGAGAAACAAATTTGACATTGTAAGGATATATTTGTTTATCTTGGTTCAGGACTTGATTATTCAAAAACCAAATCAAGGAAAGGTAAAAAGTCTTCAACAGTTTGTCCCTTAATAACCATTGCTCTTGGATGAATAGATGTCCTTGTTCTGAATGCTGAGATTTAGACATTCCAGTATATTTTTCAGATGACTGAATGTTTCAGTTAATGTTCTGTGTTCTTGGCATATGTCACCTTTTAAAGACTCAAGAAGTCTTGGGACAAGAGCGGTTCAATTTTATAGTGGTTTCTGAGATAGAACTGAATGTTTTAAAAATAAAAACCTGCACCGTTCCAATGAGTTTAAGGTATTTTGCAAAAGAGGAATGTCATTTGTCTTGATCCACTGTCTCCTTGCCAGTGAAACCCATGGGAAAAAAAGGGGATAAATAGTGAATGCTATTTGTGAACTACTTTGTGGAATATCACATTTCTTAAATGCATTAAACTTCAGAGAGCTATAGCAATTATCTTTACAAATCTTTGTGCAGTATCATTATATTTTAAAGATTTTTAAAGATAATTGCTATAGCTCTCCGAAGGGATTTTACCAATGTTCATTCTTTCTGCTGCAGAGCAGAAAAATAAGGCTAAATTACACTTTTCATGAACTAAGTTAATTGCTAAATGTTTTACTGGAATGTACTGGATTACTTTTACAAATCTACTTAACTTAACCTTTGGTCGCATTAGAATTTAAGTGAGAAAAATGTAATTCCAGTCCATGAAAACAAAAGCAGAGACTAAACCAGTTAGTTTCAGTGTGTTCTTAATTCTTTAATCTCTCCATTTGATTGAACAGAAGTTCAAAGGCCAAAATCCCAAACTTTTACTAATGCTGAGAGGCCCTGGCTTTACATACAATAGTACATACACTTAACTATGAAAGCATGAGCAATCCCAAGGACATTCATATTTTCTAAGAATTTTTAAATTCTTGAGGAGTGTATTTTTAACAAAGAATGTGTGCTTTACCACTGGCCTCAATAAGAAGACATGATTTTGTATTCCGTGTCTTTCTGGGGATAAAAGGACATTTCTTGCTAGTACTGAACTCTGTAACCCTGACAGACTGAAAAATCTAACTAAATATACTACAAAAAGGTTAAAATCTATGTGATTCTAGGAAGAATGCCAATATAAATTTTAAAGGTATAAATTAAAGCTCAGAATACACAGTGGGATGAAAAAAAATTTGGTCTCCTTTGTATGTGATAGTAGTTGGAAATAAATCCCTTTCTTGGGGGAAAGTAATGTCACTGTATATGACTTAAAATTAAACATTCTTCTTCTGAAGACAGCATTACTAGATTAACTCATCATGATGAATTCAAGAACTTATTTAGGAAATAACTTCTTAAACACCAGCACCAATAATGGAAACAGATGTTTCTTGTTCACCATTCTGGATGTTTTTTTAAGGATTATTCTTGGATCTTTTTTTATAAGTGTCAGCATTTTTAGCTCTATGCTGTCATAACAATTCTTATGAACAAACAGTAGAAAAAGACAGCTAAGATGGATAACAGCAAATTGAGAAAACAGCTTTCCTCTTATTCTGAGATAGCAATTGCCTCTGGAGCATTAGAATCAAATAGGGGAGTTCTCCAAGACACAGAAAGGAAGCTTCTTTCCAAGCTTTAGCTCTTTAAAATGTTTTGAATATTTTAGATTCATTTTTCAAAATTTTATAAGGCAGTTTGAATTTTTGGAGGTGGCTGCTAAAAGCAAAATACAATACGTGAAACTAAATAATTTTAAGTGAGATGGGGTGAAAGGCAGGGTAAGAGAAACAGGAACAGGATCACATCTGCTAGTTCTGGAAAATGAACTAATTATACACCTGTCATAGAAGGTAATATAGTTATCAACTTTGTGTTCATAAATTTGCTGCAAATATGATAACTTAATGACTTTTCACATAGCCATAATTAATTGGAGACTTTACTGGCTCTAACAAAATTTAATATTAAATCAAACATTCACGAATGTAGAATGACTCTTGCTGAAAAATGGAACAGCAAATTCATAACCCATCAGTGCTGCCCACAGTTCCTACAGCTGGAATGCATTGCATGGACACCCACCGGCAGGTCTGGGCTTCTCCTGAGCTTCTCCCTTTCTAGACAAGGAGATCCAGAGCTATGACCATGTGCATGCTGTGAGCCTCAGCAAATACGACTGAAGATTTTCCTTTTAGATCTGAACATGGACAGATTGCAGTATGACCAGGGCCCAGCAGCTCACATCCACTGGGCATATCTGCTTAAGTCAACTTGAACAAGAAGGTCACACTTCTAACCCAGGCTACCAGCTTTCCTGGGCAGTGCTCTCCAGGAGCACAACACGACTGCCTGGCATGCAGAGCATGTTCAACCTAATGCAGAAATAGATTTTACACAGCCAAAAGAATGAAAGCACAAAAGTCGTTTCATCTTACCATTTCACCCCTTGTGCCCTTTTCACCTCTTGGTCCCTGTGAAAGAGAGCAGCTGTTAATCTGATATGCTTTCTAGTTGCCTAGGACTGAAATAAGCAGATTAATATCCATGAGAATTATACTGCTCACATGAAAAGTCCAGTCTCATCTGTGGAAGTATTTACAGCTCTGGGGGTTTAATTTTCCTGTAGCACTAGAAATTGAAATTAGTTGAAAACACCTTGTGATTCCTACATGTGGAAAGCTGTGTTCTTCAGCTTGTGAGTATGTTTACTCTCAGTAATTTTAACTGCTGGCTGTTGATCAGCTGTGTTCTCCACAATTTCATCCACATTCAACATCTTTGGAGAACAAAACTCAATACTCTCCATCACTGAAGAAATCCATTTATCACATATATATTTTTATTATATTATAAGTTCTACTCTCATAACCAGATTAGACACTATTTTCCTGTCACCATTTTGGCTGGTTTTGCACTTGAATTGTGTTCCCAAGGATGGCAAAAATCTTAAAGTTCTTCTCTGGAAAAATTTTGCATCTTAATGGCTGCATTTCATAACACATAGAAGTAATCTTCAATTAAAATGCTTTCTTGATGATAATGGCAAACATTTACATTCAATATGAAGTCCATTAAAAGCCTTCAAACAAATGCACACAACTGTAAAGTTTTTCTCCTCAATGCAATTGAAAAGAATGGAGCAAGACAAAGTACTGATTTTTCCAACAAGTGGAAAGACATTCCCCTTCTTCTATTTCCCTTGTAAATATTTGCATTTATTACTTTTATTGCATATTTACTATTTTTATGATTATTCTGAATTTTAGACATCCTCATTTATTCCAAGTCTACTTGATCAGGTAGAGGAACATTCATGGTACAAAGAGTTTCTAAAACTGCCTTACATGGTTGGGTGGTCTGGAGACATGAGCCAAGGGGTTCTCTTGCAAAACCAATTTGGCTCTGGTACCATGAGTGTAATAAGAGATGGAAACAGGGATGAGGGCAGAGCTCCCCCAGTGCAGGGAGCCTGGGATGCACTGGAAGCTTCAGAGAGGCCACAATGATGTTTGAAGTGTAACAGGGACCTCATCAGCACCTGGAACAGCCTTACAAGGGCTCACAGGCACTCCCAGAGTGTCTGGAGGGGTACTCTGGACTGTTCAGCCCACAAGAAATAAAAAATATTGAAACTGAATGTGGATATTCTGTAGATATATCTCAGACCAAAGGCTGAGAAAGAATACCCAGGTGGTAATTCCTGTGTGCTGTTTTACACCTTGGCTTGCCACTGCCCCTGTACACACGCTGTCTGCAGGCTGTACTTAGGCAGAATGCCATTGCAATTACTTTCTTGTCACTGGTTTCAGTCATTTTTTTCTTGTTTGTACTACAAATGCTGGAGTCAGATATATTAACTTAACAGCGTGGTATAACAAATACCATGGTATAACAAGGTCCTGTTAGTTGCTACTTGCAAACAGAAAAATAAGAAGGTTGCTAGTTGAAAAACAAGATGATTAAACCAAAGGGTAATGAAATAAACAAATTATGCAAAAGTGAAGGGAAACTTACAGGCCTGCCAGTTGGGCCTGCTATGCCTTCTTGACCAACCGGGCCAATATATCCCTGTAAACAAGCAAAGAATTTATTAGTTCACCACGTTTCCAAAATGAAGAAAATCCGCATGACATGTCCTAATTTAAAGTCGCTCAGCACACTGACCTATCAAATATCCAGAAGATCATGGTGGTACTCTCTAAATATTGAGTGCACATTGCAACAAAATCAGTAAAGTAAATATTTTAGTAATTTGTAATACTTATGCTTGGAAAGCCCCCACACATTCTTTAACGTGAAAAGTGATGCACTAAAAACAGTGGAAACTTAAGTACTCTGATTACAAAAGACCACATATTTATTGAGCTACAACCAACTCTACCCTGAGTTATATTATTGCCCACAAGGACTCTTGTATGGCTGCCAGTAAGTGCTGCTAAAATGCCACTTTTCAGTTCCATTTCACTTAGAGCAAACTGCTTGTGTCCAGTGTTTATCTCATATAGGAATGTTTAGAAAAATAAAGTAGCTATTAGAACAGTCCCCTAAAGCTGTTGCTCTGCATCTGGTTAACTGAACAATTCAGTTCTGTGATGGCAAAGTGGCAGTGAGAGAACATGTTGTAGCAAGGCCTCCCATGCTTCAGCCTTTCACACTGGTGCCACACTGGATGCAAAAAATGCTAATGATGTTTCCATGGTTTTGGGTGAGCAGCAAAGCAGAATATCATGAAGAATGAGCTAGTGAAGGTTAGGAACATTTTAGATAAAATGAAAATCTTCACTAAAAAAAGACTACCTATTAATCAATAATGCCTGAGCACCGCTATGTCTTACTGCAGGCAAAGTTTGATCCCTATTTTCTTTTGCTGTAGAACACAGTTACACAATGAGCAGTTTTGCCAGTAAGAAGAATGTTCAATAGACAAAGAAATACAAGGCCATAAGATTACACTAGCAGATACACACTTAGTCAGCAGAGCCTGCTTTTTTTCTTTCAAGATTAAGGGCCCAGCTCTGTTTGTGGGTCTGTGTGCATGATGTAACCAGAGCAGTGTTGCTTCTAGACTCAGACAGAAAGGTTTGGGTAGAGGCTTCTGGCCTTGTTAATAAGAAAAAGGATTATTTTCTATGTTAAAAGCATGTGCCACTTTCAAACCAGCCTAACAATCTCTTTCATGCAGTGAAACACTTACAACTTGGCCTTTTGGACCTTTTGGGCCCAGAATTCCAACTAAGCCAATGTCCCCTGCAGGGCCCTGAAAATGCAAAGGAACAGTTTAATCCAACATGGACATTAGCTATCCACCTGTTTCACACTCTTGCAATCAGTGAAAGGAAGATAAGTTCTAAGAGCAGTAAGAGTGAAAACACCAAGTGCACTGACCCAGAATGTTTGTCCTTAGACAGGGAGCACACAGTTCTGCCTATCATGTTCCAACAATCCAGAGATATTTTGAACAAATTAGTGTTAAAGCTGATTAATTCTATGCTTTCATAATGTTCTCACTCTGTAAATAGCTTACAATCTAAGAGAAAAGAATGAGCACATACTTTTGGACCTGGGAATCCTTGAAACCCCATTAAACCTTGATCTCCATCTTCTCCCTGCAACAGAAGCAGGCATCCTTAGCATTACTTCACCTTGCTAGCTCTTGGACTACTTGTTTTGCATCAACCACTATGATTACATACAATCTGTCCTTTCAGCCCAGGCTCTCCTGCTGCTCCTTGGTCACCTGCTGATCCTGGAAGGCCTCTTCTGCCTCGCTTTCCTGGATGACCTAGAAGGCCGTTCTCACCCTGCCAATAAGAAGAAAATATATATTTGAATAGAATTATGGAAGTTGCAGATGCAAATACAGGTTTCCTGTCAGAAGCATGGAACTTGCTTTCTCCTTAAGAAATACACTTACTGCATTTATTTTATTTCCTGCAGGAAAATAATTAAGCATACACTAAAATGCAAAAGCAGTGACTTGACTGCTCCTTGACTTGGAAATACAAAAACCATACATGTTGGATCAATTCTAGTATGGTATCTCTCAGTGTAATCAGTAAAATTCACAAAATTAAATACAGAACAGACAGTGAAAAGTGAATTTTAAAAATAATCCTCTGAGCAAGACAGCGTACTTGTTGAAGTCCCTGCTGTTAGACTAAAAATCCACATTGATTCAAATGGAAACTAGACAAGTTCCTGCAAGAGAAATCCTCTGAGGACTATCAAATACACTGAAGACATGTCTAGCTCAGGAGGTTATTGAGGTGCAATAAAGGCTGTGAATATACAGGTATCATGCTTTGTGCTTATGCCCTTTCCCAGGTTTTACCTTTGTGTTATTGTCTTCAGTCAGTATATTCATTATTTATGCTAACTCTGTAGTATATGTGGCAACAGTTTGCCCTCAACTCATCTATTCCTTGCCTTTCTCAGATTGCAAGCACTTCTGAGCAGGAACTACCTCCTACAGCTCATTGCCTAGGAAAAGAAGTAAAATTCAGACTGGAGGCAGTGGCAATAAACACTGCAAATAATGAATATAGTTTATACTAAATAAAATGATAAAAATACATTATTTCCAGTTTCCAAGTAACTTAAGGTTTTAAAGAACAGCTTACCAATAAAATCTCACAAAGAAAAAGTTTAGATAAAAATCATTATTTTAGATGAAAAAATTCTATTCTAAATAAAGAAAAGTCTATTCAAAATGAAGGAAATTATCTGTAATTGTTACTTGTTTTCTTGTTTTAAAATTGAAATGAATCTAATTTATATGAGGATATGCTGATATCAGGTACCTGAAACTGGAAAATGGAGTACACTCAGATTTCTTTCTTTCTGAAAGGGCTAAAAAAAACCAATTTAAGTCCTGTGATAAATGATATACTTACTAGCCCCCAAACCTGAAACTTAGGCTTGAAGTTGTGGTAATTCTCTGCTATTAGATTGCTTAGATGCTTAAATCATCCCGACTGTTCTAGTAGCTAGAAATAAGTTAAGAAATAAGCCAGGAAACATCTGACCCTAAAGCTGGAGTGAACAAATACAAAGTGTTTTGATGGCTTCTGGAGTTGGGAATAGCATTCAGATGGATGAGACCTCTATTTTCAAGTTACAGTTTTGTTGTAAACACAACTTGTAATCTTAGCCTTCAAATAAGGCTTGATGTCTTTTACTCACATGATTAACAGCAGTGTGGTGGTTCCACAGCCACCAAAAGCAGCATGAAGAACAAACAGTATCAGCAAAACTGTAATTAAACAACCAGATCCCATGTATGTACCTACCTTTAGTCCAGGTGCTCCCATGGGCCCTGGCATGCCTGGCAATCCCTTGGGACCTCGAGCTCCAGGATAACCTGCTAGACCTGGCAAGCCTGAGTTTCCTTTGTTGCCCTTAACAAATTGAAAATAATGGTTTACAATGAGAACAGCCAAGCATGTTTTTCATTCTATGCTGAAACAGGCAAATTACATAGAATCAGCCAAAAACACTTAATGCTGTCTGTATGTATGGACACACAATGGTAGTACAACAAAATATATAGAAAGAACAATGAACAGCAGTATCATGTGGATTTCTGCTAATATTCCAAAAGTAAAAGGCTGAAAATTGTTTGAACTTCTCAGTATTCATCCTTCAAGAAGAAATAACTCCACATGAAACAGAATGAGACTACCTTCCCAAAGAAATATTCAAAATTCAACATGTTTACTTCTAAGGAACAGGCATGCTGGTAATACTAGTATGGTTGTGTGCACTCTGTAAAGACTCACACACAATAACATTACCAGATGAAGAAAGACCAGAACATTTGTTATGAAATTATATGAGAACATCAACCTATCAACAAAAGGAACTATTTTAAATGAAAAAAACCTGTTAGTGAGTACGTGGAGTTCAGCCACTTTTGACATGCTAAAAAATGGAAATTTGCTACCATACAAATGAATATTTCTGTGGTGTAATTTAATAGAAATATAGGCATATATAAATCTTCCTTATTTCCTATGACATTCAGTTAAGCACTCATAGAAATAAAAAAGGTTGTATAAAACATGATTTTTGCATTAAATGTCATTTTTTTGGGCTTTTGGATATGGTGATGTGGCTTATAGATTGATGGACTGATAAACTTACATAGCAAAAGTTCTGTTCTTTTTACTCATTGTGGCAAAAATCAGTTATAAACCTCTCTTTATACAAACTGTAATGGAGTTGTCTTTACCATGACTGTATGACATTTTTGGTGGAAAGGCAAAAATGCAAAAATCCTTTGGGGTGATTCTCCTAAATCCAGCTCCAAAGAATTTTAAGAACTTGGAAGAGGTTCATGACCTGAGAGTGGAGAAGCTTGAGTAGGGTGCACCTGCCCCCTACGGGTAACTTGTTTAATTTTCTCTTTGCTCAACCAGATTGGAAATTCATACCTGAAACAACAATGCCTCATCCACCACCTTGGCTAATTCCTAACTCCAAATCTACCTTGGTAATCTTTTAGAACAATTACTGGTCCATCTGGGGAGAATACTGAGAAATTCATACTGGAAATGACAATGGTCAGACTTTCAATTATGAGAACTACTCAAGGAATCTTGTCCCCCTGTCTGGAGGGACTAATTGAAGATCTGTGTCACTGCTCCCAGTGGCAGCAGGTCACCACCTTTGGCCCCCAGCAAAGAACAGTCAGACAAAAAACCCATTTCCAAGAATGCTTTTAGATACCTCACATACCTAATACTCTATTTCACTGGCTTTGGACAAAGCTTCATAATTATTTAGGTGGAGAGACATAGGTTACAAATACAGAGTCAATAAGGAAATGTGGGATTATCTCAGACCCTAAGAGGAAATAGTCTCAGGTTAATTTTCAGGACCAGAATTGTGCAGTCTCTCTAAGAAATGACTTTCATTTAGCTGTAGTTACTACTGTCATATTCCAATGAAACTGTTCTCACAGCACACTTCCCTTATGCTAACTTTATATCTTGGCTGGAATATTAGGAGCAAAACAGAAAAAAAAAAAAAAGGGTCTAATTTCCATATACTCAAGGAACAGAGAGTGGTCGCTTCCTTTAAAATACCTTAACCCTGGAAAATTCTGTAAAATGCAAAATGACACAGAGGAAATGTGGAAATCAACTTACCTTAGGGCCAGGTTTCCCTGACAGCCCAGTCTTTCCAGGGTTCCCAGGACTGCCCTCTGGTCCAGGGTACCCAACTGCTCCTTTCTGCCCTGGTGCCCCTGGTTTTCCCTTGAAAAAAAATCAAATCAAATATAGCACTGTTTGCTCTTTTCATCTTCACCCTCCCATAACTGGATTTCAGTCACAGTATTTCCTAAATCCTACATTACAACAGACCCAGTGATATGAATGAATAGTTGCAGAGGGAGCTCTGAGTTCGGATGTTTGCTTTAGAATTCTACTGGTTTAACCTTAGACTTGCCCTGCCATGGGATCTGAGCAACTTGATGTGAAATCATGGGACTGATTTGTGTGCCAGCCTGGAAGATGCCTGAGTGTGTCAATTCTTAAACTGAAGTGAGGAATCCTGATAAAGTCATCTATTTATCCCTGGAAAAAAACCCAACCATACACCTCTTTATCTTTTATTTTACTAAATGCTCAGTACTGGCCTTTCACAAATTTATGCTGTTCAAATTTGAACATATCAAAAATACAAATTTGTAATATGGCAAGTTTGTGGTAACGGGTGCTATACTTGCACAAAAAAGGCCTCATTTGGGATGTGATTTGAAACTTCCTCAAGTTCTAGTTTTACTGTCTCCTCATTTCTCTGTATGTCCCACTTTCCTTTTTCTCCTTTGCCTGCTGAATGATCCCTGCAGCTCTCCAAAAGAAAATGCTGAGTATTTCCAAATGACACACAGTTCCTTGTCTTCAAAAGGCTCCTCTTGCACTCTGCCCAGCAGGTACAAGCTCTGTGCAACAGCTGCTTTTCTCCAGTTACTGACAATGTTTTGATGTGAGGTAGTAAAAGTTATTTACAATATGTGCTTGTGTGGCATTATTTATTAGGAGACCAAAATAACCTTGATGCATTTTGTTCTTCATTATGTTTACAGGACACCTACTGCTTCCTGCTCTGGTTTCTCCGTCAGGGAGAAGGGCATGCAAGTCAGCTCCTCTGCAGTAACTCAAGAAAAAACATTAAAAATTTCAGCTCAGGGCAAGCAAGAGAAATAAATAAACCTCAAGGCATTTACCACATGTATCCATCATGGACATATGGATCCAAACTTCTGCAGGCTGCAGTGGATCAAAGAACTGATGGGGTCAGAAGTGAACACAAGTACAGTTCTGTGCAATATAATGTGGTAACTTCCAAATGGACTCCACAAATGAGCCAATTAAATAACTTCACAAGTGGGAAGGACCTTATTGTTAGTTGCACATCACTTCCATATGCTGAGTAACTGACTATAATTCAGTATAATTTAACAAAATTTCAAAAATCATTAATTTTCAAAAATGACAGGGGTTCCTTTACACTTCCTGGATAATAAAAAGGCTCTTTAGAGTGAACACAAGACTTTCTGGTAACCCTGACACAATGCAATTCTGGTTTTATTAGTTAGTATTTTCTTTGTTTTATTATTTCAAAATAGGCTGTAGAATTTTGTTACTTACAGGAATTCCAGCTTTGCCTGCTTGACCTGTTGCTCCTTTCTTCCCTGTGGGTCCCTAGAAGTTAAAATATTTGTGAACTGACAAATGTCATAAATTCAATCCCCTAAGAAGAGCTGGGGATTGTTCCCCTCTAGTATTCATGTTCACATTGCCTGGCTTTGGACCAGTTTATTCACATTTCAGGAGACAGCAGAAAGTTTTTAAAGTAAAAGCAAATACATTTTTGGCAGAATTGTGCATGTTTTTTTCCCTGTTGTGAACCAGTTTTTAAAACTTTTCCAACAATAATCATAAAATGTTTTTCATCATGAATCTGGTAATTTCCCCTGTATCAGCCCCCCCTCTGTGATGAAGTGCACTTTTATTGCATTTCCTCTACTCAAAAGGGAAGTCATGAAAAGTAGGCAATGTAAATGCACTGAATGTCTGTGGAAGAAAATACTAGAAAGCAATAGTGTCACATCCCACAGATGTGAACATTTGTTTTTATCTAAGACCTACACAAAAGATAAAATTTGCTTAAAACCAGAATTATTTTCATCTTAACTGAACTAGAAATTGGTAGTGTAAGAAAACTAGTGTAGTAGTGGTAGTGTAAGAGATACTGAGCAGATAACATTCTTGTAAGTGGTTTAGTGGCACAGGACGTCATGCACCACGGAAGAAAAGCTCAGAATGGTCAAAAGCTTTTCAGAGAACTTTGTTATAGGATAGTCTGCACAGAATAGAAAGATTTATAGCATCAATTTTATCCTACCTCTAAAAGATGCAACTGCTGAAGAGCAGGAACAAGTATAACACTTTTTAGCATAGAACAACAAGTAGAAAAAGTTTTCCAAGATTTTCTAGACTAGCTATTTCAAAAACACTTCTTAAAGGTTATGCTATCAGTACCATGCTGCAGTGGCACAACATGCAATAAAGTGGAAAAGCCTGGGTTATTTAAGTGTAAATGTTTTATAATTATGCAAATATGACAAAACCAGCAAAATGTTGTTCTACTGTCAATTTAACACCTTTTTTGTTAAGAATGGCATAAAGCCCACAAGTCAGAACTGGAATGTGCATATTCAAACAACTTGATATTGTTTTCATTAAGATTTCTGGATGCATGTAAAGAAAACCCAGCTGATTCAGTGCTGCAGTTGGTGGGATTAGCTTTGCAAGGCTTGCTATAGCAGCACCAGTAGTGGCACTGCAGGTAAGGCTCTGTCACTGCTCCCAGTGTTAACACTTCTGTGGAAATCTTTAAGCTCTTATGGGCAGCTCCATGCTGGGTATTGGTTCCACATTTGTAAATGGCAATATTGATCTGAGGGGCATTTGCAAGACAAAGAAAACATTTCTTCAAGAGGAACTGCTGATTTTGTCCTGGGATGTGAGCAGTGTGTAAGAGCAATATATCCAAGTTCATAGCTGGAGCACATGTTCACAATGTCTCCACATCATGTTTCCTTTCTGTTGCTTCAGTCAATTCCTGTCTACTACAGATTCTTGTAGCTACGTACAAAATTTTTAAACTCTAACAGAGTTGGTTCATGGAACTTCTCAGACAAAATATCTCATTTAAATTCCAATGGTAATTGGTATTTTAAGAAATCTTTTAGCCTAATGCTTTTGAAATCTCAAAAGCCAATGACATTCAGTTCATGGAATAACATAAACACTTTGGCAATTTTCAACACACCACCAAGATGAGCTAATACTTCTAAAGAGAAAGATATGGACTTTGATCTTTGTCATGACTTGCTCTGTCATTATTGCTCTATATTCTGTAGCAAATTCCTTATTCCCAGGTCTCTGAGAACTCAGTGCAGTGCAGTACCAGGAGGCTTCATTTACAGATCAGAGAAGCAAAATCCCAGTTGGCCCCCAGAGCTACTTGAACACAAGAAACTCCACTTTAGGGGATAATTAAATATCACTCAAATGTTTCCAAAAGAACTTCTCATAATGCTTGATATCACTCCAAAGTAAAACTACTTACCTATCAAATAACACCTATTTACTAACCAAGATCATTATGCAATTTTCCACTTTATATTTCTTTTTGTCCCTGCAGGTATGAAAAGGAAACCCAAACACTCAGTTTTAGCCTTATGGAACAGTTTTCCAAGGACAGCCAGTGAACAACAAAACCCTACAAATTCCAGGTAAGTGCAGTTTTGGTTTACTTTTTCGTACTTACTTCTGAACCTCTTTCTCCTTTTAGTCCTTGCTCTCCCAATTCACCTGGCTCTCCCTTTGAAAAGAACATACATTAAATAAATTCCAGGAAACATCTGAATGCAAATGAAAACATATTTTCAACAGTCAATAGAGAAATCTCCCTTGTTTGAAATACTTACTGGAGGTCCTTGTTGTCCAATAGGTCCTCTAAGCCCTGGAAGACCTGTATGACCCTGGGAAAGAGAAAATATAACATATTGCAGTACAGTAACTTGGGCTGCCATGCTCAGTGAGCTGCAGAATTCCTTGTAAAGCCCATCCTGGGAGGTGTCAGGTGGACCCAGATTCATTGACATAACCTACACAAAGTATGGTGAGATCTCCAAGATCAAACTCTACAGAGCTGTCATTCTTTACATTCTCTACTCCAAGCTGCAAGTGGGAATTACATATTGTTTAAACATTTCTGCACTTCTGTAAGCATAGATTTGGTTCATGCATTTATTAATATGTCTGTCTGTATTACTTTGTAATTTGGATATTCCCTGTCACGGACTGTCTCTCTTGTATTTGAGTGAACTGCATTGGTGATGAGCATGAGTTACCTTCCAATTTTTATGCGCTGAAAGACTGAATATAATTAATGAATTATATTTTAAATAAGTAGTGCTTAAATTTCAGAGAAAAATGTTAACTAATACAGTATTACAGAAACACAGAACTGTTTAAGTTAAAAGTGGCATTTTGAGATAATTTATGGCCTCTTTCTCAAGCAAGGCCAGCTAGAAATTATTATCCAGGACCCTGTTTAGTCAAGTTTCCAGTATTTCCACAGACAGAGACTCCACAACCTCTCTGGGCAGCCTGTTCTGGTGCTCAGTCATCCTCACAGCAAAAAAACCAAAAAAACCCCCCAAAACCAAACAAACAAAAAAAAATCACCAAAAAAACATTTCAAAAGGAATTTCATGTGTTTCAGTTTTTGCCCTTTGCCTCCTGTCCTGTCACTGGACACTACAGAGACAAGTCTGTCTACCTCATCTTCATGTCCTCCCATCAGGTACTTGTACACACTAAGGTCACTGGAGCCTCCTCCAGCTGAGGAGCTGCAGCTCCCATGTCCCCACAGGGAAGATGCTCCAGGGTGTCCAGGGGTGCAGCAGTGCAAAGAGGAGCAGCACAGCATCCCTGCACAGCTGTGAGGGAAGATGACACTGCTGCTGCATTACTCCATATGTCTGCAGAGCCTAGCAAGCTCAAATAAAAAGATAAAACCCAAGAGGTATTACCTTGTAGCCCTCATCACCAGGCTCTCCTCTATCTCCACGTTCACCACTTCGACCCTGGAGAGCAAACCAGGGAGCAAACTGTAACAGCTGAACTGAATACAATGCTGCAGTGAAATATGAACAGAAAGCTGGGATTTCTCTTAAACTATCCCCTGAGAGGAAACTGAGGAATACAAACATAAAGGGTAGCTTGGATAAAGGAATAAACATTATATTTTTCTAAACAGAATGCATTGCAGTCACACAGTACCCACAGTCTAAAATTTTTTGTAACTGAAGACTAGAAGCTAAAAGATTAATATTAGATGGTGCTTAATGAAACAGGAGGGAGAACTGACCTCAGTGGAACTTCCCCAGATTTATACTTATATATAAAACATACATACATACATACACATACATATATATATATATATGTATGTATGTATAAATGTATAAACTTAGAATCTGAATGGATAAATGAAGTGACTCTGGTTTCAAGAAAGACATGCAAGGAAAACTCTCTTATGTCTTCTGTAAGACATATCCATTAAAAATTGGATTCTTTTCTGAAATGACTTGCTGTAGTCAAAATCTGCTTTAATTTTGAAGTTTGTACTAATAATTTTGACAGATTCATAAATGCTGCAGATACACTCCACATATGAATTCAGTACAAAAATGGTTACAAAATGCAGTTCTCTAAATCAGCTGAATTAGTTTGCAGTGATAATGAAATAAGTAAAAATATATTTTTGATTAGTAAAGCAATCAAGTCTAACTCTGGGTAAACAGGGTAAAATTCTGTTCTAAAATGTGCTGATCTAAACACAGACTAATGGCATTAATGTCATTAAATGGAGGGCACAGATGTTTAAGCAGGAAAGAGCACACAACAGCATTTTCATTAAAGGACCATCATTCTATATTTTTGTTCTGATTCCTCAGACAATGATATAAAGCTCCAGAAACAAATGCATTTGCTCTTGTCTTGAGATGCACTAGTATAATTTTTTTGAGAAAGAAAGACCTACTGGTTCACCTATGGGCCCAGGTAGTCCAGGGACTGTATTGTCTTCGCCTGGGTAACCCTAAAGCAAAGAAAAGTATTAAAAAATGTTAACTTGGAAGTTCATCTTCATCTACTATGCACATAAGTTCAAATGCTAATAAAAAGCAGAGAAGATGTTGTATAGATGCTAAAAGTGAGTATAATGCTTATGGTTTAATATCATGAATATGGTGATTCCATTTTAACAGTCACCTGAATGTCCCAAAGACATTAAGGACTAAAAAACCCTAAATATTTGCTTTATTCTCAAAAGCAGCTATAATAAAAAAAAATTATTAACTGAACAATATCTATATAATTGTCTTTATTTAATGAAAAAAAGGATAAACAGGATATTTGACAAGGGGAAAAAAGAAAATTTCTTCCACTATTTTGAGAAGTACATTTAACAGAAAGAAAAACAAGAGTACAGAAGACTCCAACATTAAGTCTGAAGTTGATTAAAATTTAAATATGAAATAACTGCCATCCAAGTTAATAAACAAAAACTTCTTTATTCCAGATGATACCTAGCAATAGTAATGCAAAGAGAATCACAATTTAAATATGATTAAGAACTTCCACAGTGCAACGAAGTGGTTTTTCAGAAGTGACCCAGCAACCGAAACACCTAGCTGTCAACAAATCAGTTTTCAGTTTTTGTTTCTTAAATTGTATCAAAACCTATTTACAACACCAGCCACTCAACGCCTATTCAGAGTATTCATTGCAAAACTTGCTCCAGGTTGTAGCTCTGTGTCAAGGGCAGCTCCAATCCAACCTCCATGAAGTGAATCCATGTACCTGCCCTCTTGGGGTCACAAGGGTTTCAGTGAGCATACAAATCTGTTTTCAGGATTTGAGACGTGAGAGAAAAACAATAAATTTGACACTAAAATAGCAGTACTGAGGCCACATCCTGTCCCTAACATTTTATATCAACCACAGACATTTGTCCATCCTAGCTGGACTTTCAGGCAGATCTGTGGGTGTACTCACAGCTCAGAGTTAAGTAAATATTTAGCTGGTTCTGCACTGATTATTTTTGTCAGCAGTGCTTGCTGAGGGCAGTGGGGCTGTCTGATACAATAGACTGTGTTCTGTACAATGGGTACCTTGTGCTTTAAAACCTCAAACATTTTAACAGTATAATTTTGGACTCCAGCTCTGAATGACCCATTTCCTCACTTTGCATTTCTTTTTCCTAGTCTTTGACAACACTAACAAATACTGCAAATGGTGGCTTTTGCTGCTTGCTGTGGAAAACAGTGGGCGTGCAGTAACATTTCCTCCCTTTGTAACTTCACAAAACACATCAGTGAAACCCATGTTCATACCTTTTCTCCTTTGGGGCCTGGGGGCCCTGAGGGCCCTGGAGGACCCTGGTGACCCTAAAGAAGCAAACCAAACACAAATTATTTTAAAACAAATAATTTAAAAAGTAATTAATTCCAAAATTTCTTTTAGCTACTTGCTACATTTCTTTTTCTGCTTGAAAATTATTCTAAATCATGTTATGACAACAAAATCAATGGCAGAAAATTGACTGTGTGCAGGAAAAGCTCTGTGCATTTTGGGAAACTACATGTTCTGATAGGGCTTAATGCAGGTGCTGGGAGCTGGGCTGGTTCTTGCTTCAAGGCTGGGGTCAGTGATGGGTGTTTTTGTTTGGAAAAGAGACTGGACAGTCTGCTCCGTAAGAAGATGACTCAATTAATCTATGATGATTTTCACAGCTATTTTTCAGTGAAAGCCACAACATCTTTATGTCCTTCAATTAACCTCATGCAATCAGTTTCTGTTACTTAAATGGAAACTACATGGCCAGACAGTAAGCAGAGGTGGTGGTGTTTGCTGAACTCTCTTTATAATGAATAGCTGTAGTAGCTTTAGGGGAACTTTATTCAGAAGGGGAGAGATACATTGGATAAACAACAGTTTAAAGTTTATGGTAAAACCCCCCTGTGAGCAAACTAACAAAAGCCAGGCATCCTTACTTAAGGCTAACAGTTCTGAGTAGGCAAACACACCACATAAACATATGTGAGTCCTGAAAATATTTGTGTAGTCTAGATACAGATTCCTCGGATATTTGAAATTAGAGTACCACAGAGTTACTTTGGGATGTATGTGTACATGAATTCAGTAAAAAACATACCCCATAACCTGGAATTCCTGGCTCTCCTTCAGGTCCCATTCCTCCTAGATGTCCCTGTTAAATGCAGTAATCAGAGAGAGAAATGAGCTCCTTTGTAGAGAGCTACAACAATACCTACTATATAAAGTAATCACTTGGAAAAATCTTGAAATATTGACATTTGACACTATGGACAACTTTCTTGTAGGTCCTACTTCATTTATTAAAGAATACTGGGCTTTTCATTCTTCTGTGGAAAAACTGGTCAATGTTTTGAGTCCTAACCTTATAGTCTTTGTGCATAAATAAATCAAATAGATCTGAGCTTTGAGAGGTGAGGAAGAACTCTCTTTACAAGTACTAGTATGGTAAGGGAAGCAGGGGGTGGTCATCACCTCAGAAAGTTGACTCCTTCTCGTGAAAATATTGGCATTAGACATCAAACTTTGCTTCTGTACTTCACGTGCTCAGGGGAGCACACTGCTGCATTCAGTGGCCACAGGACTGGACTGAGACAGGCACTTTGCCTCTCTAGTGGGGAGCCTGGATGCTTCTGTGCATCTGCCACACAGTATGGAGCAAGCCTGGGGAGCTTACTATGAAAGGAGCTAACAGTTAATGGAATAGACTTAATTCAGTTGACTTTGGACCAGATTCCTATTTGATAGGAGTAGTAGCCTTCATCTGAAGTGCTTTGCTTCAGCCATGGCTAAGGCTGATGGTATGTGATAGCAAACACCTTGATTTTTGTTCCTGGAACTGCAAATGTTTATAAACACCCACAGCAGTGAGGCTGTATGTGAGACATCAATGTTCCATGGTATGCTCTGCCATCCCACTCCCATAACTGCCAAAAGATAACCAAAAGCTTGAGGTGGCTCCTTCCACGTCCATGCCCCAGGTTTCTGTCTGGAAAGGTGAACAGGTCTCATTCTGATGCTGAAAGACTTCTGTAAGTAAGAATGTTTTGTACTAACCACGGGACCTCGAGTTCCTCTTGCACCTTTAGGACCAGTTTTTCCAGGTTGGCCAGAATCACCAGCAGGTCCAGTTTCTCCTGGAGGGCCAAGCTGCCCCTTTTCCCCCTGTTGGTATTATTGTATTAAAAATACTAAGAGATTGACACTAAGTTTCAAAATGTAATTGATGCTTAATCAAAATGTGTAACAGCATTATTTAATAGGTATGACATTTACTGTATGGTATTTACTGTAGTTATTAGAATGTCAGAGCTCAGAACTCTGCAGCATAAAAGAGTCTCTGCTAGAGCCTTCTCATTAAGTCTTTGTTTTCTTTTAGTCAAAGCTTGAAGCAGAAACTGCTCTGAGTTGCAAAACCACATCTTGATACAAATTTAAATTTCCTAAGACCTTGAATGTTATTGATTGCAAAATGATGACAATTCTAATTGCTATGGCTAACAAGTAAAAAATTGGCTTGAAGCATGACACAAAACAGGGATAGTTTTGGTTCAATGGAATTTTGTAATGTAAATTTGAGTTTCAGATAAAAGGAAGGGAACTGGGGCAGATGAAAAATACTACCTTCTTTCCTAAACGGCCCCTCTGACCTGGATTTCCTGGTGTTCCTTCAGGGCCCTATAGATTTATTAGGGAGAGAAAAAGAAATGATTGAGAAAGGCCTGGAAACATGTTTAACCTCTGCTCCAAAATGCACAACTAAGTAGGCTTTGGTAAAGCAGAGAGGTGGGAGGAAAAATGTCATTAACTGTGTCTTCAAGCAAGTTAGTAGGGCTGTCTCAAGTTATAGCATAAACAAGTGGGCAAGTTTCAGGGATTATTTATCAAAGCAATGGAAATGCACTGCAAATAAGGGTGAAAAAAACCATTAAATCTTGTCCACACAGAAAATGTTACTCTACAGATTTGTGAAGCTTATTTATTGCTTTGTAAGCTACTGTTTAAGGAAAATGTAGTATTACTCTCACCTCCAATGAAACACTTAGACAATAGGCTATAGGAAAATGATTTCCATGTTTAGACTAGGATATTATGATCTGTCTGCATCCCTAGAATGAGGTCAAACCAGAATTGTGATGTGTACACTCCCAGATGCCAGGGAGGACAAGTGGAGAAGGCGGCAGCTCTACAGCTGCCTTTGGAACATGTAGAACAAAAACATGAAAAATCCCTCCCTAACCACATCCTCCCAAAAATCGAATTGCCAGACCTGCCTGTCTCACTGAGGCACAGAAACACTGCTGATGTTGATTACTGTACACAAGTATAATTACATAAAGCGTAGGCCAGGGTTTAGCTGTTTTACAATAATTTCAACATAGGAAACTTCCAATGTTCCCCAAAACTACCAATTCAAAATAGAGTCAAAGAAACAAAACTTGTTCTGCAGCACACTAAGGGTGCCAGCAACCAAAAGAACACTTTTTTCATTTCCTAGAAAAGCAATTAACAGTGAAAAGCCCAGGACAAAAGACAGCAGAATGTAGCATTGATACTTAGAGAACAGAGTGGACAGTGCTCCCAGCCATGAACAGCTGGAGCTGCAAGCAATGTTTAGTCAGACCCCACCATCACACAAGAGCTGCACAGAAGGCAGCCAGAGGACTGCAGATGAGAACATGATGGTTTTTGGTAAGGGAAGCTGGTCTGATTTAAAGCTACAATACTAGCTTTGGAAGCTATGCTCCAAAATTGTTCCCATGAAGGAGTTGCATACAATTTCATGGATGGATTTTAGTTGCTAGGAGTGATGCCAGAACAAACAGGCAAACTGATCTAACAATGTTGTCTGTGAATTCTAGTGCTTGTCTACTATTTGATCTGTGTATGTTTGATGCCACATTGTTTGGAGAGGAGAGAGCTGAAGTAAGAGGCTCCAGGTTGTGTGGTACATGTGTCTGGATGACAGATGGTGAGGAATCACTATTTGCCAAGAGGTCCCATATTTAAGATAGGAAAAGTATTTGTCTCCTCTCTCTACCAATCTTGAACCACACTGGAAGCTTATTTAAATACAGTCATCTCTAATTACATAGAAAAGCAGGAAAATCAAAAATAAAGGAAGAAAGAAAAATTAAATTTGTTTACTAAAAGCAAACAAGCAAGAAGTCCATTTCAACCAGAAAACACTTACAGGAATTCCCATTAGGCCAGGTTCACCAGGGGGCCCAGCAATTCCTGGTAATCCATTCTCTCCTTTTTCACCACCTTCTCCAACAAGTCCCTGGTCTCCAGGGTCTCCCTAAAACACAGTCAAAAAACCCCAAAAATCCCTTAGTCAGCCTGTTTCTACAGAATTACTTGTTCATAAGAAAAGAGAATTCTGGATCTCTGAGTTTGAAAAAAGCCCACTGAAACTGATGTGAACCTTACCAGTCAAATTCAGATCAGGCTCTAAGTTAGGGTAAAGCCCTGTTTATCCCATTCCTACACTCCTACAGCCACATTTTGCCTCATCCATCACCAAGTATCTGAGATTGTTCTCTATGACATCCCCTGTGCTGGCACCTGCCACAGTCCCTGGCACAGCACAGATCTAATCTGGGGAGCAGAGCAGCCTTGGGCTTGCTTCTTCCAGCACTTTAGCCACCACAGACAAAAGCTGTACTCAGGTAAAACTTGCTTTTCTTTGTCAAGCCACTCAGCTTTGCAGCCCTTGCAAGCCAGGTATGTACCCAAAAGATACAGAAAACCCTGTACTTTACAGGACCTCCTGTGTTAAAACTAAGTGCACTCAATGGGCTTAGTTGATCTGGTACTGACATAGGATAAAACAGGAGATTTGGGTCCTTAGGCTAATAAGAGTACTTTAAATCTGCTGCAAAAATTTAATGTACCTTTGGGCCATCTTTTCCTTGAACACCGTCTTCTCCTGGAGGCCCTGGTTCACCCTTAGAGAAAGAAACAGTTGAAAACAAAGTTATTGCCTGTATTTCTTGACTAGTTTTATACATGTTTATTATCCCTTGGAAAACTTTTAGTTGCTGTTAAAGTTTATCTTCAGTGTCACAGCCCATGAATATCCAATGCAAGAAAACATAAAAGATGATCAGCATTAGAAAAATGAGGCAACACTATGCCCATATAAACCTGGAGATTTAGACAGTGGCACTGAAATTTTGTTTGGATTCAGAGCATATAACATGTAATTACAGTAACCTCAGAAATATACCAGTTCTGTCCTGAAACTTCCATGTTTATGTGGATAACTAGTATATTGGTATGTTTTCTGTAGGGCCATTTACCATTAGAAATATGTCAACATTATAATCACAGAATCACACAGAATCATCAAGGTTGAAAGAAAGCTTCAAGACCATCAAGTCCAACCATCAATCAGCCCAGCACCACCATAATCACATTCTCAAGTGCCACACCCAGATGCCTCTCAAACACTTCAAGAGACTGTGACTCCACCACCTCCCATGGCAACTTATTCCAATGTCTAAACACACTTTCAGTGAAAATTTTCCTTCTATTCCGAAGGTTCCAATCTGAACCTCTCCTGGTACAACTTAAGGCCATCCATTCTACCATTTGTCAGCTGGCAGAAAGAAGAGACTGACTCCCATCTCACTACAGCCTCCTTTCAGGTTGTTGTAGAGAGAAAGGAGCCTCCTTTTCCTCAGATTAAACAACCTGTGCTCTCTCAACTGCTTCCCAAAATCTGTGCTTCAGCAGCTCCATTGTCCTTCTCTGGACATGCTCCACACCTCAATGTCCTCTTTTGAACTGAGACCCAGAACTGGACACAAAGCTCAAGGTGCACCTTCACCAGCGCCAGGAACAGGGAAAAATTCACTGCCCTGCTCCTGCTGGCCACACCATTGCTGACACAGGCCAGCAGGCCATTGGCCTTCCTGGCCACCTGGGCACTGCTGGCTCATGTTCAGATGGGCCGTTGACCAGCACCTCCAAGGCCCTTTCTGCTGAGCAGCTCTCGAGCCACCCTTCCCCAGTCAATACTCTTTTTACCTTGCTACAATATTACACTGATTTTTTTTTTCCTTTAAAAAAAGAGGCTATCAGAAAAAAGCTTCTTATTGAATTCTTCTGTTAAATCAACATTTCTCAACCTGCACTTCATTTGTAACTTCTCTGTTATGGAAGAAGATATGCATCCACAGCTTACCCTCAAACCCTGATCACCTGGTTCTCCAGCCTTCCCAGCAGGTCCAATGTCTCCCTGGATGTCACAAGGAAAATCCACTTTAAAGGACAATATTTGTAACAATGACAGGTTTACAGCTGATGGAGTCATAATGACAGTAACAGTTATTTCTTAATGATCTGTCACTGTCTACTTGGCTAATGAATCAGAGCTCTCTGATTTGCTTTTATGAGAATATGAAAAAATAAAGATCTTAAGAGAGAAAAATTTCAACATTTACCTTTGTGCCTGGTTCCCCCTGCAGACCAGGTTCTCCTTCAGGACCAGGAGGTCCCTGCATGGTACAAGAGCTACTGTTACATGATCACAGTAATAATTTTGCAACAACTAAATAATACACCCAAAAACAAAGCAGCTGAATGGCCTGAGACACTGGGAAAGATGAAGGTCTGAAAAATCAAATCTAGACAACACAGTTATTTGTTTTTTCTAGAGCCAAACACAAAAGAAAGAGTAGAGGAAATACAGTGTGGGTCAGGAACATATTGAAGACTCAGCAGTACCCCTAAGCCTGTACCTTTCACCATAAATTACTGCTGAGCAAGCATCTATCTTCTGCAAATCTGACTGACAACTTCAGCTCTGTTTAGGCTTGGAGCCAAGTAGACACAGCCTTTGGAGAACTGAACCCTTTTTGGAGGCCTCAGCCCCTAATGAGTTGATGATATCAGACTGCTTTTCGTAAAGTTTACACAGAAACCTTGGTAGTTAAGTCAGAAGTCTGGATTTTGGGTGACTGAGGAAGAGCTTTTCTTTGAATACGCCAAATCCCTACTGCTCTAAGTGAGCTCATCCCTCAGGTACTTCATTACAAATGCTGCTAATACATTCTGTCACATTTCTCTCAATGAAATATTAAAAATAAAGCAAAAAACAGAAGCAGAAGTGCTTCAGCTTTCTACAGCTGCTTTCCTTTATCTACAAATTGAAAGAACATATGATTAATGGTGTTTTACTGCTAACTGCAAGGAGAACAGTGCTTTCAAAAAAATTGTTTGCTCAATTAAACCTTCACCTTCTATGACAAAGTCATAACGATATGCTCAAAGACAGTGCCTATAACAGAATAAGCTACTTATTTTAGACATTCTTTGGTAACAGCTTTAAGTAACAGTCTCTGACAAGCTCAGGATATTTAAGTCAGCTGCAGGTTTATAAAATTTTTTTATAAACATATTGTCCAGGATTAGTCAATTGTTTAAGTATTTGTAACTGATAGATAAGTGATTAAAATCTCACCTCAAAACCCGTTTCTCCAATAGGGCCAGCATCCCCTGGTTGTCCTCTTGGACCCTGGCATTAAACAAAATTTTGGATGCATTATTCAATTAATATTAAATTACATTGTAGAGTATTCAATTTGTCTCTTCACAACTCCTCCAACTGGAATAAAGAAATGTATTTCATTGTCCCTTCTCCTGAATCCAACAGTGTATCCAAGTCCCATGATGGCATACAGTACCAACCTTGATGCACTGAAATAACATCTCAAATAATAGCACAGATGTCTTTTCTTTTAGATCAAAAATAAATTATTATCTGAACTAAGCTCTTCTCTTGAGTAGCTGAGACTTTGTTTAATTAAGATTTGTCAGACTGTCTGGTTTGCTTTGTGAAAAAGCCTACAGTCTGGTATGGAATTAGCTGAAAACAACTATTTCACCATGGACAGGACAGTCACTGAGGCATAACAGACTACAGGCTTCTTAGTAACATTGATAACTACAGCATAAGCATTTTATGATAAGCCTTACATGTAAGGAGTAAATTTACTGCAGTAACAGCCAGGGATCATTTCCCAAAGTGGCATGCTCAAATTCTCTGCACATGTAAGATCTGAGCTCACAGAGCAGGATTTGTGTGCTGGGAGCAGAAGCTGTAACAGCTTACAGCTGATTCCACAGCCACTGGGAATCTATGTCCAGACAAATGAGCTCTCTGCATGTAACCAGTCTTTGAACTTCCTACAAGTTCATATCTATTTATCCCTTTGGGACTCATCTATGTCTAAACACATTCTAAATTCAAAACATTTTCTTGATCTACAATTCTCATGTAAAAGAAAGATGCTGCTTCTATTTATGACAGAAGCCATTTAAACAAATATTTACTCTTATTTTGTCTCACTTCCTCTTACAGCCTCTGCATATGGTTTTGCTCCTCCTGATGACCTGTGAATATTCCCTTCCCTTTTGAAAATAATGTAAATTGCATCTTACTGACAGAATTCCAGCAGATGCATCTATTTTACCTTTTATCTTCATTTAAATATGAACAACTACAACTGCAGTTACTTCCCTTTGATAATTCACTTTGTCCTAAACTAAGTTAATTGATTTTCATCTGCAGAAACCCCATGAAATTCCACTAGGCAAGTGTCACAAAGCTTCAGTTTGCTTCACAAATCAAGTATTTCTTCATATTACCATGGAGATAAGGCTGCTGGATCAGTAATGTATCTTTCTCCCAAGACTTTCAGAAACCAAAATTTTATAGCAATATGGGAACACCTTTTAACCATTATTATCAGGTAATTTGCAAAGTATTTTACTGAAATGTCTGACAAGTAGATAAAGTTTCAGTGCAATTTAGATCAATCCTGTTAATACAAATACTTCTAATTGCTCATCTTTCTCTGCTTCTGCATCAACAATTAGGGCTTTTTGCTCTGTGTAGAACTGGTGACAGGGCCAGAAAAGCTCAGCAGCTGGCTCCCACACAGTGACCAGCTGACAGAGGATGAAATCAAGCTGCTTGGATAGGCAGCTAAAAAAGAGCCATGCATTTTATTGTGCAATATCTTCTGTCATTTTATCACTTTCTAGCTCCACAGACCTTCTTCTGAAGACATTTTACTCTTTCAGGACTTGATAGAAAAGATATCCCGTTCACAGGATAAGTTTTTCTTCTGACAGTGAACATGTAGTTTCTATGATGGTGAGCACAAAGCAATGTAGACCACTTAGATTAGGTAAGGCAGACAGGCATGCTATTGATATGAAAACTCAGACTTGGCCAGAAAATGGCAGGAATTTGACATATAAACCTTTCACTGTAAGGCTCTCAGATGCTGCAACATGAAGATAAGATATAATAAATGAAAGAGATGAAAGAACAAGAATCCAGTGATAACTATTGGAAGAAACACATTTTCTGTGAAATATTTTGCCATTCCTACAGGTTGGGAGCTCAAGTTAAATATAAAATTCTATCCTAAAGAAAATTTGTTGGGGTTTTTCTAGCCCCCAAAATGTGTAATTACTTTTGTAAGCATGGATTAGTAGAAATAATATTATAAAAATACTAAATACTAATGAAACTAAAATTAATACAATTTTTATCAACATTTCACTTTCGAGATTTAAATTAACTATGTGCAATTTACTGTGCAAAATTACTCTCCAGAAGCAATGTTAACACACAATTTTTAACCACTCTATTAGATTTCTGCACCAGAAAATGGGAGCCTTCTCCCAAATCCTACTTAGACAGCATATATTCTTTTCCTGTATTTACATAATCCGATTTTCCCCCAGAGATGGTGCTGCAATACTATTCCTGTCACAGCTGTATCTTGCAGTTCAGAGCATTTATTTGCTGCAGGTTCTTCCTGATCTTCTGTAACAACATCAGCCACATGAAAGTGAGCCAGGCTTTGACACAGTAACAAGAATCCATCCAGCAGAGGAATGTCCGAGGTTTATTACAGCAGCCTCTTCTTGAAAATTTAACCTGCCAAATAGATGTGGTCCCTGTGTTCCTGAACAACAATCTTCATGTTTGCCTAAAAAAACACCACTAAAGTATTGCCACATACATTTACCTAATCCATAACACAGATTTCTACCTCAATGTGGCGTAAAGCCACATTATATCATGGCCTGTGCTCTGTTATGCTCTCTTGTGTTGTGCCCCCTTTACTACAGAGCTTCCCAACAAGATTAACAGCTCTCTATGAGCAAATTACACTAAGCAAGGGAGGCAGACTCCAGCTCTGCAGTTGTGGAGCAATCACCCCACAATTCCTACCTAACCATAGCTGGAAATACGGGATCTCAGTAAAATGGAGCTTGAGTTGTCAGGGAGCTTGTATAATAAATACATGGAAAAACTTTGAGCAGGCATAAGGATCAACTTACTGGCTCTCCCGTTGGTCCTCTATCTCCTGTGGCTCCTGGAAGCCCAAGCAAACCCTGGAAGATTAAAATAAAATAAAAAATCACTGGAAAGAAGGCCCTTCATAGTCTGAGCACAGCCACTTCCTCTCTTGTTTGTGCTCACACAGTAACTAACACAGAAACACCCATGAAATATGTGTGGCCTTTTTTTCCGGTTGACATGCTCTGACATATCACTGGAATAAGTCCTTCCTAAGCTTCTTTTACATACAAATGGATCTTAGCTGAGCCACCATTTACCAGTTCATTGTAATTCTCCCTAGATCCATGTGCTGCTTGTGTGTCCAAACTGCCCTAGGGGCTGTATTTTAGATAATCAGGAAGGTTCACAGCACACCTCTCTCTCTGCTCAACCTTTCTCATAGCATTTCTTTCTCACAGTCTTCTAGAAACTGTAGCTGTGGGAATAATTCATCAGTATCCTGAACTTTGCAATAAGTATGCAATTACACATCATTTCAGCCTAATGAAGCTTTGCTTCATTTATTTCTGTGAATATAAATACATCTAAAAGTTCTAGTGAATGAAGAGGAAATGAAAACCCCTTGTGTCAAATGTGAGAGGCAACAAGCTCCTAAATCTGAGCAGAAGAGGCAAGAGAAGTATGGGGAAAATCAACATTTTGAGTTTCAACTGCAGAACAAAATCACCACCATTCCTGCTTTATTTTTGGTTTTTTGCTTCTCTCTTTGTTGAAAATCCAGTACAATTTGGACTGAATGATAACCTGCTTTGTAAAAAAAGCCTCAAATAGAACACATTAGATTTCCATTCAAAAAAGCACTAAAAGAAGGAATTTTCTTCTATACATGATATTCATTTAACACATTTCTACATTTATCCCTACATTGATAACACAGACCTACTCCAAATTCTATCAAAGAATGATTGTTCTATGTCACAAAGACTTTCATCCTTAAAACTGCACTTCTGTCCCTGGTTCTTTGTATGAATAAATGCAAACTGTCAGAGTTTTCCAGCTGCTCTGAAATAGATAAACTTCCTCATACCTAAGTGTCAAACAAAGTATGAGATTTTCTGGATTTTTTTTTTTTTTAGAAGTGCTAGTGAATGCCATACTCACAAGTGCACCCTGATCTCCTCTTTCTCCTGGATTTCCAGCTTTACCCTGGTTAAAGAGAAAAATCAAAAGAAAATGCCAGCTTCAAGTAATTTCCAAACACAGCTGAGAAATCAGAGTTTCTGTGTTAAAGCTTACTACAAGCACTGGCTCCAATACTCACAATGAGCCCAGGGACTCCTTTCTTTCCTGGATCACCTCTTTCTCCCTGATAAATAACAAACAATGTGTAAATTCTACATACATTTGCTTGATAAGCTGCACGCAGTTACTGTGAGTTAAAACACTGGGTAACTACAGAAAATGCTTCAATGTACCTGGAAAAGCCAGAAATTTGCAAATCTCTTGGATTAAATCACTGGCTTCTGCAATGTTGAGCTGGAGGTTTTTTGTTTGTTTACTTTTCTTTGTTATGGTCTGTCTCAGTGTTTTATATAGTACTGAGCAACGCAAACACTCACCTTAACACCTTCTGTTCCCAGTTCTCCTGGAGGACCATCGAGACCTCTTGGCCCCTGAATATTGAACAAGTGATTGGGAATACTAATTATGCATTATTTTTGCTTGTCATTAAGGAGATGCTACATAAGCTTTAGGAGAGGGGAAACATTTTGTTAGCAGGAAAACCAATTTTCATTGTGAGTCAAGTGTGAAATAAAGTTTCAAAGAATAAAATAAATTTCTGGTTTGTTGAATTATGATCTTAGGAAGACAGATTTTTTTAAAAGTATGTAAACAAAACATTCAGTGTCCCTGCTGGAGCCAGATGGCAGGGTGATGTTTTCTGCTCTTTTTTTCATCCACCTTGTACTCAAGCAACAGCCATGGACTTAGAGGGATTTAGATGATCACTGGATATATAGAGTACTTGCTTTTGAGCACATTTTAAGATGTATATACAAAAATTAATCTTGCTAGTAAGACTAAAAAAAAAAGATAAAACTCTTTCACTAGTAAACCAGTCTGAGGCAAGATTAGAAGAAATTTATAATTGTGAACTATTGTGGTCTATTGTTAGAGTAAAATGGTTTTTTTTATAAGCAATAGATGAACAAAGATAGCCTGTTATATTATTGTAGCATAATATGGCAAATACCTATTGCCAAAACATTCAGAGTTTTATTATTTAGATTGGGAATCCAAATTCATAAGCTTACAAGCAAATGAAAAATCCTTAAATATGTCATGAGCAAAATAGAAAATAATATTTTATCCATGCTGATTAGGAAGTTGTTTCCATAATTCTAAAAACCATGACTGTTTAGTTATGGAGCATTAAATTAAAACCAGTTAATAACAACTTAAAACTAATGACCACTTCAAAGGAAGAGCTAGATAAGTATCAAGACAGGCTCTTTACAGCAGTGTGCATTGAGAGGATGAGACATAACAACTTTCCTGGTGGCATTTGGGCTGGGCTGGCATCAGAAGGAGTTAATACACTACTATGGCAGTGCCTAGAGGAAAACAGTCTCCATTTCTATGGTGAATTTCTGAGTTGTAGAGAACCTGACATCTCAGGTCATGGTTTATAGTGAAGGGCATCCAATCATGACTGATTTTCAATCATATAACTGTTCTAAATGATAATAATAGGGGCTTGTAAAATGACTTTGTTGGAAGCACATCTGAGTTAATTTAGTTTACTTTCCCTCCAAAAAATATCAGTGACTTCCATATCTCCCTTGAATATTTTGAGAAAAAACATACCAGAATTTGTTTTCTCTGACTCAGACTGACTGATCAATATCAAAATCTCCCTTGGAACACTTTTCTCTGGAGCAAAAGGGAAAATGGCTGACTGGTAACTCAGGAACAGTGTGTATCCAGAATCATTTAGGCTTTTCTCCTGAAATGAAAACGTCTCATGAACAGGCCTTTCCTGTGAGCTGATATATAACCACAACCCTGGCAAAGCCAGAAATATGCCATGAGAATTCATCTGTCATCATTTCAGCACTGCTACTTCTGGCCAGCACAGAGGAACACAGAAAGCATAGGAAAAGGAAAAAGGGCAGGCAGGGAGAGCTGTACCAAATACTCTATAGTTTGGGATACAGCTTTGTGAGCCAATCCTTGGGCTAGTCTGGCCACCTTTTCTGTTCTGGTGTAAGCCAGGACTGAGCAGTTACAGGCATTTCTTTGGGCTAGAGAGGAAAAGAGGCTACAGAAGACAAGACTGAGCTGCCATATGGCACTCAATGTGAAAGGTCCCAAACCAAACAATACTGAAGTCTACAGAAAAAAAGTCTGTGACTTCAGTGTCCTCAGAGATTAGAAACAAAACACTACTGGTGTTTTCAAAGGTGAAGGAGGCTTTTATAAAAACATCTATATTGGGACTCATGTTAAGATTATGCAATTGTGTAACTCAATTGTTGAATTGCTACATAGCATAATTCAAAAAAAAGGCTAAACATATTGATCAAATAAATTTCAGGTTACTGCTCTTCACTTTTTTCTGTCACTGCTATCTGTAACACACATATCAGTTGTGATGAAAATTCAGGGCAGATTTGGCAGGTTTATTGTTCTCTGATCTGTCTCAAAGAACAGGAGGAGAAGGGACAAGAAGAGACTGAGATGGAGTAAGGACAGGTCATTCAGCTGTGGGGGTGGAGGGGGCAAAAGCTCAAGGAAGACCCATGGAGGAACCACCTAAGGCAACACAAGGAAGGGGGAAATTGACAGCATAAAGTTAAGCAATTGCAGGATAGTTTTAGATTTTCTCAGACTTTTTAGATATGTGACCTGTCATTTCTCTTTGTGTGTTCTCCACAGGGCTGACCAGAGGACAGAATCTCACGATAAAATATTCAAGGAAGAAAAAGGACAGATTTTACAGATTTGTGTAATAAGGAATTGTCTTTCTATGTTTTATCTTTTATCATTCAGAATTACCAGATAAAGTCTTTCAACACTTCTGACATAGTTTTAATCATGAAGAGGACCATAGCTTGCAGTTTGAGAAACAGGCCTGTCAGAAGACTGAACAAGATTCTTAGTCTGTGTTATGCACATAACACACCAAAACCCTTCTGGCACTCACACAGATCTCCATTTCAGTGGAGTTCACCTCAAGTTCACCTTGGAGTTCCTGGCAGCCCATGGCAACTGATCTGATCACTAATAGTTAAGCAAAAAAGTCAACCAACCTTCTACTATATAACATTGAATTGAAAGCAAAGTAACAGCAAGCAACATGATCCTCTGGGCCATGCCTTCCTTTAGCCAGCCACAGAACAAAGGGCAGGAATCCAAGGGAAAGGCAATTTAATATCCTGACAAAAGCACACAATAACATTCCTATAAATAGTATGGTGTGACTCCTATTGGCAGAGATGAATTGGATTGTACAATTTCTTACTATAGCTAGTACAGAATGAGAGATATACTTGATTTGCCTGCTGTTATTTAAATTAGGTTCAAGAGAGCTGGGGAGTGAGGCTGCCAAATGACTGCTACTGCTTTTTTCTTTGGCCTGGGTTCAGCTCTGTTTCTAAAATGGAACATTTTACACTGAAAACTCTAGGATGATCATCTGAGAAAAAGTTCATCTAAGAAGGTAAAAAGCACAATTTAACTATTTTTATTCTTTCTCATCCTGTCTCCCAAATACCAGAAGAGCAGAAATTACACGAACACAATATATAGCTACTATTTTTTGGTGGCTGATATGGAAGAATATTAGAAAACTACATCAATTTACTCTCACTTCCTTCAAACAATTAAGAGACATAAACATTCAGCTATCAATGAACCACCCTGGATACTGGACACTTGTTTTACAAGTGCACACAATTTGCTAAGTTCCATATTCCCTGTGAGAAATATGAAAGATATCACTCATTAAAACAAAGCACAGATGTCCTCAGGCAGCTGAGGTTCTTCATGGCAGTACAGACACCACTAAGCCAGGGAGACCCTACTGGTTGCTAGAGACAGGGGTTGCTGCTGCCTGACCCTAAATTTACAGCAGTTCACTGTGTCATTTTTCTGCATTTTCAAGTCCAAACTTCACGATCTGTATTCCAGGAAAGTAAGAACAGAAAATGACTTCTTTTGAGCTTTAAAATACCAAATGCCAATCTGAAGAATACCAAATGCCAAGAATTTTAGCACCTGTTGGGAATTTTGCCTAGGTCTCACTTATGAAATCAGTCTAATGATACAGAATCTCTTCCTCTCAAACTAGGAGCTACAGCAGTGTTAGTCCAAGACTGTGGCACGAAGTGAAAGCAGTCTCTGATGTTGTATTTTATGTCACATCAGCAAAGACAACAGAAGGTCATGCAACAATGACTTCATGGCTGCTTACACTGCCAGGTTTCCAGACTAATTCATTTCTTCCCTCTGGTCATGGAAAGAAATTCTTTCTCCTACATATTGATACATTCACCCTCAGTGGCATTCTGCCATTGAAGTATCTACAAAGGGTGCTCTCCCTCTGTGTTTTCATAAGATTAATACTAAAAACATAAAGTGTAATAAACCTTCCACATGATTCTAGCCAAGTGCATCAAGTCCCAGGCATGAGCTGAGGAAGGTCTGAGCTAGCGTTGTGCTCAGTGGCATATTCCCTGAAATCCCCCAGGGTGAGGAGGTACTCCATAGGCTCCTAGACAGGCTGCCTTCAGCTGGCCAGAGCTCCTGGGGAACTGCAGAGTGAACAGCTGGATACTCTCCGACAGGAGTGAGCTGCTGGGTAAGCTTGGATGCAAAACCATTGCTGAAAGGTCCAGAATTTATGAAGTGAATGAATTCCATTCTGTGACAGTGCACAAGCAGAGGGTCAGTGTTTCTAAGACTTCTCACAGATTCCAGCTGTGAAGACAGGCTACATTCTTGTTTCCACACACAATGAAGGGAAGTTTCCATATGCTTCCATTTAACTGCTGTATCTGACTGTGCTATGCATTTTCTGAGGCCTTCCACACAGACCTCTGGGTTCTGACACTTCTTCTGAAGCCAGAGATGACAAACCCCAGGTTTCAGGGCACCTCAGATATTTTCCTTATGTGAGATTCCACTTTTGGTCTGATATTTTGATCTTGAGAGCAGAAAAAATTCTCAGTGGCCTCAGTGGGAGTTTGTTCTCAGAGCCTGAGGACCTGGGTCTGTTCTGAGAGACTCTTTCATGAGACATTCCCAGTCATGCTGGGCAGAGGCAAAGGCATAAACCACAACTCCAAAACTGGATTTTCACAGAGCTCGGGATATTTGGGATTTATTTTGAGTGATCTTTAATTATAAGCACTATACTCCATGATGTGCTAACAAAATCATAGAGATATTTATCAGGAATAAATGGAGCTGTGAAGACACCCTGGTGCAGCCCCTGATATGAGCTGCACAAGTCTCTTAGGAATCATGGATATGGTGTCAAACTGGTAGGTGAGGTGAGAGACACATCACTAATGTGGGCTTTGGATCAGGGTTTTGTATTCAGTGAGAAAATGGTTTCCATTTCCCTGATAAAAGTGAAATGGAAATGACAATCTGACAAGTGCAGGTTCAAAGTTTAGCACACAGTAACTTCTGATTACACTTCTGCCTCCCTCAAAACTGTCTTTGAGAGACTTTGATTGCATTTCCAAGGAACTAAATGCAGGTAAAGAAAATTGTCCTTAAAACACTGAAATAGTCCAGTGGTAGTTATAAATGACAACTTTTGCAGGTTTTTGTGTACAGAAAAGAGTCAAGAGGTCATCTTGGTTCTAGTTTTGCTCTCAGCTGACACCAATGGCAAAGCCCATTTCACTGTGAGGAGAAATGAAGATTCATATTGTTTCCTGCATGGAAATACAAGAATAATCTACCTGATTTCAGTACAAAGGAGTTCAGTGCAGAGGACACAGGGAGCAGCTGTAAATGGGTTATATTCCAGAATAATCTTTGCAGCACACCGCTCTGCTCTAAGGAGCACAAGGAGCATGGGTACTTACTCTTCTTCCCTTGGGTCCCTGTGGCCCTGATGGTCCTCGTGCCCCTGAAGGTCCCTACATGTCAAACAAACTTATTATTCATTGGCTTCTAAACACAGGTTCCTCAAAATTACAAGGCTTATACACCTCGAGCAACAACCAATGCAAGAAAAACAAATCAATCACTTTCACTCATAGCTCAAATTCAATTAATCTTGTTTGTACAATTTATGTAGAAAAATCTAATTAACACACTCTATGTAACATTATTTTTACAAAACACTGATGTGACTGTTGGATAGATTACTTCTACTATCCCAAAATTTTTAGAAGATACTTGTATTTCAGCAACATTATGTTAAAAAGCATGAATATTTTCTGAAAAAAGGTTTGTTTCTATCTGCATTGAAGACCCATGGTAGACAAATTATATCAATTATACACAAGAGATTGTAATTTATTTTTTATTAATAATGAAACTAAACACATAATGAATCTATTCATACTGTATTAGGCACCAATGAATTTTAAAAATATTATGCAATTATTAACCATCCTTGCAAAATTTCATTTCCCAACTTGTCTCAATGGAGTGATTTTTAAATGGATGAGTAAATCATATAATTATTTTTCCCTCTCTCGTAGATCATCCTGGCAAAGAGCAAGTGAACAGATTCTGCCCTTATGTGCATTTTCATGACAGTTTTATAGATTGCAATACAAACTAGAAACCATTCTTAGCTTCACCAAAGCAACAAGACAATTTGAAAATAGTTCATTTTACATCAAACCAAAGCACCACCCTATACCTACAGGTAATCCTTCTGGTCCCACAGGTCCAGGGCCTCCTGGAGGTCCTGGATAGCCCTAGAATTAAAATAAACAGAAAAGACAGAACAGTTTTATCTAAATTGCTATTATAGCAACAGCCAAGCCTGCAGCACATTTCTAGAAAGCTTCAACAAGGCCATGGGCACATGTGTGTGGTGTGTCACTTCTGCAGCCCAGCAGCCCTCCATGCAGTGACCTCTGGGCTGCATGGAGTGCTGTGTCCTGCCTTGGGACAAGGGGTCTGGCCAGGAGGCCTGTCCTGCCCCACAAGAGCGGCACCCAGGAGCTCTTTGGGAAGTGCTGGGCAGTGGAACTAGAGGTGATGATATTTACTACTCTGTCTACTAGAATAGCCTGGGTTACACCCTGGTTTACACAGGAAATGGTTATTTTACTTTCCCTCCTTTTAATTTTCCCTGCCTAGAGCCATTTTTCAAAAATGCAGTTGCTCTGCTGTTTCTTTCAGCAGATCACTTTGCAATCACTGCTGCAGAGGGGATAAAGCCATAAAATGAAACTTTGTAGGGACCATGCATCACAAATACTGCTCTCCCATAAGGTCTGCACAGCTAGAAGGGTGAGAACTTATTACTGTTTTGGAGACTAAAGTGCTTTTATAAGTAACATAATTGTGGATTTTACATTACTTGTAACTTACCATGACACCTTTTTCTCCAGGAGGACCTACAGGTCCTGGACTGCCCCTCTCACCCTTTAACAAGAAAGAAAGAGAAGAAAAAGAAAAGAACGTTGAATATTCTTCCCCTTTTACCAATGTCCACTGAGCACACCTGTCAGTGCATCACACTATTGGTTGAGAGACTGCCCTTCAGAAACAGTGCAAAGACCTTTTTTAACTTTTCTTTTTTTTTGAATTTCTGTATTCTTTCCTCCTACAAGCCTATTCATCTTTAAAAAAATTGAAAAAATTGAATTTCTCTGTCTTTTCTTTTCCTAGAAGACTGAAGAAGAGGTTTGACTACATCAGTCTCTGAGAACTGCTAGAAGATGTTTTCTCTCTGTTGCATGCATCATATTTATAGTATGTTCCTTAATCCATAAAATTCAGGACAGCAAACAAAGAAAAAAGACAATATTTTTTCTCTCTTCCTCTTTTCTTCAGCATGTGCTAGGAAAGCACAGCTCCAAAAGGAAGGCCAGCCCTTCAACAGCTGATGAAGCAATTTCAGCAGGGGAAGCAGGAAGGGTGTCTTCTAGTCTTCCATACCTTTTCACTTTTCATTTGTGTCACATACAGCCCAAATATCAGACTTAGCTGTAGATTATCCACAGAAGATTACACTTTTAGTACAAATAGTGCACATGACATAGTAATAACACTCTAATTTATATTGCATACTGTAATTATGCTGGAAATGCATTTGTCATTTAAATCCACATAGCACGTGTTACCTTGCACTACTTAATCCATAAGAGAGGAAGAATAAATTCTATAGAAACAGCATTGCAGTGACAATTATTGCACCATGAAGAAGCTTCCTTATATTTGCTGATGATAAATTAATTAGTCTTTTACTGCCTTTCCCCTCCTAGCTAAGCTAGCAGCAGTATCACAAGGTAATCTTTTTGGGCCAAGTGTAATTATGAAGAACAAGAATCCTTTGACAGGAAATTCTAAGATGATTTTATCACTAAAACCATAAAAGATTTGTCTAAATCTAAAACAGGGCTTTCCACTGATGTATTTCCTTTCACAGATTATATAAATCTGTGAATTTCTAATAGAAGATTAAGACTTCCTCAATAAAATATCTAAATAGCAGACACTAGTCTAGGTGAAATAATTCAGCCATGCAGGAAAGAAATACAAATGGTGCTGCATCATTCTGACAAACAATTATGTTTTTATCATAATTGAAGCTGACATGCAGTCCAGTAATAACTTCCTAGTTTTCAGTTTTAAAATACTTCACCTAAATAAAACCATGTCAAACACACTTAAGCTATTTATACTGTTCTAGTCACATTGAGTCTGCCAGGCTTTGCTTTCACAAACACAACTGTTACTGCACAGCAGACAAAACTCAGGCTTGTCTTTTTGATTCAGTTAATGTATGCAGCCAAGTTTTACCTTTCTACTTCTGTTTTCATTATGTAGGAGTGCAAAACCAGTGAGTACTGTATAAAATAATTATAATTCATGCCAGTTTGAAACAACAGCAGTATAGTAAAGTGATATAAGAAAGGTATCAAATCTGTCAACTCCAAATTAACTGTGAAGCAAAATCAAGGATATCAGATACATACCTCATATAGGAGCATTTGGATTACAGGTTTTTAAATCCCCATGCTCTGAAATAGCTACAGGAACATTAGCTCTGACAGTGTCAGTAAATGATCTCTCACCAGTACTTTACCACCCCAATGGTTTTCAAAGCTGTTGAGCAGTCAGATCCATTATTATACCTTTTCACCCAGGTCTCCAGACGGCCCAGCTTCTCCAGGTAAGCCAGCTGATCCCTGTATACAAAGAAAGGAGACTTTTGCTTGCATGATGTCTCTACTAGTTCATGGTCAGCAGCTCTACAGCAAGAGAGCAGGGCCCATTTCTCCCTCCCAGAGAGCCCTGTGAGACACCCCAGGGCCCATTTCTCCCTCCCAGAGAGCCCTGTGAGACACAGCAGGGCCCATTTCTCCCTCACTGAAACCCCTGTGAGACACAGCAGGGCCCATTTCTCCCTCCCAGAGAGCCCTGTGAGACACAGCAGGGCCCATTTCTCCCTCCCAGAGAGCCCTGTGAGACACAGCAGGGCCCATTTCTCCCTCCCAGAGAGCCCTGTGAGACACAGCAGGGCCCATTTCTCCCTCCCAGAGAGCCCTGTGAGACACAGCAGGGCCCATTTCTCCCTCCCAGAGAGCCCTGTGAGACACAGCAGGGCCCATTTCTCCCTCCCAGAGAGCCCTGTGAGACACAGCAGGGCCCATTTCTCCCTCACTGAAACCCCTGTGAGACACAGCAGGGCCCATTTCTCCCTCCCAGAGAGCCCTGTGAGACACAGCAGGGCCCATTTCTCCCTCCCAGAGAGCCCTGTGAGACACAGCAGGGCCCATTTCTCCCTCCCAGAGAGCCCTGTGAGACACAGCAGGGCCCATGTGTCTCTCACAGAGAGCCCATGTCAGCCTAAGGGGCACCTTGTGACAGTGGGGGCTCACAGGGACCCTGCATCAGCACCAACAGCAAACAGCTGCTGCCAGGAGGGAAACTGCATCCACTTCATCACAATGCCACCCTACCAACTTAGATCTGCCACTCAGCTCAACCTTGCACTGCTAAAAGCTTCACAAACATACAAATAAAGGTGATAATTGCTCTGCTAGTGCTTCAGACTGACCACAAATTTCAAAGGGAATAAATTCAGTGGAACAAAGAAATATGCAGTCAAAACAAACTTATATTGGATCAGGTGTTGTCAGAATTTGCCCTTCAAAAGTAGTAGCCCCAAATGCCTTTGAAGTCAGAGGATCAGAGCCTTTCAGGCATTCAAAAATGAAATAATTCTCTCCGGAGGCTCTCTCACAAATTTCCACTGGATAGAACAAGTACAACCATATGGGATGGGAAACAGGAGAGGAAGTACTTTTAAAAACCTTATTCCCAGTGCTAACAATACCTACTTTGTTATGAAAGCTAAAAGAAATTATAGCACAAGGTTCTAATTGAGAAAAATATGACACAATGAGCTTGAAGAAAATGCACTAAGTGCTCAGAGTACAACTGCAGGACTGCTCTGGGAACATGGCAGAAATGTGGAAGCTCCCAGTAGTGATATAACACACAACTGTGTGATGCCTATATCACTTTAAAAAGGAAAAAAAGAGAAAGCGATGCCAATTCACACATTGGCATTGCCATCTTTATGTGTGCAAGAAGGAACTAGCATTAGTAGCACGTCACTGGCATTGAAGTGCAATTTGGAAAAGAAAAAAGGCATTACTTAAGAAAATTAAAAATGCAGTCTTTATCTGTAGAATCTGGATACAGTTCAGCCTCAAGTCCTTTAACAAAACAGGTGCAAAGTAAGTAGAGATTTTATGATTACTTGTTCTTTTGGACTGCTAGCTATGCTGGAAATCCCACAGTTTGAACACATGGCAAAGAGCCAGCGATACAGCTACTTCTGAGGCTGACAATACTGGCACAAATTACTTTATGGAAGGAACTAAAGAGATAAGCAGGCACCTGTATGGCCACTGGACTGATATATGATGTGTGGGAACTTGTGTATTATATGTCAGAACTGAGATGTCTCCTGCCTTGGCAGCAGCCAGAGATGGGTCCTGGTGATACTGGCACTGAGGCAATGGCCCCGACGTCACTGGCAGCAACCAGGGACTTTTGTGATGGATTCTGAGAGTGAGAGCTCCCAGTCAGAGCCAACAGTAGGCCTCAGTAGCAGGCAGAAAGCTGTGAGACAAAGAATTACCCTGTGCTCCTGCTTATCAAGGTAAGAGGTGTGGAGGTACAGTTTCAAAACGCTAAAGATGAATCACTTTGATTCCCCTGTTCCAGAAAGCACAGAATACATAATTAGAGCCAAGGTGAAACTCAGACCTGTTCTCTCCCCACAGAGACACTCCTGATCTCCCACCCATGGCCAATGCCATGCTGTTTGCAGGACTGAAGATGTTGATCAGAAAGATGGAGAGCTGTGCCTTGCCCCAGCAGTGAATCATTTCATATACAGCTCTGCTCAGGTTCTTTTTTCAATTCAGAAGTACTGTCTTCCCAATTTGGTTGCTCTGGGCTGCAAGAGCAGCAATGACTAGGAAGCAGTGACTGTGAATGTGCCCTAGCACAAGTCTATGGCACCCTCCAGAGAGAGGACAGAAGCTGGCTATTAAACAGAATGTTTCTTATACATTGGCTATTCCTCAAAAGTAGTTAAGAAAATTTATGGTAAAAACACTAAGAAGGCTGATAAAAAGATGTAAAAGAAACTTGGCATACCTGGAATTGGACATCCATGAAAAGCAAAACAATAGTCAAGATGACTAGAAGTGAAGCCAGTGAAATGTTAGAAGCAACAGGGACTTCAGAAGATATGAAGGCGAAAGAAATTCATGACAGGTTAACTAAATGCTCTTCCATTCCTCTATTCAAAACAGAGGTCAAGTATCTGAGACTGAGAAAATGCTAGGGCTGGTATGCACACAGGCAAGAGCACCAAAATACTTACTTAAGAATAGAATCTTGGATTTCAAACAATTAGTAGTATTCAGTGAAAAGAAAGTACAGAGAGCAAAACATCTTGTTCTGTCAACATATTAACCATAAAGTGATGTCCCTACATCATCCCTGACAGACTTTCTGTAAGATCATGTGTCTCTTGAAATCCCAGATTTGGACTGGCTTGCTATAAAGACCAGCTACTAGGACTGGATTGAGGTTCCAGCTCTCTCTCCATCTTATGTAAGAAAATGAATACAGTCCAAAGCAGATCTGTTGAATCAATGTCTTCCAGCATCCCTTCAATCCTCTGGGGAGCAGTGATGGATTCCAAACAGAAAACTGAATATATTAGAAAACAAAAAAGTGAAGGAAAAATCCTGAAGTGATTAAAAAAAGAAATCAGCAACTTATTAAAAAAACAGTCATCAACTTTCGTTTACAAGGACTTGTGTAAAAGTCTCCAGTGAAAATAGCAGCATAATAACAGCATTTTAGAAACCTTCTTGACAGGAGCATTTTGTAGAAAATGAATCAAAGACCAGATCTCACAAACTAACACATGCCTGAGAAAGACAAAAACATCTTGCCAGGGCACATGCTCTGTGTTAGAAACTGGACTGCAGCTGAATAATTGAAAACACATTGTACACTTAATGCAAACTCAAGTATGGAGTAATCCATTGAAAAACCTGCTAGTGAGAAATGAATATACAGCTAGTTCCAAATATTACCATGGCAGCAGTTACCTGCCAGGTTGTACTTTAATATGCTCTTTGTGATAATTGAAAATTTTCCAATCCAGTGCTATTTCATTTACAGTTCAGCTTTCTCAAACGTCTTTATTCAACATTCATTTAATAAGATGACATAATACATTTAAAATACTATCTTGTCACAATGACATTTTTCTATTAATTTTCTGTCTGTTTAGAAAGTTGGTTTGTAACCAACCAGAGGTGATAATCTGAGTGAAAATCTGTGATTTGCTATGGCCAATGGAGGAAGTGAATAATAGCAGAGATACACCATATTTGTACCTTGCAGCTGATATTTTACTCCATTCTTTAAAGGACTCCAAAACTCAACTACCTGAATATTTGAAAGGCAAAATGTACTGGCACCAATCACCTACTCAACAGCAGTTTTAAGAAATAAATAAATGGATTAAATTTTGCTTCCAGTGTAAAGCAGGGTAATTCTATTTGACAGCACCTGTAGAGGAATGCTTGCATTTAAGGGAAGTTGCCTGACTAAGTGGGGGTAGGATGTGCTCACTGACAAAATTTTGGAAGCTGAACTGCAGATATCATGTGCAGGTACTACTATGAACCCTAAAAAACAGCTGAAACCAAAATGATAAAAAGAACCACTAGCAAAAAATCCTTCAAGAAAAATGAGCAGCAGCTTGATAAAGCTAACTTCTAGCTACTGTAACTCTTTCTGCACTCCTTTCAGCAGGAGCTATAGCATATCAGGTCACCTGGGGTAGAAACAAGCACAAGGTAAGACACAGAAGCACCTTTATTGCCATTCACTGTTAAGTCCTTCATAGAACCCACAATAATCTCTATCCAACTGCTTTCTGAAAGCAGCTGGAGCAGTTCCTTCTTTGGAAGCCCTTGGCAATGTCCCATGCACTCACCAGACTTTGGAAAAAAGGCTTTCCTCAATTGACTTATCTTTTAGCCTATGGTTTAAAATTCTCTTTTGTATATCCCTAAAGCCCAGACTTTTCAGGATAATTCAAACAACTCCTTCTGTTGAGCATCCTGAACACATCAGTTAAACTTCACTTAATCTTTTCTTCAAGCAGAAGAAACTGCAGTTTCCATTCTCCCTGAATTATACATCCCTGGTGCCTAATCCAGCTGATTTTTACCCCTCTGAAGGATGTGGTCATTGCTTTATGGTAATTCTTCCCAAAAGCAGCTCAGCTACAAGGCACATGGCCTGACTGCAGTATTTTATTGTCCTTCACAGACTCCTGCAGACTGATCATTTGCAGCTTGCTCTGGAGCTGCCATCCACAGCCTGAACATCACTGCTTTTCCTTTGCTGCACTGTAAGGGCTTTTTCATGGCAAAGCACTTTTTATTTCAGCTTGGTTTCCTTCTGTTATTTCAAAAACTATGTGCAACCAGGGAAATTTGCTGACATGTAATTTCTGGAGATTATTTTTCCAGGATTTGTGTTCATGAACTCTGCCTTTTGACACCAGTTGCACATACTACAGCTGACAGTTCTACCCTTCTACTCTGTCTCAATGTGTGTACAAACATCAAGGATTTCGAATTCAGAAGTGTACAGGCTCAATTTCTTTAACAAATTTTAGCAAATTGATCATTTGTATGAGATGCTTGAAATCAGTTTCAAATATTTGCTCTCCATCACTGAACTGCATTTATCTAACATAAAAACATCCAGTTGCACATGTCAGCAAAGAAAAAAAATTTCCTCCCCAAAATATAAGGGGAATTTTCTCAATAGCTGAAGGGGTTGTTTCTTTTGGCATGGCTTCCAAAAGATTTTGTCTCATCAGCAGTGTACATTTGCTCTGTCTGCTGTTCCCTTGGTTCTCACTATCTTAACCAATCCCTCTTCAATTGGACTTATTGAAAGTTAACCAAATATCCTGCAGCAAGGAACAGCTGCTGGATTCTACCTCAGCTCAGGGCTCTGCTGCACCAAGCAGCCCCACCTCAATCTGCCTCCCTTCGCCTTTAAACAAACACAACATATGCTGTAGCCAGAAAAACAGCTTTTGTTGTAGGATTTGGTTAAGGAATAGTGTCTGAAGTCTGACTTGAAGCACATTCCTGGTCTACTCTTAAATGTGTGTCATTTATGCTTATGAGCACAGCGAACATTTCATAAATTTAGTCTACTCTGTTTCCACAGTGGACAAGCATCCAGAAATATTTTGGCAGAAATGTGCTCTGAGGAATCAGCCGCTTCATGTGACCTAAGAAATGTTGGATGCTGTGGCTTCTATCCTATTGACAGAGCTGAATTTCAGCACATATTCCACCCTTCTGGGCTGAAAAGCCAAGTGTTACAGTCCAATCTCCTGCTGTTGAAGTTTCCCTGCTTGTGCAGACTTGCCATTTGTGCTCTTCAAAGCAGGTATTACGCAGGACCTGGGAAAGCTGCTAGAGAAATGGAATAACTATTTTGGCACCTCAAACAGGTGTTGCAGACATTTTAGTCAATGACAAGAGATGGATGATACCAGGGGAAGTAAGCAAATTGAAAGAAACAGAAGAAAAATATTGGTACAACCCTTTGGTATCATTAGCAGACAGGCACATGTGGTCATGGCATAATTTTCAATGAATTCAGCATTTACAGGATTTATGATTGCAAAATTGCTTCTTTGGACAGCTTATTCAGGAAATGCACTAGTTGTCATTTGGAAAACTGGAATGCTATGATGGATTCCCCACTGCTAAGAACCAGTACAATATATTTTAACCATGGACTTGAAAATATGTGTTATATGCTGTAATTTGAAGAAGTCTGTCCATAGATGTAATAAATAAACAGAAAAACCATAGACAAGCCAAAAGGAGAAGCTGGTGAGGTCGCGGTGCAGAAGGGAAAAACCAAATACACAAAATTCTTTAGACATTGGGCTTATTATCAACATTTTAGCAATTTCTTTTCCCCTTTATCTTTAATATTGAATAAACTTTACAGTAGTTGCACATTTTTTACTGCTATTTGTACAGTTCCTCTCTGTATTTAGTGTCACCAAGCACCAGGTAGCACACAAACTGCACAAGGCATCAGTAAGGACAGATATGCCCCTTTCTTTGACTCCATCTCAAAATCTGTCCCAGTGGCTGGTAGCATTTGTACTTTGCTTTTGCACTTTGGTTTTCAAATTTTTTTTTTGTTTGTGTGTGGCATGTTTGATTCCAGAGATGTGCTCATGCCACCAGAGCCAATGCTGAATAGCAGTGAGTGGATTTATCTGTGAATTAACAAGTCCATACTCCGTGCGCATGCCAAGGGAAAGAGAAATTACTTGTTACAAACAGAAGCTGTTGAGAAGCTGGAAGCAAGGTCTGTGTCCAAAGCATACAGAAGCGAATATTTTGCATCAGGACTCAGGTCTGGAAAAGCATTTTATGCGTATGAGAAAAACCATATTCTTCCTGTTAGTACTTTTCAATTCTTTTTGGAAAAGTTTAACTGTTACAGATTGCAGTGGTGAATAAGGTGAAGGAAAGGGGTTGTGAAAGGTCTAAGAGTTGAGTGTGCTTGTGTCTCCTCTTGGTGTTTCATCACTGGCCTCAATGACAACAAAATATATATTATCCCCCTAAAGATCATGTAGTGGGCACTGGTCCTCTGCTGCCAGATAATGCAAAGCTAACAACACATCAAGGGCCTATGAAGCTCATTTGATTAGATAAATGTACATAAAGCAGAAGATATTCTACAATCCACAGGTAAAAAAAAGAAATATTTATCAATAACTTAGAAACTATTTAGGTTTTCAGGTATGTGATACAGAATGGCACACGATAAGTTCTCCAAATATCACAAGTGGAAAATGGCAATTAATGATTGGCCATAATTATCTTTCTTTACAAGACTGTAACAGGATTTGTTTGGCATAGAAAATATTATTTCATTCTTGCAGCTTGCCCCTGACCTATAGTCAGGTAGCTGGTATGATGATTTTATTTAACATCACTGCAACGTATCATCATTGATTATGTGTTTGAGCTAGTAATTACTACATAGAATGGAGCTCTTCTAGTGGTGAAAGACATTATGCCTATACAAAATATCTGAGTTGTGCAAAATTTGTCCACTGAATTCAAGCCCACTGTGGAGCAAAAAAAAAAATTCTATGTCAAATCCAGAAAGTTAAGTAACTAGGTTCTGTGGCTGTTTCACGTACTAGTATTGATGTAAGGATTCGAGATTGAGCCTAGATTTGTCTTTTGTTGAGGGTTTTGGTGCATGTGGCACTGTACAACATAGTAAATGCTAACAGTTTCCCCTAACGTGTCACAGGCTGAAAAACAGAATTCACACGTAATAAAAGCCACCCCTAGAGATATGCTGCATGACTTTCAAGGGGACCCTATGGCATGTCATGGCACTGCTGCTTCCTGTGTCAGCAGATGCTTTTAACAGAGTCCAGCTTCTCAGTGCCCTTCCCCAGAGCACAACCTCCAGAGTGCCCAGTGGAGCTGACCTGAGCAGCAGCAGTTTGTCCCACTCCTGCAGTCACCAACCATTAGATGAGGTGCCTCAGGTACATCTGCTCAGTGCTGTGCAGACAATGGGGAGCCGACTCTGACTACAGAAGGGCAGGGGATGAAGTAGAGAGAATTCCAACGTGGTATGTTTCAGTGACAACTATCAACTAAAAAAGCACCTGCAGTGGAAGAACTGAGAGAGATCATGCCTTTAAAAAAAGCAGGATAGGAGGTTGTGGATCTCAAACTGAATAACAACACACTACTGTAAAAGGGAGCACATCTATGCAAGAAATAGGCTTGTAGGAAGCAATGTTTCCTTTCTCAGCATTCTTAGCAGCTTGGGCAGTAAGCTGGAGTCACAGATGTTTGGATGAATTGGAAACAGACTACAGGGAGTTAGAATGTGACTTAAATTATCTCAAAAACATAACAGGCTAATTGAATTGGGACTGTTAAGCCTGAAAAGAAAGAATGAAAGAGGCACAGAATAACAACCACCATATGTAAAATGCTGTTTCCAGCAGAAAGGAATCAGGTTACACAAGTGAAAGAACTTTTTAAAAAATAGAGAAGCCCTGGTCCTGGAACCTTTTAATAACTGGTTAGACAAATATTTGTCAGAAATTATGCAAAGATAACAGATCCTGCCTAGGCAGAAGAGGATGGATATGTGTCACTACAAGGTCACCTTGAGCTCTGTGATTTTATGGAGCAGAGACAGAACAAGCCTGCAAAATTCATCTCAGGCTAAACGCAGCCTCTCAAATGATGCAGTGGAAAAGGATCACTTGCTCACTTACATGAACATGCCTTGGAAAATCCCTACAACCACCTGCAATATTCACACAACATGCTGGGAGAAAAGTAGAGTTAATTTTGGAAAATGTTTAAAATGGGAAATTTCTTTAAAGAGTATGAATCTTAAACATTACAAAGGTATAACTGACATACTACAGCTTTGAATACAGCAAACTTCATCAGAAATGTCTGCAACCAATTATTCATTCGCTTACAAATAAAACAGAATTAAAAATTAAACCAGAAAGAGAATTCAAGCTTACTGCTTCACCAGTTTTTCCAAGGCTTCCTTGGTCTCCTTTTTCTCCCTGTTAAATGCAGAAAACAGATGATTGAGTTCACTAGAAAAGTAATTTCTTTCATATGTGTATATTAAAGTCCTCTGTTTTCCTAGGAGCCTCCTCATTTTCTAAATTACATCTGCCAATTAAAACTTTAAAAGCTAAAATTAAGTAACCAAAACCAATTTTGTCAGTGGCTAATTTTGATCTGGTAAAATGATGTCCTAATATATTCAGGATTTGCCTGCACAAATAAAAACTATCAATTAAGTGCTCACAAAACACATTAGGTCAGCAAACATTATAAATTAATTATTCTATTTTTATTTAAGGCTTTCAGCAAAATACCTTCACTATTTCACTACTGCTTTAAAAGTAGATATTGCCTGTCCACTTTAATGATTACTGTAATTTTGTTATGAAATATTAGGAAAATCGACATTTGAATGACATTTTAAAAAACTTCTCCCCCTTCCCCCAAAATCTTGAAACTGTCATTAAGTACTGATTAATTCTGTTCTCCAAAAAATAACGCTGTTACATAACTGGAACATTCTGCTGTGTGTTTCACAGGTGGAAGCTGGGTGTGTAAGCACTATTGCTTATCTGGCTGGGACTACAATCCAGTTATCTAATAATGATAAACAGTTATTTGTGCACTGTTTATGCAGACTGCAGGTCACCACTGGGAAATTCTGCTGCCAGGAGCTCCTCCTTTGAGCAGCAGCCCTTCATCTCATCCCCATTCACACTTCCAAAATCCTGCCAGTGTAGGAACTGCCCTGAGCCCCTAGTTGCCCCCTGGTTCAGGCACCCTCACATTCCCAGGCTGCTCAATTTCATTTCAGCAGGTGCAGTCTTTGCTCACACATCCGTGTCTCCTAGAAATCCTGCCTCCTGCATGATTTTCTCCTTTTTCAAAATGGGATCTTGCTAGAAACAGAAGCATCATTATGATACACATCTATATTCTTTGGAAGCATGTGTGCTTTCACTGGTATGTCACTGTAAATAGCTGTGTATAACTCTATTCCAAATACATTCTATTTATTTCATAATAAAACCATCACTTACCTTCAAACCTTCTGCTCCAGGGTCACCTACATAACCGTTCTGTCCTGGCTTTCCCTAAAGTAAGGATTAGAATAAAATATTGTAAATATTTTATTTCAAAAAGATAATTTCATCCCAGTTTATCCATTTATCAAAATACATGCATTAAAAATGTACAGTTTAGTAATAATTAATATAAAAATTTTAAGCATGTGTATTTAGAAATCTGTATCTGAAAATACATTGTTTAATGTTTCATCAAATACTGGAGCAGTAAGCAAAATTTGTATTAAGTCTTACAGCAGTTAACACTGAGGAAAAACTGTCACAATCCAAGATTGAAACACATTTCAATTTCACATTGAAAAAACATATTAGGGAAACAAAAAAAAGGGCAAGGCAATGTTCTCTCCCGGTTAATTCCAGCAGAACAGGGACTCAACACTAATAAAATTTGATGCTTAGACTTGAGGGACTGCTGTCATAACTGTCCTTCCTGAACCAGACAAAATCAGTTCAAACACCCTCTCCTTATTCAGCAAATTGATGATTTTGAGCCTCATTTCTCTCCACGAGCATTTTGCTGCTGACAGATCTGGTTGCCATGATACTATGGTAATAGCACTGCTAGCCAGAAGAAATGCAGCAACATCAATCAGAGCAGGATCACAAAGGGACAGGATCTTTGAAGCACTTCACAACATGCATCCCTCCCTCTGTCATCACTCACATAGACTCACAAAAGCACACAAACCAGAAAGCTTTCCCCCTTAATTTTCAAGTAGATGTTTATACTGTAATTATGTCTCCTTTTTAAGAAATTGTTTTCCGTCCCAGTATACTTTACTTCCTCTACCACATAAAACATGGCCTGACCGTTTGTCTATCTGGAGAGCACAGCCCTGCCTAGACAAACTTTCCCCATCTGCTCTGAGGAAAAGGCCCTGGTCCAGCAAACAAAGGTCCAGGGGACTGGACCTGGCTCTCGAGCAAGTTGCTGATGAGATTGCTGGAGGCTGACAACTGGAGAGAGAAAATTAATTCAACATTTTAATGATTCACTATCAAAACCATGCAGATGGGTCCTAAAAAGAAATGACCAGTGGCTGTTCCAGCAAACTAAATAATTGGAATCACCAGAGTCTGTAGTAAAAGTTTTCCATTCCATATAAACTGAGAAAAGAGCAAGTAAAGCAACAGATAATAAAACTTTTCTTAAAAAGAGATGGCTTTTTTTCATTTGGCTCTTTTGCTTCAGCTGCTCTGTTCCTGTCTTTCAGAGTATGTTTGTGTTAATTTCTGAGCATCTGAGAAATTCTCTATATGGATAAAATGGTATTAAATTATCTCAGCAGGTTCCATGACTTCTTGTGTTAATCCCTTTCTATTACTCTCATTCTCTTTGCCCACCTGAGTGATTTCATTCTGCCCAACAAGTTCCAATAAATAAAATCACTTTAGGAACATATTTTTGTTGTTGCCAATAGACTAATATATGGAAAAGCCAAGAATGTAGGGAGGAAAGACCATGAAGAGAAGTTTTGAAAGAATCAGATAAATCAAGTCGTGTCTTTCCACAAGGCTTAACAAAAAACAAGTGATGGGCTTCTGCAGGTCACTACATACTGTTGGACTACTTTGCGGTAAAGAAACTTATGGTCTTTCTATACAGCAAGACTGTAACATAAAAATACTTTAAGTGAAATTCATCAAAAGAAAAGCAGTGGCCCCTATAAACTGCCTTGATAATTTTAAGCCTTATGAGAGCTGAACTGGAGTTACAGCTTGTAAAGGTTTCTTGGCTGTCACTCCTCAGCTATATACTAGCTGCAAAGGACATAGAACAGATGGAAGTTGATCAGAAAATGGAACAAGTGGATTTAACTGGTAAAGCAATCTGAAACACATGGATTTGGCTTTAAACAGAAATACAATACATTTACACATGGAGGAAAAGTCACTGACAGAAGGGTAAAGTAGGGATGGCTGCTTTTCTACTTGCAAACCCCTGAGAAAATTACTCTTCCAGGGCGGGCAATCCCGAAGGAAATGTCTGTTTCCTAAAATATTAACTGCAAGTTCTACCCTTCTCTTTTAGGAAACAGGAACCAAGTGTGCTTCCTTTCACCTCACAACTGGTATGTACAGGTGTGGATATAAATATCTCTCACTATCACTCTATTTCAATCCCTCCATAGGCTTCCCACATGCTTCAGCCCACAGGCAGGCACTTCCAAAAGATACTGCGCTGGGGTGTGGGGCAGATTTGAGAACATTTTCCACTACCATCAGGAGAAACTGCTCATCTTTTGACTACATAAATTCCAGCTTCTGTTTAACACATATAGCTCAGAAAGGAATCACCTTGCAACAGTTCCTTTTACTTTCTGGTTTAAAACAATCTCCACTCTTTTAAAGGCATTTTCTTCTCCAGCAATGAAGAAATTAAAAAAAGAAAAAAGGACCAATGCTTGAATTGAGTGAGCTGAGCTACACTGAGAGTACAGTGTTAATATTTGGATAGCCTTTGAGAGAGAGGGTTAAGTGGGTGGACACTGAATAAACACATCTTTAGTAGGGCAATTCCTGTAGTTTTATGGGACAAATAAGCACCAAAAAATCAGGTGGTTTTTTTTTTTCATTGTAGAAGGATTAATTTAAGAGAATGTAAATATTTGATTTTGGAATAGAATGGGTAGGAAGGTTTGGAAAGGAATTCATGAAATATCAAATGATGTGAACAGATTCAGCTCAAACACCTCTTCCAAAGTTGAGACAGACTGAGGTCTTTGGAACTGAGATACATCCTGATTAAGCAGGGGAACATCCTCAGTTTGCTTTAGACACCTGGAAATTCTTTTCTGAGCGGGGACTGAGAACCCCTGTACAGGTTCAAATTCACTTCTGATCCAGCAGAAGATGATCTGTTTTGATGGCAGCACTGGTCAGGAGAGTCCCAGAGGTCTTTGGTCTCCTTCATGTTTTTAAAAGCAAATGGTAGAAAAAAGGGCAGGGGAGGGAGGAGGGAGAAAAATGAGGTGACATTTTATGGCTGCCAGCTAGCCACAAGCCTAAACCTGAACTAGGGATTGGATATTTTGACCAGAAATTGTAAAAAAGATGAGGATTCCAGAAGCACTAGAAACCTGCTCTGCTATTGTTTCGCAAGAATAATGAAGGGTTTACAGTACATCACCTACAAGGATACTTTACCTACCTCAGACAAGCCCCAGCAAATTAAGGTAACAGTGGCTGAGAAGAGAACAAACCTATTTAACCTTGCCCACAAATAAAGCCTGTGGGGCAAGAAGAAAGTAGTGAGAAAAAGACAGGCAAGACTTCCAGATAAAACAGCCAGACATTAGAAAAAAGGACTGTAAACCAGGAAAACAACTGAAGCAGATTGATGAGGAAAATGAAGAATTCCCACTCCTGGAGGCTGCAAAACACAAGTTGAAACATATCTGTCAGCTAAAGACAGAGCTGACAGCTGGTGGTGCCTAGGGGCCAGGCATGGCCAGACCCCTTCCTCAGGTCCCTCCTCTGCCCCCTTTGCCATTTAATGAGTGCAGTGACAACACAGCTGGGACAGTGTTTACTTTCAGGTGCAATATCCACTTCTTAAAACTCCTTTCACTGAAGATGGAAGCAAAAGCTATGTAAACCAAATGAACATCAAACTGCAGTCAAGCAAGCATAATTTAAAAAGACAGATGTGTTTCAGCAGCTTATTGACTCAGTCCTGCTACACTGTGTGAGATCTCAGCCCTGGTTGTGACTCTCACCCACACACTTGGTGTGTGTCACATGTGGGAGGGCAGCACCAAGGACAAGCAGAGGTGGGAGCAGAGTGCAGAGCAGCAGCACAAACAAGCTGGCCTGGAGCTGTGAAACAGCTGGAGTCCAGAGAAGCCAGAGAAACCAGGCAAGAGCTTCTGGGCCCCTGGACAAGGAAGAAAAACAGGCAGAGCTGCCCATCAAGCAAAATTCCCTTTCCCCTATCTCTCATTTCAGGAGTATGTTAGCCAGCAAGCTACTAAAAAATGTCTAGAGCCAGCAACCCTAGGGCTCCCTTCAGATGCACATACTCTGCTCTCAGCTGCTTGCTGTGAGAAAGAAACCAGAGAGCCATAAGACATGCCAATGGTGTGCACATTTCCCACTGAGAGAAATAAAAACCTTAATAATTTGGGTCAAATTGACCCAAAATAGATAAAACATATTTCAGTTTGCTAGGTTACACAAAAATGTTTCCTCCTGGGTCACTCTGACAGCGGCTGATGGTGGCCTGTGCGTGCCGGTGACGTGGGGGATGGAAGGTGGTGTCTCACTGCCCATGAGTCACCCACTGCAGCATCTTCCTTTCCAATGGCCACAGCACAACATGGGAGTTGCTGTCCAGCCATGAAGCCCTGCCCAAGGAGGAGATTCAAAGAATGATACAGCCAAAATAAAAATTTCCATAAGGCTCTTGGCAGAAGCTCAGACAGATTAAACTCAATATTGAACTAAGTCACAGAATGTTTTGAAATTCTGTTTAATTTTTTGCATGTTTTCCTCAGCTGAAAAACAGAGAGACTTTTGTAGGAAAGTTGTGTGTTTGGTCTTTTGCCTTTTTTGTTTTGGTATGAGTTTGTTTGTCTTAACACCTAATCTATGTGGCAAATAAATATTTTAATATAATTTTTAACAGAAAGCAAATTCCCAGCTTTGACTAGCTACTGAACAGGAAAAATGACATATGCATATATCCACTCCAAAAGCAGAAAATAGTGGAAAAGACTCTCAAACCCATGCAAGAAATGGGAAGTCATCCAGAATGAAAGCCAAGTCAGTGATTACCACACATAATCAAATCACGTAAAGGCAGATGATCAAATTGCACTCAATAAACTTAGAGACACTCCTGTAATCCCTAGAGCAGGTTAGTATCCATCTTAGCAGAGAAATTTTCTAAAAATAAGCTTCAAGTCCACTGAAATACTCTCAGACAATAGTATATTTTTATAACTAACAAAAAAATTGGATGATGGTTTTAAGCTGCTAACTTTTAAAATATGTCAGCATAAACAGCATGTTTATTGTGACCTTGCAGCTTTATTGTTTTCAGTAACTATCTGCCAGGTTTCTGGTAGATTTCTTAAAGCATACATCCTTTACATTGCTCCCTGTGAGCTGAGTAGGTTCTTCCCCAGTTGAAATATTTTGATATATCAGCTGGTTCAGTCCCTATGAGGTGCATGGCAGTTTCATCTGTCTCAGAGGAGCATTATATTTTGTGCACTATAGCAGTGATTTCCTTTCAAACCCTTTGTATGGAAAATAATTTCCCCTCCCAGCTCTGCTTTGAGTGTGTTCTGAGGAAAAACACACATTCAATCAGGAGATGCCATTTTATCACTTCTCACAGTAAACTTACATTTCAAAGCAGTATTCCTACTGAAAAACAGCCTGCCCTACCAAAATTCCTCATACTTACTCTTGGGCCGACTACTCCAACAGGTCCAGCTGGTCCCACTTCTCCCTAAAAGAAATCAGGACTTCAATGACCTTGATAACAAGTCCAGTTTTAAAAAAGAAAGTCTGCAGATAACTGTTTGTATTTATTATACCATCCTAAGCTTCATGTGTGTTTGCCTGAGTTCAAGTCTGATAGAAACACCTGGAAGCAGACCACTGTGCTTTCACTCACTCAGTATCTGGCACAGAAGCCCATCGTTTAGCCCCTTAGAAGTCTAGAGTTCTACCTTCAGAACCACCAACTAAATTATTTTTAATATTAATTATTTGTAGCATTCAAGATATAAGCTTTTATTTTTATGATGACGAACTAAGAATACTTGATGAATCTATAAGATGAGGAACTGCCTTTCTCTCCTTTCAGTTAATAGGGGTCTAAGTGTTTACTTAGGAGTATCTATGACACTGTAATTAAATTGGTATATGTTTTCTATTTCCATACAGCTCCCATTCCCTTCCCTCCCATCTCCCCAGTTTAACTAAAACAACCACATACAGCTCTGGACATATATAATATGAGATTCCGCTGAAATTGAAATAAACCACATAATGGATGCATATCCCCATAAGGCTGCTAAAAAAAAATTTAAAACACTTGCCAAAATGCAAAAGAGGCTTCAAATTTTGCTTGACAACACCATGCACATCTAACCATCGTTGTCTAACCCTCTTAACCCCTCACAACTTTGAAACATAATCTCTTAATTGGATAATTTTTTCATCTTACCTCAACTCCTTTGGGGCCTTGTGGCCCTGGAGGCCCTCGGTCACCCAGAGCTCCCTAAACATGCAAACAAACACAGTGAGAATTTAGATCAACTTTCATCATGTTGGTCTAGTCTCTCTCCTTCTACAAACCCAAAAGTGAGGCAGCACACCTAATGTCTTACATTGGTTCATAGTGTTTCCCATATAAAGCCAGGCAAAGATGCAGAAAACCAAGCATTGTAAAACCTTCTACATAGATTTTGCTGAAGCATTATTCTTTTTGTGTTGTGAGAAGGAAAAAAAAATATTTGAACACGATAGAACAACTTCTTCCTTTTGGAAGAGGCAAAGCACACTACCATAGTAAGATTAAAGCATCATCAATGTGCAGACCTTGTATTAAGGAAGTCTTTAGAACAACACATGTTGACACATTGCAATGGGAAGAAACTACAAAGTGAATTTAGACCACTAGCTTGTCCAAAACTACTTGTGATGTTCAGCCCCTACTTTTCTATTAGGATTATAATCAGCTACCCAGAGATAAAGCACCTTAACCTCTGCCAGCTCAGAGTTTTCATGACTGCTCACACCAACATTTTCAAAACTTTGTTAAAAAGACTTTGCAGCTAGCAGAGTATCAAAAACCCTGGGCACTCCAATTACAATGGGATAATTGGGAAAAGCACTTGACCTGGCATAGTACAACAAAAAAAGTGTAAACATATTAATGTTCTGGGAAACCTAAGCTTAACAATATCAGATAAAGCAACAAGAACAAAGAAGTTTCCCTTTAGGAGAGATATGATTATCCTCTGAGGAAAGCCATGGTGGAAAGTGTAAGCCTTATTAACTGTGTACTAATGAAGCTGAAGTCTAGACTTTGGTCCAGGCATTGGTCCAGTAACAATTTACTCAGCAGGCAAAGTAAAATGGAAGAGAAAACTGGAACAGCCCATCTCAAGGTAGTGAGCATCATGGAAGAGCCCATCAGTCTGGGAAGGACTGGGGTGGAGTGCTGCTGGACATACCACCACAAAAGTGACAGGAGGGCTTTCAGCAGTAATTAAAATATTACTAGATAAGTAATACTCTCCTATGGTTAGTAATGACATTTTCTCATTGGCACAGCTGTTAAGTCTAACAGCAAAGCCCATTAGGACATAAGGACTTCAGTGCACTGAAATGCAAATGGCAGCAGCAGTGCTACTGTACACACCCTTCCACTGCACTGAACCGAATACAGAGAAAAAATTCCAGGCTGTAAACTGAAAATTAATACTAAATGACATTTCCATCTCCTCCTTGGGGTTTCAAGCAAAAAAGGAAAATGAAGGGAGGCAATGCACATGTGCCAAAGTGTCTGGAAAAAAACAGGAGTCAGCAAATGGGGTATCCTGTATTTCCCATACATAACTTCCCAGCTGACCATTCCTTCCAGAAGAGGTGAAACTCCTAATAATCACTTTATTAAAATGTGTTATACAAACAAACATAAGTTAACAGGGGAAGGAAGCTCTTAGCTTCTTCTATGGTACAACACACACTGCTGGAAAAACTACAGTAGAAGTCAGCATATTCTCACCATCTTTTCCTCTCACTTTTCTTGGTTAGAGAGCATAAATACTTGCAAAGAATAACATAGGGAACAAACAAAGTTATTTCAGAACTTCTTAAAAACATTCTTATTCCCTTTTTAAAAAAAATGTGTTTTGCTATTTTTTTAATAAGCAGTGGATCAAGATCAAACACCTTCTAAAATATTGTTTCCAAGCTGAGTAATGTTCTGTAGACCAAATTACATAATAAATCCTTTGAACATTGATTTAGAAAGATCATATTTGCTGATTATTTCACTAATTTGGGGAACATTTACAATCCAGAACTTCTACTGGCATTTAGAGACAGCTGATCACACTCAATAGTGCTTAAACGTCCAAGAAGTTGAATTTATCCCACACCAACTCCTAAAAAATAAAGCTTTCCCTGCTTTCTTGGCTTTTAAAATGGGTTTTGCTTCTGAGGAAGCATAAACAAAAACATGAGGAAAATAGCAGCATAATGAGAACAGTTTTCTAAAAATAAAAGCTGGAGGAAAATTTTAGAACTGCAGTCAACTCAGGGCAGATGGAATCCCAAAAGCCAAACATTTCCAAAGTCATGCAGAGCTTCTCCCTCAGTACTGGGAGCAGTATAACAGTTTTTCCAGTTTGGTAATCCTTCTTTTCAAATGTAAGCAATCAGTTCTCCCTGACTAGGGCAGGCTGTCTAAGCTTTTTCTCTCTAATACCAAATGTGCTGGAGAGCACCAAATCTGGTTCAGCTGTGTAATTCTGTATCAAAGGAACATGGAGTCTCAAACTTTATAGTCCACCTCTTAGTAACTTTTTTCCCCTGGAATCTGTGAAAATGCAACAAATCTGTAACATATGTATTAAACAGAAACAGAATTCTAGCAAATTCCTCAGATATAATGTGCAACAATTCGATCTCACTGAACAAACCGAGCAGCAGGGATTAGATCTGTTACATTGTTCACGTATAATCTTGGGCAATTAAATCTGAACTGCAGATCAAGAATTGCTGTATTTCTCTTCTAGTATTTCCCCTAGACCCTAGAGAGAGTCTTTCACCATCTCAGGGTTTTTTTTTGTGAACACTCAGGTAACTCAGAAACAAAAGAGCCACTGCAATGGTGGCACAAACTCATTCGCATAAGGCTGCTAACATTATGCATGCACGCATATAAACAAGTCAGCAAAGTAATAAATCAGAATTGAAGGTGGACCCCCTCTAGAAACACATTTTAATTTCTCCTTAATTTGCCCCATCAGATAACTAGCTCTCAGCCTGCCTAGCCAATTAATGTCTATTTTGGTAAAAGGCTCTTGCCATGGTTGAAAGAGAAGAGATACAGAAAACATAGGCTATGGCTTCAGCAATTGGATTATTTGAAAATGTCTGTTTATTCAAAGACAACCTGCATGATTTGTTCTTGGACAAATTATATTGCTGGTCTTGCACAGTTCTTTTGCTTCACCAGTTTCTGCCCTCTGGTTTACTTGAAGGTCAAAAAAGGCCTTCATTTTAGTCTAATAAACAAACTGTCCCTCAGAATAAAGCCATTCAAGTGTTATTTCTGCATCTAGTCTCACTTGACCGAGTCTTTCTGGAATAAAAATGCCCAGTAATGTACTACAGAGATAAAGCATTCTCATGCTTTGAGCAGAGGCATTAATGAGACATCTTGACTCATATGTTCTACAATTTCACTTAATTTCTAACTGCATTATTGTGCTTTCATTTCAAAGAGATCTGGCAATGTCTTTGGTCTAAGTTTATAACGGGATTTATTGTTTTAGTCCTTGCATGAATCAAACTGAAATAACTGAGGTGGAATGAATTAGCAAAAAGTGCATTTTTTTAGGTAATCTAAAGATGTTCAACTTGGTTTCATATACAGATTTCATTCTGCCATACTTGTGCCTTTTCACCACAGAAAATACAGTGTAAGAATAGTCCCAAGGCTGATGAGTGAGAAACTTCATTGGTATTTGTCTTTCAACAAGCAGTTAATCTTTAGATATCATCCAATCATTTTCCTCTGGGTTATTTCTGAGCTAGCTGCACTTTTTGTATTAGTCTCTACCATTTCCAATTCTAGAGAAATTTCCTAAATCTGCTTTTATTCCAAGCTTCATTGAAAACTCTATCTGTGTAATTATTGCCTAAGTTTGGTCTAAAAATTTAATATATTAAAGAGCAGAAACTAAATTATTCTGGCCCAGTTTTGTAGATAATTTTTATCCTTAATTGTTATATCAATTATTTTGTCTATAATTTAATCTGGTGCATAAATTTTACACATTTTCATACCTTCAAATATGATTTCTTTTAAAAATTGTTAAAAATAATTCTTAGGGCAGGTGGAACCTGAGTAATACAAAGATCTGCATACATTTGGCATGCATTCTATTTAAGTACAGGTGAAACATATGCTACTTTCTAGCTATATAGCATTTTCTCAAACTTATTTTGCCATTACAAGCTTCCACCTAACGCTGTAATTACTCTCAGAACTGTGTGGACAGCATTAAACATTCAAATAACTTCCTCATATAAACACCTGAGGCAAAGTACCTGCATTCTGACAGTAGGATTATCTTCTCATAATGCCAGTGTCCATCTCTCAGAGCCTTTTCCTCAGAGATTAACACTATTTCCTGTTATTTTTAAAAGGTTTTCATATAATCTTACCTTAGGACCTTCAGGGCCATTTAATCCAGGTACACCAATATCTCCTGGAAAACCCTAAAGAAATCATACAGACAAATGATTTGCAGAGTAGGAATGTTTTCAATGTACTTGTTTTGATTCTGTTCATTCATTTAATAAACCTGAGTCACAGAAACAAGAAATAAATTTCTTCTACCATTCCAAAAAATGTCGAAATCCATTATGTTTCCTTGAAAGGACTTGGATAAGTGACAGATTTTAGGCAGCTTTTGTTAAACTCAATTTAGCAGATGTCAGCATGGATTTAATTTCTCTCACGATAAGACTTTTTATCCGTTAAGCAATGTTTGAAATTAAACCATTGGACTGGTTTGGAGGCACAAAAAAAAATCACCAGAGAACAGCCTGCATCAAGTCCTGTACTTATGAATTCAACTACTCTTTTCATAAAATTGAGAGAGCAGCTGATGCCCTTGAATCCACGTTAAGGACAAGATCACTGCCAGATTAAGAAAAAGGGAAGAGGCTTTTGCCTCCAGACCAGCAGGTGATAATCTGGCACTAACTGAAGGTCATCAGCATGCAGCATTATTCAGAACTGGCCTTTGTGAAATACACTCTAGTGTAGGTCAAGCTGTTAGTAAAGGAAAAGTAAATATGCACAGGAAAGGAATCAACCAAAATTATCACTGCAAACCACCTGGCCAGAAGGCATTGGCTTGGGACACCATGAGGAGGCCTCTGTGTCAGAGGAATTCAGCTCCAGCTAGATTGCTTTAGAAGAAATAAATGTATTTTAAGGAAAAAAATGGTGTCACTAACCTTTATGTAATACAATAGTAGTTAAGTAGTAGTGAGTTAAATTTCATAAACAGCCAGAGAGAATCCATGATCTTACATTTGTAGGATAAAATAAAGCATTGGTAATTGACCCTGTAGTTAGCACACTGCTCATTCAGTCCCCGGACAGGATTTTGCTTTTTTAATAAACTTCCACATTTCATTAAATTTTGACCATCTGAAAACAGCAAGACTGCCACTTCCTCTGAGCAAAATATTTATTAATACATCTAACCAAACCCATGGTCTAACACTCAGGAGAACAAGCCTCCTTCTTCATTAAGAGAAAATCATTATAGATTAAAATACATGCATATTTTTCCAATAATGGAAACAAAAAGCACATACACAGAACCATTTTTAAAAATAAGTTGGATGCTAATGAGTCTGAAAGAAAACCAAAAAAGAGTAAGAATGGTCTGAGTTTTCAGAAGATGGGCAACAACTCTAACACTCAATATTACACAACACATCAGTATTGTGAAAATATTGTGAAATACAGTGGTTTCCTTTTCTTTTGCCATAAATAAGCAATTACAAGCAGAGCTGTGCAACAATTCCAACATGCCTCTAGGTGGCACAGAGCATATTATTTACATGTCACCAAGGTCCTGAGACTCACACCTAGAACACTCACTTGCATCACCCTTCATTTCTAGACAGTTCAAAAGAGGAGGTGTTGTTTTTAAAATCCTGGCCACTGCTGTCTGCTGAAATACATTGAAGAGTTAAGTCAATTCCTTAAAATTTTTTTTGCTTGTCCTTTCTTTATTTTAAATTTACTTGTTTACAGACCTTAAATAGTTACCAAGGGGTGAGTTGTTTCACATATCTGTAAATCTGCTCATTTCTAATGTGTGAACAAATGCTAAATGCTGACACAGACAACTTCCTCTTGGCAATAAACATTCCAGAAAACAATCTGCCTAGAAAAATGTTAATTAAGAAAGATTCTAATGCTTTTATGAATGAATAGATCTACTTTATTTATTTATTTGTTTAAATTTTTCTAGAGGGAATTCAGTAAGGACCATGAGATGTAGGCATGGACAAGTACTATTGCAGGTAGAACAAACATGGCATTTTGAAATCTTTTCATGTATTGGGATACAAGAGGGTTACTTGTCTGAGAACATCAACACTAAACAATGCATTTAAAAATTTAAAATCCTCATAATTTTATCTTTTCTGTGAAGATGGATTAAGACTTCCTCTTGAGCACAACCATTAAAAAAAGGCAGATGCTATGGCAGTATTAGAACATTTTTTCTAAGATGTTCTCACATTAATAATCCAGGAATAAGTGTAATAATCCAGGACACAAACAGCCACTTTAGACAATTCCAGAAAAAGAATGAACCAGGAAGGAGCTCTTGAAATACCTCAGCAATGGTATTTCATATAATGATTTGTCAATCAGATTCCTCATAGTGAAATGGGATGTATCTCTGGCAATGCTTAAATTTGAAATGAGTTGTTCAGCAGCCAGCTCCATGGGAAGTTACTCCAGATTAAAAATTCTTTATTCTTCCACAAGTGAAAGGCCAGGAGATCAGTGTATAGTTTCCAGCTGCAATGTAGTTTTCAGACTATTCAGAACCAACCAGCCCTTGGTATTGACCTCTAAGGAAATGCAGATTATTCATTTCCATCAGCCAGAAGCCCAGCAGCTGGTAGGATACAAATTATTTTCAAAATCTTGCTACAGATGTGGTCTTTTGCCAGCAAAGCACTTTAGAATCCACTTCATTTAATCAAAAGAAATGTGGCATCAAAGAAATCTGAAGTGCCAACTATCTCAACAAAAGCATGCTTTATCCTTCCTGCAGGAGTTTTGCTTTTTGTACTGAACACTTAAATATAAAATTAACATATTTATTGCTCTCATTTATTGATATAATGTGTAATTTGAAAAAATGCAGAGATGACCAAGTTGTTACTATGTTAGGGCATATCTCAGTGCTCCAGAGATGAGCACTCTGCCAAGCTTTTGCTTTTCTTTTGTTTTTCTAGGTGGCTGCTAATATGGAAGCAGAATATCAGAAGTATTGAGACATTACACTCCATTTCCATGGGGAATTCTCTCTCATTTGCAGAATATCACCTCAAACCACTTTCACATGACATTTGCCAGCATCACTGGCCACCCATCTTCATGCCCCTGGCTGCCCTCAAGGGGATCAGGACAAGCAGGGGTAGAGAGGCATCGTGGAGGGAAAATGTCTCCAGGGAGTGCAACAGCCCCTTCAGTCACCAGGTTACCTTACTCCAATAAGAGTTCATTCAATCACAGGTTGAAATTAATTTCAATGGGAATTGAGAATAAATTTTGAGAAGCAAGACTGATTGTATGTAGCTACTGAACTTCAACAAGATACCTTATTAGAGATTCATTACTAATTATAATCAAATCATCACAAGGTGGTTTCTGCAAAAACCTACTATTCTCCAGTAAGTGTTTATGATTCTTCTGAAAGCATGTGTTATGCAGACACAGAACTTTGGGAAAGGACCAGATGAAGAATCTGTGCAAAGGCAAGTAGAGAGTATAAGTAATTTCAAAACAAGACCATTTCCTTAGATTTGTGCCAGAACACACAATTAGTTCAGCCTTTAAATTATCTTTATTTCTATATTTCCTACAAATCATTTGCATGCAACTCATTTGATGCAATATTGAAACAGAAGGCTATGTTATCACTGCACACCTGGCATTGTTTGCAAAAACTCAAAAAATCATGTGATAATGCATGTGAAACATGCACTAAAAATAAAGGGGTTTTTTAAATGAAGACCTCAAAGCAGCCACTGATTCACTTACAAAATGTTTGCCTTTTGGACTCTTTGCTGTTTTTTGAATGTATCCTTTCCTTTTGTAAGGCTGCTGCCTTGAGCATGGAACACACCAGCTGAGTCTCATACAAGTATCTTCCTGAAGGAGTGAGCTAATGACTTCAGATCAAAACACAATACTGCACAGATGAAAAAGGTTCTATTGAAGACAATGAAAAATTCTCTCTGCTTCACATGAAACCTATTTATAACACTCTCAAGGCACATCTAAAGGGAACTATAACTCACCCTCATTTTGGGGGGATAATTAAATGCAATTCCTAGAGCAAAATTTAACTATAAAATATTCTGAATACATGTGGAAGCCTGTCAAAGGCTTGTCTAATTTCATTCACATGAACAATAAGCACTGCATACCTCATTGTATACAGTAAACTGAGACATTGTGGGTTAGAACAGTCTGATCTGCACTTTCCAGTTGTCATGACAATAAAACAAAGTTCTACAGAAATTTTATATTTCAGTGTTCATTTTCAGATGCATGACAAAGCAGCACAATGATGAAGACTCCACTCCATGAAGTGCTCACTGAGTATATCCAGTGGTTGGTGAGCAGCAGGCATTCAGGCACACGACAGACCCTGGCTCTGCAGAAGCACACCCAATAGAGAATTCGGCCTGACACTGCAGGACTCCTGCCCTGAAAGAGTCACTTGGCAGCCAGAACTTGTTTGGCCACCCAGAGAGCAAGAACCAGACCTCTGTCCCTCCCTCTGCCCTCCTGCCAGCAGCACTGCAGTCCCAAATGGACCCTGGCGAGAGGTGGGCGGCTTATTTCAACTCTGACCTGGTGTACCTTGGCTGCACAGCTGCAGAGGAAAGATTTAGGAAGCAACTCACTGGTGATCTGCATTTCAACCCACAAAACCCCGTGAGGATGATCAGAGTCTGCCTGCCCTGCTCCCACGGCTGTGTGCACAGAGAGTTACAGAGCTCAGCTGCTGGAGTGCCAGAGTTACTGCAGTTTACAGGGGAGGAAAATCAGGGACAGCACTTATTCTTTATACTGGGAATGAAACACTCAAATGTGTCGCAGGAAAGATCAAAGGATCTTTCCCCAGGTTCTTATTACACATGTACCCAAAACAAACGGGGACGGAGCACATTTAAAAATCCCACTGTCTTAATGTTGGACAAAAGGAGAGAGGAATAGCTGGAAGCAGATTTTGAGAGGTTCTGCCACTGGGCAGACACAGCCTTGTTCCTCCTGCTCACAGCAAAGTCCAACAAATCCCAATATAAGTTTTGGGGGATTTAAAAATGAAATCTTTCATAGAAGGCATATGGTATGGATTGTCACATCTATACTAAATCCAAATTACCCTGAATACTTGAAAGATACTAATTCATCACATTCTTCTATTTCCAGAAACATCAAGGGATCATTGAGTATACTATATAATGCATGTTTTCTACATGGGGTCACAGGAAGTCTGACCATTCAGATAATGAAACAGGAACAAGGAAAGCAGCCCTGTCTGACCTGCTAGCTGTCTGGCTTTGGAAGAAGAGACTGGATCAGGCTTTTCTTGTGGAAAAATCTACATTATTTGCTCATACTTCATCTATTTGGTTGTGTCTAAATAACTTCTGGCAACAACAACTAGTTTATTTTTATAAGACAATGTAACTGGAGGGACATATACACTCTTCAGTTTTAAGTTTCTTATTTTAAATTCCTTTCATTATAGAACTTCTAATATCTTCAATTTGTCCAAAATCCCAGTATGCTGCTATCCTACATCCCTTCTGTTTCTATTTTGCCATATGGTGACCATATTTTTATGAAGTAAAAGGTGGAAAAACCTCTTACTTTATTTGGAACTGTCTTGCATGACTGAAGTTAAGAGAAACATTGCTTTGCAGGTTTAAACTGACCATTTTGCAGACAATTACTCAAAAAAAGTGCCTGGACACCCAAGTTTTAATTATCTAGCATCATGCACCTTATTTGCCTTCTAATGATGAAGTAGTTCTGCACTCCTGAGCAAGGGGAAATACTGAGCTTTTCAGACAGAAAGATTCCCATCCCTATCTGCCCTAAGGGTAAGCAGCCCAGGATGATCTTCTCCCCAGACACAAAGGAGCAGCATGTGTGTGTTGGAACTAGGAAGGGCTACCAGCAGGGACAACAGGACACAGGCCTCAAGACCAACAATTTGGGACTAACCTGCCTCAAGTTACCTTATTAACCGCCCTTGCTGGAAGCTATGCAAAGAAATCATGCAATGAAGAGTCTTGAAAAATCTAAAATCCTGAGCCACCGAGGGTGGCAGCTGTGGACAACGTGCACAGGCTTTGTGTCTTCTGCACACCTTTTGAAAAAATGAGAGGAACTTATTCTTACCAGACCGCCTTGTGTTGCTACAATGGGTTTTCCCTCAGTGAGGGCTTTTGCCTAATAAGAAAGGTAGGAGCACAGAGCCTTGGTTTGAGGAGATGTGCTCATGTAAAGGCAGAAAAAGGATCATTACTAGTATATGTCTTCCATTCATATTTTTTTTAAAAAAGGATAACCCACAAACAAACAAAGAAACCCCACCACAAACCAAACAAAACCCAAAATACATTCATTGCAGGAGGCTGATTAGAAAGAACAATCCACAATTTCTGCTTTCATCTCTCCAGCAGATACATGTGTCTGTGTATAAACATGCCTTTTTGGTACAGACCACAGCATTTTTCCTTAAAGCCTGTGGTATAAATGCTGAAAAGCACCAACATGGGACAATTTGGAGACTGAGTTTCTGCACAGACTTCCATAGCACTCAGGAGTTCTTAGGAAACTTCACTTCCAGATTCAACTGCTTGGCAACCCTTCCCAGGTGACTGGGGTTTACCCTCTGTGTCTTGTAAGTGATAAATATGCAACCAGGTCTGGAAAATGGAAAATCCCATTTGTAAACATGTTTTAATATTTACAAATGGAAGTGTGCCTCAGAAATCACATGAGTCTCACTCCAGGTGTACCCCATAACAACAGGGTTCAAGAGACAGCAAATCCTAATCACATGAGCAAATGAAGAACTACTTTGTATGCAAAGATCCTGCACATTAACATTTCGCAGAAAAAAATTATGAGCTGGAATCTTTTGTACTTTATGGAGGAGAATGAATTCATCAAATATGACTGAATAAGAAGATTTCCCTAATTCACTTAAGAAAACAGTCTTTTATGGAGCAAACTCATTTACCTCTTATTTTCATCATTTAGAACCAACATTCAATTTACCACTACCAAGCAATTTCTTACCTCAGGTCCCTGAGGACCCAATGGTCCACGGGGTCCAGGTTCTCCAATTTTACCCTTAAAAAGAATCCAAACAGTTAAGATTTCTGATGATAATTCATCTTTCAATAACAGATGGTTATGAGAATTTTAAAAAAATTTATTAACAAAAAGGCCAACAGAAAGTTGAGATTACTTTTTCACTAAATAGTAAATTTTATATCTGCCTCTCTTTGGATACTATTAAAACTAGTTCTTCATATCTCTTTGAAGTCACAACAAAAAAAAAATTCAAAATAGTTTAGGACAGAGAAAATTGGGAGGAATCACATAAAAATCACATTAAATATATAGCTGTTTTCAAAATAAAAACTACATATTATTTAAACATACAGAAAGTAACTGTTCCAGATATTGGTTTACACACTTACATATTTTAAGTATCTAATCATAGCCAAAGAAATGGCAGTTTTGTGATTAATAACAATAAAATTAGGTCCTATCCACATGTAATGGTAACTTCATTATATACAAATTTCAACCCATCTAAAAATGGACCAAATTTCTCGAAGTTATATCTTCTTCCAAATTTTCAGACTCTTTCTGCCACCGTAAGTAGATGTCACTTGAGCAAAATTAAGGTCTGACCTGGGAAACATTTCTCTAATTTTTAACATGAATGACTTCATTGTAAATTCATTCTACAAAGGTAAATTTCTATTACTTGCAGGACTGAGGTCTCATAGATTAATTTAACATAAGTCACAAGGTTGTGCTTAAAATCCACAGCTCTTTCAGGAACAGGCTGATTCACATGCTTATCTTAAAAGATAAGCATGTGAATCAGCCTGATCCTGAAAGAGGAAATTCTTGCACCCTTGAAAACAAAAAATATGACTTTTCCCATCTAAGCTTAAGCAAATAGGCATAATTTTATTGCAGAATTCATGTTTATACTGTAAATTCTACAGGACAAGGAAAGTGTTAATGAATTCAAGGGCTCATGACATTTATGAGATCTAAGTATGTTCACCAGTTATTGGCCTGATTGTACATTAGAAAATTGACAGTGGAGTGAGTGTTGGCAGCTTTTAATGAAATACTGAAAAGAGACAGATATTAGCACTAAAACAGGTGAGCAAGAGCCAAGTAACTCTGTGCAGTATTGCCTTTTCTGCCTCAACATCTAAAAACCCAGCAGAAGTGGCAGCAGTGCACAGAAGCCTTTAAAGCTGCTGAAAATCAGTAAATACAGGAATTTGTGACTACTCCCATCCCTGTGAGAAATTACTGGCTGTTATTAATGTGATCTCACACATTCCCTGCAAATCCAGCTAGTCCAAATGGTCTTCTGCAAGTTCCCAAAGCTCTCAGTGGATTTGTTTCAAATATTATCCACATGTCCATTCCCCCCCCACAGCAATTGTCCCAGAATATCTAATATCCTAAGCACTCTATTAAAATTTGACACATATACTAATCTTGGTAATAAAGCTTCACATTTTAGGATCTGACTTGCTCATTAACACCAGTCACTAGAAATAAAAGCAGCTTAGACCTTATTCTTATGCATTTTTAATTAGGTCACTTCTAGGGATTACATGCATTGTGAACATAACAATCACACAAAAAGTGTCAAATATCAACAGTAGTAAAAATACCAACAACACACAGTGATATACTGAGAACAAGATTTGATGTGTAAACTTACTGGAGGTCCTGGTTTTCCTCTGATCCCTGGAGGTCCTGGTAAACCAAGAGCACCCTGAAAAAAGAAAGTTATTAAATAGACATGAAAATTGTTGGAAGCAATAAATTGCTGTATTTTGACACCTGAAACAGGCTTCAAAAGAATTCTTCAGGTTGAAAACTATCTTCTAACATTCAACTTTCATCAAAAGAGTTCTCACAAGATGTGCTATTTTAGCGACTTCTGATGTACTAGCCAAACAGGAAAGAAGATCCTTATTTATCTCAGTCTGATGATGTGAAGGAGCATGGCAGACTCTGCTGCTGCTAACCACAGTAGGTCCAGGTGAGCTGCAGATGAACCTCAATGGGCAAGGGAAAAATGCCTTTTACAACAGTTCCTCAGAAAGACTGAGACCACACCATAATCCTTGTTTGATGCATCTCTATACACACAGCTGCCAGAGTTCTGCTTGTGCTCTTGACTTGGCTTTGTGCACGCTCCCATAAATGAGTTTTAATTAGCACAGAATTTCTTAAAAATATGTTCATACAGTGGTATCCAGATAGTATTACTACTGCATTCTACTTTTATGGAACCAACCTGCTGCATTTTAAGAGACTCATAAGCCTGATGAAGTTGCTGAAATGGGATAATTTTGTAAAACAATGCAGTTATAACTTACCTTGTCTCCTGGGTACCCCTGATCTCCTGGCTCTCCTGCAAGGCCATGTTCACCCTAAACAATATATAATTTTATACAGACATATGTGTATGGCTTAAAATGGGGTAGTTTTCAGAAACAGAGAAAGATTAATTCAATATTCACTACTTAAAATTAACACAGATTTTTGACAATGCAAGGTGCTGCACTGAAATACCTCTTCCAGGAAAGACACAGACTTGCATATTATGTTCAGTCGTTAGTGTTCTGTTCAGAAAAAACCTTGTCTAAACTACCAGATCATGAGTCTGACACAAATTTAAAAAATAAAAGTCAGAAGACAAAAGAAATCAAAAGAAAAAAGGCAAGGCTTTGCCAAGCACATTATGCTCAAGTTTTAATGAAGAGAGTCTGAAAGAACTGTGTATCTCCAAGATAATGAAAATATTTAAATCACCTTATCACCTTTCATTCCAGGCTGTCCCACACTCCCTGGGAAACCCTGTTAAAGTAAAGAAAACATAAATCCAATGCTTGACTATAATTTGGAAAGCAGCATATGTGGGATGATTGAATACCATACCGTGGGCCCTGGAATTCCTGATGGTCCACTCGGTCCTGCTGGCCCAATGTCTCCCTATCAAACAGCAAGAAAGGTGACTGCATTTGGTGAAATGGAGTAACCTAAAGACTCTTAACAGAATATGGCATTTTTCTGTACCACAGAAAACCAAAATTTCTGTACCACAGAAATCAAAATATTTTTCAGGTTAATTTCTCAGGTAAAAACAAAGGTATTGGTATCATAGGCCCTCCATGTTTACAGTTCCCAACATCATCAGCAGAAACACAAGAAACCAAACCTGCCTCTTCTCCTGTAGATTATAAACTCCAGAGAAGATCTCAGTGTATTAGGCAATGCCAATTAAGGAAGCCTTCCATCACTGCTGTCCTAGGGGTTACACAACAGCACTTCTCTGTAGGCATCAAATTTGGCTTAAAGAAATTATTCTATGATGAGTAGGGCCATAAAAAGCAGTCTTTTAAATGGTCCTTTTACTCAATTTTTTATCCATCAGTGACTTCCATGAGTTAAAAGAAAAAAAAGCAATGTGACTCTAAATACCACATGTGCAGAATCAAACCCCTGTTCCAATGGGCATGCTAACCTTTTCTGTTCTAATGTACCTTTAAAGTCCTTACTACAGCTCTTCTTTCTGGGATTTATTTAGGCAGTTTTATGACAGGAAAAAAAAGGAGTGAGTCACAAAATTTAAGAATGTTTAAAGATCAGCACAGCAATAATACTAATGAAAAAGCATGAGCTAAACATAAGACCTGACTCAGAATAGTTAAGACTATACTACAAAGGGAGAAGTTTACCTGCTTTCTGCCTATTCAAACTTGGGGGAAAAAAAAACCAAAAAGACAATGTAATATCTCTATGGCTATGCAGAAATTTAACCACACATATGAATAAAGAAATCTTTTGCCACTTGCTGAGAGTGATATGGAAAAGATGAGATGGACATCTATGCACTTCCAGTTGAGCACACACTCATTATTCTCTGGAGACTCTTTAGCAATGTTAGCAACCACATTCTCTGCAGCCACCATCAGATTATGGCTCAGTGAAGCAAAAGCAAGACCAATCACTTAGTTAGTGTCTTAATGGTGCTTGGTAGAGCTCCCAAGAGCATTCACTCTACATTGCTTTAGCTTTCCATGACTGCTTAAATGATGAATTCTGCCATGCTAGCTGATCAAGGAAATTGTTTACATTGCTGTCTCTGAGCTGTGCTACACATTCTAGTTCAGCAAGGCATTTATGCATTCATGACACTGAATGTTGAAATGCACACTTATGGTAACAACAGCATTGATTAGAAAATCACAAAGGGATGCTGAGCTGGGAAATTTAGCTTACAACAGCAAGAGGAAGGAATTCCAAAACAGCTTTGCAACATTCAGGTTCATTAAACACCTATCACAGTCTCCAGATACACTGAGTGACATAATCAACAGCAAAGAATGGGAACTACACAAAAATAAAACTGAACAAGCGTTGAATTAGTTAGTATGTCAGGTTTTTTAATCATTCTCCACCTAAGATATTCTTTTCACTTTGGACAAAACTTGCTAATCAAAAAAACCTGCAGCTACATAAGGTGTACCTTTTCCAACATTTCTAGGTGACAAGTTAAACTAAAACCAACTTGTTTTTTCCAGGCAAAAAGATAAAATACCAGAAAAGGAAGACTAATGTTTTCCTAGTATTAAGTGGGTTTTTTAAAAGGGAAGAAAAAATTAAAAATTAAAAACTAATTTGGGTATCTAGCAGTAAATTTTCTACAACTCTTCATCTTATTAAAACTCGTGGCCTTGCTAAGTTTTGAAAGACTAACTATTCAGTCAGCCAAAACTCTGAACTTGGCAACAGCTTTGTATATTGAAAATAATCATGGATGGAAGGAATTACTGGACTCAGCTTGCTGATGTTGCTCATTTTGCCATTGTTCTCATGAACAAAGACAAAAATACAACTAACTCTTGACATTGACCAGCTGGGCTGGACAAGCTACTTGAATTAATGCTCTTGGTTTCTGCCAGAAAAACAGATTTAATCCCATGTACAATATTGCATCTTGTAGTAGTATAGTGTGTTATTACTGACTAAGTATTCTAAAGCAAACATTGAGGGCTGTAGCTCTTTGCTCATTTTTGGATGGTCATTAGCATCTGCCTGGGCAAGGGAAAGCTGAGGCCAGGGAGCACAGACCCCTTTGGAGAGCAGGGGTGGCTGAGGAACAGGGATGCTGGAGTCACCTGAAACTGCCCCAGGCTCTTAGTGAAACTCTGCTGCAGATTAAAGAGTGCAATGGTCCCTTGTAAAGAAGCTCTGGAGCAGAGCACAACTCTTCCAATTATCTGACTGGGAAAGAGGAAACCAAACTAACTCATAAACTGGAACCATGAGAAAGAGTCCCACACATAAACACAAGAAGGGCACTCAAATGGAGCTCACACTCTAAACAACTGTAAATTCTGTGCTGCTCAAAAATCTAAACATGCCAAATCTAAACATTTTTTCCCCCAAGAAATAGCTCTCATTATGGTTATATTCCATCTATGTACAAGTGGCAAAAGCTTTGGACTGATTATAGATAATTATTTTTCTATTTCACAAATTGACACAATCTCTCTGTACGTGACTGCAACTCAGCAAGAAGGCACATGTAGCTTTGATCCTGCAAACATTTATGCTCATAAACTCTAGGTAGGGCTAAACTGCTAAGTTTTAGTCAAAATAATCAGTAACAATCTTTTTGGAAGTGACATATTCTTTAAAAACCTCAAGTACGTTTGTACAATTATCAAAGTCCTTGAGATTAAATTCCAAAGACAGTCATGTAAGAGAGAAAACCAAGCACAATTCTAAGCAAATTCTCAAGAGTGCAAGCTCCAGTCTCATGAGTGTGTCATTTGGTCTGAAGCACACAGAAAATCATGTTTGCATGATGAAGGCTGGAAGCTACAGAGGTTTCTTGACCAAGCTTTTGTTTTCACTATAGCAATGCCATAACAATCCTAATCAGACAGCAAGGGATGACTTACAGGATTTTTTTTGTTGTTATGAACACATAATTAGGAAGAGTAACAATTGAACTCAACTGTCACACTTCAAAGGAAAAGTAAGATGACCATCACTGTAAAATATAAACTTATCAAGAATGTTTCAGATCTGCAGATAGCAAAAAACCCACAAAGCAATCACTGCAGACAATCATGCCTTTCTTAACTCAAGTGTAAACACTTGCTATTTCTCCCTTTTTAAGAATGTGGCCCTGTAGCCAGACATGACTGAGACAACATCAAGAATCAGAGGTCCTCTATGAGCAAATACACAAATTAAACAACATAAGGGAGTGAGACTACTCAGAAGGAAAGTCTTTCCCACCTTCTGTGGGACTCAGAGCTTCTCTGGCACAACTGATAGATACAACTAGAGTGTGCAACTCCAAAGTGAGCATTACAGCCTTATTCTACATATATTTTTTAAAAATTAATATGATATTGTAAACATGATAAAGTAATTTTTCTTAGAAATTAATTCTGCTTTGAATGTGGTAGCCATATTCAGGAACCAATGAGGACTGCTGTCATTAAAATATTTGAGATTATTGCACCCTTCACACTGGCCTTTAGTAAAATAAATTATAAACTAGCAAAGTTGGTTTCAAATCAATTTCAAATAAAAGACCTGAACACACTGGGTCAGAAACAAGCATACAAATCCACACCAAGTATAGAAGTGCTCCATGCTGCCAACATGACAGCAGTTTTGCATAGTGATGCTATTTAAAATCATGGCTATCTAAAACAAAAGCTGTTTAAATCCTTGAATTTTCATAATTGTTTTTATTATGTCACAAACACACAAGACAAGTGCTATAATGCAGCCATCTCAAAGCAAATAATAAAAGTATACTTACTCTTAGTCCTGGAAATCCAGGAGGACCAACACCACCAACAACTCCCTTTAAAGAAAGTTAATCTTAGATTATCTAATTTTTACCATTTAAAAAGAAATCCTAGAATTAAGATAAAGGTGACCTACAAAGCAAATCAGTTTTGATTTTTACAGTTTCCAAAGACTGACAACTTATCACTGTATAGAGAAACATGCTTAGTAAAATCCCTGAATTGTAGAATGAGATCACCAGATATTTGCATCATGGGAACATCTCTGCTGTTAATATAGGAATGTGAAATTTTTTTACTATGATAGTGAAAGTGGAAGGAAGAAAAATCAACTTTTTAAGGGTGAAAAACAAATTTATTAAGATTCCCTAGAAAAATAAATAAGAACACCATCTCAGTTAAACTGAGAAGAGGCTAAAACACTGCTGAAAAGAGTTGCTAAGTCTCTTTGCCCTATGTGAAACACACAGTGCAGTCCTCCAGGTCTCCATGTCCCATGCAAGCTGTGCCAGCACCTGGGACCTGCTACTCTGGATAACAACCACAAGAGCCTGCTGACACTCATGGGGAAGTTTTATGAAAGCAAAGCTAAGCCCATTCTGAATTTATCCAACTGGTCATGGCTGCTGGACATGGCCCAGAAGACACCTTGGTGCTCCCCTCCCTCCTCAGGTGCCTTCACACTTTCCCCAACCTGCTCTAAACTATCCCCAGGGGAAGCTGAATGCTCCAGCAACATCCTCCAAGGCAGACTGACATCCTCAGAGAATGGAGAGGGTGCTGTGGAAATGAAGGATGGCATTAGCCAATTAAGCAGAAGAAATCAGGCATGGAGACAAATGCCATTAGTGTTAAGTCAGCACATGGGAAGAAATGTCTTCCCTTCATGTTCCTGTTGCCACAGGCCTCCCAGGCAGCCCCTGGTCTCCAGTGCCAGCTCCCAGAGAGGTTCTGTAAATATGCCCTTAGCACTGCAGACCCTGCAGCTGCAGCACTGGCCCCTTGCCTGAACAAGCCCTGCAGGGCGAGCCTGGGGAGGAGGGGAGAGGGGCTGCTGCCTGTCAAAGAAAGCAGAAAGATCAGCAGCTGTCTTGGCAGATTAGATGGAACTTGTTTGCAAATGCTTGCAGTGAAATGGGCTGCTTTGTAATGGGCAAGGCTGTAATTTCAGATCCAGGCTTTCTGAGCTTGTTTCTATTAAAGCACTGTTCTGCAGATCTGGTGGAAAGACAATATCTGCTTTATCAGGAATGGAGGGAGACTTGGGAGTACGAGGAGGGGAAGGAAGAACTCACCTTTTAATATCATTTGCAAAGCAGTTGGTGACACTCAAGCCCTCAGTGGGTTTTCAAGATGTAAGCTTTCTAAAATAAGTTTCTAAGATGGGTGTTAAGGCAGGCCTTCAAAAATAGAGAAACTGCCTGGTTGATGACTCTGCTCCATATCAGAAACATCTTTAGAAGCAAACTGATAGCAGCTTCCAAAGGAGCACCCAACAATACCAAATGGTTTAAATCAGCTGCTCTTTTCCCCAGCACTTATTGCTGTTCTCTTGCCCAAAGCCTTTCACTGGTTTCTGACACCAAAAGAAACCTGAGTTTGGAGTCTGCAGCCAGAGTTTCCTACAAATGGAGTAAGAGAGCAAAGCTCCTCTGAGGGCAGCCTGTGAAGTGATGTGACTGTGGCACAGGCTGGACAGCACACTGCAAGGGCACACACTGCCAGGGACAAAGCTGTTATCGCACTGATTACAATGCACTAAATGACAGGCTAGCATAACTGTGCTCAGTACCAGCTCAAAGGATGAAATCAACTATCAAATCCACAAGCACACAAAAGCTGGGGTTCTACATGCAGGCCAAATCCTATTTTGTTAAGGTGATCTTAGAATAATAGTTTAAAAAAACAACACTAAGTCATCTAATGCAAGAACTTTGGAAGACAGAACATTCATCACTCATGGAATGAGCAGAGCAAGAGATCTGATTCTCAAGGTAGTCAGCACATGCTGCAGTGGAAAATGTGTTCTCTTTGCAGCTTGCTGAATATTTTCTTCCTCTTTTTTATACTTATAGTAGTTTCCTACCAATTGCCATGGGAAATTTAAAAGTTCAAAATTTTCCTGTGGCTTTCAGACATTTCTTTAGAAGCAAAGTATCCTTTAATTTTGGAGGGGAGTTAACATTGAGTTTTACAAATTTTATCATGTTAATCAACACACAATTCAATACTTACAGGACTTCCATCTGGACCAGGGGGGCCTCTATTTCCAAAGTCACCTGGAAAACCCTAAAGCAGAATAGAAAATACCTGTTCTTCATTATTCAAGACATGAAAGGTGGTCTGAACACTGAGTCCCTATAGATTTGGAGAATTAAGTCATCATAAATAGATTGAGGGAGTGTGATGGAGGAATGGGAAAAGCAGTAAGTTTCAGCTACACAGTTCAAATGAACAGAACAGTGATATTTGTTTGCCTCCTAAAGTCATAAAGCCAAGATGATAAAACTATATACAATGCAAACACATGGAAAAAGCAAACAATTGAATTACTTTCAGAGCAATATTAAACAAGTATTACTTGAATTGTTTTCTTGGAGCCTGTTTTCCTATTTCTTAACTCTTTTTTTTTTCCTGTTTGCTTCAAGATTCCCTAAAACATTTGTCCTTTCCTTAACTCATCCCCAAATACTAATGGTTAGCATCTCAGTATGAGATCTCCTATTCATTAGAAATCAGAATTCTCATTTAACTGATGCAAACACTTCCCTGAGTCTGCATCTAGACACCGAAACAGTAACTCATGACATAGTAAAGCCTCATTTATTTTATGAGAGTTTTGACTTCAGAGACTAGATTATCAGAATAGGAAAGAAATTTGATTTGCCAAGTCAAGCATTGAAGCTTAAAACAGAATTTCCATTTCTTGCTTCAGAAAGAAAATGGAATGGAATTCCACCACTTTACTGGCTCTAATCTTCTGTCCTTCCTGTCAGAGTTTTGAAAATTGCTTTACTTCTTTCAGATGTTGCCCACTGCAGAAGCATATAAGTTGCTGGGGGAAAAGTTATTTCATTTTTGTTTGGGTTTTTAGCGGGGAGTAAGGGTAGAATCTCATCCTTAACAATAAAATAAAATAACACAAAAATATGTGAAATGCTCTTTGTGCTTTCAGTGTTTCAGAATCTTTTTCCCCCTCCATGTGTGTCAGGAACAGCACTTGGAGGCATTAACCTTTCCCCTCAGTGAGACCATGTTCAAACCTGCTGCAGCTCCAAGGCACAGCTCATTTGGCCTTTTAAAGCTGCTTTGTTCAGAGGGCATCCACACAGCTGCCCAGCCCAGCACTTGCTGCAGCAGTGTCTATCCTCAATGGATTGGGGGATGTACATCACCATAAAACAGTATTCCAACAGTAGTCAGACAGAGAATGTAAAACTGTGTCAAGGAGATGGAAAAATCATATAATAAATCAAAGTAGTTGATAGTAGTTAAGCCATATTTAGCTTTAGTAACAAGCCAAAATTTTATAAAAAGCAAGGCAACATTTTATGCATATACATATACATGCATGCACACGGCCAAAATATGTTGAAGCAACTAAATAGCTATTAATTCTCATCATCATGAATGATAATGTGAAGTAATCTGAGACAGCCTTTTGTAGCATCTTTTGGGCTGATTTTAGGTGGAGATTGTTTCTACTTTCTCCTATTAATTCAGAAAAGCTAAATACAGGAATTCCTCTCACTACTATGAATTTTTTGTTCAGCATCTGATCACAGAACTCACAAATAAGAATCTATAGCTGTAACTGTAAGACCTGATCATACAGGTCCTCAAATTTTTGCCACCTTATAATTTAAAAAGTAGAGGTTCTTAGGAAATGGTCAATAAAGCAGATTTAATTGATTCTGAAGAGGTTGTACATCATTGGACTTTTTTTTTCCTAGCTGTGAAAATGTGTGTAAAATTTTACATATGTAAAATGGACATTTGAGAGTGACTGTTGTTAAAAGTGACCTAAGTGAACTAAGAGGATGAAGCCAAAGATTAATTTATGACCCTTTCCTAAACAGCATATTTGGGTTGTACTGCCTACCATTGGCAGATGTTGGAAGAGGCAGAATTGTCATAACACATGTAGATTTTTTGAAACTACAAATGAGGCCTCAAAGGGGACATGAAGCATGCTGTGGGACAGTTTTACCAACCACACTGAATCACAAATGATACAGCACAATCCCAGCACAGCAAGGGTTACAGAAGTGACAGATCACCCACAGTCATTATTATCACATTCTCAACAGCTTGTGTTTTTGAACTGATACTGAAAAATCTATCTTAGTAAGTAGAAAAATGAAAGCAAAATGAACAGCCACAAAAGTATAAAACTGGAAGCAATATAATAAAACTACTGTGCAACAACTGTTTTATTTAATCAATATTATCGTTTACCATTATTACTAAGCATACAAAGGACGATTATTCATAACTTTAATATAAAACAGAACCTGAACTGTTTTTACAGTTACAGTGGACTTGATTACTGAATTCTTGGTAAAATTTACAAGGTGTGTTCTGACTCATTGACAACTGATTTTAACTAATCACAGATAGAAGAAAACTATGTAAAAATCTTCCCCCAAATAAAAGCAAAATGCATCATGCTAACAGGACAGAAAATGAATTAGAAATACTGCAGAGCTAGCCAACAGAAAGAAATTGAACACATATAATTCTACCATGAAATATTTTTTTTAAATGATATTGTATGCAAAACAAATATAAAATTAAAACAAATCCTCACTCTATAGATTCAGGCAATTGAATATTTTGTTCCCCTTCAAATACGCCAAAAATATTACAAATATGAACAACTGTTCATCAAACCTACTAAGTAGCAGCATTTTGTCAATTAAAAGTGTTTACAATCCCTTGTATGATCCACTTCTATACTTAAAAAATGCTTTCCAAAAATGAGATTATACTTCTGATCTCATGTCTTTCAAAAAACCCTGCCAGACAGGGTTTTTATTTTCTCAAGTATTATTAGGGACAGTTTTGTCCAAAAAAATAAGTTGTACCCTAGAACAAAAGGTGAGGATCCTGGCTTCAGGCACTGTAGAATTCCCATGCCGAATTTCTTTTAGTGACAGTGCCCTACCCCAAAGCATTGTTAACTCTAGGGCACTGTGCCAAAAAACTTTGTCATTACAGCTATCTTTGTTTTGGGGGTTAAAATAACATGCCTTCTCTAGGCATGTGATCCAGCAAAGTGCTTCAAGCCAGGTTCCCATGTGATTTCTCTCCTGGCTGGTCTCACATTAGTAGCCTTTACTCAAATAAGTACTTTATAGATCATAGATAGGAATTGGAATGAATCTTGGGATTGAGGGAATTAATGACATTACAAAGAAATCAGTACTAAATGAAAGTAATCACAGACATTCTGCACAGGTGCTCTGCCACCTATGTGAATCCTCTCTGAGCAGATTTATGCAAGCAAAAGTCCTTACAGAACATAGTCTGGTACTGACAGAAGCTCTGCTCTTACTCTAAATGGAAAATAACTGCTGACCACAGCACCAACAGACTGCTATGGACTGGGACAAATCCTACATGAACCACTGCACTGGCAGGCAGAAGTGTCACTGAAACCTGCCACAGAGACTGATGGCAGATGGCAAAATGTGCTCCAGTGCACACTGCTGTCACCTCAGCTTCCAATTCACACTGAACACCAGCCTTTGATTCCCATCCAGGTTCTTCTCCTCTTTAAATGCTGCCTGTGCCTCAGGGGCACAAGACACTGCCAAGGGACTGATGGCACAGGGCCCTGCTCACCCAACACTCAGATGCAGAGAGCAGCATTTCACCCAGATTATATGCAAACTGCAATATGGTCTCATGGCAGCTCCAGAAAGAGCAGTCTGTAGACCTAATTTAATTTTGCTTGCCTTTCTTTATATCAAAGCAATTCTTGTAGGCTAGTGACTTTTTTGGCTGATTACACAGAAAACAAAACACAATTAAAGAATCCTCTACAACTTCCATAGCATAGATCAAGGGCCAAATGATGATCATCATACTACTGCTGGACAAATTTGTTCAACGTGGTAGATGAAAATCAGCTGAACTGCTGAGCACAACTGACTGCACAGCTGGAGAGCCCTATGGTGTTTTCCAATCTCAAACCACAAGAAAGTTAAAACTGGAAACTCCTGGATAGCTTCAAAGACCTAAAATAATATGGTTGCAACAGAAAACAAAACATTTGACATGGAAGACACACCACAGGAAATATGTAAACCCGATAATGGGTACTTGGCAGATTTGTGTTTATTCTCAGCTGTAGAAATACATGTTAAGAAGAGGACAACTTTAATTTACTACAGTCCAGAAATATCAGACATTAGAAGAAGCTGATTTTCATCCAAGCCAACATCAGACTTATGAAGCTTGCATCATATCTGCACCTCATGCTAACACCAATTTTACACAATATATTTGTGTGTTTCTGTCACCTTCTAATCCTCCTCCTAGCTGATATCAGTAACCTGCCACAAAGCTCACAGTGCTGTCTTCCACACTTTAGTGCTTATAACCTGCACACAATCTGCAGCTCTGAAAAGTACTAACTGAAAGTGATAGAAAGTTATTTATGGACAAAAATAAAACTAACATTTTTTTCAGCTGATTAAAGCTACAGAGTTAATTCCAGGTGAATTTACACTGGCAGCAGGAATTGTAACAAGTATTAGAATCTTTACCTGTCTCCCTTTAGGACCTCTTTTTCCACGGAGGCCTGGGATACCCTAAGAAAGAAATAACACTTCATAAATAGATTTCTTCAATACTTAAATTCAAGTAATTAAACCTGCATTTGATCGGAAAAAACAGAGTGAGAGGAGAACCATTAAAAAAAATTACAAAAAGTATTTGAGCAAAGTGTCACAGAGCCAATGTCCTGGAGCAGAAAGACAAACTTTGTCTGTCTTTCCTGTGGCAATAGCAGAACAATTGTGAAAAAGGGCCTTGTACTGCTTCCATCACGCTACATGCCCAGACAGCCTGCTGGCTCAAGTGCAATAAGAAAAGGCTCAAGCAGAGTGATAGAGATTAACACTTCCATGGCTGGTTCTGCTGAAAAGACCATCCAACAAGAGAAAATATTAGTTATTGTCCAAACGAAACTGCTTAAATGAAAAGTATTCATTCACACTTTGCTGAAGAAAAAAAATAACCCTAATCCTTGCAGCTGTAGATTAAAGTAAAACAATATATTGCAGCTGCTCCCCATTTTACTTGAGCACCAAGGCATTTCATTGATTAGACTAATTGGGTATGTCCTAGTCATCTTATTTTCTCCAAATCAGTTTTGCTTTTAACCAAAAAAAACCAAAGAACAAATGAATGGTTAAACCTTGTACATTTCCCCCCATTCTAACATGTATTACATTACCACACAAACATCAACATTTCAGTAATGTTCCATTAGGCCTACCCTTTCTCCTTCAGGTCCTGGTTGTCCTGCCACACCTGGAGGTCCAATGAAACCCTAAAATGTAAGAAAAGTGCTTGATTTCAAGGCTGCTTGTCCCTCAGTACTGGCCAGCTAGGGTTCAAGACGCAAGGATTAAATTCAGGCTCATTTGAAACTACCAGTGAAGCTCCAGAAATTTAAATGTGACTAGGATTTAATTTCTTGGAGGTTGATCTTTTTTTTTTTAATTATGGAAGATGGTACCTACCTTGTCATCCAGACCTAAGGGAGTAAGGAAAACAAAGGCACCTCTACTTTCTACAGTTACTTAAAACAGCTGAGAAGCAGAGCACAGTTTGATTACAGGAATATTTGAAACCTAAAGCTCTAAAGATACTTCACATCCCATTGCTGTACACCTCCATGGCACAGCAGTACGTGTCAGGAGGGCTGTGTCATCATTTTTACTGGAAGTTACTTTTAGAATTCATACACAAGATTTAGCCTTGAGGTGTTTTCCCCTAAATTACTCACACATTGCCCACTTTTAGCTTTGTGTAAACAGAGAAGCAGGAACTTTTAGGGAAGTGACTGGGATCACTTATGTCTTGTTCATTGAAGGGAGAACAAGTCAAAATGCAGATGAGAATCTGAGCAAAAATAAACTGAAGAAACATAAAGGAAGCAATCCCTGAGGGTGCACTATCTGTTGGCACTTGATCCTGCCAAACTAATTTTTCCCATCACTGTAATCAAAAGTGGCATAAAAAAAAAAAATAAAAAAATTCCAAAACCCCCAGACATGTGTTTGAGAAGCTGCTGAAGGTAAAGGCTTCTAGTAACCACACTAAAAAAAAAAACAAAACAAAAGTAACTCTTGCAACACAGTAAGATGATTAATTGATACTTGAGAACACCATACACTGCTGAGCAACCTGTACATGAGCTGAAGGCCTGAAAACACCCACCAAAAGCCTCCTTCCAATCCCAGATGCAACCAGCAACATAAAGGTTTCTGGAAACCTGTGCCTTCTGCTTGATGGTGAGAGTCAGTCTGAAGAAATACTTATCCGTGCACAAGCATGTGTAGGCATGCTCATGTGCCTATTCAAAGAAAACTAAATAAACTAAATTACACAGCACCCATCCAAAAAAACCAAACCAAAACAAAAACCAACAAACCCACAACCCTCAAAAAAACCCAAACCACCAAGAAAGACCATGATAAAAGGCACAGAGAGAAAACTCCAAAACAGCCAAGAATAAAAACCAATCTGTTTTGCTTCCAAGAATAATTAACCAAAACCAAACCTTGAATGTATGCAGCATTAAGAACCTTCAGTGCCTGGGATGCATATAACTATGACTGAATCATTCTAAAATCTCAAGATCCCTTTCATGGTTTTTATGTGACAAGACTGTTTCCCTTTATCTACTTCTGCAGTTGTTACAGACTGCAAATGTCAGATCTGTCTCCCATCTTGACAGCCTCCATTATGGAAATAATGCTTCAGGCCTGAAACATCCACTCAGCCCTCACACCCAGCATGGCTTTCTTTTCTCTCCTGCATGCAAGTGAGAGGAAGGGCAACAATGGAAAACTGCTCTGTGCTGCTCACCATGGAAAAAAATTAACTCTTGCACATATTTTGAAATGAGTTTTCTCATTTGTAGGGTCTATAAAGGCAGTGTGGTTCGGCAGGTATACTCTAGCACAGTTGAATTAAATTCCTCATCCCCTTTCTTACCTAATGTATGGGTAAAACTAGACATGGATATCAAAATGCTTAAGATGCTTACTTACTCTGACTCCTTTAGGACCTGGGTTACCTTCTGGTCCAGCGAGGCCCTGTTACAAAAAGAGAGAGCTGTAATTAATTTTAAACAACCAGATATGCTCCATGTAAAAGAACTGTAACAGCACTTGTTAACTGTAGACTGGCAACACATTCTTGAAATTTTTAAGATTGAAGAAGGTGTCATCAAGTAGTCCCCTGGGACCATGTTCACAAAGGTCTCCCATTAGTGTATGGCTGAAACACAGATCATGACTGAAACTTCCATTACATTAAAATTATTTCTTCTGGGAGAAATTTTTTTTTCCAGATACAGTGATCAGGCATTAGAGTGACATATTGTCACAGGATTTTTTATGAGCTTTTGTATTTGGACGCATTTCAATTACATTCAAGCTAGTGTCAGAATTGCATATGTGGTCCAAATGCTCTGAACATTTTATGTGATTGAACACAAAAAATGTTATCATCCATTACTCTCTACAAAATATTGTAATGGAACTTGGAAATATATAGCCACTACAAACTTAATTCAACAAAACACTGAAGTATTGGTGAAATTCACCCTTTAAGCAGATACAAAACCACAAAATCAGTTGTTGTCAATTGGCTCACATACCTTTACAAAAGGAAGATGCTGAGCATTTCTACTTTTTATCTTATTTGTATTACTGTACTGAGGTATCTGTTACTTTATACATAAATCAATATTTATATAAGTACTTCTGTTTAAAGAAGGCTGCTTTCTGGCTTTATTGGTTGTCCTAGAATATCCCAGTGGGAAAAAAACCATCAAATTTTTAAAGTTCCCCTTCCCTAATGGACTGAAGAAACAGTTTCAGCAGTGAAATAAACACATTGGTGAAAAATCAGGAGGAACAAGTAATTTCTTACTGCCTCTGGACTTGAAAGTCCAGAGATAGATAAACAAAGAAGATAGACCACACAGAACCACATGAGTTTTATGAAGGGAGTGTAAAGTATTCAAACATTCAGTTCTTTGGTAATGCCATTTATATACTTCAGAAAGGAGCAACATTACTGCATCTAACACATCCAAGTTTAAAAGCCACGACACGCAACATTCCCTCCAAGGCACTACCAGAGAAAGAGGTTTGTTTCAAAGAAAAAAGATAGGACGTAAACAAATACATTTTTACAACCAGTAGTTTCAAAAGAGTTAGATATGGTACTTTTGAAAAGAATAATTGAGAAAAACAAAAATTATAATGCAAAGGCATTTGAATAGTTACTGCACCTGCCTGCCAGGGTAACCAACTGCCCCAATATTGCCAGCCATTCCTGGAATTCCCTAAGTGGAAAAGGAAGAAAGAAAAGGAAAATAAACAACAAACATGTTTAATGTCATGGTTTGGAGTCTGTTCTATCATTTCTCTTTTAACATCTAGTCGTATGACACAGCTTAAGCACACGGAAAAATTACTCTTTAAGCAAGCTACACAGAACACCCAAAAATTGACTCATCACACATAAGTAACTCTGCCAATTTCAGTCACATATCCTTTAAAAACTATCTGAGATTTTGTGAAATACAACAGTGGATACTTTATTTTCATAATTCAAAAATAATTCAGGAGGGCTATAGGAGGCAATGAGGTAATTGCACTGGTCCTAGATGTATTTGAAACAAATACATTAAACTTACCACTAAAGAATTCTCGTGTCCTTACAAAGCCAATTTGTGGTTTCTTTCTTCCAGAATCAGGCCAATATAGCACTGGATAAATCATGAATGCATACAATTCTCTCCACCTTCTTATGATGTAAAGAATCAGCTTGTTTTTCCCTCACTAGTTATCTCTATCTCACTGATAGATTACAGTCATTTTTACCACACTGATCTCAACACAGTCTGAATTCTTGCTCAAAACTTGTCCAATATTTCCTTAAGCAGTTTACACAGCTTGCTTATACTGAACACTTCTAATGGATTATACGTTCCCCTACCCTAATGGTTCATCTGCAGAGCACAGGGCTCTGTGCTTGCATCCCTTACCTGCTCACCCCGTGGCCCTTGCAGTCCTGGGTAACCCTTAAGACCCTGCAGGTAGAGAAAGAAATCTGTGATAAATACAATTAAACAAAATAGACCTTTTTTTTCTATTCTATTCTCTTTTCATCAAAGAAAAAAATCCAGATTTTTCTGCCTGCAGAGTTAGTATGGTTTACATTTAGCAGCTCATATGAAAACTGAGCTAGAGAAAAGTAAGAAAACTTGGCAGTTTAGACAATGTCAATCTGTATGCTCAAAGGCAGTTTCAGACTTGTACTCTTTTAAACAAATGAGTCTTTCCATTTTACTGCTGCCCTTTGTGCTTTACCAGAATTTCTAGGTATTTGTAATTAAAACCTAGCACAACATTGGCAACTACAGAAGAATGCCAGCAAGTTCCTGTAACCTGTAAAAGTCAGTAGGTAAAGTGTTATGACTAATGCTACAACCATCAGCTACAGAGAGAAAGTAAGTGCAGCAAATAAAAGGACTCCCATGTGAATCCTCACAATGCTGACTTCTGAAAAAATGTTTCATCAGAGAACAGCTTTGTTTTATTTTTCCTAAGTAGCTCCATTCTATCTTGTTTGTTGACCTTTATTCCACAACTAAGACTTCACCTAGCAACTCAGCCCAAATACCCCAAGGAACGGAAATTCTACTTTTTTCTTACAGGACTGGAGTTTCCTTCTGCTCAAGGAAATAGGAGTCTGTAGAAGAAGCACTGGGAGACACTCAGTAGCATAAAGCTGACACTTAATAGAATAATGCTGATCTTACCACAGGTATACTGCTTTTGAAATTTGCTGATCAGCCTTACCCTTACATGATGCTAAAGACAAAATGAAACATGGAGTCCTCAGGTTGAAACCAAGCTTTTTCCTTCCACATTTCTTACCATGCTCTACTTCAGTATGCAAATTTTATCATGATTTTATAGATCCAGATGCTCATGATTACTGTCACACACAGGGAATAAACTAGAGCAAAAATTGTAGCCAATCTTGGTACAGCTCCTTCCCAGAGCCATTGCAAAGCACCTGTACCCCAGAGCACTGCACAGGCTCTCAGGTACTGCCATGGACTCAGGCAAGCCCCTGCCCAGGAGTGCTGTCCTTTGGTGCCAACCCCCCCCAAGTGCCCTGGCTGCAGGGGCAGGTACCGGCCTCTCTGTACAGCCAAGTCAACTTAGGGGAAAGGGAAGCCTTCTGCCCTGTGAGGCCTCTGGACTGATATAAGGAAAGTTTTGAGTGCTGATTTAAAAATGAAAAAAATTTAAAAAAATATGGGACACCATTAAGTCATATGTAAGACTTTTTAAATCTTTTTTCTTACCTGGATGAGAAAGAATGTTGGAAATATGCTATTTATTCAAAAAATATCTTGTATATAAAAAAATAACATTATATAATAATATCATTATGTTATATACAATAATTAAATGTGATAATTTCATAGTAACTAACAATATATTTTTATTTTCTGTAATTATAGAATTTCTTTAATGATATTTTAATTTAATATATATCAGTATAAAATAATTTCTCAGCAGTGCTGGAGTACAAAGCAAAAAGGATGTATTTGATTCTTCTGCAGCTTCTTTCATGTGGCTGTGATTTACATCCTGCTATGGTGATCCCACTGAATTGTTCTAAGAGGAGGTTTTGCACAGTAGACAGAGTGCCAATAGCAAGCCTAAAGTTCTTCTACCACCTCTGGACCATCAGACACACACTTGGCACTGATTTGAGCCAGGATGAGTAACATGGAAATGGAAACAGGACCACCTTACCTTCTGGCCTTTGATCCCAGGTGGGCCTGGAAAGCCCATGGGGCCTGGATCACCCTGCAGAACAAAAACATCCAGAATCAATATGTTTCACTGGAACATGACTTAGGGTTATAAACATACAGTGCTTAAGATCTTCTCTGCACTCTTGGCTATTTGGTATGGAGAACTAGCTGATGTTGTCTGATTTTATTACTTTTTTAGAGAAAGAAAATGGAAAAGGCAGCAGTTCCTCAATTGCAACCATTGGGTGCAGCATGTCTGCTCCTGCAACATGGCTGGAACAGACCTGGTTCACAACCTCACAATATTTAGTTTTAACCAACGTGAACAGGAGTGAAGAAACTACAGAGCTCTTGAGGCAACACTTTCCTCAGAAACAAGTGGTTTCACCTCAAATTAATAAATATATATAACCACTGGTGTGTATTGTTTGTTTTAATGTTATGTCAACAATCAGCAGCCAAGAGCCAAGACACCATTATGGGGTGTGCTCTGCAAAACCTGCATAAATCTGATCTCTGTGAAAGATAACTTGAGAGATGCATATGGACAGAGAGACTGTGAGGAGCACTGCTGCTCTCTTCAGTTTCTTTAAACTTCACAACCACATGATGGTATATGGCAATAAGAATCAGAGCATCTCAAATGCTGGGGAGATGGAAAAGACACATATTTTCAGGGTTGTTGCAGATGGGGAAGGAGAGTCTTCTCGCTCAGGACTGGCAGTGAAGAGATTCTCTCTTTCATGATTAGTGCCTGAATTCAAGCCCAATAAGTCAAGGAATGCATCCTGGAAGTGAATTACTGTCCAAGTAAATGTAAGTCTATTAATTAGAGTGAGCAAATTAAGAACACAAAATAATGAGAACTATAAAAATGCATATCAATCCCATAATTTTGGATTATAGATGCAGTCTACATGTATTTAGGGATAGTCATACAAATGTGGGCTTTAGACTGTTCTGTGGCTGCTTGGGTTCATGCCAAAGAACATAGCTTGAGTTTCAGGCAGCCATGTACAGTTCACCACACTATGATCTCATTGCCAAAAACCTGGCTAGATGAAAATATTTCTATTGAAGCTGCACTTCAATTTCTCATCAGTGCATCAACTTATATTTCTGCATTTTTTCTCAGCAACCCTTGAACGTTGACAACATATATTTGTGAATTTTAGGGTTTGACAGCACGGATGCACTAAAAAATAAGTTATCAGCAGCCAGTAAACCATAGTTATTTCCTGATGTTTTTTCATAATAGAGAGTAGTCCTCAAACCTTACAGTGCTTCCTACTTAGCACAAATATTCCAAAATAGATCTACTAGTAAATGCTTATAAAAGAACTTAGCATAATTGCAAGACATTCTTAAACTAGCATATTAAAAATATCCAATTATATTTTAAATGCTATCACACTACTGTATATGATACTTTAGTGTAAATCTCAAAATGAAACAATCACAAGCTTTCAAGCCTACAATTTCTATGCAGAATGGAATATCTGAATATTTATACTCAAATATTTGGGCAGAGAAAGTAACAACTAGTTTAGCTAAAGTTGCTTAGGAGGCAGCAGCAGGAATGTGTGCACTTGTCATCACCAAATTCTGTTTTACACAACTTTCTGGAATAATGCAAAGTACTAAGTAAACTGGAATCTGTACTTTGTTATATCAGTGTGAATCTAATCCAATTTCATTGGTCTGAGGTCCTTACATTTTATTTTTATAAATTAAATCAAATACATAATTTAAGTTTCAACTTTTAATATATTTTTAAATTTTCCTTGAATTCATGCCACCTGTGTCTACAGTGGTCAGTCTAACATAATTAACTGCTAAAATACACCTGTGTTAAAATAAATACAAAACATTTTTCTGTTATAATTTATCTGAATAATAAATGAGACTTCACAGAAGAATGGGATAGACAAAACATTTTTCTATAATTAAGAAAATAATACCTTTTCTCCACGTTTTGCCCGTCCTGGAGAGAATCCTGGGTCTCCTTTAGGGCCCTGTCACAGAGAAATTAAGCTCAATAATACTATCAGAAGAGGATTCTAACAATACACGCTAAAACAAGTATTCTCAACTGTTACAGCAAGAGCAGAAAAAAAATGTAAATGTGCTTTCTACTATAGATATTTTTCTCATAACTTTTTCAGTAAAGAACTAGGAAAAAAATAAAATAGTGCAGGTTCACATTGAAATGAGATTTACATTTTTCAAATTTTGTAAAGTCACAAAACTTTGAAAAGCAGATTTTTTGATCAATCCAAGCAGGATTAGAGCAGATGCTCCAGCCAAATTGTTCTGCCCCTGTGTCCATCACTTCAGGGCCATGTGCAGGGTTATCAGGCTGTGTTACTGCATGAACCATTACCTTGTACAGGTTTCCTCAGGCTCAGCCTTCCCACGGTGCCAGAATCCACAAAATTAGATTTTCTTAACTAATCTATTTTCTAAAGAGTCAAGAATAAAGCCAAACCTCATGGATACCCTGACATTACTTTAAAAACACCCCCAAGTTGTTTCTCAGGAATTAAATGTTGAGAGATTGGCCACTGCTTGGAACTGGTGGTCCTCACTCAGGGCTGGACACTTTGCTGCAAGGATACTGATGTTGTGCCATGTTTCAGAAGCAAATGCATAAAGGATCCTTTGACACAGGAGGGAAACATTCATGCATCGTAAAGACAGAATAAAATTCTGCCTTCACTTACTGCTAGAAAATTCTTGCAGGTAATCTGCATTGTTTTAATATCAAACAAGAGTATTTGTTTCAGTGTGGTCAGCTGGATATTCATAGACAAAACTTCACGAGCATCTGGTTAATTTTCATTTAGAGAAAACCACTTCAGAATGTGTTTGTATTGAAAGGATAATTTATAATCTAACAGAAATTAGAGAGCTCACTAAGCACCTAGGAATATGTATATTTTGATATTTAAATAAAATAGATATAGGTACATACACATATGTATAATTCCTTCTATTCTTAAACTAATGGACAGAGCTACAGAACTGATCAAAATTATCATCCAATGGAGGGAGAAAATAAATTATAAAACAAAGCCTAGGAGTAAGTGGCTACAATTATTTCCCTAGAAATGCATTTTATTACATAGCCAGCATAAATACAGTAAAAATTAATTCTGAATCTTTAACTGTCCCTATAGAACTAGATACAAACAAAAACACGCACAAAAACCAGAATCACTAGGTTTTACAGCACTTAACACTGAAAGCTTTAATAAATTTCTTTTTATGTCCTCAAGCAGATTTTAGCACCTGTCATGACATGTCAGATTCCTGCAATTAGGAATCATACTAAACAAATCACAGTGCTGCCTTTTTCCCAACAGATCTATCAAATTGTTCAAACTAAATATGAGTTGAAGGCATTCTGCAACTGCACAAATCTGTCAAATCTATTTAAAGGTCCTATGTTACACAAGATTGAAGATGTTATTTGAGCTTTAAGTCCAGTATTTTGTCTTTGACTTTAAATATCACTTCCATAAATCTTCAGAAAATTATTCTAGCATATTAATAAATAACAGTGTCCCAGATATTAGAACATTTAAATAGCAAAGCTTGGACATGGACAATAAAATAGCAATTGATAGGGACTGACAGTCTACATTTTTCCTTTTTTTTTTTTAAACAAAGCAAATGTTTACAGCAATTAAGCATTTAAACCTCAGTTTATCAGAGGTGAGCTGATTTATAGGAGCTCTTTTGGGAAGTACAGATTACTTGCAAAGATAGCCATTTTCAAATGATCATTCTGCACACATAGGTGATTTTCTTTCCACTGAATAATCTGCTATTTTGTTTTGATCTGAAGTTCAATTTGATTACAGTTAATTAAAATATGTTTATAGTAGCAATCTCTACCTGTAAACAAAATAAGGCAAATTATTTCTATTATAGGAAACAGTTCTGAGGCTTCCAAAAAGTATTAAAAAGTTCATGTATTTCCATGTGTCACCATGGATAAATAAACTCACCTTGGGACCTGGCAATCCTGGCAGACCTGGGTTCCCATGTGGTCCTGGAATACCCTATTAAAACAACCCAAACAAATGAAGAGAACAACAACTGGGATTACTCTGTTCACCACTGAACAAATGTGAATGGATTGCAGAGAATAATTTTACTGCATCTTTCCTGCTTTTAGAATCACTGGTTAGGATTTTCAAAGGATTTACAAGAAATAAAACATACACATCTTCCTAAAAATTAAAAGTGAAGGTAAGTATCCCCTTTTTCATTACAAATCTCAGTTTCTATTGTCTTCCCAGGAAGTTCTTAACAGGTTTGGCATAGTCACTGCAATGTTGCTCTCCGGTTACAACACTTGAAGGCATGGAATAAAATCAGTAAAATCACATTCTGAGGTACCCAGCTACACAATGAAAAGTGAGTGAATAAGTTCCTGGTGACTTAAAAGATGTCTCAAAGCAATGTATCCCACATTCTTAAAAAAAAGTAAATCACAGATTCTCCTGATTCTCCCACAGCTAGTGCAGAAAATGGACTTGTTACTAAAATAATTCAACTTCAACTGCTCCAGGAACAGAATAAGCTATCAAGATTATCTAGGCCCTCCAGTATAAATGTCTGTTCCTGCAACACATTCAGCAATCTTCACTCCTTGAAAAATGGCACATTAGGGAAAATACTTGTTGCAATGGTTGTCAGCAGCTATTCATCTTCCAAGTGCTGAAGGACCAAACTGGTGAAAATCTGTCCCTGACAAACTGGCAACAAAGCTTCTGTTGAATTCACTAAAGCCAAAATGCTTCCAAAATCCAAACACCAAATATAATAAGAATACTTTGAACTTTCTTGTATATTCAGTGGTGTAACAACAGATAAACTCAGCGTTTGTCTTTGCACCACACGAGGCCTCATTCACCAATTACACCTTGCAGTAACACTGAGAGCTGCATCTCTTAAGTGCTCCCTCTCACTAATGACAATGTTGATACAGCCCCACAGAAATGCTAATCCCACTTGCTGTTTGAGAGATTAATTTGCACACTGGCAACTTTGGAGGCACTCTCAGGGATTTAGGAGAAAGGAAACAAATAGAAAGTGCCAGCAGTGCTGCAGTGGCTCCAGCTTTCACTGCCTGCACCATTCCTGTCTTGGGGCACAGTACTGGAACACAGAAGTGCAAAAGGATTCTCATGGAATGAGGCATCAGAGGAGTTTCACATCGTCACTAATTCTGAAACCACTGAAATTTCACTATCAAGAAACTTGGAACAAGCCAAGACACTTAGAAAACACTATCACATGTGAACTTTACCATACAATTGCAGGGATCAAAATCAGTTTCCAATGGAAGTCTCTAACCATGTGCCCCAAGTGTCCCAACCATGTGGATCTCTGTCAGCATCAGCTTTGGACACACACTCTGATGAAGGCCCAGGCAATGCAGCTCTGCACTCTGCTCCTTCTCTTTGACACCTTGAGTCACATTTCAGAATCACAAATGGCAACTCATATGAAGGAAAACAGAAGTCACAGGGCAGGCTGCTAGATGAGGAACTGAATTTTGAGTAAACAGTTTTCACAGGCATTTTGGCTCACAAAACTCCTGTCATAACATACATCATCACTAGCTGCACCTCCCTGAATTTATCAGAATCATACAAACTGAAGAACACTGACATTTCAAATCCATTTACTATTTATCTAATAGTTTTATTGACTTGTTTGGCCTGTATAAATATATTTTAAACTCAAAACTACTGGTAAATATTCATTTCAGCCATTTTCATGCTTCTTCAGGCACCTTAGAGTAAGCTGTCCCTTAGAGTAAGCTCCCCACATTGGAAAGCATATCCTACACAATAATTTATCCAGAGAACTCACACAGTAGAGCACTGTGTTTTTAAGTATTCTATACCACTAAAAAGACCTTCAGAAAAAAAATCCCAAACAAATTGAAGCAGGGCAAGAGCAATCTCACCAACAGGCATGGCTTTAAACATATGAACAGCCTCCTCTGAAACAAAGAAAACTTCCCAGTTGTGAGGATCTACCTGGATATGTGAGATCCTGCCTCTGATGCCAGACATATCCTTGCCACAGGCAGTGTGCAACATAAAAAAGCTGAGTGGTAAGAATTGTTAGCTCTTGCACAGAAGGATCCAAGAAGTCATGAAGAGATGAATTTGAAGGGATGTTTTTCATTTTATACTTTTAAATGTGTCTCTTCTCCTCCCTTGCCTCCAAAATGCTCTGGAACATCAGTTTGGTTTTTGGTTTCTTTGACCAGTGCCAGTACCATGACTTCCCACCCATCAGGCCAAGTTTAGAATGTCCTGTGCTGTGCTGGCTTTCAACAGGCTGTTGAGCAGCATCTCATTTAAGCCTTCCTCAAAGGCTGAACCAAAACTCCTCCCACACATCTGCTGAGCCCACAGATGCGAGCCCTTTTCTCCCACTTTCCATCTGCCTTGCTGACTGCAGCCACAGCCATTCACATCTCCAGCTACCATGGCCTGAAATCATCCCCACACCAAACCTTCACCTGCTCCCTCCAGCTGCCCTTCCTTCCCCTAAACCCCCCTGATCAGCCATGCCCTCAGGGACTGCTCAGGCACATGGTTTAGTACACATTGCACAAACACAGATTCTTTTGTCCCATTCATTAATCAGCACAGTGGCACAGCACAGGCCTCTCCCCTGTGCATGGCAGTGGGGACACAGGTGAATGTGGCAAAGCCCCTGCCCTGTCCCCAGGGTCACCGTGGCAAAGGCCCTGCTCTGTCCCCAGGGTCACCATGGCAAAGGCCCTGCTCTGTCCCCACGGTCACTGTGGCAAAGGCCCTGCTCTGTCCCCAGGCACAGGGCAAGGCTGCTGCCCCTGCTCTTGCTGGGCTGCTGCCCACTCACACAAAACAAACCATCTCCTCATTTCTTTAGCAAAGCACCCTGACAGCAACCTAGGATCAAGCTGCTGAAGCTCAAGAGACTAAAAGAGATTTTTGGGATTACTTTTTACCCCCACTCTGTCTTGCAGTGGTTAATTTTGTATCTGTGCCTGCTCCTCTGAGGCTGCATTGCTCACTCCCCCTCACTCCAAAACAAATGAATGTGGTTTTAGATTGCAGCAGATGGGAGCAGAACGGAAAAAACAGAAGTTAATATTGGGAGCAGCAAAAGCCAGGTACAAATATAACAATTCCCAGTGTATGCACCCATACATGGAATTAACTGTGGTGGAAGCTCACAGCAGGAGAAACAGTTTGTTTGTCTTGCTTTAACCTATCTGCCAAATGTTCAGAATCATGCGCTTTCATCACAAGCATACCTCACACAATCACTAAGCATATGAATAAAGTTGAGAAAAACAAAATTATGCAAACTCCAGTGTGATTATTGGTGACCTGCCTAGAGGTGCAGAAGAACACGGTTGTTTTACTCACCCGAGGACCTCTCTTCCCTGAAGGACCAGGTAAACCTGGAGGACCTGGAGGACCCTGGTGACAGAAAATCAAAGCAGTTGAGGCTAAAACCTGACACAAGGATAGTATCACAACTCTAGATGAGACCAGTTTTGCTGACAACCCTGTGCTCATACTGACCTCCTCAATTTGAAAACCAATTCCAAACGACAAGAAAGTGTGTTTTTAATCTGACCACAAATCAGATTTCTGTTTAGAAAGTATCCTGTGTCAGAGAAATTGGAGCTAACAACCTGGATAGTAACTTCTACTCAGGTGTATTTGTACTAAAGGAACAAAAGATTTGATGAAGAAAGCAAGTGCAATGTATATCTAAATAAAGGACAGAGAATAATTAAGCCTTTTCAATAAGCTTGCTGGCATGCCAAACATTTCAGAAAAGTTGTGGTAACTATGAGAAAAAAAGATACCACCTCACAGAAATTACAAATATGAAATACAGAAAATGAATGTGAACAAATTACTGTTCAGTTTCCTATTAAAAGCTTCTAGTAATGATAACTGGTAGCCCATTTGCCCTTCTATATAATGAATATCATTCTCTTTAAAGATAATGCAGATTTTTTAAGATGCTAGTATATGACCAAATGTGTCTTTTGCAAATGAATTAGATTATTAGTCACCATATTAGACAGTGTAACAGCCCCTGCATATCTGGTTGTTTTGAACATAGAAACCTATCAAATTAGGGGAAATATATCAAATTCCTGCAGAGGAATGGGGTCTTCTTAAGGGTGAATCACCCCCATCCACATGTCCACACAGCAAGCCCCAGCTGTAGCAGGAACCATGTACTTTCTGCAAGGGCAATATGAGCATCAGGGAAGTCAGACCTCTTGAGGGAGACCATTCATTTGGCCAAAATACAAGTCACTTATGCACAGTTCTGGTAAAACCACCATTGTTCTAAGGAACTAAAAATATCAATTATTTCCTCTCCAATTAATCATAATAAACATAGGAACTGGTCTTTAGGTCATACCATGACATGTCATGCTTTTAGCATAGGACATTCTCTATTCATTATGACTGCACAAATGCTCACTAATATCCTCTTTTTTTCTGAAGTAGAAAGACCCCATGCTTAATAGCAAAAGAAATGTATCAGGGAGATACATGGAAAACTCTTGACCTGGCATTCTTGTCCAGGTTCAAAAATCCACTTAAAAGGTCACAAAGATCTCCCACCCTGCCCTGCTGAAGCAGCATGTTTTAATATCTCCTGTCAAAATGTAAGTTAAGAGATGTCTTTTGATTAGATAATTATCCTGGAACTACAAAAGAAAACATATTTTTTGTTAAGTGAAATAGATGCAACCAGTGTGCATTTTGTTTTGACTTGTGTTCTTCTCTAACCCTGTTTCAGACATTTCCTTAAAAATACATGAATAGCTAAACCCCACCACTTTCCTAATAGAATCTTACTGACTATTAAGATCCCTGATCTTTGTTGCTGATTTATTGAATAAGGGCAGTGAGAACATTTTTCCCTATGTGGCTTCTAAATTTTTTTAAACACTATCTGCTTCCTTTGCAACAGAAAACAAATAAGCAAACACCCAAATCCATCCCACCCTTACTGTGATTACTCTAACTCAAACATCCAACAAAAAAAGGAAAATCTAATCACAACTAAGCCCTCAGAAACCCCTAAGAGAAGCAGCAAAATTTTGAACTGGGCAGCCTGAGATTTAAAACACTTTCCCAAAGCATTTTAAAACAAAGTCAACTGTTGTAGATGAAGTCTCTGGTTCACAATAATAGGCAGCCTCAGCCATCCAGGCATTTGATTAATATATTAAAGGACTCTTCTTAACCAGAGGATGTTACTCTTTAGCCTCCAGCACAGACTCCTCCCTGCAACTCAGGCAACACCTCTGCTGAGAGCAACTTCAGCAGAGCACACCTAAGTCTTCCTGGACATGCTTTCCCAATGAGCAGTTCCACGTTATTCTGTCCTATGTATTTCTACAATCTAGGAAAGCAATTACAACTTCAAATCAGTATGACTATTTTTATACTTGCTAGGAAGCTACTTAAGCCTCTCAGGCATCCATGTAAACCACAGAAATCAACATCTGAGAGTGAGCCAATCTCTCTTAAACCAAGGAATAAGTCACTTGTTTGAATAGCTTTTCTTCCAACTACTGGAAACAGTAATTAAACAAATCTGAAGCAATTAGAAATGTCAATCTGAATTTTAGCATTTGACACTGACCACCACTATCAAACAGAACAAAAAGTTACTTTGCATAAATATCACCGACGCTAACTTAAAATTGTTTAACAAAATCAGTTTGCTCAAAACAGATCATTTGTAACTTTAAAAAGATACTACAACTTACTGTTTTTAGGAATTGTAAAAACTTCATTTAGCTATTGAGCAAAAAAAGCTCAAGTTCCAAATAATCATTGCTTAATCCTGACATAAAAGTAGATGCTACTCTTCCAGAAATTTTCACAGCCTTTCCAATGGTCACTGGAATACATATAAGGAACTTTCCTAGACATGAAATAACTTACATTATTTTCCTAGGTACTGAACCCTGTGTTACTTGGGTTACATGTGTTTTAAATTTGACCTATTATCCAGAGGTAATAGGAAACATTTCATTTACATATAGCAAATCTTTAGCTGAATCATTAGGTACTGAGATTTCTCAGCCTGGGCAGGGAAATGCATGAAAGGGATTAAGTGACCAATATATCTCCTGTGGTCAGGGGGAACCTCAACAGGCAATTTTGTTCAACTGAGAAATAAGCAAAGAGTGCAATCAGCAGAAGTATGAAAGGTTAGCTGAGAGTAAAATAAATGAAATAAGCTAAGTGTGAAAGAGAAGCTGCTACATTTGGGATCTCAGAACTGCTCTCTCCGTGTTCTTACTGTCACACCTCTGGATTGCAATAGGACAGCTCCTCCAGGACTTAATTCTGCTCATTGCAGGGCTTGCCATTTCCCCTTCCTCCTGACAACAATTCCAGACTGCTTCTCTTTACCAACTAGAAAGAACACCACCATTTGGTCTCCCACCATTCCTCCTTCTGGCAGAGTATCTTGAAAATCTAGAAAAACTTTTCCAATAGAGGAAATTTATTCCTAGTTCATTTCCCTTCCTCTTAGAAGGCCACATCCTGTGCAGATAGCCTGAAGATGCCATTACCTACCAGCAAGTAACATAAATCAGCACTTTAGCTCACATCAGCCTCTCCCTTCTACCAGTGTAAGACTATGCCCCCCGTTATTGCAAACTGCTTTAGGATTGTGCAAGGAAAAATATCAGCTTGAAAGTTAAACAGTTAAAAATGCACACCACATTTATTTTTGTAATCTTTACAGATTGCCAACACCCTCTGCATCCCAAAAAGGAGTGGTTCATCAGATGGACAGAGCAGCATTCCCTTGAAAGAAGTGTTTCAGGAAATCTTACTATTCTGGTTTAAACTCAATTTATATTTTTCTGGGGGGGGGGGGGGGGGGGTCATTACAGCTGCTAGAATTTTAATCAGGGTTTTAATAGTTTTGAAAAAATAGCTGTTGCCTTTTTATACCCTATCTATAAATGAAAGCCTGAATTCTAGAGTCCTGCTTTGCAGCGGTGGGTGAATTCCACAGCTGTGGGATCATGGAATATAAGAGGCCTAATTATACAAGGCAAGAATCAGCTCTGGTAGATGATTAAAAGCTAAAAGAAGCTGAGTAGTTTAAGAACCACAAAAGCTAGTTCTTGCCTGTCAATTCCAATAGAACGAACATTAACTTCTGTGTTCAAATCTTGAAAGAAGATTCAAACCAACCACAACATAGTAAAAGAAGTAAAAAGAGGGGGTTTCATGCCTCATCAGGACTTTTTGCTGCAAGGGAAGTTTTTAAGTTCTTCAGTGTTGCTTTTTAGGCTCCACATTGCAGACTCCATGAGTACTTATATACTAAAGTGTTAGAGCCACACATAGAAAAGCTGCATTAATTCTCGTCTTCTCTTCATGGGACAACTAGACTGAAAAAGCAAACAAGGATCATCTCTTCAATCTGAGACCAACAGCAGTAGCAGATACTGAGCCACACAATCTCCATAGAGCACAATTCTTAGTTTTCATGGAGAGATCTCCTCTCCCTTTGGTGTCAGCCTCTCTGGCAGAGTGGTGTTTTAGCTTTGCCTCTGTTCCAGCAGGTGCTGCTGGTCCCTTCAGCCAACCTGGGGCCCACAAGGGTCTAGATTAACTTCCCAGCTCTACCACAGACCTTTAAGACCTTTGGGCACATTTTCTAAATCCTGACCCAGCAAAACACCTCAGTACAAATGCACCCTATCCCCTGCAGACTACAGTCTGCATTCCTAAGCAAGGCAATCTTCTCTATCCCCAGTCCATAAGACAGCATTGAAGATGGGAACAGACACCTCTGAACCCTTCAAGTCAGCTGTCATCTTTGCCACTGTATGTGCAGTGTCTGTGTGTAGTGTCTAGAAAAACAACCCAGAGCATTTGCTTGGAGTTTCTTAGTAATGCAAACAACCAACACTATCAGCAGCCATTTCTGTGATACGTGAAAAAAAAGGGATTTAACTTTCTTGACTGTGACTGACTGAAATCACAACAAACAAGCTACAGGCTAAAATTAAAACCTTCTATTAGTGGTTACTAAACATCCTAAGGTCCAAAAATGGAAATTAACCTCATGCTGATGACAGCTACATGCTTAGTGACATGTCACCATGAATGCTATCATAAGGGACAAAGAGAGAAAAAAGACTGACTTCGCAATCAAAAAAGATTAAGCAAGAGCACTTCTGGAGTAGTGTGAATTACTTGTTAACACATTTTCCAATTGTGTAACAATTACTTTGTGCCTGGATCCTGTTTAGAGTAAAAAGTGAACTTTTGAATAGGTTCTTAGTTGTTAACTAGTTCAAGAAAAAAAAATTCAATGCTAAAAGAACAGACACCATAAATTTATGGCCATATTTAAATATATATTAGGAGCTACTTAACACATATCAAATTGCTTTCCAGTAATAACCAAACAGATGAACACTTACAAAACCAAAACCAACCAAACAAAAAAAGCAAGTGGTTTAAAAACTATGGTTTAAAATTTTAACCAAAATCTCACACAAGCACGAAGCATGATCTATTATATTTCCCAGGCTACACAGGAATTGATGTTCTTTCTGCTCTGTAGCTTCATATATATGGGCACATTTCTATCTATTAAAAAGTGTATGAGCCTTGTGCACACAATAAGAAAGGATAAACGAGTTTCTGTTAAAACCACTACTGTGCATTTGCCATTGTATCAAAAAATCACTTACTCTGTGAACTGAAAAAATACCTCAAAACCTTGTAAAACTGTTCTAAAAACCGTTTTCCATGCAGGTTTGCTTAACCCCATAACCTTGGGTTATGAATGATTGCAGACTAGATTCTGCAGCTGGTCTATTTCTACAACTATAAATTTTGACAGCATTGCTCAACCAAGACAACTGTGTCAGTCTTCCAAGCAGCCTGGTTGTTCTTTTTATGGACCAGCACCCATATTTGTGAACTGCAGTAAATTAGCCTGCAACGTTATTATGTGAGCAGTCTCTGTAATTAGTAGTTACAAACATCCAGCTGCATTCCAAATTTTAAAGAAGCCTGGGTTGCCCACCACTTCACCAGAATGTGAGTATCATGGATGTCTTTATATTCTTCCAGTAAATAAAAGTATATGACACATTAAAATTACATGTGAGAAAAAGACACATTTAAGGCAGACAAACATTTTTACAATACAGCTGGGAGAAACTGCAGTCACAGCTTTGGCATGCTTGGAGAGGTTTCTTTCAAAGCCTCTGTTAAACGTATGTTGCTGCAATATAGTAAAAAGAGTAATAAAGATAACTTACAGGAGGTCCAGTTTCCCCCTTTGGACCTCTGACACTTCCCCTTTCAAACATTTTGCCAAGATCTTCATAGTCATAAGCATAATTATCAATACCATTTTCATAAGTGCTTTCTGTGTGATAAGTCTCATCAGCATCAAATGCACCTTCCTGCCCCGGATGAAGTCGATTATCCAGAGGGAGTTCAGCAGGCAAACTGTACAGAGTTGTGTTGAAGATTTGCTGCTTTTTGTTTGGTTCATCTAAATGCTGTTTTGCTTTTTCCATTCCCTTGCTTTTAGTTTTACTCTGTTTTACAGAGGAGATCAGAGAAAGCTCACTATGTCTGCCTGCATCTTCTGTGGTGTTAGCTGAACTATTTGGATACGATGCTGCAGGGGTTTTCGTGATGTTTCTTTTTCTGCTCGCCTCCTGCTGCTGAAGAGCCAGATCAATGTTCTCCTGGAGTTCTGTTTGAGGCCAAGCTTCCAGCAACAGAGGTTTGGTCTCCGCAAACTCCTGTACAGAGGCATTTCTTAACTCAAAGTGGTCTGGTAAAAAGTGAATCTGAGCAACGTTGGTAACAGGCATGTTTGATACTTCTTTCCATCTATAAGCTGATATATCTTCCTGGTATTCCTCATCAATGATCATCTTAGAAAAAGCATCCAGCCCATGTGGCAGAAGTGGAGCCCCCCGCAGAGATCGATAGGTTTCAGCCTGACGACACTGCTGTTTCACATATTTACAGTAGTTTGCAGAGGCTTCTGCAGAGGGAATGATATCCAGCTGACATATAACTCCTTCAAAGCTGACAGAGTGAGAGCTCATCCTTCCCAGGGTAAATACACCCTCTGAATCAAATGTCTCCACTTCAGAAAGTACTTCACTGCTGTAGTACTTGTTTCCACACTCAGCAAATAGCGAGACAGTCTTGTCCCCAATGCCAATGGCAAACGAATGCCATTGTTCATTATGAACACAATAATCAAAGTACACGGGCTGCTTCCCTCCGGTGTACACTGCTACCTTCCTCGGTAGCAGCTGGACACCAAACTGCAGCCTGCTTTTGTTCCTAACACTGAAAAGAAAAGCATTACTGGCTCTGTAAGAGTACAGCCCAACCAATAAGGTCAACTGATGCCCTAGATTTGATGGTATGACTTGGGGGACGCGGGACTCAATATGTGCATCATCGCTTAGCACCACTCCTGATGCAGTTAGACGAACACCCTGAGGTAACAGAGAGGATGGTGAGGGCACTGCTGTCTCTGAAGGCTCTTGGACATCTTTCACAAGGCCTAGTTGGTGAAGAACATCTATTGCTGTAAAAAGAAATAAAGGCACACTGTTGATTTAATTTACAAGCTCATACATTCAGATCCATATAAACAAATGTACACAGAACGTTCTCACAAATCTATACTTCTCAGAGCATATACCCTTCACACAGTAAGGCCACAAAATCCCTCCTGGAAGGCACTGATCTTTCACATAAATCAAACGAGTAATTAAAGCCAGAGCAAAATTTCCATCTTAAAAAAAAAAACCCAACCAAACTAAACAAACACACAGAAAGGTCCACAAAATGCCCATTGTAGGTCAGTTCACTTATGAAAGTGAAAAATTCTCATTTGCTCTCTTCAAACTTTCCAGTGATCAGCGAATACACTTTGGTTAGTTCCTTATTTATTAAGCTAATCCTGTCTACTCTTTGAGCAAAGAATTAGTCTTTTTTTCGAAAACTTTTCCTTCTGCAAAAAATCTTCTGCACTAAATCCATGCTGTTGCTCTTTATCTAAAAAGTACAAATCAAAGCATTTGAGGGAAGGGTTGCTTAGTTTATAAGAAAGGATAATCTATTTATAGCACAGTTAGGCCTCCTTCCCCTCCATACAGTTTACTTGTTAGAGCCATGGATAAGGTGAACACTGGAGCAGTGGAAGTGGTGAGGAGTAAGGAAAGAGGAGAATTGCCAGGACCCAAGGGGAAGTGCTCCTGTCTTCTGGCTCATCTCTCCCCCTAAAGTGCACAAGGCTGCAGCCACCACGACAAGACATTGAACTAAGAACGCATTCCACAGCAGGAGACAGAGCAGCCAGCTGTCCTTCTGACTGATGTTCTATAGATTTGGCTTTGACATACAGAAATCTGGATAGATCTTCCTATAGAAGAATAGGCAGTGGTTTATTCAGTGTTGGATTCTCTAGTTTCTCATTCAATGTGAGCCACGTCCTTTAAGCCTTCCTTTAGTCTGGGTCACACAGTGTCTCCACTTTACCTGGCTAAATATCTTCACTTAATGGGTAAAAACACAATTATCTATCATCCTGATAAACTGAAATCTTATCTGTTCTGGGTAAGAAATCAAAGCCATCTTTGGGTAAATCAACAGTTGACGGTGACCCAATTAATTTCTTATTGCCTAAATCACATTTGGCCAAGTTGGAGCTGGTGGGCATAGACACCTTCCTTCAGGATGAATATAAAGATACATCCCTTATGATGCAGCTGAAACACTACAAAGGCTCATCAGGAGCTAAACCACAGATCCTCAAGAGCCTTTCTGTAGGATCGCAAAACAAGATAGCATTTATGGCATTGATAGACTGATTGGTAAAACTGCCTGCCTGAGTGTTTGTGAAAGGTGCAGAAATATTACAGATGTTGAATGAAAATGCAGTTACAGAAATATGGAACGAGAAGATTAGGAGCTAAAACATACTGAGAAGGCTGAAGAAACATTAGCTTGGTCTAGAGACAGGAAGGTTTGGGGAATCTAAATAAAATTGTCCATTATCTGAATTGAGGCCATAGGGAAAACAGAGAAAAGCTGAGGAGTAAGACACAAGCTGCAGCACAAGAAATTTCAGCTCCATACAAAGAAAAAGCAGTCTCACCACAAAAGTGGTCAAGTGCTGGACCAGGGTGGGCAGAGACATGGGATAATCTCAATTCTTGGAGATTTTCAAAGACCAATTGGACAGAACCCAACAACCTGAAGTGACTCTGGCCTCATTGGCGCTGACCTCAGCAGGAGTTAGGACCAGATGAGTTGAGAGTCCCCTTAACCCATATTTTAGGATTTTTTTTTTCCACAAGGGGAACCTGAAGACTAGTTTTCATAAACAGCATTACACAGCAGCATAAGATATCATCTGTTTCCGCCTCTCACGGGAACAACTTCACAGAAACACCTATATTAAAAATTACTTGTAGTATCTAATAGTTGCACTGCTCAAATAAGCCTGGCTGGGCAGACACAGGCACTTTCTATAGCATTTTGCTGAGGCTACATTTGCTATGGGCATGCTTATACTAAGCAAATAAAACTATTATAAAGCACAACAAAAATTTAGAGTAAAGAAGAAAAGTTAAGAATTTGCTGCAATATTGAAAGAAAAGAGCCACTGAAACAAACGGATATTTACGCTTCAAGTGGAAAAAAGGTCTCCTTTCCCAGTTTCCCTTTCTCTGTTTATTGAATGTATTCATAGCAAACTTCAAGAATAGACAGATGTTGGCTTAGTTTCAGTGCTAAATTATGAGAAGTGCCTAAGATTTCCTTGAGAGTGATTTATAAGTTGGAACCAAAAGCATCAACCTGAACACACTGTACATCTTGAAAATTAATTACACACCTTGTAGTGTTTCTAGTCATGTTTGAGATTCACGGACGGGCCAAGACTATCCTGGCGAGCAGCCAGTGCAGACAAAGGTATGGAGAAAGAGTATTTCTGCAGAAAGTCCTGTCTATGCCAAGTTCTCAAGATGTTTTGCCTCAGAGCAATTAATTCACCATGGCTGTATTTTTATCTGTCAGGCTGATAACAGAGGTCAGGTTCTAGCAGAGCTCTGAAGCACAGTGCCTCTGCTAATGAACCACTGCTCTTTGCCAGGACCCCATCCTGCCTGGTCTGCCTGGAGCTCTGCAGGAGAAAGCTGTGCTTGCACTGCCCTTGTGGAGGGAAGCTGGGAAGAAACACAGGTCCTGAACTCTGGGCAACACAGTCTTACACATGCAAATAGTCCCCAAGGCAGAATGCACTGCTCCACTACCTCTGTGCACTGGCAGGGCCAGCTGACTGCACAAGGAGAACAGCTGCTAGCCTAACCTAAGGTTGCACCCGAGTATCACATCCTAACCTGAAATACTGGGCAAGTAGTTGTAATTTTTAAAAATTGTAATTACATATTTTTATTTTTAAATAGTAATGCATGTGATCTATCCAACGTATTATAAATTCAAGTGTAAAATAAAAAGCTTAACCTGGTTTAAAATAGTCAGCTTAAAAATCACATTCAAGCCTATCACTAATAAAAGGCAAACTGCAAGCAAAATGGTCAATTTTTTGGCAGTTCTGATTTGAAAAGAGCACATAGTTTAAAAGTTATTAGAGAAAATAATCAGCATGATGAGGAATAAGTTTTTTTTTCTATCCTGCAAATAGATTTCTGCAAACAATAGCAGGTCTTGAGAGAGCTAAATGCAAATGAATATTGTGTGAAAAATGACATCAAAAAAGTAAGTATAAAGGAATTACTCCTTGCTGACTTGCTGTGTGTTAACCCACTGTCAAGCCAAAAGGCTGTTCCAAACTTTTTTGGCCAGTCATTTCACTTCTGGTCCAACATGCATATTTATTTTATTTTAAGGCTTTCAGAAGCTCTTGGCAGCACACTGGATTTTGGGAGCAGGCAACCCTCTCATTCTTCCTCCCAGCATGACAACCATTATTTGCTTTACCTATCAGTTGTCAGTTTTCTTTGTTTACTCATGTCTGCAAAACATCTGTCTTCACTTACTGCTTATTCAACCCATTAGTCCCCCAAATTGTAACAGCTCAACTTCTTGAAGGAAAGGCTGTTTTGAGGTTTTGGTGTCAAGTGCTTTCCTTCCACCTTCTAGGAGATCTTTAAAAATTCACAACCTTACTGCATCATGAGCTAAGGCAAAACCTTACACCAGCCTTGGCAAAAAGCCTTCTGACCCTTGCGTGGCACAAAAATAACCCCACAAAGGAACTGGGGAGGGATGAAGGGATTTGACTACAGGATTGTTTCACATGCATATTCCCTTCAGTCCCTCTTGCTCATTTCCACATTACTCCATACTCACAGCTACTCTGAAGGCAGGACCTCTGAGATGCTCTCCCTGTTTCAGCAATCTTAGTACACACATTTCTCCCTTTCCTTTTTCCAGTGTGGGTAAGGGAAAAGAAAAGGGCCATTAATCAATCAGCTCCACCAGAACCAAGAATAATTTCGCTTCAGATCGCCAATTTTCTAGGTGATGCATCTGCAACTGGGTACATTAAGATACCTGGCTGCAACAAATGCTCTCCAGGATGCCAGATCAGATTATGGGCATAGAAAAGCCAGCAAGACACATTAATTCTGTGTGTCCTTGAACCCCACTCAAAGTATTATTCCTAAAGTCTGAGACTGTATCTTTACAAGTACTTCACTGATCATGGTTTATAGCAGCATACCAAACTGAACAAGGTGTATCCTCTCTGGTACAGCATGCAGAGGCTGTCTCCTCAGCTCAGGAGAGAAGGCATGTTAATCAGCTAACATCTGCATGTTCAGCAGAATATTCTTTTTTCAAAATACAACTGCCAAGGAAGTTTAAAATCAAAGGCATTAACATGTTCCTGATAGGCATGCAATCCTGTTCCTGGACAAACACTAAGCACCACAAATGTAAAAATGCAGCTTATATACTGAAACCGAAGGATATCCTTGAAATGCTCTCTATTTTTTCTGAGGAGGTTTCCTTCTCTGAACTGCTTTTTCCAACTTTGTTTACACACTGTGCAAATAAAGTGCAAGAAGCACCAAATTCACTCATGGGAAGAAAGTTCCATCAAGATTCTATGCATCATTTTGATCCCAAGCAAGCATTTAAAGAAAATAAAGTCATGTACGGCAGTTGTGCATCAAGGATGGAGAGGAGTTTCCATTCAATAAGGCTTCTCATGTGGCTGTCTAGAAATGCTGTTGAATAGCAGTAATAACAATAACAACAAAATAATAATAGAAAAAAAAGGAAACTCCTTTATCTGCTGGTAACAAAATAAAAAATAATTCAATATAAGCATGTTGAGACTGGAGGCTTTACTCCATTTCTGGAAAGCTCTGTGCATGGAGCATTCTCAGCCAAGAGGCAGGTAGGACTCAGTCTCCACCCACTCCCCTGTGTTACTGCACCCCCAGCCCTGCAGCTTTCACAGTCCTTGCCTGAAGGGTCAGTGAAAAGCAATTCTCAGGCTGAGGGGCATGAGAGTGAGGAAAATGGTTTATTTCTTTGCAGAGGAGGAGGGTGGGCTGGAGGGATGAAGACACTCAAATTGTCACCACAGAGCTGTCTCTGGCATCTGTCACCTGCTCCCACCACACCGGGAAACTGTAAACTGCCTTCCTAAAACTGCCTCTTCCCTTCCCATCCCTGCAGGCCTGGAACAGGGCAGGCCACACACATCTAACATGCTGCCCCTCCTCCAGTGAGAACTTGGCTCAGCTATTATAAAAATCCGGGAAAATCCCATCATCACAAAAGCATATGGCCCCCATTGAGCGGGATGTGAAAAATCAACAACCAATCTTACCAGGCAAGCAATGGGCAACACTGGAGGGCAAAACTACAAAGGCAACGGGGGGGAGGCAAAACAAAAACTGCATGACTGAAGGAAAAATCAAACTTTGCCAATCTCTGGGAATGACAAGCAGGAAAAACGCATTGGTGAGAATAATGGTGGGAGGCTGCTGAGATATCCCAAAGGGCTCTAGCAAAACATTATCAAGAATGAGTCTTGCCTTAACCACGCAATCCATCTGTTTGCATTCAGATGAGTATTTGCAGTTACACACTCACCAGCCAAGGATGACCTACTTCATGCTTCACCTGTACAGCAGAGGACCGTGGTGGAGAATGGACGCTGCCACTCTCATGGCAAATAAGAAGTGGCTAAATGGCACATTGGCCTCCACAACTTTGGGACCTATCATTCCCACAGCAGTCTCCAGAGCAAGTTGCACATCTGGTGCTGTTATAACAGCTGGCAGATTAAAAAAGAAACTAAAAACAAGACAATCCTATTTCCTCACAACATCTGCATCTGAATGCAAAGCCAAATGAATACCAAATTTCACATTTTGCTTTAGCAATGCCAGCCTGTATTATGCGCCGTGGTTTGCCTGCCTTAAGTGGAAAGGTAACTCAGTCATAGCCTGCCACCCCCAAGGACACCCACTTGCAGTGAAGACACAATCAAAGCCTTTTCACTGTACAAGGCTTCTTTTTTATGAAGAGCTTGCTTAAATATGTAAGCAATTTCATAGACAGAAAATCTGAGTAATTTTCAAAAGGTCATCTTTTCCAAACTGCTGCTTTAAACTTTTGCTCTCATTATGCTGTAATTGGTATTTTCTTTAAGTCACATGAATTAATGAACTGAACCTAAGGTCACAAGTAACAACAGCCATTTACTCTTTTCATCTACTAACATATTATACAAATGTCCTATTATAAACAAAGCACTCTCACCTTGTTTGGGTACTTGTGCAACACCCACAGCTATACATGTTGCAATGAAAAGGAGAGCTTTCCTAAAAGGGAAAGAAAGGGAAAAATCATGTGAGAAAACATCTACAGTTTCAGAACTCCAAGGAATTAGAAACCTAGTTCAAGATCCAAATGGCAGAATACCACTGACTTCAGCAAGTCCTGAATCAAAGCCATCACACTGTACAACTTTACTGATACTGAGGAGGAGTTTCACACAAAGATCCAGGTTGTGTATGCCCTCATGCATAGCACATATATTTTACACTGTTTTTTATTAATAAAATGACTGCATCTGCTTTATATTTTCTTGCAGCAGCTTTCAAATATGGATGCTGCTACATAGTACATTTCTTCCTAGAAAGAAAAAAACATCACCATAAAAAAACCCATAAAATAACTGAGAAGTTAATTCCTGTGGAGATCATTAGATACTTTAGACACTTTTGACGTCCTATCAGTCTTCTCACTAGATCACATCATCTTCCCATAAGTGAAAATGTTGTGTCAAACTTTTGTTCTTGTATCATAAAATTTTATCATGCTACAAGTCATGCTCTTCACAAAGTAATAAAAAAAATCCCATCACACTTCAACTTACAAGTCCATGCTCGGTAGAAGAGTGTCATACTGATAGCTATCACAGGCTCACTGCCCTGGTTTCAGCCAGGGAGACAATTTTCTTCTTAGTAGCTGGTCGAGTGTTGTGTTTTGGATTTAGTACAAAAATGATAGCACACTGGTGTTTCAGTTTTTCCAACAAGCATACATAATATTGATCTAGATTATGTGCTCAAAATTCACTTTAGAAGTGTTGAATGTTGTACAGACTACATTTTTGCTGTGATTAAGAACAGATTGTCTGCTGTTTCTTAATTATCATTTTAGCCAGATTAACATCTAATCACTCTCTTCTCAGTGACTGAATCTTTTAATAAATGAGAAATCTATTTTCTGTTACTGTTGGACAACCAGGCACAGATGCATGTAACAATTACAGTAACCGCTATCTACTCAGTTCTAAGAAGAAATATTTCAAAAATATCAGAAATATAGTTCTGACACTAACTAATCAACTCACACTCAAGCCTCTTGCTCGTTAATGTTTGCAATCTCAACAATTTTTCATAACATGGAATGCTAGAGTGACTAAAAAAGTTTCCTGGACCAGGTCAAAGAGCACTTGAGTATCTGGATTCAAGTGAACTTGAAAGTAACATAGCTGCAACTAAACATATATAACTTCATGTCACCTAATTTTGCCAGCTAATTAGCCAGATTTTCACATTAAAAAAAAAAAAAGATAGGAAGAAAACACTACCACTCTTTATTCAGGAACATATGATTTAAACAGAAAGAAAATATATATAAGTACATGTGCATACACACAGAGCAGTATTTAGTGAAAAATCTTACTAATTCTTTAAAGTCTTTGGAATTCAAACATTTCAGAAACATCCAAGTACATGAAAACCACAGAGCAATAGCCTGGTTTTATCAAGTGGATTTGTATATTGTGAGAACTTAAATTTTGGCAAACAAATTAATAATTTAAGGAACAATAAGGCATGAAAGTCATCATTGCCGTTGTAAAAAGGTAGATACACCATATCTTCCAGAAGAAAATGCACACAACATATAGGAAATTCAAAAATATGCATCAATGCTTTAGCTGTGATCATAGAGGGAGGGAAAAGTGGAAACTATGCCTTACACATCCCAACATGCTTGTAGGGGCATGTTCTTTAATTAACCACTACTACAATCCTAGCTATTCCTCCCTTCAAGCTTTCTCCTGCTACAGCCATGAAATGTCTACTGGAGCAATTCTGACACCCCTGAAAAAGACCTAACACCAACTGTTGTCCAAACAGCTCATCCATTACAGGACACTCAGTTCATTTTTTCGGAGTTCTAAAGCCCAGAATTCAAGTTCAAAGTTTCTGCATCACGCAATGCATCATCTTTTGATCAAATGAGAAACTCAGCATCAGGAGACAGCTGTGCCAGAAACAAAGTCCATGCATTGCACTGTATCAGCTAAAACTCAGGAAAACCCTTTATTTGACCCTTATTATTTTCAAAGGTGCAAAATGGATTTGCCATTAAAAATCACATAAAACATTTTAGCTAGCTACAAAATAAGGATGCTCAAAGAACCCCAGAGCCCAAAATTCAAAGATGACTCCTCTAATAATTACAACAGCCTCTTCTACTACACCAGCCAGGTACAAAGCTGTGTCTGTCAGGTACCTGCCTTTGCCACCTCCAGCAAACACTGTAGGAAAGCAAGAAATTAGAACATGTTCCCAGGGCTGTAAATTACACAGATGTAACTGAATATACAGAAACATTTAGTGAGAAGTAAAGACAAACGCCTGGCTTACACAGTGCTCTCCAGCTAATGTCAAGAACAGATGAGTTATCAACTAAGAGAAAAAACAGGGACCAGAAACAACCATAGTGCTGGGGGTCCTCTAACGCGTGAGAAAAGTGAGACTTCCTTCTATCTTTTTTCATGAGGAAAATTTTTTATAAATGAAACCATCTGCAACCTAATCCATGCAAACCCTCCCTCTTGGTTGAGATCATCACTCTGTACATTTGCAGAACAGTCAGTTCTCAGTCTTCACTCCCACACCAGCACAGCCACTAAGACACCAGGCTCCAGGCATACACCATACACAACGTGTATGTGGCTTGACCCATCATCTGCTATAGCTGCATGGAGCCTGGTTCCTTGTCTCAGCTCAGTCCACAGCTCTTGGAGATGTTGGGACGCACCAGTAGAAAAATGCAGAATCATGTGGTGTGGAAGACTTCAGCTGACCCAAATTCTGGCTATTTTTTCCCCATTTAACATCACACCTAAAGCTGTTCCAACACCTTGGATTTAGGGCATAGCCAAGGGGTCTCTCTTAAACTTCCTCCCCTTCTTCTACCTTTTCATCTGCTCTGTTGTACATTTAAGCATATGCTGAGGGCCACTATTGAATCATTTTGGAGGAAGGCACTACCAAAAGTGACTAAGATATTGGACCACTAAAAACTGAGTTTATCTTTTGATAATCTTTGTGAGCATTTGCTTCTTCCTACAGAGTGGACCGCAACTATTCATCGCAGTTTTTTGCATTAGAGGTGATGGAGGGATGAGAAAACTGATAAGCTTCAAAGCAAGTTGTGGCAAGCTACAATGAAAAATTCCACCCTCTGAAGGCTACTCAGCAGCACACAGAACTCAGGTTTGGTCAGTGCACAGCAGCATCCTCTTCATTCCAGCCTAGTTTCCTAAATCTCAAGTTTAAAGGAAGAAATACCACCAGCTGGCAGCTAGGGAGGACAAGTAAACCTGTCTGCAGTGTGACTGCCACAGGTGCATTCAGTCCTGCACTCCTCAGGGCTGATGGTTTAAACACCAGCACCTGCCGCACACTCGTTCCTTCATTGGATCTGTCTGGGGACTGCTGAGGAGAATGGCACAGCTTGGGTCCATCAAGCTTGAGAAGGGCTTTGGAAAGGTCACAGCACCTTGTGGACAGAGATGCCCTGCAACTCTCAAGCTTTCCTTTCAAGATATAAAAAGAAATATAACTTTTTTTGCTGCTATAATTAAATTAGCCAGAAGGTCCAGTGCTGCTTCCCAAATTTTTAAAGACCTACTAGCATCACAGCTTGAGGGGACAAAACAGCCTGCAAAACATCTCTGGTGTGACACGCACATGCCCTTTGGTCACAGATGGCACCAATTAGCAATCAAGGAATCCTTTGCCAAATTTCACAACTTGAATGAATGGAAAATGGGAGAAACACAAGGTGAGGAGAGAGGTAGAGGAGCATTGCCCTGAGAGGAGTTCTACAACGGGACTGGGGTTCAGAGAGAGGAAACTCCCTGCCTGGTGGCCCATTCTTTGGACAGCATCTGGCTTCAAATGAGAAACTACTACATGCAGAAGAAGAATCAACTCTGTTAGTATTTCTAAAAGAAAAAACATATAACTGAAAAGACATGATTTTAGAACAGTTTTACGAGTAAATCTCTGATTGCTTACACTAGTTCCCTTCTCCAGATAGCATACACAATTTTTTTTCTGTATGAAGGAAAAAGTATATAACTTGAATTCTTACTCACATGAAATACTCTTCTTTCACAGGGTTTGTCTCTGTATATTTTGTAGATCATTCTTCAAATGTATTACAACTTGGTGCGTGCAAGAAACAAGGGTGACACAAGGCTGCTCATACTTTAAATATTCTGTCAATAAATGGGGTGAGAGACTGAGAAGTCATGCAGCTGTTTTACTTATTTAACCTACAGAGACACCCCTACACAGGCCTGACCTAATGGTATTTCAAGGAAAAGGTGGTTGAAGTTGCAAGGGATTTACTGGTTTGACATATGCTAAGGAAACCTGATCCTTTTGTGAGGAATTCTGGTTTCTTAACACAGGCAAGTGACCAGGTTGCTTGCTTTCTATAGAAGTAAATGAGGTAAATATTATAGAAGCTTACAGATACATTCTGAAGCTATTGCATATTTTGAACTTGAATAAACTGCTACTGTGCCTCTTTCCTATAATGCAGTTTATGTTTCTCCATCAGCAATACCCCTTTATAGTTTAAAATAAAACCATTCTTTGAAATTGCACTCAGACAATTCCTGAAGAAGTCCCAAAGACACAGCCATTAAAAACAAATCTAGGAAGGCGACTTTCAGGAAGCCCCTTACCTGCTCACAAGTACACCCAGATTATATATCAGGCACATTTTAGCAGCATAATCCTCACTACAACACTAAACAAATTCTTCTGTCCTCCTCAGAACACTCAGTAAACTTAAGACACAGCCAGAACAAAATCAGCCCTTTACAGAGAGGGCTGATTTAACAATATTAAAGAGGTTACGCACAAGTAACCTCTTTAATATTGTTACAACTATAAACTCAGTCATTTTACTGAGGCTGCTTTTAGGTAAACGGCAGAGAGCAGAGCTCTCTACCTTTGCATCACAGGTGAGAATGCATCAGAAATACCTCTGCCAATTGCAAAAACACGTGAATACAGAGCAGCTTATTTGGGAATCTCTGGTATTAAGAGAGCGCCCTTAGCTCTTTAGCATAAATTCTACATGCTCTTGCGTTTCCTTGTGTGCCGCGTTTCACTAGCTAGATACCAAAGGGGCGCAGGAGCTGCCAGGTTACTGCGGGCACTGCGGGACGCTGGGCCCCGGGATCCTCGCTCCCCCTCGGGAAACAGGGGGCACGGGCTCTAGGGTCAGGCTGTCCCCGCTCCCCGGGGCACCAGAGCCAGGCTGCCCGGCGTGGGCTGGGGAAGGACGACACGAGGGTGCTGGACGGGATAGAGCACATCCACAACGACACCAGGGGTGCGGAGGAGAGGGACAGAGACAGCCAGCGATACGGGCGGTCTCTGTCCGAGCAGCCAGCACCCCGCCGGTCCGCCGGGGGCACCGGGGACCCCGCGGGGTTAGGGCTGGCGCTCGGAAGGCAGAGCTGGGGACGGTGCCCGCCGGGTTCGTCGTGCCCTGCCCGCGGTGGGAGCCGAGGCGCAGCCCCATCCCCATCCCGGCCCCGCGGCGGGGCGGCGGTGCGGTGCGCCCCGTCCCGCCGGCTCCCGCTTACGTTTGCGCCGCGGGAGAGATGCGTCCTCGCCTTGTCCTCTCGGCTCCCAAATGCATTTGTATGCATTTGCCCGGGCAGCGGAGATCCGAGGGAAAGCCGAGCGCCGCGCCGCCGCAGGGTCAGCTCCTGTCCATGAAAGCCCGCCGCCCCGAGGTCTCCACGGAGCTCCGCGCAAGCCCGAGGGCGGCCCGGCCCGCGTACGGCCCGCGGGGGCGGGCGCGGCGGGTGGGGGGGGCGCCGGGGGCCGGGCGGCGGGGGCGCCCCGCGGCTGCCCGCGGAGTCCGGCGGCGGAGCGGCGTTGCACCGCCTGCCCCGGCACCGGCGGAGCTCCCGCCCGCCGCGGTGTTGAATTTCAGCGCTGCTGCCTGGCGATTACATCAGCACACGCGGCCCCCGGGGCGGGCCGGGCCGCGGCCCCGCATGCTGCGCGCTGCCCCGCGCCGCTCCCCGGGAGCGGACCCGCACCCGGAGCCGGGAGAGCCGGGGCAGCCGGCCCGAGCCTGGAGCCGCCGGCGCGCAGCCCCAGCCCGGCCCAGGTGCGGCCGCAGCGCCGGCACAGGTGGTGATGCCCGCAGCGCAGCCGGAGGGCGAGAGGAGCCTTCGGCTGCCGCTGGGCTCCAGCTGGGGAGACTCGGCAGGAAGCTGCAGGTTAAATTAAAATCTGGGGACGGGCGGGGAGAGTTGATGAAATTATCTAAACACAAAAAGCTGAGTGCGCCGGACGTTTTCTATCTCCAGGATAATTGGAGTTGGGTCTAGAAATCCTCCCTCTGAAAAATGTTTGAGGAGCAGATGTAATTTAGTAGCATTACAATGCCAAAGAAATATGACACCCTTCACTGTCTTCCTCGAGAGACAAAGGTCTTTTTAGCTTTAATTTCGTTTTCTTACCTTGTCCCCACAACAAAGCCTATTTGTAACTTTATCCCATAAGACATCTTTATGCAAACTGTCGCTAAAAACAAACATGGTAGAGTTAAACAATACCAGACGTTGCAGTACACACTCTACACCGAACACGTGGTCGAGTCCTGCAGCCTTACTTAGGCAAAACTTCCATGGACTTCAGAAGAAATTGGATGTGAGTTAGGGTTATGGTACTTATCTCTTTCTGGGTGCTACAAGAATGAAGATTTCACATCATGCAAATACCTTCATGACATACAGCAAATACCTTCCAGTTGCAGATAAGTTGAAGAAGATGTCATGAAATGAAACCAAAGATATTCCCAAACAGCAGAAAATAATGGAAGTGCTAAAACAAAAAGAAAAGCTGTAAAAGATAAAAATTGGATATTGTTGTCACTGAGGGTGCTCCCCTTTGCTGAAAAGGATTTTTCTGGGTGATCCAGGTAGCTGGCAACTGGCAAAAAGACTGGGGAAGGGGGGGAGGGAATTTTGAGGGAACCAACAGCAAACCTAAGGTGCTGAATTTTACTGGGGATAGGAACCCAAAGTTAGAGGGGGGGAAAATTATTTTCAGGCAATATAGCAGAGTGTTTGATTTCAAAAACAAATTAATTTTCAATATCTTAAATCATTCAGAACTTGTGTACTCTCACAGACTACAATGGGATTTCCTGTTTACTTCACTTTTTGAAAGCCAAAGGTAGAACTGACAGCATTTTACTTTCTTATCTTCGTACCTTACGTTGGCCATACTGACAGCAAAATATGAAAATGTATATTTCCACTGAAGAGAACATGGTGCCTGCCCAGGCAGATATTGGACACTTCAGCAATAAAGTATTTGTCAGCTTTTCTGTTTTAAATCATGCTTTAATGGCTTCCAACAAGAGAAGTATTGTATTTTATTAGATTTTGTTTATCAGCATTACAATGAACTACCACAGAATGTTACTGATTGGGTTTGGTGCCCTTCCCTGAAATGTATCCATCTCTTACATTACATGTCTTATATGAAGTAGACAAATAGTTGTTTTCTTAACTTTCTAGCATCAGCATTAGGGATATTGCAGAGAGAATGCTTCCCTGAGAGTGACCCTGGATAAATCCTGCCCTTGTTGCAATGCACATCTACAAGTACAGGAGCCATCCTGCAGCACATGGTGAGAAGGGCTGGGGACATTTTGTGCAGAGATCTCCCTTTCTAGCAGCACTTGCACTGAAGAAGGCACAATTTGAGATTCTTGCCAGCTGCACACACAGGGTGTAAATGAAGCTTGCTGACCCTGATTATGCAGTTCCATAAGACAGCATAAAGTTTAAAAACTAGTATTGGTTGTTCAGTTTTCTGTATTCAAAACTACCCAACTAATTTCACAACGTAGGACTCTTGTTGGCCCTTTGCTCCTCGTGTCCCTGTCACAGCCCCTGCTGGGGTTGAACACAGCCTTTAGGCTGTTTGGACAGGTTCTTTGGCCATGGGGAGGCACAGGCCAGGAGAAGGGCTACCTGTGCCCTACCATTGCCTCACTGCACACGGCTCACACATCTCTGAGTCATGTATCCACAGATGGCTCAGGACTGTGCCAGGTATGCTCCTTCTCCCCTTCCCTGTGTCCCTCTGCCTGGAAGATCTTGCACTCCTGTTTTTTGAGAAGTGGCTGATGCTATTCTGCACCTCAGTTGCTTTCCTTCCATAACAGAACCCTGCAGAGCTGCTTCTCTTCTAAGCTTCATGGCAAAAACCAGTATTAGTTCTATTATTATACTTGCTTCTTCCAAGTGTTCTTGCAGTCTAATAAGAAAACCAGCTATGTTTAAAGCTATCAGATTACATGTGTTTATTTCCAGAGCTATATTTAGCAGTCTGTATACTTACGCACACCTAAGACGTGCTCAAGCTCCAAACCTATTAGCACTTATTGCAACACAGTGATGCTGGAAGTTTCATTTCCTATGGCAAATGTCCCAAGATCCCATCTTTCCACATCTGCTATCTCCTGCTTGTCCACAGCCTATCCCCAGTTATCATCTTTCCAAGTAAACTCAGGGATTACTGAAGTACAAAATTAATTCTTCTGAGATATCACTCCTTGCCTTTCTGATACGATTACAAGATTTCCTTCTGATTTTCTGCTCTTTTTCCAGCAGCTTTTTCCTCCTTTCATGATCTGACTTGCTCATCTGTCACTCCAGATTACAGCTGCTGAGTTCCAGCTGTGCTTTGGGGCACAAAACAGGAGCTACTCTTAGACAGTGTGAGAGATGAGGGAAAGGGTTCCTATCTGTGATTTGCCTTCCAGAAAACGTACAGGAGAGTGCAAGGGTTTTTCCAGAGCCTAAAAATAAAGGAAAAAAGAATTTGAAGGAAAATGTGTGAAATGGGAATGTGAGGGCTGAGTGCTGGAGCCTGAGCTTTATCCCTCTGCAATTGGGAGGAGCTTTGCCTTTGAATTGAGTAGGAGCGAAATGGGACCCACACAAGTTTCCTGGTACTGTCCCAAAATTAGGAATTTTTGGCAAAAGGTCCATACTGCTATTGAGTTCTTTTTGGAGAACTGATTTTCTCTGCACACCACAATATATGGTGTTAGGCTACGTACCAAAACTGCTGGAACCTAGTTCAGTAAAATTGTTTAGAATATTCTGTGGCAGCCAAAAAAAAGTTTAACACATTGCTCTGGTTAAAGAAAGTGACTAAGTTATCAAATGTGATTAAGAAATACAAGAAGTGGAAAGGATTACAGCATGTCTTTGACAACAATTGGCTAAAGTTGAAGAAAGGGGGACTCCAGGTCTGAAAGCATTAGACTTGCCTATTCTTTGTAGAAAATGAAAGAAATTGTTGTGATGAGCATTTGAGAGTTTTGAATATGCCAAAAATCTGGAAATGCCTTTAAAGAGCACAGTTGATGACTATTTGGATTAATCCTATCCCTTCTAATTTCCTACCAAGAAACTAAAGAGAAAATTACCATCAATTTACATTCTGAAGCATTTGGAGTGGAGAGGATTTCCTGCCTTACAAGACCAACACACAAAAACCTCTGACAGGAAGGAGCTGAGTTAGGAAAGGAGAGATGCTGTGGATACAGGGGACCAGAGGTCCTTGCTCACAGAGCAGGACAAATGGCATGGTAGGGTCAGGACTGACAGAAGTGCCAAGCCACAAATATCTATATAGACTAGTGAGATTCCTTAAGATACTTAGTTAAAGCAAGCAAGAGAATATGTTCAGCCAGGAGCAAGAAACAGAAGAGAGTCGGAGTGAACCACAAGACAGGGCAGAGACTCCAGACCACAAGACTCCAGCACCTCCAACTGAAAGGTGTCTCACTGAAGCCAAGATACTTGCAATTGTTTACAAGTCCAGGTATTATCCATTTTGGAAAGTCACTGCTCTAGCAGAAACCCACCATGAAGCAGAATAAAAACTCACGCAGACAGAGCTCAAACGGAGAACTGGAGCCAAGCCTGCTAGAGGAATAACAACACACACAGCCCCTGAAAAGCTGTGACGTCTTGCTCCAGTGATGGCACATAGTATGCCATATAAGAATGCAGAGAAGCCTAGCCAAACACACTAGAAACATTAAAGGGAGAGAGGAGCCTCAGAAGCAGTTATTAGGAAAGTAATAAGGGAACACTAAGTACAAGAGCGAGTGTAACTAGGGGACCATGGGAACAGCTCACCAAATGAGAAGCCTCTAATTACCAAATAAGCCAAACTGCCAAGAGAGAAGCAAGGAAATTTCCATGTTAAAGAGGGTCTCTGGAGCCGAAGAACAACCAGTGAGACTAAAACAAGGAGTTAGAGAAAACCCAGTGACTGTCATTTTTGGTTAATCTTTATCCCATCGTCAATGGAGTGTTTTGCCATCCAGGCAGGAAGTGGAGACACCCACTCCTACAGGCACTAAGATGTATGAGACATGAGGTATTTTCTGGGATGGTCATTGAACTGAAAAACTCCTTCTAAGCAAAGTCCATAAACACAACTTAAGAGTCTGATTCCTGCCATCACTGCTGGGATGTGCTGAGACACACACAGAGCAAGATGGACTTCAGTGGGTGTGTTAAAGGAGCATTCCCCCACCAGTATGGGGGCTGTAACCTCCTGCCATGGACATTCAGAAACCTTGGCAGATGCCCCTTGGCATCAGGGCTTCCTCAGCATGTCTCCCCAAAGCCTCCTATCCACAGCAGAAGCTTTCCCCAAAGGGTCCTGGTTTTCTTGGTCATGGTATAAATCTTGCTGGATCCATCCCTAAAAGGAAGTAAAAGACTACATTTGCAAAAGAATAAAATCTGTAGTTGGCCAAGGTAAAAAACCCACAAGCTTATAGCACCCAAGGATCTTACTTAAGTTCCTTGGTAGTGCTTTGTAGCATCTTTTCACACTAGAAGGATGGGGCAAAAAACCCTTTGAAACATCAAATAGGACATCTTTCTGCATGCTAAGATCTACAGGTATTTCCTGAAAACCATTCTCTCCAATATAAAAACAGAGCCTATTTGAAGTGAAACCAGCACAACTCATATGCTCTTAGCTGGCTAGCAAAATCTCATCAGCACTAAAAATTGCTCACACATCTGGAAGAAGCAGCACAGTCATTTGAGAATTATTTCATTCCCAAGCCACAGAGAGCCCTGCATTAGGCCAGTGCTTTTTGAAGACATTCCCCTCCTTCTGTCAGCAACTGTGAGAAATGCCTCATTCTGCAGTTCATCAGTCCCAGAAAAGTCTTTCCTGAGCATCTCTGCTTCCAGACCTCTGGCTGCATGGGTTCTCACACTGCTGCCCTGCAGCCAACAATATGTGTTCCTTCTGCAATAATTGAAAGTACAATATTAGCTTGCTTCTGCAAAATTACCTTCTGGCAACTGCAAGGGGTGTTTGCAGAAGCCTTCTCACCTGATGAGAGGTGAGATAGTGATGCTTGGTGGCTAACACCATGTTAAATCTCTGCCTTGGAATAAGAAGGCTTGTTCCCCCATGAGAATTCTTATCAGAATTTTCTCACCACTTATAAAAGCAGAAAATTCCATGAAATTCCTGTTTATGACCTTCAAAATGATACAAAATATAATTGTTTAAGACAGCTACAAGTCCATTTCCTGTGCTCAAACTTCGAAACTGAGAAATATCATCATACCATGAACAGTTTGAACTCCATCTTCTAGAAGTAAGAAATTTAATTGCAAGACATAAATAATTTGACCAATTTCCCCTAGCTGGCTCAACCATTAACAATAAATGATTGCACTGAATGCAAATGATGTGTCAGAAAGCTTCCTCCAGCTTCCCACCAATTCTCTCTAGTGGTTTTTAAATATCCTGAGTCTTAACACACAGCCTACCTAAATCATGTGGAACAACGGAGTAATTTAAGGCTGACAACATTTGTTGATTACATTCAACAAAACAGGAGTTCCCAGGCTATTTCCAGGCAGGTATTAACATTATCAGTGAAAACAGAAATTGTAGTACTTCCCACTTCTATTGTCTCTCACATGAGTAAGTCATCATTGGACATCTTCAGTACTCTTAACTCCCAACAAAGGAAAAAAATGTGACTTATTGTTGTCTGATTTCTTGGAATCTCTGGATTTAAGAAAGCCAAAAATACAAAATGTCAATAACAACACAGTATTTTTGTATGAGGAACATTTAACTTTCAAATCAAGAATTTTAGATCAGGCATGTATCTAAAATTCATGCCTGAATGAATTTTAGAATTTTTTTTCCTGCATGTATAATGGCAGGAAAAAAAATTCTATAGAGAAAGATTTTAGATTGATTGCTTTTTTTGAAAATACCAGACAGATGAAAATGTGGAGTCCTAGACCAAAATACATTGGCACTAACTTCAATGCTGATATTTTTACAATAGTTATATAATTAATTTTCATAAATCCCTTACAGCTGTACCACCAATATAGCATAGTATTTTTAATAGGCTGTTTCATCACTTTATTTTTAGAGATGAAGTTTTGATTGTGTTCCTCAGTCTTTTAAAATTGATATGTGAGGAAAAACTACTGTTGCAGGAAAGTAAAGGATTAAGTCTTTCACCAAGCCCAGAATGATTTCAGATAAATCTTCCCCCGCTCCTCCCCACTCATGTCATGTAAGAAACTGAATAAAATCCTCCTATAAACACTCGCTTTAAAATGAAAAATTAGAAAAAAATATTAATACATCTGAGAGATGAGACTTATTTTTCTGTTGGGATCAAAGAAGTTCATTAAGCCAGATGTGCCTGGATTATTCTTATTACAGAGAGCCATAAAAACCTCATGGTTGCTTAGTTATCCAGTGTTGGCTTAGATGTAGTCAAAAGTTGAACAACAGATGAGTAACTGCACCATGTTGACCCAAACACACATGCAACAGTTTAATGAATTAACTTCTTCAAAGCTGAGAAGTTCAGAGCTTGTCAAAGAACGGCATTCATTTTTGTTTGCTACTTCACCTTGCACACTGGAGTCCTTACAGGGTCCTGGATTGCTTTTCACTGGCCACCAATCTGCTTCTGGTGCTCCAAGTCCTCCAGATGGGTGTTGCACCTTAGGACCTCCAGGAAGTGTAGGGAGGAAACCTGCAGCATCTCTCCTGGATGCAGCTGAGCCGCTGCTCTTTGAAAGGCTCCCAACCTGTGTGGGTTGTAATGGCAAGGCAAGAGACATCAGGCTGGCACCACCATCTGCTGCACCACCAGGCTTCAGCTGTTTTCAGCAAAGCAGGAGATGCCAAAGCTTACCTCAGCCTCCATTTTCAACCACAGTCACAGCATAGTCTTTACATCTCTTCAGAAACTACTGAGGCTGCTTGAAGTTTTCTGAACTATCCAGCCTAGACAGCCATTCACATGTGTCAAAATGCAGATGTCTCTAAAACCAAAAAGAGAAAAAAAATCATAAAAATTCTACAGTTTATTATTTTTCTATTTACTGTTTGAGGATTGTCTTTTTATCTTGAGTACTTATAGCAATAGAATGTGCCTATGAAAAGTAGCATTTATGGTTGTCAGATGTTCAGCTTTAAAGTGGTCAGCCAACACATGGAAGCTGACTGCACTTTTCCAAAGATAAATATTCTGTCTTAATAGCACATTAGCAATGATTGAATGTTATGTATGCAAATGTTACAGCATTCTTATTTACCTGTTGGAAAAAAAAGATTTTAATAAAAATTCTCAACAAAATCAATATTTTTGCATCTCAGAAATTATTTCTATAGTTTAAAGACACATTAAGTTGGACAATATCACTAAATGTTTTTACAATATTTACACCATTCTTGTAGTGACTCCAGGCTTAAGGAAATAATTTTCTAATCAATAATATTTTTACAAGTGTTTTTGCTTGTTTGTTTTTATTTGGGGCTTTGGGGTTTTTGTAATTTACTGTTAAATTTGGAGTGTTCATAGAGCCTAAACAACCATGTTTTTTAAAGCAGACTCCTGAACAAAGAATGACAATCAAAAGGTGTTAAATTTTTTAACAAAAATAGCAATAAATAAATAAAAGCCTCTGTTAAATCCATCTGGATATTTCAGTGACAATTCTTTATATGAACATGACTTTAATTTTCAGAAATATCATCTATACCAGGTCCAGTTTACTTTAGCAAAATGCCAGTAACTGTCAAATGCATCCAGGGGTTTTCTGTTAGGACATGGAAGTAGGGCATTTCACAAGTGCCTCTGACAGCCAGAACCAGCTCTTTGTCTCATCTCAAAGACATCTTCTTTTTGCAAGATGGAAAAGATTTTGAATACCTTTGGTTTAACAATTTCAGGAGTAAGATTTACTTTTGGGCTTCATGTGGATTGCTGGAAGAAATGACATGTACTAGTTACTGCCAGGCAAACGCGCTCTTGTCCTACACATGGAACCAGAGATGATGTGTTAATCCAAAGAAATGAAAACATGCATTAAGAAGAACATTTTATTATCCTTATAATACTTTTGAGGAAATGCTGGTGCCAGCAGGAGCACTGGAAGTCTGGTCCCTGCTGTCAGACCATCATCAAGAGGAATCCAAGTGGCACCAAAGTGTCCAATTTTGGGCCCCTCACTTCAAGACAGACATTGAGGGGCTGGAGTCTTTCAGAGAAGAGCAGTGGAGCTGGGGAAGGGCCTGAAGCACAGGTATCATGAGAGGCGTCTGAGGAAGCTGAGGGTGTTTAAGCTGGAGGAAAGGAGGCTCAGGGGGAACCTCATTGCTCTCTACAACTGCCTGGAAGGAAAATGTCATGAGGTGGTCATGGTCTTCTACCATGTCCCAAGTGAAAGGATAAGGGGAAATGACCTTAAGTTGCACTGGGAGAAGTTCAAATTGGATATTAGAATGAAGTTTTTCCCTGAGAGTTGTTAGGCACTGGAATAAATTGCCCAAGGAGGTGGTGGGGGTCACCATCTCTAGAAGCATCATTTCACTAAGAAGTCTGACAGGAAAAAAAAAAACTAGTCATCAATTTGCATAGCAGCAGGTAACATATTACTCCAGGTCTGTAAATAAACTTAACAGAATAGTTATCAGGGAAATAATTGCTAGGACTGACTTCCTTGTCACTTCCTTGTTGATGTTAGGGGATTAATTTTCCATGCTTTTCCTATGCCTCTCCAGTTCAGCTACTTCCCTCATTTGACAGTCTTCCATAAAGACACTGAAGAAAATGATACCACAAGGCATTTGGAAGAGAGAGTGTTTACAAAGCATATAAATAGACTGTGCTGTATCCAGAATAATTAGCTGTAAGCTAAGTAATAAAAAATGTGGAGAATTCATAAGTATGCCAGATAATTGAAAATCCAACATTTACTCAGATGTTAGGGATAGGTTGCATGCTATAAGCACATAGGATAAGTGCCACTGCATAATCTGAGGGGAAAAAATAAGCAATGAGCTAGATTCAGACCAAATGCATGTAATACATCTGAAATATCCATCGAGCCAGATGTTAATTTAGCTCATGACCCTAAAAATACAATTTTGCAATCTTATGCACAATGTGCAATGCAGGATGCATTTTCCAGACTATCTGCTGAAAACTGAATTATTCTGAAATAAGAGCTTTAAAAGCCTTAGAATTCTTCAGAACTTTGCCATTGCAAACACAGCTTCTGGGGAAAATTATTTAGAAAAAAAGAACAGTAAGCACTGAAAGTATACCTCACTTCAACTGTGTAAGCAGCTAGGTCTCTGTGAAAAACCCTGTTCCTCCTTGCCCCCTGCTGTTATGTTTTAAAAATTAATGCAGGACTCCATCAGATCAATGTTTATTTCAGACAGGGAGCTTTTGGCTGAGCTGTAGCTGATGTCCTTGGCACGTTTTTAGCAGCATATCAGAATGAATCATCTGCTTTGGTAATACCACATTACATTTCTGTAGCTTGTTTGAAGAAGTAATGTGTAACCAGGGAACCTTTAAGGAGTCAGTCTCCAGTTTGGGAGACAATTACATGTACTCATGGTGTGATTTGTGACTGCAGTCCCTTAAACAGCAGCAATCCTGGACTTACACATTCCATACACACATCTCCTTGATTTACCTTCTATAGCCTAAAATATTAACTAATCCTCTCACCTCACATCTCCCAGAATAACATAATAAACAAACCCTCAATGCAATAATTTAAATAATTGTGTTTTACTAAGGGTCTCAATGTATGATACTAGGAGGAGCCTGCAGTACTTTCTAGCCACAGTCTAAGGAGCTGGATGAAGAAGGAAGCAAACCCAGGTTAGGGGAGTACATCACCCTGTTATCCTCTAGCACCACTTGTTAATTCCTAAACAGAGTATTAAATGCATGCAAAATATAACAGGTGCTGTTGATTGCCACAATGCATGGTGATCACCTCAAACTGAATGGCTTCTTGGGCCATTGAGATCCCTCATTACTCTCAGAAATGCCCCTTTTGCAGAGGCACACTCAGAGCTTGAAGCAGCTCTGCAGCTGGAGGTAGCTGCTAGCTGTGCCGCCAGTCTCTGCCCTGAACTGTCACTTCAGCCAGGCACTGTCAGTAACAGCGTGTTCTCGATGGGATGCAAGATTGGTTCCTGCAGGAGAGGAAACCACTGAATGAGATAAAACCATTCTCCCTAGAAAAAATATCAGATAAATGTATCATAGCAGCCTGGCCCTTGGCAGCCTTTACAATCTCTAGCATGGTATAGCATGAAGTTTCTTAACACAAGACTGCTTCCTTTCCAGTCTGTTGTATAACTCCAAGTACTCGAAATTCAAGAAGCTCAGTGGATGATGGCACTTCAAATAGCATTGGACAACTTTTTTGTCCTGTAATCATGTAAAATCTGAAGATATTATCCTCCCAAACAATACCAACTGTGTTAGTGACTTTTTTTAGTTGTCATTGATTTGAATTAACATTTCTAACACCACACTAGAGCCCACAGCACCGGCCTGCTATCGTCCGTCTGAGCTCACACACCCAAAAGTTTAGCAAACAGTAGCTGATGATGATATTCCTGCCCAATTTCAAAACCAAACCAGGAACAGTATGGAAGGTATTTAGTTTTCCCATTTAACGCACTGCACCTCCTGACCATGTCCCAAGATCCCCAGGAAACCTCATTCCTCTGTATTTCACTTCTGCATGTGCCTTATCCCTTTTCAGGCTCTTTTCTCTCCATTTGTGCCCTGTGAAGCTGAAGTCAGTGTGTTTGGTACCCTGTTTGGTGTTCTGCTTTCACTGACAGCTGAGCTTCCCTGTGTGGGGAAGAGCACACACAGAGGTAATTAGGGAGCCAAACAATGCTGCACTCCCAACAGTGAGCCATAGAGCTGTGTCTTGTATGTGGCTTTGTTTGTAACTTCTGTGGTCCTCAGGCAGTAGCCTTATTGAAGCATTTTGATAACCTCTCACAGAAGATTTCAGCACAATCAGCAAAGGTTTCCTTGGCAAACTAAACCAGTATTTTATCTCTTGGCTGTATATAAGCATGGACTTATTTTCCATGCTGATTTTTCACCTATCCCTCGGTTGCATACCCATCTGTCATAAGATTTCATCAATAAATACTAGGCTACATAGCCTAGTATTATAGCACTACATGTAGGGATTTAAAATAAAAGGTAAAAAGAACTTTTGGTAATATAATTTCATTAAAATTTATTGAACAGACATGCAACTTAACAATGCCATTCAGAGGTCAAAGCATGTCACAGGTAACTCTAAGGAAACTATCAATTTTTAAAACTTCACCTATCATGTTGGGGGGAAAAATCTTGCCCTTCCCCCACTGAGCATATTTAGAGCAGTCCAGCCAGCTAGATTATAGTTGCACAAAATGCTTTCAATGTGTTAGAAACAGCTCTCTCCATTTGCTGATTCTCATGACAGATGATAAAATAGCTTTATCCTGCCCTTGTACTTGTGTGTTTTGGTTTTTATCTTTTTTCCAAGATGTTCTGACATTTGTTAAGTTACTTCTATATTGTTTGCTGACAGCATAATTGACCTCAGGAAATGTTATCTCCAATTGTATCAAAGTCTTGAATTGCTTTCCCAGCAGCAGGTATTGACATCTCACACCAGGGCTTTGTTTTGGTCTGCTATGCTTTGTCAAATTTTCAGTCTTTTGTGGATTCCTAAATGTACTACAGTAGGAATTCACGGTGAGAGGAATATCAAATAATTTAGAAATTTTCCACCAGACAAGTTGGATACTGGTTCATATGTAAAGGAGTAAAAGAAGTACTTCAAATAAGTACATCGCAGGGGATTAGTTTTAGTGTCTCAGCAGAGCAAGTGAAGCCATGCTCTGGAATGATATTCAGAAGTATAGCTCACACTTTGAATGCTTTATCTTCAAGAAGATTGGTTAAGAAACCTTCTTTTTTGCCTAAAAATGATATATTCATGAGTCATTGTTTCACACTGCATACAGTATTTCAGCATCCTCCACTGACTGTAAAATGCTGCAAGCTGTTGCTCCAGTTCCTTGTAAACACCAAGTCTGAAATTCTTTATCCTGTTTTACTTGAAGTTTAACCAAGCTGAGCAAGTACATCCTCTTTTCCAGAAATGGAAACCCTTAGAATTTCTACTTGCAAAAAGGAACATTTTAAAAAAATATACAAATATATAAGGAAGATATTGCAGTCTATGATATTCTTCTCAAAGAGGCAGATTTGAACTTGTTTTCCACAGATGCATCTCACAGGGACACATCTCAACTCCCCCAGCTTCAAGTAAAATATTTACAGTAAGCAACAATGGCCCATGAGGAGAGTGAAGGTTCCATGTTTTCCACTTCTGTTTTAGATTCAGTCTCAATAAAACCAAGCAGGCAATTGCTTTCCTTTGAGCCATCATGACTGAAGCAATACATGCTGATATGTTATCAACATCCACACCACCACACCATCTAAAGTAGAACACATTTCAGGGCAAGAAGAGTCACAGATAATTTTAGTGAGGTATTTGTGTGCCTGTGACAGGAATAGGAAAAAAAAAGCAACTAAGAAACCATGGGGGGAAAATAGTAAGAAGATGCTGCTTAAAAATCTTCTTTGGGAAATCTCACAGAACCAAGACCTACTCTTCACTGAACATTAAAGTTGCTAATGGAAAAAAGCATAAAGAAAACTCCACTAAACCAAAAATAACCAAGTCTTTAAAGATCTAGAGGTGTTTCAGGCTGACATAATAGTGGGAATGAGAAAAATTTGAGGTGTCAAGGTGGCATATCTTGCTGTGTCATGGGCTAATGGGGGTGAGAAAGATTTGATGGGGCATTTCCAATGACAGACTCCGTTGAATCCTGTCATGCCATCCTCAGTGTAACTATCAGGGTGTCCAACACCACCACCAGGACAGCAGTTCTTTAAATTCAGCAGCACAAGTCTCACCTGAAAGGCCACTTTATCTTCCCCAACACAAGCACCAAGAAACTGTGCTGAAGCCTATTTTTAGTGTCAAATCTCACTGCAATGGAGTTGGCACACAGGCTCTACAACAGCATCAGTCCTGGTGGCAGAGGCATTTCAGACACTGCAGACAGGTGTGCAGGGCTGGTTCAGTGAACAATGTTCCCTTTGGACAGCAGAGTTAAAGGCAAATGTAATTAAAAATGCAGTCATTGCCCAGGTCAGCTGCTTGCATTTCTCATGTACAATCAATCAATTCTGTCCTCACTTAAATTTGTTTTCCACTAACTGTGCCAATTTTCATGATATTATCCTAGACTTACACTAATGAGAAGAATAGAACCAGACCTGCTAAATTCCCTGAAAATTTTCTTCATTTTGGTTTTGGCTTTTCTTAGCTCATCTAATAACAAGACATGTGACAGACTTACTCAGTAACACTTCTTCAGCCAACAACTGATGGTAACAAGAATAATTGAAGGAAAAATTTCTGCCCTTCACATAACATTTGTAAAGGAAGAAAAATTCTTTACATCTGGCATTTTCATTTAACAGCAGGTACTTTTCATCATTTTCTAGGATATTATGTCCATAAGAGAAGGGTATTAAAGATCCAACAAAAACAGTTGATATCTACAAGCATATTAAATACTGATGTCTGGCTTGGGATTGGGACAGAACTGAACTGGTGACAAAGCAAAGGAGCCATCTCCCAAGATGCTGCATAGTAAAAACCAGCATTAATTCATTTTCCATCTCATTTTCCATCCTGATTCAACAACCTTTTTGAAATGAATGAATGCATCTCCTTGATGACTTTCCCAGCCTTGTTTTACAAGAGGAAATGGAAGAGACTGTGGTTGATGCATTAGAAACAAGGGGAAAGCTTGTTTTTAAAGCTTTGTCATGTTTCCTCTTAACTCTGAACAAGGTTGAACTTTTTTGTAGGAAGCTTATCAGAATGAGCAAGTATTACAAATATTGTGGAAATTAACAGTTTTTGGCTGATGACCTTTGGTGAAAGACTGCTCAAAGGGTGAGATACAATAGGAAGTTTGTAATAGCAAACATTGTAATTGAAAATGGATAAACCCTTAAAGTAATTCATTTCTACTGGTTTGTGCTTTTAAGGAGGCTCTCCCCTTTTATCTCTCTCAAAACCAGGATAAACTATATGTGTCCTTCACTGTTATAAGCATGACTTCCATGAGAAGCATCCCAGATGGGGAGGCTGGAGATGGCTCCAGTGACTATACCTCAGAACAGGGCCATTGCACTCAGACACTGGTACTCTGAAGGGTTTCCATTTCTGCCAGTCCCCTAGCATTGCTTTAGAAGAAAGCACCATCACTCAGGCTTCAATTCCCTTTTGCACTCATGTACAGCAGCTTTACCATAAACAAGAATCAGCCCCAGATGTCTTTACAGGAAATAGTACATGGGAAAGAATGCATAGTGCTACAAAGATAGAAACCTTTTCTCTCTCCATCCATTTCCAAACCTGAAATTTTCCTTAGACATAAAAAGACACATATAATTAAGGACATTGAGCCAGCTGTAGGGATGCAAATTTGTAGCCCTGCTCTAAATTAGGCCATTGAAGCAGAAGTGGTAAGACAGACCACTAATCAAGGAGGAAACCATTTATAGAAGGAAGGAGGGAACATGTGTGCCCAGAGATCATGAAGCAGCCTTGCACCTGCAATGTCCCCATTACACAAGTGACACATTCTCTCCCTCCAAACATCACCATATTTTTTGCCTAGAGCATGTCTTCACCCAAATGCCCTTGGCAAGGGTTGGGGGACAGGAAGAAACCCCTTCTGAATTTAGATAGTGTGATCAGGGGCTCCTACATGGCAGAAATACCATATCCACAGCTCCCCAGCAGCTTACAGTGAGGACATCCTAGATGGCTTCTAGATTTAAGTGTACAAGGCTTCCCTGAGTTCATTCCAGAGTCAGAGTGGGAAAATAGGGATCATTGGCCTAAAAACTTTCACTGCAATAAAAATTATTATCAAATTACCTGGTGCTTCACAGCAGAACAGGAATTTGTGAAGTAGCAGTTCCCCCAGGGCTGCTACTGAGCAGTGTCCAGCCCCTCAGTGTGCAGTTGTGGAGGCAGCAGTGGGGCAGTGCCCACAGCACAGTCCTGTCAGCACCCACATCTGCCAGACTCCAAACACCCTCCCTACATCACCACTCTTGAGAGAAGCTCCATTGCAGAGCAGTTGCTTTATGAAGCTACAAAGAAACCATGTGCGCAGCCCTTCTGATCCTTACAGACCAGGCGAGGCTGACTCAGTGAGAGAGTAGATATTGTGGATATTTAACATTTTCTTCCTTTATCAGGTGTAGGCTGACAAGGCCAGTAAGAGCATCAGAGTTGAGAAAGCTTTGTTCTTTTACATGAAAGCCTGTACTATGCAGCTCTCAAACATTTGCCATGTTTGACTGAAATAGTGCGGATGAAAGAGGAACTTTGTGCAATTCACCCATTTGTTGCAAAACCTGGGTTTGCCCCTGTTCCAGGAGTGAATCTAAAACCAACAGTGAACAATAAGTGACACACCAGGCCGCTCCAGATCACCATGGTTTCAGTACACCACATCTTATCAGTATTACCAAAACTTTTGGAAGAGCCCACCCACACCCACAAACAGCACCAGGAACATGAGGATATTTGTTTTCCAAAGCATTTCTAAACTGGTTAGATGTGAAAAAGCAGGCTGGAAAAATAGAGATGGAAGCTCAATTGCACTTCAGACCTTCTGTTTTCTTCCATGGTGCTTTACCGCTTCCTGAAAGATTCACTCCCCTTCCCTCAGAGTTCTTTTTCCTCCAAAGACCACAGTCCTCCTTTCTTATGTCCCCAAAATGATTCTCCCAGAATAAACAAGTAATCTAGCAGCCATGCCAAAACAGTGGAAATACTTTCCTATAATAGTGTTGCTTGCTGAGCAATGAATTTAAAGGTGGGTGAGGTAAATCCAGCCCTGTATTGCTCCCTGCAGCAGCAAGGGGTGGAAATAACAATATTGCTACTGCAGATTTAGTGGATTGCTATTTTGCAGCTATTCATTGACTGCTTCCCCTGCCCTTTCAAGACCACAGAGATATTTTTATTACCAGTTCAGTGAATGCAAATACTGCTACAGATGAACATGATTACCTTAAATGCTCCTCCATGCCAGTGTTTCCTCTAATCTGCTGCAGATATAGTAGGGGAAGTCTCACAACCCACCACTGAAGGCTCCCTATTCTTCCTGTTCTTCTTGCTTCCTGCAAGAGCATGAAAGAAAGTAAAGATGTGCCTCAAGAGGCCATGGTGAGGCTGTTCTGCCTGCCCCTCTGCAGTGGGAATATTGTGCAACATACCTTATCCCCACCAGCTCTTCTTGGAAAAGTTTCTGCCCTGAAACTAGACATGACCATTACTTTTCTGTCAAAAGCTGTAAAAGAACAGCAATGTTCTTTCACAGCTAAACACAAATTGATATGTTTTATCAATTTGTGGTATAGAGTTTGTGATTTTAATAGTGAATAAAATTTCATTAATAAAATTACTGCTGTCTGGCTCAGCAGTCAAATTGAGTTGCATATCAGCTTCCTGAAGCAAGCCTAATATACTTTGCCTTTAAAGACAAAAAAGTAAGTTTTTTTCTAATGCTGTATTGACTCTAACATATTCCATACTTTTAAAACAGCAAAGAAAGTTCTTCATACAACAGAATGCTCTCAACTCCCAACAACCTGAACTGTTCAGCACACAAAAATGTTGTTGAGGGTGTGTATTTGAAGAAATATTTAAAGCGTTTAAACTTATTCCCTTGATGATGTAGGTTGAGGTAAAAGCACTTTAGATGTGAAAATTGAGGACTGATTTCAGTAGGAAGCAGTCCAAATTTTAAACTTGAGAGAGAATTTAGGCTCTGAACCTGTAAAATCCCTTCACAGCCTTGTCTGTGCTTGAGACAGACACATCTTGATTCCTCCCATCTGAGGTGGGTTTCAAGATAGATTGCTAGGATTTAGTTATAATACAGAATTGCAAGTGTGTGTCATGAAGCACAAGTGATTTCGGTGGTGGAAGCTCAGGGTGGAGAGCTGCTCATGCCCAGAACTTGTGCATAGAATAAAGAGGCTTTGAGCTATCCATATATAAATATCATAAATTAGCATTATCATATTGACATTTAGGTATCATAGAAAGAGTAGAGAGGAAACAAATAAGGTTCAAAGCCCAATTCATGCTCAACAGCAGCTGCATTCAGCCAACCACTAAAAACTGCAGGATGAAGTACATCCATTTTTCCCTAAAAAGACAGAAACAACCCCAACATTATTTTACATTGAATCAACTTTGTTCCAACATATTGTCCATACTAAGCAGGACACTCCAGCCACAACTCATTATAACAGCCTTACTTACACATCCCTCCTTAGAGACACACCCAAAATAGCTCCCCAGGACCAGCATTCACCCATCCAAAGAGCAGCAGTTCTGCAAGAAAACATCTCATTAAGCACCCCAACTCAAAAGGAGGACTGCTTGGGCCTGGAGGATATATAAGGACACCAGGTGATTGTTTGGGGATGATCATTTCAATTGGAGAAAATACATCTCAGCTGGAGCCTCATAAGGAAGTCCACTGTGTATTTAATCATCAGTCTGTGTTTTATGTTTTTAAAATCTATGTTATCTATGTTTTTTCTGGCTTATTGAACAACAACCCACATAAAAAAGGGTGAGGAAGCACAACCCTATGTCGTCAAAACCACATCACCTTCAAAAATTGCTGATATGGAGTTAAAGCTTTTACCCAAGCAGTCAGCTTCCCTTTCCCCAGCTGGTTTTTTTTTTTGGAGCGAGGAGAATAGATGTATTTACATTTCTTTTGAAACTTCTAAATCAAGCTGGAAGGAGTTCAAGTGCCCAGGAGCAATTTATTGTAAATGCTGGGGACAGGAAATTTGCATACACATTCCTGTTAATATGAGTAAGCATGAAAAGAAGGCATGAGCTCTACCTCTGTGTAAAGCACATCCACCTTTCTGCTACAGTGATTTATGTGGTAAAACCATTTGCCTGTAAGCACCTTTTGAAGTAGAGTCAACCAGTGATAGTAAACCAGCTATTAAGAGAGATTGATAAATACAGTGGTGCAAGCAGATGTAGCTCAGTGTCTGTCCACACCACAGAGAGACCCTGTACCAGTGGAGAACATGGGTCATTGGAAATGGCACCTTCCAAAGCAGGTTCAGAGCTATATCCAGTACTGAGCACCAACACTGTATCTTCCAAAATTATATATGACACTGTTGGGTTTCTGTGACTGCAAAAATCAAAATGCTTCTCTTAAATGTAGTACACTTTACTGTGCTAAATGACAGCAAAAAAAGTCCTGCAAGGTCCTCCAGTCCTGGATTTGCATAGCTAAACCAGGTCTGGAGCCAAAATAGGACAACTGGTTGATAACCCAGGTTTGTCTCACTAGAGGAGACACTGTTACTCAAAACCTTATTTACTGAGAATACTTCTGAACTGACACTAGGTAGTGCCCAGAAAAGCCTGGAACACATGCTGTACATAAGAAGTTGTTTCCAAGCTTTTTTCCTGGATATTTTTGCACTTGTGAGCTGGAAGAACACGAGATCATTCCATGCTGGGATGTTACCAACTTCAGCAGACATGTTGTGAAAAATAACTGTGCAAACCCTCCTGCCTGTGCCGCCCACCCTCGGGGTCTGGCATCTGCAGTGTCTGCTGGCTGCCCTCGGGGGATGCCTTTCCAGCCAGATGCCTCTGAGCTTTACACAGTGTGTATGTGGCTTCCAGCTACAGACTTGATAATATCTAAACACCCACTTTTCACCTCTTTAGGTGAAATGGCTTGAGTCTGTATGTTCAGCTTTTATTTCTCCATATTCTAGAGCGCATAAATCCACACCAGATGTGCGTGAGAGGGGATGAACTCCTGTCAGACAGCAAAAAGCTGCATCAGAGCCCATCTTTACATGTGCAGCTGCTTCTGAGGATGTTTTTGCAGGGGCTGGTACCAGCTGGTGGTTCCACTCACAGGGCCCTGGGGGAACAGCTCGGTGTCCTGATGTGGTCAAGGGCTGACCACCCTTTTCACATTTCACCAAGGACTGGAGAGCATTCTTCCTAAATATGGTACCCCAAAGGTGTATTTCACTGCAGACTGTGCCCTTTGGGATTCAGCTGACTAGAATTAACGGGCCAGTAAATTTAAAAAGTCAAATATAGAAGATGGAAGTCATATGAATCTTTTAACTCAAGTGAAGAAGACATCACAGTCTTGCCTTGACCAGACTCACATGGCAATTTCATACATCATTCTCGTCTCAGTAACTACCAATGAATAGTATGAATAGATTTTGATAATGTTCTAAAAATTCCTCTTTTTCTCTACTTCATAGATTTCTCTCTCTCTTTACAGGGTACAAAATTCTTAAGGAATTCCTTCTGCTGTAAAGGTTTTTTTTTTGTCAAGAGAACATCTGTCTTTTATTTCCAGAACATTATATACAGATATATTGCCAAGCACTAGATTTTTTTCACAATAGATAATAGCTAAAAAAAGAAAAAAGCGCTACAGACTTAAAATTAAATCTTTCAAACCAGTAAAAGCATCAACAGGAGCTCAATTATGCTGTTAATTAGAGAGATTTTACTAATACTAAATGGTTAGGATAGATTCCACAGAAAAATGTTCCCTAAACATAGTAAATTTTAATGATAATTTTGCTGAAAATTGAATATATTTATATATAATGCCCAGTGCAGATAATGGTTCTGCTTACCATAGGATACACTTAATCAAACAAAAGCACTCCAGCAACACTCTTGGAGTGCCTTTATTTGACTGAGTCCAGCTGGGAACTCCACATATGTTAGAAATAAGATTTGCAGTTAATTGGCAAAAGCTTAAAAGATTTGAGAAAGGTTCTTCTGCACAGGAGGACATAATCCACATCCACAGAAAGTCATATTTGACTCACAGATGCAGCTCCATCTTGAAGATGAGCTCCTGATGGCTATTCCCAGCAGAGCTGGAGCTGAGGTACCTTCAGCTGTCATACAACCACCCATTGGCTTGAAGCCTTTCAGCACTGAGGCTGCTCCTCCTGCATGTGAGGACATGCAAGAAGTGCCACTGCCAAGGATCCCCTCACAGCAGCCGAGTCACTTTTCTGACATAAAACTTCTAAACAAAACAAACTCTTAGTAAAATAATATATACTGGAGCAATTGGCTTATCCTAGAGACAGCAGAAATTTGCTAAATAGCTCTAAGCCAAGAGGATGTTTATAGTTGAAGATCTGTTTAGTGCTTATAGTACGATCTGTGCCATATGTTCTCTTCCTTAGACTTTTCCCTGCAAAACATTTTTATTAGATGTGCAGTACAAAGGACTTACACATCTTCCCACTTCATTACAGTAGCATCATCCTTCCAGGGCAATCTGTAACCAAGTAATATGTACTTTGAATTTTTATCAGGTCTCTGGCAGTAAAGTTGTGACTGATGAGCCTGAACTACTGAAACCTGATCTGATAGAATGGAGCATGCATGGAGTATGGAATATAATTGTTTTTTCATGACAGTCTGTATTCATCCTGGTAACAAACCTCCTTTGGAGACTGTTTCCAGCAGATAGCCTGGGACACTGGAGCAAGCCTTTCAGTAAAAAGCAGCATGCCTTATGTTATTAATCCTACTGAAATTGCAGCAGCAGTAGTGCATGAGTGAGCATAACCTGTCATGATCACTCTGAAGTGAAAGGCAGGAACTGCCAGTCGCCATGGAAGGGCTTGTACATTCTTCTGAGCCTTCTTGAAGGGACTGGGTGTTGATTCTTTGGCATACAGTGGAAAATCAGGGAGTAAGCCACAAAGGCACGGGGAAAAAAGATGTGAAATTAAATAATATCAGATTGACCACAGAACTGCTTTTCTTCCATTTCTGAGTGAGATTTCACTCCCACAACACAGCAAGTACTTAAAAATCCTTATTGTGTCTGAAGAAAGGCTTTTCCTTTACTGACAGAAGCCTATTTCTGCTGGTCCTTTCTATTAGTTAATGCATTATCAAGAGATATCCATGCAGGAAAAATAATGGGAAACTGAGGGTTTTTACACTAGCAGAAAAAGAAACTAGAAAAACACTAGAGGGTTTTTACACTAGATTAATAATAATCCTGTAGGATATTTTCAAAATCATAGGTGAATACAGAATATGAGCTTTTGGTTCACTGGGGGGAATAACAGGGCAGCAACTAGATTTGAAAAGTCAGCGTGAATAAATAAGGCATAAAATTCAGAACAAATAAACATGGAAATATTTTGCTATTTTCTAAAGTGGTTTTCAGACTACCTCCATGGGGAGTTTTGATCATTGGATTGATGCTACTTAATGGCAACAGTTTCTATACAGCTTCTGTTGTCTTGCTATTGTACCTGATGATTCTTTGTCATCCAGTGAGTAAAGAAATGGCCCTTGTAGTGGCCAGACTTACAATGTTCCATTTGATATTTCTTGCACTTTTGCTGAACCTGCCATTGCTGTTTATGCATCATGTCTTTGTGCAGAACCTGCTTCATGCACACCCTTCTCCACCAGAAAGAAATGGGAGACTGTTTGGAATAGCTTTGCTTTATCTCAGATATCACTGACCACAATCAGTAGGCAAGAAAGAGCACCTTTATTCTCTGGGAAAATGGAGTCAGCAGTGCTTGGCTCAAAGCACAGTTCAGCAGCAAACTTGATGACTGTTGTTCATTTTAATTTTAGCCTATTCTTAACACCCTCTTGAAAGTGTATATATATTTTTTGAGGAAACTTCACTAAAAATAGATCAAGGGTGTTAATTTGACTGTAAACATAATGCATCTGGCATCTTTGAAGTAAGTTGTTTAATGATTTCACTGAAATCAAAGCAGCTTACTAACTGTTAATTAAGCATCTTCATCTGGTGGGTCACAGCCTATAGAATTAAAACTGTGAATAGTAAAATGAAAGAAACACAAAAGAGTTCTTTTGATCTGGAGATTTCCCCACCAGAATGAGATCACAAATGCTTCATTATGTTTCATGAACTGATGGAAGTTCAAAGCTAGCATGACACTGAAATTGGTTGTCCTTATTGGATTAAATATCAACTATTCAATCAGATGTAGTCAGTACTTATGGTAATTCCATAAGGGTGTAGGAGTGAATAAAAACAGCAAGTATGGTAATCATACACAGTCACTAAAATGTTTAGACTTTCCTTGGAGCACCATTACTAGTAGTGGAAACAAAATTCAGCATTTTACTATGCAATGCCAGAAACAAAATAAACAAGATGCTGAGAACATTTGAAAAGGTGCAAGTTTCATTTAATACGCAGCTGTGCCCAGCTGATTGCCAAAAGGCCAAGGATGTGCCTCTACTTACAGGGGGTAGCAACAAAAGCCCATTATTGACTGTGTTTCCAGTCAAACAGACTGCAAAAGCTGCCTGCAGAGAGGAGCTGGGGACTCAGGAGCAAAGCAGAGCACCTGCACAGAACCTGATGGGATGGGGTCCCTTGCCTGGAGAGCAGAAACTGTCCATAGCCTGGGTCCTGCTGCCACGCTGCTCAAACCCTGAGACCTGAGAGAAATGAGTAAATTACAAGGAATTAGTCAGGACCATATTTCATTTGGTGTAAAAGTATATTCTTCATTACTCATATACATCTTTAAAAACTGGGTGCTGCTGAAAATGCCTGCCAGTTTTGCAGCAGGAAATTTGCAAAAGCTCTTAAAAACGTAACACATATGTGAGTGCTGCTTTGGATACTAATTCTAAATGGAGACTCTACTTCTTCAGCAATTCGTTGATATAGTTATATTCTCTGGACTTTTTGGGAGCATTTTTTTCACATCAATACCTTCTTTGTTTTATGTAGGGAAAAATGTGAATGATCTCTGAATATATATATATATAAAATAGGTATAACTGCATATGATGGTTAAAGGAAATCTATAGCAACCGCTCACTGATTTTAAGCATACTATTTTTAAAAATTAACATCTAGTATAAATGAATATGACACAAATCACAGGCTATAGCATGTGAATGAGCTATGGGTTTTTCCATTGCTCTTGAGATTTTTCCATGGATATTACAGCTTCCAAACTTTTCACAGGCAAGACTTCTCATGGCCATTTTTGCAACCACTATTATCAGATAAAAGACAGAAATAATAGTGTGTTTTTTCATTCCCTACCCTATTTCCAGTGCTAGTACTAAAACAACACATCCAAGAATATTCCTGCCTAAGCCACCATATCATCATGATGTAAAACCTTATTGTGCAGAAAAATAAGAAGCACGCAAGTCAAAGACACAATAAATGCTTTCCTGAAACTGAATTAAGCAAGCTCCCCTTGAAGGTATTTTGCTGTTGTACTTCTATGGTAAAGCTGGTTGCTTTCATTATTCCTGCTGAGAATACAGGCCATCAACACTCTTAAAATAATTCTGCTTGTGCAAGTATTTCTGTAAGAGAAACAACTGTGGACAAGGCAGACTGTAGGACTGTCTAGAATGGGTAGAAGCTTTAATGAGCAAATCATGACTAACAAGACATTTAGGCATGAGACTCACAAACAAGCAGATATAGGCACTTAGTTTCATTCCTAGTCTGTTGTATTTCTGCTTTTGGATGACTAGAGGTGCATTTTGAAGAGAGCTACTGGCACAAGCACACAGCTGATGAGAGCAGAGGAACCCTCGCCAAGCTTGTATTAAATGACAATTTATTTTTTTAAGAAAAGTGATACTAACATTTTCCAAGGTATAAACTGAATCTTGTGTACCTGCATTGCATGCTCACTGGACATCTAACACATGTCTATGACTGGAAAATGCAAAAATCCCTCAAAATTTGGGTTTGCTTGGGAATGGGAAGGAAGAAACCAAGGTCCTAAGTTTAGCCAGGTGCTGAGTATTTATTTCTGAGGCCTGATTCTTGGCCTTACTGACTGCAATGAACTCTTTGTGACTGAAAAAGAGCACAGAGATATTCCCACTCTGTCTGGTTTTCTCTGGTTCACAAGCCCTCCAGCCCTGAAAGTCTATTTGAAATTGTGAGGATGGCAAAGAAACTTTTCAGATCCAAGCAAACTTCATTTCCTTGGGGAAAACTTCCCAACCACTACTGATGATGCAAGGGACATAATATCCTGTGCCGAGGAAGAGCTGCTCAAATGCTTCTGGCTTTTTTTGATCCTCAAGGCAGGAAGAAAGGCTTGGGTGTTTTCCTTACCATGGCTGGCTGTGCCTGGGGTACTGAGCCTGTCTTTGGTGGGGCAGGAGAGTTTCTCAAGGGTGAAACAGTGTTCATGAGGGAAATGAGTGTTCATGTCTCTCCAGCACTTTTCCTGGACACAATTTTCTGGTCTTTTTGCAATCCTGTCATCCCTTTTGTTCAGTTTGGTGCTCTGGTAGGAAAGACACAGGAGATGGATGTGCTTGAGCTGCTAACACTGAAAGCTGCATTAGCTGCACTTTTACCAAAATTAGGGTCTGTTCAGTGCAAGCACAGCTTTACAAGAATTCTTTGTCTGATGAATGAAACATAGATAGTCTCAAAGCAAATAGGGGCAAATGAGCAAAGTGTGGTGTACAGGGAGTATTTAAGAACAATAAAGTGGAATAATAAGGAAGTAATTTCTTCCAGGGCATTGGCTGTGAATCTGGGATTTTCTGTGTGCCTTATATAAAATTATACTGCTCAACATGAGTAAAATTGTCATCTACTTTTACCAGCTCCAATCATTACCTTCTCTCCTTTATAAGATCAATATACTCAATAAGGGTTTCAGCTAATGAGTTCAGCATAACTGAAAGACTATTCAACATCCTTTTTCTTGAGCAGATGCTCCGATGAGTCAACTCCAACTCATCATTTGGTTTCACAGCTTTTCAGATTATGTTAAGAACTACAACCTCCCTGATTATTTGTTTAAAGGAATCCAAATATAGCCTCTTTTAATGTTTTAGTACCTAGAGAATAAAACAGCTGTCAGCAATATGTTCTCCTGAGTGGCTTTCAAATGAACACTCAGTCTCTTGTTTGTAATTTTAAAAATACAGCCACAGTCAATTGTTACCCACAGACAGGTGTGCAGTCCAAATATAAATTTTATATTTGCCAGCACATATGCAAATTAAATATGAAGATGGTAACACTAAATTTTACACAGTGGAACAGTAAGAGCTCTAAAATGAATGTCAAATGCCTTGACACTGTCAGATGGTTACCAGGTGCTGTACCCTATGAATTTCCCATTAAATAAGGACATATTTAAGAAATATGAGTTGTGGTGCAATATGTCATCGAAATTGCCAAATTCAGATGTTGAATTAAGCAGGGTAAAATTTCTCATGCTGGACAGATTTAAGTAGCTTAATGGATATTTTTGTCCCATGGACTCTGTGAGCACTTAATACAGACATTTAGAAGTGGGCAAGCTGAGGATCCCTGAATAGTGTCATTGAGTAAAAAGGTGTGACACCCTGTATATGTTTGGGTTGAATAAATCTACAATTGTCTACAGTTCTGAATAAAACAGAGTCTCAGCTTCAGAAAAGAGTTTTTAAAATTTGCATACAGTGAGTAGAAAAGTATCTGATACATGCCTGGTCATGTTGATGTCACTGGCAAAACCCCTATAGAGTTTTAATAAACACCTGTCCACTGACTCTAAAAGTAACTATTATAATATCAAAAAATGTTTTGGATAGCAACTGAACACAGGACTAGGAGTTACCTCATTTAATTTAACACATTATGTAAATGAAAACTTACTTTTGCCTTTGTTTCTGCTTAGCTAACAATAATGTCTGAGGATGCGTGGCACAAATAGCATACAACTTCCAAGTAAAGACACTGGAGTCCCCCACTGAGTTTCTTTTCTCATGAAATAGTACAAAAACATTATTTTAAAGAAGAAAGGGAGGGTAAATTGAAGAATAAAACCAAATGTTCTAAGATAATTCTGTATGAGAGTATTACTTCATTTAGCCAGGAATAGTGAGCATGCCAGACAAAAGGACATGAGGGCACAATAGCTGCAACCACAAACATCCACACTCTCACTTTGCTCACAACCCCCCTTTTTTTTTAAAGTTTCTGTCCATGCCTGGGATTCATTACATGTCTGCACATTTCTGATGCAGCACACTTCTTATACAAGTGTGGGGCTGGGAATCACCACCATGTGTGCTTCCATCTCTAAGCACTGGAACCACTCTCCAGTCCCAGTGGCTGGGAGCCCCTTCCATAGCAACACCATGAAAAGCCATTGCAGATTCAGAATAATCACAGCAGTTTACTGATAGCACTTGATTGCTTTGAAGGAAATGCCTGAGACGGGTAGTGACCCAGAAACCTCTATTATTGGCCTATGATTTTTAATTTAATAAAATTTTGATAAGGCCAAGTTAATCTTGAGTAATGTACTGGTATGGAAACAATCTAGTTCAAAGGATGAATAATCTGTTGCAGTGTGATAAATGTTAAGCAAGGAGAATTAATTCCAGATTTTTAGATTCAAGAACTTAAGCTTCTGCATGGCTAATCAAATACATAAAATGGTAAGATAATGCAGGAAGTCTGATCACATCTCATATGCCCCGCCAGAAGCCTCATTTATCATAAAAGAAATAAAAGAAATAATGTTATTCTTGAAGCAACTTGACAGCACAGTCAGACATTGCACCTAAAACTATCCACATCTAGCCATCCATTCAAAGCATACTGTTTGGACATTCACCTCAGAAGGACCTCTGTAATCCACATGTTCTTTCACACGACATTGCAAGTGTATGTGAGTCTTCATTTTGATCTCTGTTTGGAAGTGCTTAATTTATATCATTTTAAATCAAAGTACATGTCAAATAAATAAAATCTGGAATCAAACCTGGACATAACTCTAAATAATTTATCCATGTTTAGTGCACAGTTCTTAGATGCATCTTTTCATATTTTATGGAAGTCTGACATGCACAATGAAGTATGAGGTTCACTACTATAAACCAATATTTTTCCAGGAGGTAATACTTACACTATAGTACACTTCCCCCTTATTTAAGCAATTGATACTATGAGACTAATAATAATATTTTAAACCATAAGGTTTTGAAAAAAACCCCAAGAAAACCCTGAAAGTTTAGGATGATTCTGAATAAGTAAGGAGATTGGTAAAGAATACATTGTGCAGGGGCAATTGCTGTTGTAGTCTACGTGTAAGGTATGGGCTACTTGTGTTGAGGCAAAGAGGAAAATTATCACCAGAGAATAATGAATGAGTTCACCCTGAGGAATTTTGGGCATGATTGCTTGTTTCTGATACTTGATTGGCCAAATTACAGCTGTCACTGAAATGTGCCATTTTTGAGAAAAATGAAATTGTTGTTTGGAATAAACTCTTCACTGCAGAGTCATATAATGCTTGTGAAGTACATCACGCAGAGTTTCTGAAACTTCCACAGCTGATGGAAATAGCAAGATGTAAAGCAAAGACAAAATGGAATTGAGCAACAAGTCTTGGGGCTACATCACATCTTCACGTGGACTAGAATATTCAGGCATTAGACTCTAATGTGTGCAAAGCTGACTGTAGTGTAATTCTGATCTGGCTTCCAAAATAGGTTTTAGAAAATGATTTAAAACTGGTTTTTTCTGCCTGGAAAAATTTAAAAGGAAGGAAGCCACTTCAAGAATTTCCATGTTGTTCAATGAAAGCACAACCACATCACCAACAAGTCCTTTAGAAACTGTGGAGAGTAATTAGACCAAGTAATGTGAGTTTGCCAGAAGGTTCCTATTTTAACACAAAATTGTAGCTCATTAAATATAGTGACCAGACAAAGAGAAATTAAAGATTTTATATTCACCATTTAAAGCCAGATATAACGCTAAGAACTGAGAAATTATTAGGCTGCTAGAAAGAAAGGAGGCTTATTTTATAAAATTTGCCCCTTTTCCAGACATTAACTTGGGTTAACTGAAGACAGAAGAGCTAAAATCTAGCAAACAGTATTTTATGAAAATTAGGAACTGCAGTACCACTTTCCCCAGTATCCCTAGCAGATGGGAGTAGTGCTCAAACACACTGAGTTCATGAGTGGAACCCTGCCAAGAATGCTATCCACAAACAGTACCTAGGAGGATTCAAAGATTATCTTGTGCTACACAGCAGCATGAAATTTTTGTTTCTGCTGCTGGGATTTATTTCATTCTGTTGAGCTTCTTTTTGCTTTAGATCTTGGAATGATGGGTCTATTAGAAACATGTCACTAGAAGACAAGATTTCCCCTCCATTATTACATGTGCACACGGAAAGAGAAGTCCACAGGGCTGCCACCTCTTAATGCTCCTGTCTGGGGAAATCTCCCATGAAATACAAGTATGCAAAGAAATATATAAATGTCTATTCCTGCATCACACATGCTTCACAATATGTTGGTGCTTGACTGTAACTGCATTGAGTTACAAAGGATTGGAATGACAACAGTAAATGTCAGAACAATATTTGAACACTCACAGAACTTGAACTCTATTTTTGTCTGTTCATAAATATCCATGAGAAATTTCTCCTGAACCACAATATTAATAAAACAAGACTTAATAAAAGAAGGAAATTTATTTGAAACTGAAAGAAACTGGATATTTTTTCCACTCTCGTAAAGGATTTGCAGAAATACTTGAAAGATCCTAAGTTTGGCTCTTTCTTCAGATTTCTCCAGATTTTTTCCTCTAGAAAGAGAGTGAAATGTTAATATAAACCAGTTTGTGCTTTGCAGCATATTAATATACTGATTTTCTCAAGGAGAGAGAAGAAGGGGAAGCCTTACTGTGGAGGAACAGCGAATGTCCTGAGAACAACCTGAAATGCCAACTTAGCATTTTTGCCCTTCAAAAATGTCTTTGACTTTTATAAACAGCCATGATGGTAAAATTGAGGCTGTTAAAAATACATGGTTTACTTCAGTAGTTTATAATTCACAGTGGCATTTAGTGGGTGGAGTTGTAAATTAGTAAGTGGACTGTTGCCACAGTAGAGTAGGCTGCTGCTCTGCAAAGGAGAAACTTGCTAAGAATAGGAATGTGGTCACAATGATAATGAACAAGGGCTCCACATGCCTGAAACGTTGATGGGAGATTGGGAGATGGTTGTTGGATCTTTAACAGCTGCTCTAGAAATTAGATGTTATCAAAGATCTGTTTGAAAGATTGAACTGGATGAAGAGCATGCAAAACCTAACCAGTAAAACCTGGTTTCAATTTTTAGTAGCACTACTGAAAGGCAGAGTGGCACATGAAATATTTATGTTGTCAATAAATTGGAAGGTACAGTTTTACAGCCAACAAAATGCTGTTTATTCTGCTGCAAGAGGGAGGCAGGATTGCAGCAGTCTCTACACATAAAAGTCTCTACTTTTTCCCTATTGCTTTCAAATTAAGTAGATTAATGTGCCAAGAAAGCATTACAATATGTTAATCAGGTATTTGATCTGGTCTGTCAAACACTCAAAGAAAAAAGTCAGTTACTTTCTGGAAGCATATAATGTTCCAAATAAAACCAGCTCTTTAAAGGCACTAGATTTCTCTGAGGGGGGATGATTTACTTATCACTAGGATGATTTCCTTTGGACTCAGTAGCTGTAACAGCCTTATTTAAAGGTTGAAAGCCAACAGCATTATATCAGAAATCCTGAGTGAAGGGTGTAGATAGATATGGATGGCAATATAAAACATGCTACCTTCAACTTTTGGAAGCTTTACTACTGAGTGACAGCTGCTGTGTGATTGCTGTTCAGCCAGAAGTAGACAGGAAAATATTCTGAATCAAACACATGCACAACCTGCATGCTGCAATAATTTCATGGTTTTGACTGCTTAAATTCCCAGTTGGTGGACATCAACATAGTGGTCTCAATTTTCTGGCCTTAAGATACAAGTTTGAGCTATGTCAACCTTAAAGTGATCCACAGGAAACTGAAGAGAAAGAAAAAATGTGTATGAAATCATTATGTCTACTTCACATGCTGCACAACCCTTTCCTATGGGGCCCTGCTTTGATCCCTGTTTGTGCTGGCCAGCTCTAGGCCCCCAGAGCAGAGAGAGCTGCATACAGATGTTGCACTGCTAAACAGCTCATCAGTGGAGGAAACCAGGTCACTCCTCCTGTAGGAAGATCATCAGCAAAGTGATTTTGTCACAAAAAGTCTAATCTGGTTGTTTTCTGAGTCAGAATACAGGACATATTTCTAGCAGAAGACACTTTGAGCTGCAGTCCCTCCCTAAACTTTCAGATATCCAAATGTTGATTTTATTCACTATTAAATAGGCAAAAGAACTTCTCAAAAGGATTACTGGGCTAGTAACCCATCACATTCTGCTGAGGACTCATCCATACAGAGCTCAGTGATCACTGGCTACCTTCTATAAAGATATCCCCATGGGAGTCATGTGTCTGGTACAAAATTGAGTATCTCTGCTCTTACTGGAAAGACTTCATTCTAGAGGAGAATTTATAGCAGCTTTTGTGACATAGACAGGAAACAAAAAATATCTTTTGTCAAACTGAAGCCACAAATAAACTACTTGGCAGATAGGATTAAAGGGGTAGGGTCCCAAGTAGCCCTAGACTTATGCTCTTTGGTTTAAATTGTGTGTTCCAACACACTAACAAATCTAAAGCATATAAGATTGCAGTAGGGAGTAGGGAATCCAGGTCAGCTCTTTGAGATCTGCCAGTTTCAGGACTCTACATGCTTACAAATTTAAACTAATTAAAGCCAAAAGATTGCAATAGAATATGGAAATGTACTAGCCAAAGTGAATCTGTCACAACCTCAAATCACTTCATTTATTGTAACTCTGAAATCCTGTCCCATTATGAAATGTGTGCAGCAGTGTATCCCACGCTGACAAAGGGGCACCCTACAGGTTCAAATGTGGTGTCATCTCTGAACCATATTTTAAAATGTGGTTTTGAAAGCTACTAGCAACAGTCAGATGTGCTTTCCAGAGCCTGTTTCTTCCTGCCCAGCTGATGCCTGCCTGGCCAGCAGTCGCACACTGCTCATAAGGGGGTTTGAACACACTCATCCTCACCTAACAGCTCCTTAACTCCTGGCTACCTTCTGTGTGTGCAGACCAGTCAAGGACTGAAGTATCCTTTTAAACTCTGCATATTCTGCTGCCAGAGTCTCAATAAACTGACTTAAAAGCAGATCCATAGCAATCAGACTGAAGTTGTTCCTGGAAAACTCCACAGCAAAAAAAAAAAAAAAAAAGAAGAAAAAAAAAAAAGGAACAAATTAATTAACATGGGTAGCAAATAAAGCAATACAGCAAGATATAGGGGGGATATTGCAACACTGCAGGTGGCTTTGATTTGATTTACAAGAACACTTGGCATTAGTTCAGCCAAGAGTTGTCTTACATACCTTGGATCATACTGAGCCAGCTTCTGCAAAAAATTACTACAAAATCCTTTCAAAATCAAAAAAATTCTACAACACACACAGTGTACATTTGACTGTGTACCTTAGTAAGCCTACAGTAAAAATGGCTTCTTACTAGGAAATCGAAATAAACTGGGATATAGAATGTAGTGTTTGAATCTTTTTTTCTTTCTCTGCTCTGTTCTTAACCAGCTAAAATCTCTTTCTATTGGAAGAGCTCATCACTGAAAGCATGGTCAAACTTTTATACAGAATCTCTGGGTTTTACTGCTTTTCTGGCCAAGGACTTTCTACACAGCAGAAGAGAAACATTCCTGCTTGCTAAGGGGCCTGTGACAGAACAGTATCTGACCAAAAATAAAATCACAAAAGCAAGCACAGCATGGACCAGGAACTTTGTGTTTTGTACTTTTTCTGTCCATACTTACAGCAATAAGAGGTTTAATCTGACTATATTTGAAAACTGCAACAGCATGTTCAGCTTTTTTTTTTTTTTTTTTTGAGAAATGACAAAATAAAATCACATTGGAAAAAAGGCTGAGAGGTGAAATGGTGGCAACACCATCCTTACCAAAGGCTTCTAAAATTGTTAGAGATGACAATACCCCCAAAAGCAAGCATAATTAGTCTATTTCTTACTGTAAAACTGTGTCACTTTGCTACGTGATGCAGATGGTAAAAATTACTTTGAAGAAAAATAGTAGAATCCCAAAATGCAGTCAAATCAGTACAGCTGTATCCAAGAATTTTGTGGCAGAGCATACAGAATTCTACACTGCAAAATGAACAAGGCAAGAACTAATTTAGCTATATATTACACAGTTAATAAAAACACAAGCAGCAATCTCAAGTAAATGCTAGATCCCTCAGTAGTTAGACAAAATTTTATTATTTTCTTTATTAAAAAGAAACAATCCACAATAACTTGTCCTAAATTAATTTTTAAAATGCAAAAGACATGATAAGCTAACACCAGTTCAAAAAGGAGCTGAGTAAAACCAAATGATCCTTGTGACTATCAGCCCTGTTTCTACCATGGAAAAAAACCCCCACACAAACAAAAAGGTAATGGAGAACCATAAAAAGAAACAAAACAAACTAAAAAGGAAAAAACCAAAATCTAATGAAAGGTGTACAGTTTTTCAGTATGAGCTCTGGAAAACCACTCATGCACTGGATTGAACAATTTATTTCTGAACTCTTTCCTTCATACATGATGACTTTCAAAAAGGTTTTTTGATATTTTATAAGTAGCACAATCAGAACTAAATTAATCCAAATGTTTGTGTGTGTGTGTGTGTAATGCAAACCCCCCAAATTTAAAATAAATATTTGCTACTAACATGTCATATAGAATAAATGAAAATTTTATTTTTAAAAAGTGCACAGAAACAGATCATTAGCACACATCAGTATTTGTTAAGATGGATAAGCATTTGCAAAAAAACAAGGTCTGTATTCAACACATTACTAACAACTAACAATGAAATAGAATGGGTATTGCCTATGCATAAACAAACTAAAGGTTTTGGTCAAAAAATCTATATTATTTAAGTACACGTTGTAAATCAGATATATTTAACTGAAGGTACTATTTTTAAAAAACAAATCATAGCATATGTCTACAAAACTTAGAATTTAGAATTTAGAACTGAAATTAGATCAGGAATTGTTTCTTATATTAATCCTGTATCAGCTGAATATTGACATGTGTTTTACTTGAGGCACAGGTCAGTCTTATGGAAGAGCAGCTCTTGAACTCAGACAAATACTTAAATATCTCACTGGAGCTGTGTCACCAGGGTATATCAGCACATCCAGAGCTTAAACTATACCTGTATCTAAAAATTTTTCCTACTTATATTTATAAAATGCCACTATAGTGTATTCCTGAGCATAATGATGAGATGTAGAGAAAAGTGGCTGGATGGGACAGCCTTGTGGTGGCAACTCTTCCATGTAGTGTAGGACTATACTGGGACTAAACTGCAGGGGAAAAAAGGGAAGGAACCTAATGATCTCAATTTTTGTCTGTTTTAATAGGTTAGATATCATTGAATTGAAAGATAATCTGTGGTCATTTGCATTTACCATGGACTAAAAGGACTCAGGTAAGGTTTTACAGGCCAGGACATTGACAGACATTGTGTGCATACCCACACATACACACCTGCTGCTGCTGCCGGGCACTCAGCCCTGCCCTGCTGTGCCATGGGAACACAAAGGTTTCTGTCAGCAACACCAGCTCCATTCCCCACGTGTGCCCAGCCCCTGGGACACAGCAATGGCTCACCTGCTTCTCCTGCCCACAACAGATGTTTTCCTAGGGAAGAATTATCAAAAAATTTAATCTGTCAAAATAATGTAAGGCCTCAATGGCTTAGTCTTCAGCAAGACTGGGAGCCCAATCCTGACAAGTTTCTCTACTATAAAATAGATTAAAGAATTCAGCCAAACATTGTTACATATGCATCTTTCAAAAACTGCACATAATTCTGGATGCTCTGGTTCTTGATCACTGACTTCTGTAGGCGGTTCTCCAGCTCTTTCAGATGTACTTCATGATGTTTTTCATTCTAATGAAAAAAGAAAAATGCACAGAAACTTAGAAAGAAAATATAAAGCAATGAAAATAATAATCTAAGACACAAAGTACCTAATTTTTATAGCTTTATTTACCTGTAAATGTTTTCAGAGGCTCCACAAAAGCAAAGGTGTTAAAAAAAGCTACAAAGGATAGAAGCTTTTCTTTATGTTGTCAGGACCAAACTGAATATGTTTGGATAAACTTAAAATCAAAAAAAGGCCTACAATAATTTATAAAAATTATAAATTCAGATTACTGGCATTAACTAAGGAAAAAAAAGAAGCTACCACTACATCATTATGGTATTGTTATGCATCTAATCAAATGTAGAGATGCTTACTGAACACAATTGATCTGAGGAAAAATACAACTTCATACTTTATTTCTTTTTCGTCTTGCTGTGTAAACTTGACTGAGTAAGAGTTGTAAACTCAATATTATTCAAGTGATTTAGTTAGACTGGAGTTCTGTTAGATTGGTGGGAAATGTCAATGTACAAAGTATATTGTAAAGTTGAATTAATTTACTGCTCTGAAAAGTGTGTCTCAACTGTATTAGTAGTGAGTTTTCAGTAAAAGTAACTTGGTTTTGTAAATGGTGACGTCGTGATTTCTTGAATCACAAACATTATTTACTCACATGGTGAAATAAGCAGAGGAGTTGTTTTTTTTCTTCTTGCCTCTTTCTCACTTCAGCTTCAAGAAGCATCAGTTTTGTCTGAAAGGCTTGTTCTCTATATGACATTTTTTCCCATTCTTCAGCTACCTATAAAAGTAATGAGAGAGAAAGGCTATATATGTTATATATATATATATATATACACACAAAATATATTTATAAATTATATATGTATTACATATATATTTACTTTTAAACCCCAAATCAAATTATTTTCTTATCTTTTAACATTAATAGCTCTATTTCCTATTCTTTAATCTAATAATTTATTTCCCATGTCCAAGACTTAAACAAACCTGAGAAATATTCTGGCTAAATTTGAAAACTGTTTCAATTTGGAAAAAATTGTAATACAGTGGGAGTGGAACGCTTTATAGCTTATTTTCAAGTTAAGTTAAAATTTCAGTTTTTTGAAGATCAAAGAAATATCCTCAGACAGTAGTGAAAAAAAATCAGATAGTTATTTCTACATTTTTAATCTGAAATTATAACTTCATATATTTTTTCTGATTAAACTAATATAATTCAATACAATCCAAATTCCTGCATTTTGTCTTGAATTTGATTTACTGTTTGCATAATTTCTACAAATGATTTTACAGATAAAATTCTGCTTAATATAGAAAGAATGCAAACTCTTCCTCTAAAAAGAGAGGGATTTTAACACCAACATTCTTGTACGCTTTTATAACAAAGAAAACAAAAGGTAAGATTAAGCTTTTGTACAAAAACTTTTTGCCATATGTGTGGGATTTAATATTAGGTGGTTAAAGAATTTTGATTTATCAATTTGAAAAATGATAATAAAAGGTTGGTAAATTGAAACTTGGTATTTATTTCCATAGTATCCAAATTTGACAAAAAAATTGAATTGTTCCATCCATATTTAAAACATTAAGAAATTCACAGTAACTGTTTAGTATTTCTTCCCACATGCAAAATAGTCTTGTCCCATATTTTTTTCTCAATCTTATTTTAAATGCTGTTTTTAAATAGAAAGTAGCAAACAAGATTGAGAGATATATTAAATCGCCAATACCATTTTTCTCCCTTCTTCCAAAGCAGATTCAAGTTGTCTGGTCAATGCATTATATTCTGCAATTTTCTCTTCAAGCTGCAATTTACTGCTCTGAAGACTCTCATCTTCTTTCCTGAGCTGGTAAGCAAGTTCTTCATTCTGATATTCCACCTGTCCTAATTGCCTTTACACAAAACAGATCAGGGCATCATAATTCACTATAGCAGAAAAGTGTAGGAATGAATTTTGATCAGATTCTTCAAGTTACCTTTGAAGATCTCCATATTTCTTCTGAATGTTACAGATCTCTTCTTCTAAGCAAAGACTGCCCATAGAAGTTACACTATGGTTATCCTGTGAAAATGACAATTTGTTTCTAGTTGAAGAGTTGAAGAGACCTGTATTCAGGATCTTACTGGAGTAAAGTAAGCCTGTCTGTTAAAATCCATCAAAAAATTTAACTGTAATTTCAGATAAATGCTGTTTATTCAGACAAACGCTATACTATAATCAAGTAAATGTTATTTTGTATTATTGTACCTTGTATAATTATCTTAAATTAGTAAAATACAGCTAAAGTTGGAGATTAAAATTTAGTGTGAAAATTTAGGCTGAAAACCCCCTATGTAACAAAGTCCTAAAAAACTCCATGTGCTGCCCATGCAGCCTTGTGTATTAGGGCCAGCTAAAAAGGCTCCCTCACAGTGCAGTCACAGGAAGCATAAAAATAACACTGCATAGACATACAGTTATCACAGGAGAACAGTGCAGCATGGGCAAAGAATTTCAGAAAGAAGAGAATATAAAAAAAGATAAGTTCATGGAAAGAGATACAGCAGCAGAAGCTGAAGGAAGCAAGAAGACAGTCTTCTCCTGCCCAGCATCCAGAGGGCTAAACTTTTACACATTTTCCTTCAAATCTCAGTAGCAATGAGATTATTGCTCCTTCTTGCACCCATCAGCAGCCTGTTAGCAATAATCAGGCACATCAGCAGCCTGTGGGTGCCAGCATTTACAGGCATGACCACCACCATTCTTTGGACTACCTCAGGCAGTCCCATCCAGCAATTTGAGCTCATCTGCTGATTGTGTTTATCAGAACTGCAGCCTGTTCAGGTAGCAGCACACTGGTAGTAGCAGAAATTAGTCCAGATGAACCCAGGAGAGGAGCAATTGCTCCAAAATGAATTTTCCTAAATTCTGGTCATAGAGTCAAGTGTAAAGTACATCAGTCACCAAGACTTAATGCTGAAATTCAACTACTGTTCCACCAGACTAGTGATTATATTCCCAATTATTTTGCTATACTTAAAAGGTTCTTCGGCACTTTTTCAAGTAAACACGTAGTTAGATTAAAATGACATTCATTGTTTTATATTATGTATAAATTTTGCACCTCAAAATTAATTATTGTTAAAGTACTTGATTTAAGAGTTTATGAACATTCCTAGAAGAATCAAAAATCAAGAGCAATGTTTTATATAAAGTCTATAGGACCACAGAGACTCACAGTACTTTAGCTGTGGTTTTCCTACTGACATAGCAGGATGATTAGGCCCCTTTCCCACCCTACTAACTTAAAAATCTTTGTCATTTGTGCTCTTCTAACTTGAAAGCACATTAAAATAAAGACAAAAAACAATAACCAAAAAACCCCCAAACCTACCCTGCCATAGAAATTGACGTCAGAGAAAAAAAAAAGTCCAGGAAAATTAATTTTCAGGCTTTAGAGAAAATACAAGCATTAGTGTTAAATACAGCTAAAAATTGCAATTATCCTATTAAAGCATATTTTAAAAGTACTTACTCAACTAAAACATTTTAAAATGTTATACATCATCAAGAATATAATTTATCTGCTTAAATATTGTGTGTTGTATAAATTTGCCATTAAAAACAAAACTAATGTAGAATTAAATTGTTCTATTAGATACAAAAAATATCTAGGCTTGCATTTATTTCCAGGGAAGAATTCTGCAACACATCTCAGGACATAGGTATTCAAAAAGATCAAAAATATATTAATTATAAAAGTTACAAGCCTCACCACATAATGAATTCACATAAATACTGTTGGCAACAGCTTTATTTGCATTATCTGATTTCCCCAGAAATTGATTTATGATTTATGAAGATTTCCCCAGAAATTTTGATTTATGAAGAAAATAACAAAGGAAACCTCACCACTGTCACACACACCAATAGCAAAATGCCCCAGTGACATTTTACCACATAATTTTCTCATTTATCTTTAGAAATCAGCATGTTCTAACCACCTGAAGCTCCAGCTCCCTGAGGGTTTTGCATTTCTGTGCACAGATCCTTTCCCAGGCCAGAAGTTTTTGCTGGTTTTCCTCAGTTGCTTTCAGCAAGTCACAAACATGTTCTAACTCCTTTAACTCAGCCTCCATTTTGTGCCTCACCTGCATAGTAGCATCACAGGAGAAAAATGTAAATGTAAACCCATAAATTAATTGTAAAACTTAATGGATTTTCATGTGGGTAATAAAGCTAAAATTCTATACAAGTTACATGTCACCTATTTTATAAAGTGCTGACAAAGATACAAGTTCTTTTCTGATACTTAAGAATATGCTGTCTTCCAGTGTTCAGCTCCATCTGCTGAAAAATTGATAACTCATCTCTGTATGGAGTCTCAATCTTAACTGTTAGTTAAAAAGAAAAGAACTTACAATAGGTTTGCTTCCATGTGCAACTTTCACAACTGTTCTGTCAAAAAGATAGTTTCAAAATCATCAACAATAAAATCACACTTTTGAAAGTGATAAAGGAATACTGGAATTCCAAAAAAGTAGCCAAACTACTTAGTAATTGCACTAGAAATCATTGTTCCATTGTTTGCAATTGTGTAGTATCCAAAAAGCACCAGCTTTAGATAGCAGTCAGTAAAACTCAGAAATTTAAAACCAAGAGACAGTACCTTGTGACTTCTAACAAGATCACAAAAATGTAGAAAAGATCTGTGTTCTACAGAATTATTTGGAAACATTCTTTACTACTGAAAAACTTACCTTATCTGCTTCTAAGCATTTGTTTTCTGTTATTTTTGTGTTTTCATTTAAGACTGTTTCATATCTGGATTTCAATTCTTCCACAGCAATTTGTCTTTTTTGTACCTAGGACAACATACATTATTCACATACATTTGCAAGGTCCTTCATTTAAATATAGAAAAGGTAGAATCATTAGTATGAAGCATAAAGGAAAACATCTGACTTCTAAGCAGTATCTCAAAATTTATTATTTGAAGTTATTTATTTTCATTATCCTACTTGTCACAGCAAGTACAAAATGATTCCAGGTAAAGAGTACTGTCATATCAGCAGTGTGTTATCAACAATGGAGAATGAGCTACAGCTGTGCTGTAGAAGCAGCCAGTGTGACTCACACCTCTGTCCCCATAAAACTGTCACTGACACTTCCCATCTGGAGTCACTACAGCCCTGAGCTAGAGAATTCACTCCACTCACTGCTTAAGGCTGGCTCTTACTTGGAACTACATCTACCATCTTGAAGCTGGCTGCAACTTTAATTATGATTATGCATTCCAAAGACAAGCTCTCTGGCTCTACTCTAGATTTTGTATCATGTCTTTCTTTTCTCTTGTCAGTGATTAAAAAAAATCAGTAAGTGAAGAATGTCAATGAAATTGTGTCTATACTATAGCATAAATAGACACATATTTGAATCAATGTTCTAAAACTCCTGTGTGAATAAAGCCAAATACAAAAAATGAATTGATAAAAAGCCCGTTATAAGTTTGATTTATTTGTTTCACTGGTATTTCTTTGTGGATTTCCCCATCAAAATAAAACAACTCATATAACCCTATACTCATAACCCTAATATATATTTCTTGAATGAACTTGGATTTCTTGAGCTTACTTGAATACTGATATGCTCTTAGGAACGTGAAGATAAAATATGGCCAAGTAGAGGTAAAATATCATCAGTATATCCACTGAAGACATCAGACTCAAACTTTTTAAACATCTAGATTACTGGGTCACTAACCTGCTTTTTAGCAAGCAAATCTTGTCAAAGCAATCTTGTCTTGTTGGCTTCAATGAGCTTCAAGTACAGACAATGTGTACTTGTAAGTGTGTGGAGACTATTCTTCCATATGGTCTGTAATAGCAATTTCTTCTTTCATACTCAATATTACAAAAATATTACAATCCCAATGACAACAAAACAGATTTATTACAGACAAAACCTTTATAATTTCCTCAAAATGGCTTACAAATTTAAAAAAGAAACATACTTGAAGATTTCAAACATGCTAAGTCACCTCATTTTTACTGTGTTCTACAAGGTTTTCCTGTAGCTTTGCTTTTTCTTGCAGATGAAGCAACTCATATTCAACAGATATTGTACTTTTCTCCAATGTAGCAAGGGAAGCCTTGATCAAAAATAGAAAATATAAAAATGTTAAGAGTGTTACTAAAATAACACATTCTACAATATGATATTACCAGCAAGTGACTGGCACTAGGAAGAGTAATGTAAGTATTTTTCCTGTCAAACAAAAATGATAGCCTATAGTTCATTTGTCAGCTCATCAGAACAATTCTATCAGACGACAAAACCTGCAAACTCTTTCAAAATTGAAATTAATAATTAAACTCAGTTCTTTCATTTGAAAGAAAGTTTAACAAACATAAAAGAACAATTTCCACTTAAGAAATTGTGCAGTTATTGACAGTAAAATAAACAGCATCCTGATTAAGCAGATATATCATCAGACAACCTTGTTCCTAGCTTTGCCATAAATTTCCACTGGAAAATTTTCAGCATCTCATTTGTCCTTACTACTATAAATGGATGGCAAACCTTATTCTGTAGGTCTGGGGTCTCTAGACAGAAGGTCCAAAGAGAATTAACATTGTTGATCATTAATGTGTGAGAAATGTAGAGCCATTCAACAATGATTTATAATCTCACCTTTAATTTTTTGTTTTCAAGGTAAATATTTTCATTTTCAGAGTTAACAGAATTTAGCTTTCCAAGAATTTCCTCTTCTGAGTTTCTTCTCCATTTCTCCCTTCTTTCCACGTCTTCCATCAGGCCTCGGATCTGACTTGTAAGACAGGCAAGTTCTCTATAATACACAGTGCTTCCAAAACTCTCACTATGGAAATTAAATTGAACCTTAACACATTCCCCTTTGTAGTGTGTATATATATATATATATATATATGAGAATGCATTTACACATCCAAAGAAAGGATTATCTGCTTATATTCTGAAATAAACTCTGCAAGAGGAGAGTTTCTACTCCAAGGAAGGTGTCTTAGCTCAGTTACAGAACACCAAATGATACTCCCAGGAGAACTATGCATATGCACACTGTAAAAAATATAATTATATTGAATTTATAGGGTATATCACATAATGTCCTACTAAGAACACTCATTAGCTACTTAAGGAATGTTACTTTCTTTTATTAAAAGCAGCAAACTATGCTAGGCCTCATTTTTTGCTTTTTTTTGGTTAATGAAGTTCACAAAATTTGTTTTGCTGTTTAGTCAGCCACACACTGCTTAGTAGAACAAGTCTTGTTAGAAGGGCACATTTCAAGCAAAGACTTGTATTTTCAGCTGAAATGAAAACAGCAAAAACCAGCTGGAAGCAGAATGAGTATTTGTTCTTTCTTAGATGCCTTTCTATATACACCGGACCAAGAGTGGGCTAGAGAGATTTCTGGACTGATGTCATCTACCTGCCCTGTGGTTAAATTCTAAAATCTGCTGCAAGTATTTTCAGAAATGCCAGATTTTCTGGGACAAAACCAAAATATTCAAGCCATTTGAGTGTGAATTGTTAAATACGTGAGCATGAATCAAGTTCTCTGTGAAATAAACATTATCTCAGACCTAGAATAAAGGCATCTAACAGTTTCTTTTGCTGGTTTAAATTATAGTCTATATTTCTACCAACAGAAATGGTAAAAGGATGTTTGTCATTGTCTGCTCAAAAAAATAACATATCCTTCATGTACATTAAGATTTGACTGTGTAGTTTGAATAAGGTTGGATAATTTTGTTCTGCTTTTCCCTATATCAGTGAACTGTTTGAATGGCATCTGAGAAGAACCCCTCTCTATCCTCTACTGAGGTGAGGCAGTAGGGAAACTGAAATAATTTGGCCATCACCAGTCCGAAGTAGGACCTTCAAGACAAAGAACCTTTTTCTGTTCTGTAAACACAAGGGTTAACACTCAAGCTGTTGAATCAGTTATTAAATAAGTGGTTATGTGGAGGCTGCATAGGAGCTGCCAGCAAGTTCAGGCTGATCAGAAGTATGCAGGAAAAGGAATATGTTCCTTACTGGTAAAGGGGAATAAACCTTCAAAAGAAGTGAAATGCAACAGAGAGGAGGCTAAAAATCTTAAATTTGTTCTTATTTCCAACTTCCAAATTCTGCTCAGAATTTTAAAATATTAATAAACTCATTTACATTGTCAACAATGAGTATTGCACTACTAAATATCAACACCCTGTGACCATAGAAATAAATAAACAAAAAAGATCAACAGTCCAACTTACTTCTCAAGACCTTCTATTTGAACTTCTAACATTGTCTTTTCTTCAACTATTCTATCATGCTGGTTTTTCCAGACATCAGAAGCTGACAGTATCTCACCCAGTTTGACTTCCTAGAGAATGCAGAAATTATAAATTATGTAACAAAAGAATGTCACTGAAGAATGCCATTTAATTCTATAAAATTTAGATAATAGAGATATTTAAAATAAGACGGTTTTATTGGATCTCCCTTGTACAAAACAATATAAATTTTCTCTCATCTCAAAATAAAATCAACAAAATGCCCCACATTTTTAAAAAATCAAATCTACGTACAGATTTACTTTCAAGGCAGAGACATAGTTAAACACTGGTACTGTATATCAACTGTAGAATACAACATTTCAAAATTTAGGATGATAATCTTTTCTTACAAAAAAAAAATTGTCTTTAATACATCTCTACTACATATAAATTACATCAATTAATAAATGAATAAAATTGTGCTAAAATATTATAAGAATGAAGAATGCTAGCTGGGTAAGAATTTAAGCATTAGGTAAAATCCCTTAAATGAATATAGACAAAACTACTGATAGGCAAAGCAAGATTCCAAGGAACAACTTGGATTAAGGAACTTTTATGTTTGGATTTTGAAAAGGTTCAGAGCAAGCAGCTTAGAAACTAAAAGCTAAGTAACCACATGAGACATCATATATTAATAAATAAAGAAAACTAACACTTCAAACCTCAGCCATGGATTCTCAGTTAGTACACTGTATTTCTGAATTAGTCAGTGCTTATTCACAGAGGACTAACAGGAGGACCAGGAAAGGTTTAACCAAAAGCTGATGACACTCCTCTTACTTCCTACAGCTTAAAATGTTCAACCTCTTAAGACAACCACTAAATTCTAACAAAACAAAAGCAGTTAATAGTAATAGCTTTCAGGCCACCCATAGCAACCTTTTCCTTAAGAAATGAGCAGCAAAACAAAAGACATACAAGCACAGCAAAATGAAACAAATTTTTCTATTTTCCACAGGTGAAAGTCTTTCATTTGTTTAATTTCAAACCATACAACATAACATTGCTCGTAGCATAGTCACTCACATGTTCTTTTATTTTAGAGGTTACATCTTTCACAGTTTCTTCTAAGAGTTGAGCTCTTTGTTTCTGGGATCTTATTGCTTTTTCCAGAGCTATCTTCTTTTGCTCACTTGTTTCTTTTAAGGCTAACTTCTGGCACTTGTATTCACCAATTTGATGTTTCCACTCTGCTATTTTATTTTTTAGAGTCTGCAGCATAATTAAAATCAACGTTTCAAATTCCAAGCCTTACAGATAATTTTGTGCTATAAAATAATTAGGAAGAGCTGTTACATTTATAACATCTGTTTCCATATAATCTTGGTATCTCAAATCTTGTGGTTGATACAAGGAGCTAGCTAAGTACAACAGTCAAGAAGAAAAACACAGGGAGAAAGTCATTGCAAAGATGAAAAGAGCAGGCTGAGAAGGGGCAGGGGGAAGGACAGCAATCTAATCATGTCCGTGTGCTCTTGCAAATGGATGCAGAATTTCCACGTGCAAGGCATTGTATCAACACTACATGATGATATTCATTAAGAGCAATACCAGACTGTTTCAAGGAGAATCTCAGATGCACTTATCAAAAATGATCAAGCTACCAATAGACCATTAGTTTCAGAAAGACGAGTGTAAGTCCTGTTCATATCTCTTACTATTCTTCCACCAAACTCCAGCAATTTAGGTAAGCCAGCAGTGTCAACTTTCTTAGTTCTGTGATAAATATTCGAATTGTAGGAATGATTAATGCATTTGTTTCCTTCCTTTTAGTCTAGGTCTGACACTACATTATGTACTACTGGTTGACTACTGAATCTGTGGATGTGCCAGCCTTATTCAAGGTACTCATTGACAGTTGCTATAAAATATGCATATTATGGGTACCTCTCAGTAAAGTTCCTGCTAATGACCCAAAACTTTTACAGAATCAAAGCAAAATGTACGTGGTTTTCCAAGTGAAAGATGGCCTCAGGTACCAGGATTCACTGAAAAGCAGAAGTACTACTTCAAAAAAAAAAAAGGAAATTACAAAAAATACCCAAATATATTAAAAGGTTTTCCTATATAAATACTTATAGGGCACCTAATACAGAAAGATGTGACTTGAGGTCGTGGATAAACACAGCAAACAAAATTTCAGTCTATGTATGGATTTCAGCTGTCAGTATAAGGAAACAGCTGCTATCCCCTGTTATAACCACAGGAGGTCAGAATCACACTAAGAATAAATGGGCATTAGCCAGTGGCTGAGGTAAATTCGAATTGAGAACTTATTTCATAGGGGCAATGCTAAGCTTTTGCAAGCTTTTGTCTACTTATTAACAAAATCATCTCCAGGATTTAAGCTAGCAAACGACTTCAGCAATTTCTGAAAGTGATCAAAACTTTTAAATAGAGATTGAATGGCAATACAGCTGCATATCAAGTTATTTTATCTAATGAAAATGTTGTTAGAATTCTATAATTGTACTAGGTAGAACAAGAAAACAATTTTTATTTAGAAGAAAACATGAGACATTTATGCAGACATAGACATGTGATTTGAAATTGCCTTGCTACATGTTGGGTGACAATCTCAAATGATTCAATTAGTAGGAGATGCATGCTAGTAAAAGAGTTTGGAAATTAGAAACACATTGTTTTTAGCCAATGTTTTCTCATTCGTGCCTATGTTCTTGACAAGTTTCATGTACTGTATTCTGAGGCCACATACAGCTGCAGCCTTTCACACATAAGCTCCTCCTTGCCTTTTTCTAAAGCCAGTAACTGATTCAAACACTCAAATTTAACTTGTGCTTTTCAGAACAGAAAATGGAAATAATTTAACCTACTTTAACAAAGTGAGATTAGGCACTAGTCATCAGTGTTTTACTTTCAGTCAGTACTGAGACTTATCGATTCTTCACAGACAATAAGAAGAAACAGGGTGTGGCTGTCACTGTTCTCTTAGAACAGGAAGTCACCATAGGGACTTGCTTATCTCTTGACCATATGGAAACTTCTAGACAGTGCAGTTAAGTGAGTGCAAACACATCTATGCACGTTTCACTTTGCTCCACCAGAGCTGTACAAGTGTGCATAAGTTGAGAAAAGAAAAAACACCAACAAACAAGCTTGCAATTCAAATAGTGTGGTCAGGCAGATCTTGTAAAGCATAAATGGTTACAATTTTAACTGTTTGGGATTTTTCTTCTATCAATAATTTGACTTCAAAACAGGTTTGTTTGTTTTTGGTTTTTTTTTCCCAATTAACTGAAACACAAGTAAAAATATTTTGACCTGCATTTTCACTTTTAATTCATAATTTTCTGCTTCTTTTCTTTCAATCTGACGCTGCAGGTGAGCTTGTACTTCCTTTACTGATTTTGACAGGTGGTCCCGTCTCTGTATCTTGATCTAGGACAGATAAACACAAATTTATTGTACAATGCTGTATGATGCTCTCTGGATTTTTTCTACTATGCTGCAGTTTCTAACTGACATTTGAATGCCCTCAAAATCTGGAAAAGAAAAAACATGCTCTACAAGTATATTCACAAGCAGTAGCTTGCTACTAACTGTATTAATGTTAACCAGAAATCACCAACTTGAAACAATTGACGTATAATTTTATGTATAATATTTAATCTGAGTTTAAGTAGCAGGAACAAGGCCTGGAAGGATGAACTCAGACATCCAGGCTAAGGAAAGGCATCCAGCTAGCAGGATGACTAACACTGAGCCACACTGATCAGCTGTGCTCTGACTAACTAGACCTGAACTGACCTTCATTAAATTCCAAAGACCTTCATCTCCTATTAGAACTATTGATACATTTAATTCAAACTCCAGTTTTGGGGGATATGTAAATCGCAAGGGAAGAGGAAACTTATGTCACTAGCACTCAGATCACATGAGTCTATGAAATTTCTTTCAATTTAATTCCTCTGGCTCATTCTAAGTAAGAAGTAATAAGGTAGATAAATATTGTGTTATCAGTATAGACTGCAAGAGACTAAAAGAATGTACCAGAGGAAGTGTTCATTATAGACACCAGTAAGAAAGGCAGATTCAGTCAAGTGTTGATGAAAATGCCATTTATTGAAATTAATGTAAGAAGAAACAAGGGGACAGCACAGAAAATTATTTATCCTTTCAGATGGTAGGCACCCTAAATTGTCCAACATTAGGTAGTCTCCAGTCAGGGCACGGTATGCCACAGAGATCCCACCAACACTGAAGTCTCATGGCATTGGGGTCTCCAGAATTTTTATAGTCTTTTCTGTTCAGCATTTCTATTCTCAAGCAAAGAGATGTTTCCATGAAAATGTGCTCCTTCACTTCAAGATAAAGGCAAAGACATGACAAGAGCCCCCAAAGGCTCCTCTATTATGACCAGCTGGTCAATAGAGGTTAATATCCGGCAGTCAAGTGGTATGTTCATTTGGTCAAGCAAAAAAAAAACCAAAACTCTGAAAGAAGAACCATGGCTCTTAAAAACCTGCAAGGAGTTACAAATATTAAAGTACAATGCTGTCCCCTGAAAGGTTTAACTGAGCCTATGCTGTCCCTCACTAATGCCCTGGAGATATTCAATCTGTAACACAGATTGCCAAACTGTCAGTAAAATAACTTTCAAACTTTTACAGTGCCCTCTTATACAGGAAAGTTCTCCCCTTTCAGTGCTGGTTTTTGCACTGAGCCCCTTCTTTTTGGTGCAAGGAATGAATGAGCTCTCACCAGACCTGCCAGCCTTTGATGATATTAGTTCTGTTGTCTGTACTACCTTTCCTAACAGAGCCATGGAAAGCAGCTGTGAACAGTATCTGTTTAGCTCACTCCATATTATTCCTTATAAATACTTTTCCCCCAGAATATTGCAAATCAGTAAATGAGAAGTCAAAAGCCACCTTAGGATATTAGTGTTAAGAATAACTGTATCCTTAGTTGGTTTGAATACAGTTTTGATGGTTTTAAGATAAATCTGTAGGAAACACCTTTCAGGATTTTATGTTTTTCACAGGTCTTTAAAATAATTGTTTTACTCAAAATTTATATTTTTTTAATTGGGAATCTAGTATGTTGGAAGAAAATGTTCATTCTAATGGAACTGATCACTCACTTTTTCACACTGGAGCATGGATGAAAGTTCTTTAATCTGTTTCTCCCTTTCAAGTATTTTTTTCCTGAGATTCTTCATGGAAAAAAAACCAACAAAGAAATTATTTTAATGTCTGTACACAACAAAGCATCAGAAATGCACAGTGATAGACATTTCAGATGTAAAACTAGGATTCCATTTTGTGATGGTAAATCACAAATACTCTCACTTTGCCACTCTTACTGGAAATTGTATGACTCTACAAGGTAGCCAATTTCAGATATTCAGCTTAGAAGAGAGAGAATCAAATTTTAATTTACTTACAGTATTCTGAATTTCACTTTCACTTAGCTCCTGCATCAAAGTGTCAATATTTTTACTGTTTAACTGCAACACAAGAAACATTAAAAATTTATTCTGATTATAACTGATTTTGTATTTTTCAATAGTTTTTAAGTGGTTACACATAGTTTGCTACATTTGTAAACCTGGTACATATAACTAGAAAAGCTCACATACTCACAAGCTACTTGGTGATTAAAACCTAAAGATTCAATTTATTTTGTGCATGGAACTTTGTAGCTGAAGAAACAAACCAGGGTCATTCCATACATCTATGTATTTCTTTATTGGATCTAGAAGGGCTCTAAATACCATTGGTAAGTATTTTTTAAGCATGTGGCTAAAGGGTAAAAGCATTTCTAGAATTCACAATATTTCAAAGACTAATATTAAGTGCTAAAGCCTTTCAGGAGCCTCAGTTAGGAGAATTTGAAGACTGAGCTAGAAAGCATAAGGTGGAAGATCACAAAAATCAATTTGAGTTAACTCTTTGTAGAATTTATGTGCCCATGATATTGTCAACTAAACATTTATTTTAAAATATCCTACTGTGTGTGTGTGTGCACAACTTCTATTTTAAAAAAGCAGACTTGTGTGGCTTTCAGACTGTAAATCCAAGACATTTTAGTTTCACTAATGACATGAACCCACAAACTCAAGTTGGAAACTTTGGTATCAAAATTTGACTAGAACTCCTTCATCCTTTCCTGGCCTGCATGTATGAACATTCCTCATAATGTTCTGTCATCTTGACCCCATGCCTATCTGTAAAGTCAATCCATGGGCCTCAGTTCTGCATCCAGGTTTCCACATTTGCATGCACAGCAAACTTATAAATATTGTATTCAGTACAAGTCCTAATCTTTCCTGACTGTACTGAATCAGATTTGCTGTCATCAAAAAATAATATATAAACAGGAATGGTGTTTTGTGGCCTGACACTGATTTATCAGCAAAAATACTTAGAAGGCTTCCCAGAACAGAGAAGTGACTGGAAACCTAAATTTGTCACACTGTCTTTCCATTCTCAGGAAACAGTCTTCCCCAGAGTTTGTTCTTTTTGAACTTTCTTTTTGTTTAATGACCAACAGAAAGCCTCATGCTTGTAAGACAACTAGCAATGTCTATGAACACCTGAAAATTAAGATTAAAATTAAAAAATAAACTTCAGAATAAACACCCATTTTGTTAGCTTCTCAAAGAGAGTTAAGAAAGTCAGTAATGACAAATTACATTTCATTTTAAATAGCAATCTACAATCTTCACTCCATCAGGTTTCTGTGTTCATTCCACATGCGAGTTCTACATGTCTATTCTTATAGAGGAACTCACTCAGGTCCACCTCCTGTTTTAACAGACATAGTTCAACAAACTCCTTCCAAATTTTTAGGAACTTTCTTAGTGCACAGGACATAACAAAAAAGATCTTCCCACAAGGTGTCATATAAAGAAGATTATATGGATTATATGACAACATGTTTCTTTCAGATAGTGTGAGAAACGTACATTTCCATTGATTCTGTCTTTATGCCCTACATGTTTTCTTACTTGGTGTTCTAGACTGTCAGATTCTTTGCTCAGATCAGTAAAACACTTCCCATCTTGGATGGCTTGTGTAGTTCTGTGACAATCCTTTTTATCTGGCTGAATCAGTGAACACAGTTTTCCTGTTTCTCTGGGTGGCACACGTGTTTTTCCCTGAAATAGCATTCATAATTATGTAACATTTAGTTTTGCTCACAGTTAGGTGACTGATACTGCTAATTGAAGGATATCAACATAAAACAAGTCAGCTCCTCCAGAGAATCCTTTAAGAGAAAGTTTAAAGATCAAAGAATCATTTAGGACTTTCACCAAGGATAAAAGCCTGCTATATCACAGGATGTACCCTCAAACAGTTTGCTCACAGAACACAGCTAATTCACAAGGCCAAGGCAGACTACCTCCAGTAAAGGTGAAGGCCAAGAGCTGCTCAGATTCCAATGTTGCTGTTTTTCACAGCAGACTTCTTCCAATTTGGAGGCAGCAATGGCTTTCCTCTTTTCCCAAACTGGAAAAGCTTCTCACCAGGCCCAGCTGCTCAAGAAAATGATGCTGCCCATGCCATGGCAAGTCCAGAGCCATATCAGACCTAAAACCTAAATGAAGCCCATTTCCTCCACTTCCTTATCAGGTACCAGCAACCTGTCATCACCCCTTCTCCAAACACCTCTCTCCTGCCTCCACCCCAGCACTCCAGAATGATTGATGCCTTCACCAAGCACAAAGTTACTGTTTACTCCACTCAGTACTCCACTGACTGCTCATTATTTTTTCAAAAGTGGATTGTGTTGCCTTCTCCACCCACCAGGACCCATTTCTCCTGTGCTCAGCCTGTGCCAGATGCATCTCCATCAAAAGGATTTGTCAGACTAAGAGTTTCAGCTCTTATATCCATATTGCCCTTCATATAATTGAGAAAATGAGTAACAAATTCAGGAAGTTCCCATCTTAAACAATCACAGAATCAGAATGCAGACTGCTCTCTTTTCAATTGGTCTGACAGCAAACAAGTACAATCAAACACCTAAGGTTTTTTTATTTTATATATGTGTATGTCTTGTTTTATTACAGCATTAGATTTCCTGGCAGACTTCAGCTTGTGTAACACAGTGCAACTCTCTGATATACAACCAAAACCAAGTTCTTGAATTTAATTACTTCCAGTGAAAACAGCACATTGGAAGATTAAACATCATGCTTCATTTATCATAGCAAATTGATATAAGCAGGAAAGAACAAAGAATTTTGCCATAGTTTCAGTATAATGTTGCCATGTCCAGCACTGTCACTTAGCCAGTTTTTGAAATATCACCTACTTCACATCTATAACTAGGAAGTATATTTCAACCTTGTTAAAAAAACAAATGCAGTTTAAAAAATCAAGCCTAACAGGAACAGAATGAACTTGCCTCAACAGTGTGAAGAATAAACTTTTCCTGAAGATCAAAGTCCAAGGAAGGAGCAGAACAGTCATGTACAGGTAAAGACAAGGATGCCCATGATGATGATGACATTTTGATTGAATGCTGTATAACAAGACAATGTATGTCAACATATATTAGAGTTCCACAAATCAATAACTGAAAAATTACTGGCATGCCAGGATGTTCCCACTTCAGTGGGACTGCTGGACTGGACCAAGCAGACCCCAGTCACAGCAGAGACGTAACACAGTTAATGCACCTCAAATCTTCCACAAGAATTCACAATTTGCAATTGCTAAGCACTGAATTCACAAACAAGGTTTGCAGAAAGCAAATCCTTCCACAGCAGGAAACTGAATACACTCGAAGGACAAAGTAAAGCTCGCAATGCTATTTCCCACTTCCACACTCCCCAGCACAGAGGGGAGGCTCAGGGGCACAGGTCACTCAATGCCAGCCCTCGCCCCGGGCCCACTTGGGCTCCCGCCTCACCAAAGGCCCCCGCGCCCGCTGCCTGGGTGTCCCACGAGCCGCTCCCCCAGCACCGGTTCTACGGGACACTGTCCCCTCAGCACTGCTCCTGCGAGACACTGTCCCCTCTCAGCGCCGCTCCAGTGGGGCAGTGCCGCTCAGCACCTGTTCTGTGGAGCGCTGTCCCCTCAGCACCGCTCCAGCGGGGCACTGTCCCCTCAGCGCCTCTCCTGTGGAGCACTGTCTCTCAGCGCCGCTCCAGTTGGGCAGTGCCGCTCAGCACCTGCCCTGTGCGCCGCTCAGCACCTGTCCTGTGGAACACTGTCCCCTCAGCGCCGCTCCAATGGAGCACTGTCCCCTCAGCGCCGCTCCAGTGGGGCAGTGCCGCTCAGCACTCCTCCCGCGGGTCCCCACCTGCGCCCGCCGCTGCTCGCCGCCAGGAGCCGTTGCCGGAGCAACGCGCCGTTGCCGTTGCCGTTGCCATTGCCGGTGCCGTTGCCGGTGCCGTGCCGGCCCCTCTCGCGGCGGGGGGAGGCTGTGATGCCCTCCCCGGGCTGGCCCTGCCCGGCGCTCCCCGCTAGCACCCAGTGCCCCCGGCCGGGGCCGTGCGGGCCGCAGCCCCCGCGGGCCCGGGGAGGCGGCATCGCCCCTTCCCCGGGAGCACGAGGGGAGCGGGGCTGGGACGCGAAGGGGCCTCCAGAAGCGGCTGTGCCCCCTACTCGGGCGGGACGTGCCCGGCGCACCCAGGAGGTTATTGTCCAGAAACCTGGAGACCTCTGGGGAGCTTTAGGTCCAGATGATTGCTTTCTGGGTGTTTCCATTAAAATTTTTTTTGAGGTTAAACAGTAAGTATTCATATAACCTGACTGTATGTGCAACAGATGTGTGGAAAGATCATTTGCAAATCGGAAATTGTGCAAAACTGAGTAATCATGTGATCCAAACATGATCATTTGTACAGGTGCAAAGGTAGATATGTACATAGACACATATACTCATACATGATTATAACTTGTACATTTTGTTTTAAAAATCATGCTGATAGAAATGTTACCTTTTAAGATGCTAGGTAATAGCAGTGTCAGCAACTTACATTAAAAAATAAGCTTGAAAGAAATAATCAAAATAAAAATCAAACATATGCTTTGTCATCTTTTGTAAACACGCCAGTGTGTTTTTTCTTCTATTACTGGCAATGGAATTTCAGAGAGCAGCTACTTACTTCATATACTCTTTGGAGAATATTACCTAGCCATGTGTGCCTGGTAATAAAAATTAAATGCTAAATTTCAACCTTTTAAATTCAAGTAGACATGAAATCACTTCATTATCCATTCTGGAGTGAGTTTGTCCCTGAATTGTCCATTGACAAAATCTTCCAAAGGAGATTTTGTCTTTGCTTGTGCAAAAGGCCTAAATCTGTTCTCTATAGGGCCCACAGCCTGGTATTGAGAATTCACTATCTCTGACAGACCTTTGCTTCAGCATCACTGTTATGAGCTGTGGCTTTGGTACCCCATAGTCACCTCAGACAAAATTCTTAATTTTAGCTGCCCAGAACTTCCTATAAGATTGGCTTATTTTAAAAAGAAAGCAATAAGTTTTTGGAATTTCCTAAAAATCTGGTCATAGTTTATAAAATACCGCAAGCACTATGCAGCAGTGAGGGCTAATTAGCATGATAATTAGCATTGCACTCTGTACCTCCTAAACAAAGAATGAATTAAAAGTTTCAGTCCTCAAAACCACATTTTAATGACAGTGGCACAATCCACAGAGTGGAAAATAATTAAAGGAAACAGGACACACAGCTCCACAATGACATAATTACAGGCCTTATTAAAAGAGATGTGCTTGAGAGAAGCTTCTTTAGATACCACAGGAACACTGCTGAGTGTTTGTCACAGCTCATGACTTCATCTGCTCTAAAGGTATAATTGAACCTTTCATTTCCACGTCAGAAATTCATTACTCCAGTGTGTTTGTTCATTGGTTAATTTTGGCAATAGTCTGCTATTGCAAAAGCTGCAGATTTGCTGTGACCCCGTTAACATACTGTTCCTTCCCCACCCTTGTATGCACTGCTTGGTGCTGTACTGACCAGATTTGATTTCTCCAGCAACCCTTAAACACTCGCTGCCTCACACAGAAGTGGACATCAGGCAGAGACAGAGTACTGTGTGTTCAGATCTAAACCTTCACTTTCCCAAGCAATAATCAATGCTGTAACTTCAGTTCATATCAAAGCCAGAATAGAATATCTGTTGCTTTACAGTAGAAAGACTCCTTTGGAGAAAAAAGTCAGAGATGAAGCATTATTTGCTAGTACCAGTTCCCTCAAATTGCTTTTAGGTTAGTGAATGCCCTTTCAGTCAGAAATATCTCCTTTTGTTTGCTTCTGATAAATCTTATTCCATAAAGGAGTTCTGCTGCATACAAATTCTTTAATAGGAACTACATCACACAATCGGAATAAATCGGTTGCAGCATTGTTCCTGTAACTATTTCCCAGAGTTATGCAAAAATATGACATTACACAGACTGTAATCTGTGTAATCAATCCCTGTGATCCAGGACAACTCACTTGCTACCTGGGACACCCACTCCTATCTGCCTAGCAAGAAGGGCTGCAGCAGTCTGCTGTATGGAGGCACTGACATCTAGTGGGCTCCAGCTACATTTCCAGCAAAAGCAGCCTAGGGCTAAGGCTGGTCCCGAGGCAAAAGCCGGGGAGGCAGCCATGTTGTGGCAGTTGCGCGATCCCCTTGGGATGCCTTTGGCAGCTGCGGTGTGCCTGGAGCTCTGGGCTCTGTGGTTTTTGGACGCTAACCCTAGGCAATAAAAGAAACCTAGGGCTAAGGCTGGTCCCGAGGCAAAGCCGGAGTGCGTTCCCTGCGAGCGGCAGGATTTCCACGCTAGGGGCGCAGACAGATGTGCCCGGGGGGTCACCCCCGCCCGCCCGCCTGAGGGGATTCTGCCCGTGCCGCCCGCCCCGCTAGCGACTCTTCACGGCAAAGGCCGCGCCCGGCTCTCAGTCCCTTCGCCCAGGGCTGGCGGGCAGGCTGACCCGGCCCCGAAGCAGCATGCCGGCTAACCCCGAAGGCCGCCGAGAATGCCGGCAGGAAACCACTGCCCTGACATCAGGGCCAGCCCTCACCCCGCCCTACCCCGCCCGCCGTCCCCTTACGCCAGCGTGGGGCGGGCCGGGGGTGGAGCGGGGCGGGCTAGGGAGGAAGGCGGCCGAGGCGGAACGGGGCCAGGGCAGTCTGGGGCGGGGGCGGGGCGGCGGCCGGCGCCGCTCCCCCGGCCGATCCGGGCCCTGGGCTGACGCCGCGGCTCCGCCAATCGGCTGCGGCCGGGCCAGGCCCGGCACCGCCCCCGGCGGCTCCCACAGGGACGGGCCGGAGCGGCCGCCGCCGCCGCCGCCGCGGGTGCCCGGGCTGAGTCAGCGCCCCCGCCCAACATGAACATCATGGATTTCAATGTGAAGAAGCTGGCGGCTGACGCGGGCACCTTCCTGAGCCGCGCTGTGCAGGTACGAACGGCCCTCCCCTGCCGGGGCCCCGCCGGGACGGGGTTCTGTCGGGGCGGCCCCACGCGAGGACGCCCCAGCCGGGTCGAGGCCGCGGGTGCTCCGCTGGGCCGCCGCCGCCGGGCCTGACGCGGGGCGCTGGCCGGTGCGCCGAGCTCCGCCCCGGGGGCCGGGAGGGGCCGGGCCCGCCGCGGGCTCCCAGCTCGGAGGGAGCGCCCGGCCCGGCTGTGCTGGCGGGGGCGAGGCCGAGGCCGGAGCGTTGGCCGGCCCGGGCGGCGATGGGCTGCTGCGAGAAGTCTCCTCCAGCCGGCCCCTCCGACCGTGGGCTGGGCGGGTCCGGCGGTTCGGCAGGCAGGCTGCACTGCAGCAGCCTCGGGGGGCTGCGGGGGTGACACAGCCCAAGGTCAGACGGGCAGAGAGGGGAGAAGGCGCCGGCACTGGGAGCACGACATGCGCAGGCATCAACTGCCGGGAGGTACGGCCGGACTTTGTGCGTGCGAAGGACAAAGGTGTGTCTCGCCTGAAATAAGCACCTGGGGTTTACTGGCTGCTAGAAACGTGTTCATATCGCTGCCTGATCGGTAAAAATCGAGTTCTCATGCGACACATGAAAGCCCGGTATGTGTCGGCTTAGGCTGTTTGATTTATTTTACTTTTAGTATCGTTTTTCAGCTAGTTTGATAGCCCATTGTTTCAGATTTGGTCTTCCCCTTTCTTCGCAGTAAGGGCATTGTAACTGTCTTTTGTTCCTTAGCGCTTGTCTTGAGCCGTAATCCTCTTTCCTTATATAATCAAACTTGAACAGATTTGCTGCATGGAGATGGGCATCCAAGCAGTATATAGTAATCCACTTTGGTTTCTTATGAGTTCTCACTGAGTCACAGTCAGGTTTGGAATGTGGTGAGCGTTGTTATCTAGTCTCGTCAGTCTGATGTATTGCCCTAAATGTCAATATTCAAGCAGAACCAATGATCAGCAGCACAGCAGAGCTCTGAAAATGCAAACTCGCCAAAAAATATTGTTCAAATTCAAATGAAGTTAAAGCAGTCATTATAGCTTCTCTTTGTGGTGGAGGTAGTTCCATGCTTCCCCCACTGCTCGTGGCTTCTTCCATATTTACCCCCTTCCCAGACCGACTCTTCCTTTCCTGCCTCCACTTTCTCTTTTCTTGTAGGACAAGGAAAAAAAAGGAGATGCAATTTCACCCTTCATTGTAAGATCTTGTGATGGGGCCTTGTGATTTCATTTAAGTGTATGTGTGAAATCCAACATTGTGGTCTTCATTTAGCAATCTTGACGCTGCTGAGAGGATTTATAGAAATATTAATAAGAAATATTAATAATTTTATATACAAATACTCTTATCTGTAATTAATTATAAGAAATAATTCCACACCTATTTTACTGTATTGTAAAGAATCTGTACAAAGTTTTTGAGAACACCTGGCATAGTTTAAAAAGCCTTTTAAACAGCAGCAGTAGTAGTAGTAGTAGTACATCTATGAATAAATTACCTTCTTCTCTATACAGCAGCTGAACTTTCTCATGCCTGCAGTTTGCTTTTATGTAGAACTGCAAATGCCAGAAGCATTTATCAAGATGTGCCTGCTATCAAAGTTGGTTAATCTACATGTGGCAGAAATGCAAACAAACTTGGACAATGCAATTTACTTCTATTGGATTCTATTTCTTACTGGCCACCAAAGAGCTTGTTAAGAATGGAATTGGACAGTCAGAATGCTTCCAGTCCTGTTAAATTCCCAATTGGTAAATTTGTTAGTGACTTAATCTTAAGGCAGGTTCTCCTGAGAGTGCCTGACTTGGAGCAGGGGCTGTGGAGGGATGGGATCTCTGCTGGAGGAGCTGTTGCTCTGAAGGGGGAGGGAAAGCCCTCACTTCCGCCGTTGCTTGCTTCCCTGATGTGAAATGTGGAGCTTCTCCCTGCCTGGGATTGAAAAACAAACTGCTCCTGGATTAGTGAGACTTGGCATGAATTTTGTATCAAGTGAAATGAGTTGTCTGATGGATTTATTTAGCTAAAGGATGTTATATTTTCCTTCACGGTCACTAAAATCACAACTTGGATGAGAACAGCAGAGGTGGTCTTACTGTTTCTGTAAGGAATAACAGGACATCTGAAGAGTTTATCCAGCACTGGTTTGTCCTGTTCTAAAAAGCGGCTTCCTGCCTCCAAAGAGATAGATTTTACAACTTCCCAAGAAAGTTTGGTTTAGCTTTTAATCCTTGTCTGTAGAAGCTTTCCTTAATGTCTAATTATAATTTAAATCTTCTTACTGTAGTTTAAACTCCCTATTTTTGTCCTGTTTCCTCTGGACAGGACTTTTTTTCAATATATTCAAGGTAGATTCAAATCAGAATTTGTTTTGCCTTCAGGTTTTACACGAAGATAATTGACAAACAATTACAAGACATACAAGATTACTTCAATCTTTTAATTTTCTTTATTACCTCTGGACTTCCATTATGGTTAATGTTTTAAAGAACACTGTGCAAAATTGAACAAACTGCTTCACGTGAGAATCCTCAGTACCAAGTTTAGCAGAGGGTTTCTTCATAATGTTACAAATTGCCTTTCCCATATTTTTCTGCCCTTTTTTAAATCTGATAATATGGATGTGCTGGTGAACTTAACAGCTTTCAAATTTGTCCTTAGATTTTTACTGATGACTGGGGAATGGTTATATCTTTTAAAACATCATCTTCAAACTAATATAAGTGACTGGTTAAAATTTGTTCTGGAAAATTATTTCTATGAACTGAATATTTTTAACTTGACTAACTTGCAGTTCACAGAAGAAAAGCTTGGTCAGGCAGAGAAGACTGAACTGGATGCTCATCTGGAGAACCTTCTCAGCAAAGCAGAATGCACTAAGTTATGGACAGAAAAAATAATGAAGCAAACAGAAGTATTATTGCAGCCAAATCCAAGTAAGGAGCCCTTCAGGTTTTTGTTTTCAACTTTTGAATTAATAGATATGCCAGTGTAAGTCTTTACTTCGATAGCTATTGCATAAGGAATGACTAAATACAGCAGTTTTAAAATTTGAAGGCTGCAGTTATGGAAGGCACATTTTGAAGAGCTGGTAAGAATTGGAGTCACTGCCAATTGCTGATGCTTCCTGAGCCTTTCAAATGGGGAAAACTTTATACTGAGCTTTTTAAACTGTTGTATTGGTTCCATACTCTGCTTAGTCTCAGGTTGATTGGATTTATGAATTGTTTAGTGTTTAATTGAATTTCCCATTCTAATTCTAGATATCTTGGATAGCTGTAAGAACTCTGAAGTTCTTTATGGGGTAGATACAGTGGCTCAAGAAACTTCATTACTATTTAATTATTTAAACTCTCTGCACCATACTAATCTGCTTGAAGCAGGCAAGATGAACTAAAATACCTGTCTTTAACAATTCCATTACTGAAGAATTAGCACCCTACTTGAGCAATACAAAAAGTGTCAAATATGATTTCATCACTGTTGAGTCTCTTACTGTAACAGCTACAGAAAAAAGCCATGGGCAGAAGTAATGAAATTTTATGGTGTGTTAATTTTATTTGTTTCTGAAATTGCTGCTATGAGTAGTAATGTTGAGGACGTCAGTTTCAGACTCATCCTACAGTTGTATTAGAGTTTAGAGCTATAGGAATTTGCTTAATGTATAGATCTAGATTTTAAGTCAAGACCTGGTGTCTAGTCAGTGGGTGAACTACTTCACTGAAAAAGTGTAAACCTCCTTTGGGTTTGCTCAAATGATAATTTTATAGAACTGCTATTACTTCTGCACTGAAAACAAATGTTCTCCTTGTAATGACATACTGAGCTAGGATTTATTAGTAAAGGTAAATCATACACTGCTAACACTTCTCTAATGCCAAATGGATAAATTCTTTATTACAGAGATGTTTGAAGTATTACTTTGGAAGTGTGTTGCATCTTTTAGTTCCATAAGAGCAGTATTTTAAAAATAAGCCAACTAATCTTGTGGGAAGGATGCAGCAGAACTTGCAGAAAATTCTAGCTCAAGTTTCTGCTTTTGTCTAGGCCAGAGGAAATAGTTGTCTGTTTCATTCAATTCAGTATTTTAGTATCTCTTGAACTTCTTCAGAAACTTGTCAGCTTTGAATATTGAAGCACTGACTGGAGGCTAGTGGAAGTGTATGCAGAAGTTTCAGTGGAAGGATGATGTATAGTAGTGTCTCAGTTCTGCTCTCCAGTCCATTTTCTTATGGCTAAAAATACTCACCATTGAGCAGTGATCTTTGTGAATGTAACTTCAGCTGTTTGCTGGCCTACTTGGAGAAGGATCACATGCTGCAGGGAGCTGCTTTTGGTGCTTGTTAATGGAGTGACCCTGTCTGGGGGAGGAAAAATCACTTTCAGTCCCATTTATAATTGTACCTATAGATCAGACCCATGTAATAGTCCAATAATTTTAGATTACTTTCCAGTTGTTTTGTGATTTAGTTAAAAATAAATATTATGGCTTGAGTAAAGAAAACAAAAAACTTCTGATAATTTCTGGTTCACTCCTGTTGCCAGGGAATGTGCTGATACCCATAATTGTCTGTCTTAGATTAATTTGTGACCTCCATGAGAGAGTAGTTATTTAATCCACTGCTGTTGAAAGTTGTCTAATTAACAAGTAGTATTAAAGTGGCAGGTTTGTTCACTGGAAAGCTTCTTTGTGGTTGTCTGTACTATTTTGGCTGAAATTAGTTCTTACTGACTGTATAAATAAGGCCAGCTAGGTGAGAAATTAAAGCAGTTGGTCACAGAAATTGGGTATTGCATCTGAGGAGTTTGCTTTTTCAATTACAGAGTCCCTGATTAGGTGTGTGAGGCCTTTCCACCTAAGAAGCTCCCTGTGGCTTAGTATTGTGATAGATGGGTCGTAATACTCAAATAGTCTCAACAAGTTTTTCTGATAATTTTATTCCTCAGACTAAGAAAATATGAGAACATGAAATGAAACCTTTTCTAATAACTTTTAATGGTTTCTTTCAGAATGTTTCAAGGGAGCATGGGAAGGAGGATATAATTTCTGGGGCTATTGAACTTTCAGAATATCTTAATAAGAACTTGGAGTAGTTGATGAACTTAATTCCTACTGCAAATTGTAGTTAACATTTTTTTTTTCTGGAGGGGGAACAAAAGACTGGTTTTTTAAGGATAAGTGTTCTGTTATTGCTCTTACTATGGAGACTTCTGATCAAAATTCTGAGAAGCTGTATAACTATTCTAATGGAGAAGAAAAGTACACATTTTCACTTTCCCAGATGGCTCTAGGAAATACTTGAACATGGCATGGCAAACATGGAACATGGTCAGTTTTCAGGAACAGGATCTCCAGCCTAACATTGTTCACTTAATATTGAGTTTAGTGGCTGGATTTTGGAGTTCTTTTTTTGTGTTCCTTTTTCTTGTTTGCTTGTTTCTCTTTCTAATTTACGCTTTAAATTACAGTAATTATTTCAAATAAACCTTTTTAGATGCCAGAATAGAAGAATTTGTCTATGAGAAGCTGGACCGCAAAGCACCAAGTCGCATGAATAACCCAGAGTTACTAGGCCAGTATATGATTGATGCTGGGAATGAATTTGGCCCAGGAACAGCCTATGGTAAGAAGTAAAAAAATGCACAAATACAGGCTTTTTTAACAATATAAAAATGTATTTCTTGTCTTCCTCTAGATAAAACTATTTCTTGTCTTCCTCTAGATAAAACTGTTGAATGACATTTGTATCAGTTTGAGTTGACTTGCTGTATTACTGAGCATTGGGAGATCAAAACTAAAATTTAAAGTATTGCTCAGTTAATGTGCAAATGCATATTTAGAAGTTTGATTCGATAGGGTGAGGAAAAGCACATCATTTTCCAGTATCTCAAGCTTTTTCCTTGCTACCAACTACTCCTGTCTTAAGATTGTTGTGTAGGAGAGGAAGTTGTTGGATTAAAATAAGTAGGTATGATGTCCAGTTCTGAAAGAGATGTTCACCATGGCGTTGCCATAATATGTGGTCCCATTGAAATCTTGCCTTGACCTGTGATTGATTATAATAAAAACGGTTTGGCTTGTTGTTTGTGTGGATGTTTATTTTGGTGTGGGGTTTTTGTTTGTTTTTATGTTGGGTTTTTTTGGTGTTTAGTTTTGGGGGGGTTGGAGTGGTTTTTCTGGGAAGGGGTTCAGTTTTTTGCACATTATATTCTTTCTTTTGAAGGCCCTTTTCATGGCATTGGATTGTTTTTCATACTGCTGGTCTAAACTTTCCTGACTGTGGCAACCTGTTTTGTTAACCTCCTGCCTGAACAATATGATTAACATATTTTTTCCTTTGCAGGAAATGCACTCATTAAATGTGGAGAAACACAAAAGCGAATTGGGGCAGCAGACAGAGAACTCATTCAAACTTCTGCTATAAACTTTCTCACTCCCCTAAGAAACTTTATTGAAGGAGACTACAAAACTATTACTGTAAGTTGAATTGTACATTTTTCAGAATTTCAGACTAATTGTAATTGTCAGTCTTCAAAATGTAGTAGTAGATAATGGTGCATTATTACTTTCCTCCAGGTAATACAGAAAAAATCAAGTGAAATTTGTGTTTTTTGCCGAGGTAAAAACATGATAATGATGAAAACGTTAGTTTGGTAACCATTGTTCTATAAGAAGTATGCATATTGAGCATAAGATGTATGAGAATAATTAGGATCTAATTCTGCCTCTCCAACTGAAGAACTTTTATTTACATGATACTTCATTAAAAGCCTTTCCAAGCAGACAGTCTTTTGCTTGTATGTATACTCATTCTCACAAACGAACCTAACTCACTTTCAGAAAGAACGTAAACTGTTACAAAATAAAAGACTGGATTTGGATGCTGCAAAAACCAGACTGAAGAAGGCAAAAGTTGCAGAAGCTCGAGCTGCAGTAAGTAGAGGGTTTTTTTCCAGTTGGTCCGTAACTTTCAGATGGATTGATACATATTTATCAACTTGACTGCTTGGTTATGTTTCCAGTCCTACCTTCTTACCCTGGTTGTTTTTCTAGGTACTTTTGTAAGAAATGCCTTAGTGGAACACAAGGAAACAGAAGTGAGTTACTGATCAAGGTGTTAGTCTTCTACTTTTAAATATTCCATCAAGTTAGACTGACTTACTCTCTTCTTGTTTTATAGTAGATGAGCCTATATTGTCAAAAATTAATTGATACAACCTGCCAATATGGGTGTAAATACAAATACTTGAATCTCTGCAAATGTTGAAGTGTGGGTGTGAAGTGTGTGCTTTCAACTGATGAGCCTATCTATACTTAACTCCTCTCTGTCAAAAATATTTGCAGTTTCTCTTTATGTGTTGCTTACTATTTTACACCACCAAACAGAGGTGAGACGCTTCAACTTGGATGACTTGAACCATTCTGAGTCCCTCAAAAATGCTTATTCAAGGAGATGAAATTGAAAAAGAAGGTTACTGCTTTTTAAACTCTTAAAATGCTCTAAATGAAGGAATGGACTGTTGACTATGTAGTTTCATCAGGGTATATTTGCAGTATTTTCATAGCTATCTTTTGACTTCTTTCCTAAAGATTCTGCAGGTAATGATGGATAGTGATTTCTCCTGTAAGGGTTCATACAGTAAGGGTCATGCAAATATAGAAATCCAGTTAATTTAAATACACAGGGACAGTGTACGTGATGGAGAGGCAGAAGGACTGACAGATTTTGCTGGCTTTTCAAAATGGGTGTTTGTCCTGAAGGATCTGAGACATTGTCTTGAGCTTTGAAGTGCATCTTTGCAATGACAATCCATCTAAAAACCAACATGATCTCTACCTGACAGTTCTGCTCTTGTGTGTTAGTCCATGTCATGCACACTGTCCCTCTGTATTTAAACTATCTGTATTTTTAAATCTGTGCATGCATTTTCCCTTGTGTAAATTCTCTGCAAAAAGGGTCACTTCTCTATTTGTCAAGCTTTCTTAATTTGTAAGACTAACTGTGGAGAACAGAGAAGGTTTTGATCAGCAAGCAGTGCAATTTTGAAGCAATGGATAGAGGAGCATTGGATAGTAAACTATTCCTTTGCTTGACTTTGTTCAGAGTTAAGTGAAAAAAAGTGGTTTTATTATTAGCTTCCTTTGTGGTATGGTAGCAGGTATGGACTTTGCTTTCTAAAGCAATGAGAGTTGTTCCCCTTGAGCTTGGTATTAAAATTATATATATATATATATAAAATACTGAATTTTTAATTCATCACCAGTGCAGTCATTCAGAGCTTGGTGCCAATTGCTGCTGCTCCTATTTTATCCTAAGTATTCATACAGCAAGTATGCAGTTTTATGCACATAATTTAGTGCTGGAAGAGCATGAAACCCTAAACCTCTTCACTATTTTGCTTATGCTTTGCTGTCAAAATGTAATTAAAATTAATGTGCATGTGTAGGAAGTATCAGATTGTAGAATGCCAGCAGAAATAACAAAATTGCAGCTCTTCTTTATCCTCTGCATTGTAGAAGTGAGAACTAACCTGCATGTAGGTGTGATGCAAATGGGTTAGATTCTGCTGGCTCCCTTATTTATAAAGGAAGAAACCTAACAAACAGGGCTGGACTGATAGGTTAGTGTAGTGTATTGAGCTATGATACAAATTTTTGTGCTTTACTATTTTCTCTGACAGGTTAAAGTGCTAAATTTTATCTACATGTGATTACATATTTTTATAACTGGGAAAAATAATTTGAAAATTGCTTGTCCCATGCTTACTGTACAACTGAATCAGCTTATTTCAGTATTTAAAATCAAAATCTAAACTGTTTTATTTATCTATATTTACTTCACAATCTTGTTTCTCTTAAACTTGCAGTGCTTTGTGCTGATAATCTATTTGCCTGCTATATTTGCAGTTTTTTAACTTGCCTTTGTTTTTTATCTATACACTTAAGCAACTAAACATCTCTCAGCCTGAAGAGAATAACATTATGGTAAATGTCTCTTACATGCTCAACTTGCTGCATGTAAAATGGCTAAAGGTTTGTTGGCCTCCTGTGTTCATTCATTTTCCAGTCAAATGTTTCCTCTTGCTATCCAGCTCATTTTGTTGTTTTCCATTTGAAAATGGATTGGTGAAATGCACTAAATACACTTATGTCAGTACAGCATTGGATGTTATTTTTATCAGAGTATTTCTGATAATTTGAAATACACAGTATTCTAATTTCTGTGATTTTATGAATGTAAACTTATTATATAAAGGAGCTATTTTTTCACTTCTGAAATTATTTTCAGCTATTAGAGGAAAGAAATTATTGAGTTTTCCTGTCTTTTTAATATGAGTGAAAGTGAATTATGTGAAACAGACAGGAATATGTAGAAATTATTCCCTTCAAGCAATGTGTTAAAAAGAACTACAACTGAATAATGTCACAGGAGTTAATGGCTTAACTTAAAATGCAATATATACCAAACTTGTTGCAGAGACTCTCCAGTGCAGCTGGTTTTAGCCCTATAGTTGTGAAAGTGGAAGAGAAAGGGATTGATTAGTTCTGTGCAGAATAGACTGTGCTGTCCAGCCTGTTCTGGTTGGGGTTTGGATCTGCACAGCATATTGGGTCTCATCTCAATTTAGTGTTCCAGATTTCTCAGCTGTGAGCAGATAAAAAATGAGCAAATAAACTTGTTTGTTACAGTTTGCTCCTGCATCCTTTATACACATTTCTTCCTACTCCTGATTGTGTCATCATCTTACAATGGCAGAAGATGAAAATTAAAGAACCACATTGCAAGAGGGAATTGAAAGAGCAAGCTGAAGTAATTAACTTTTGGACTAAATCCCTTGCAGTTCTATGATTTTGCTGTGCTGCTTGCTACTACTCTAATACTCAATGTGAGATACCTCTGTAGCAGTTTCAATTAAATTTAGATTTCAGTCAAAGTGCTGTGAAATAGAAAACTGGTAATGAAATTAGCAAGAGAAAGCATTCATCTGTTTCAGTGTGAAAATGAGAATAACTTTCCATAGTTTTCCATTATTATAACACATTAAGGTAACTTTAATTCCTCCTAAGGTAATTTGGTTTGTCTGATTCACGTCATTTTTTGAAGTAGTTATGTCTTGTGTTGTAATAGCTTGTTTTAAGTAGATTCTTGTAATACAAGTCACACTCTCCTCCGTATCTAACTTGTTTCATAGAGGTAATGCTATCCATATTCATAGTAGATTCATTGTGTATGAAGGGCTTTGGGCAACTGACTTGTAGCACTCCTCAAATCCCTGTGAAGTTCTGAGGACAGAAAAGTACTTAAAAGCCAAAGTGTGATTACATACTATAATAGAGTGCCACCAATGTCTAAGTTTGTATGTTTTTATTTTCTCCTCCCCCAATCTTAATGCTGACTAGATATGGGCTGAGGAAGTGACAAAAGTAAGTAAACAATTTTAAAATTGCAGAATTCTGAAATCATAACTTGTGCTGGTCTGCTGTAATAAGGGACATTACATGTTGTTGATTTCAGTCTGATGCTGGCAGCCTGATGCATTAGATCAGAGTACACTGGGCCCTTCCAGGGCCTTTCAGGTTTCAGTGGCAAAACAATTCCTGGGGCTTGTTTTCTAGTAAGCTGTCTCTGGCTGTCACTCAGCACCAGTACTAAATGGTTCTCATGGGACAAGATACAATAGACTACTACAGGACTTCTCTCAAAATTTACTGGTATGATATCCTCATCAGAACAAGCTTATTTGAAAAATGTGAGAAGTATTTGGGTCTAGTAATCTAAACTCTCCTGAAAACAACTGATCTTCAAGTTTTACCCAGAACATGGAGCACCTCACCTTTCTCCCCAGTGTCACTAGATCTTCAGCAGCCTAAGTTAGGGGGTAGGCACATCTGAGAAGTGCACCTGTCCTGAAAGCTGGTTTGGAAGTTTAGCATTAGCCTTGGGATGGGTGTTGCAGCCTGCTCTGTTGTGCCACCCCTTGGCCAGGGACAAACTCAGAGGAGCTAATGGGCTGTTGGGCAGTGGCTGCTGTGGTGCCTTGAGAAGGGCCATTCATTTTTCATAGGCTCACTGCCTCTGACAAACCAGCATTGGCAGCAGGCTGTGAGGGGGTGTGCTAGCAGGGAAGGAAGGGTTTCTTAGTGGATTTCTGTAGAGGAGGGGTAATTAAAGTTATGTCAATAGAAGGACAGCAGGGGCTTTGGAGTATGGTTTTTAATGGGGAGCTAGCTAGGCAGCTGTGGGAGGTGTAGGGAGAAGCTGGGATATTTCAGCTTCAAGTGAAATCTTGGGAGTTGTGGGAATTGCTCTTCCAGCTTTCTGTGAGTTGTGGTGCACAGAGGTGAGGATGAGTGTGAGTGAGTTCAGAGGGAAGGAGGCATTTAAAGTAAAAGGAGGGTTACCTGTAAAAGGAGGATGAGGTCAACTTTGATCCTAAAATTTGAGAATTATTTAATGAATTAAGTAAAGTAACATTTGAAAGCAGGAAACCCCTCTGCTGGTCCTATATTGGGGAACAAATGGCAGGGAAAGAATACTGCTGTATTGAAAACTAATCTTGAAGCTATTTGCTTTTCAGAGACAAGAACAAGCAATTTTAAGGGTAGCAAAATTTAACAGATTATGTCTTGGAAAGAAGAAATACTACAAAGTGCTTAACTTTGTGCTATAGCATAAAAAAGACAAAAAACTTTAGCTTTTGTAATAAATGATGTAATTCAAGGTCCTCTTTTTTATGTACTATATAAATAGCAGAGACTGTTGAGAAGAAATGACAATATTATGTACTGCCAACTGAGCAGTAATCCATCCACGTTTCTAAAGGCAATCTGTCCTTCTGTGTTTGAGAGTTGGAGGAGGGGATTCATAAATGTTTTCAATTTAAAATAAGCTTCCCAGCAAAGAATTCAGACCATCCAGTCATCTCTGGCTCACTTATGTGGGTTTTTTTGAGTTAGAATAAAAGATGTGCGTGGTGGCACAAATGACAAACTTTCTTCAGTTTAGCTTCCACTAACTCTGTATTTCAGAAGGAATATTGAATACTAGGCACAGGTGTGTATCTAATACCAGTGTTTTACTCAAAGCGTGTCTGGTAAAACAACATTAGCAAGGTCATTTTATTTCATATGCTTTTATGTGTGTTGTCCCTTCACTGCAGGATTGCACAGTATTTCTAAGAGGTCCTGTACCTCTGTGTGAAATCTGGGGAGATTATTTACATATGAGTACTCAGATTCAAAACCTGGGGTCATATTCTGTAATTGCAGAGCAAGTATGATTTTGAGGGATCTTCATGAGGCGTACCTAGTGAGGCCTTTTAATGATCCTAAAATCACAATACAACTGCAGCTGGGAAGTTTACTCTTGTATTTTTGAGCTCTTCACTCTGTTCAGAAATAAAGGTGATCAGGCCATAAACTCCCCAGATTAAAAGTCACTTGGTTTTCACCTTTACCCCAAGGTGAAGAATGGATGTGCTGTCCTGGTACAGTTCACTTAGCAGTACTGAAAATAGGGATGGGCAAAACTCATTAGAGACATCACTGCATCATTCAGTTAATGTAAATCTCTATAAAACCAGTCCATTGGGCTTATGTAAATGTATTATAAGTCACTCTGTACTAAGTTAATATGTGTTACCACATTACCTACTTTTCCTTTTTTTTACAGAAAGTAGTTGATTTGCTAGAATGTTGTTGAAACAAATGTAATTATTTTGATGGATATGTCCCCTTCTAAGTTCCTGTTCTCCTGTATTTACTTACCTGGCAGGGAGACAGAAACACATTGGCAACTGTTGACTTCAGAGAAGCAAGAGACAAAGCTATTTCTCTCCAGATAAATTATTTACTTATTGCTTTGATAGGTTTTTAAAAGAAAATTAAAATGTTGCTTTTCTTCCCCTCTTGACTATCAGATTAGCTTTTTTCATCTGTTTGTTCTTACATTTCTCTCAAAGACTGACAGATAGATTTCACTGCTGCTAATTGAAATTTAATCAGAAAATTCCAAGCAAAGATTCTTTCCTCAACAAACTTTGGAGACCTAATTAATTTGAAACTTGATACTAACACTGCTATCTCAGTTTTGAGTAGGAGGCACACGGTTCTCTTTAGGAACTTCTTCAGTGTTTAATTACTGTGTAAGCTCTTCCAATTGCCGTGACTTTTAGGTAACTGTGTCATTCTTCTGTGCTCTTTTCTGAGGTTCCATGTGACTTTTCATACTGATTAACATTAGCTGAGTGGAAGAGCAGGATGGTTGCAAACACATAAAATGCTTTTGAAACTGGTGTTTTAACTGGTATCACCTCATTTTTTTCACCTGGTATCACCTCAATTTTCCTGAAAATATATTTCTCCTTTCTGAGAATAATAATTGCTGCACCTTGGACCTAATGCAGGTTTTTGCCCTTGGGTTTGTTTTTAGAAACAAGGCACTAAATGAATATAAGCATTGAGGTGAGGTAATCCAGATTCCAGGCTGAGGACATTCTGTCTTGGAGCAATGAATCTTAGAGCACATATTCTGTATATGTGTATTTTGTGTAATTTTTTTCTTCCCTCCCCAGAAAAAAGTACTCTAAAGTAATTTTGGCTGTGCTAGATGGAAGTAATTTAAAACTTAAAAATATTTCAGAATTATATGTAACAGGGAATAAATTTGAATTATTGAAATATGAAACTTGTATTATGTAATTTTTAATAGAGATTTTACTCTAATCGTAGCACCAAGTGTTAGAACATTTTGTATAGTTCAGGTTTATTTATTTCAAAGATTCCTTGATTACAAACTCCAGAAATAATTGTAGTAGTTTGGTGGCCAGTGTAAGGCATTAAATTATGAGATATTCTGGTAAAACTTCACATCAAAGATGTATGTACAGCTGATTGCTGTGCAGTTACATGGCAAAAATAATGTCAGATTTACCCTGAATTATTTCATCAGAGACCCGTTCAGTTGATCTATAGAAAAAAATTACATTATTCTTGGCTGCCATTGGTATGCTGACAAAACCCCTGGTGCAGACGTGGTTGTGCCAGTGAACACTTGATTTGTTATTGTGAGAGGTGGGGTAATAATGCTGGCAAAGAAATGCCTTTCTTTTGCATATGCAGTAGGTGTCTGATAATAAGCTGCCTGCTGTGTACACAGGGCCTCCACGTTTCTGAAGCCAGAGTGCAATTACTGGTTTTGCCTAGTAAAGGTCTGCAAAGAAAAGCCCATTTCAAACACCTAATTCATGCATTTGTGTGAGCAGCTGTGCATCAGGTGGGACTGTTGCAGTGGGCAGGTGTGGCACAGAGCACTGTACCAGTACCTGATGTGCATTCTTGGCTTTAGTCTGAACAGGAGGTGCGAATCACTCAGAGTGAATTTGACCGTCAAGCAGAGATTACCAGACTGCTGCTGGAAGGAATCAGCAGCACACATGTGAGTACCCAAAGGGTGTTGAGGAGGAAAGGCAATATCAGGTGCCTTCTAAAGAAAGCTGCTGTAAACTACTTGGGAACTCTGGTCTGTGAGGTTTCACTTCAGTGCATTAAAGCATTAAACCACAAGGGTTGGGGTTTTTTTTTAATTCTAATTTAATATTCACTGAATTTAACTTTACTTTCCCATTAACCTTCAGAATGCAGAAGTTTTCATTTTCATTCTTTATACCCAGCTTCCCATTCATCAGATCAATTGAGTGTTGAAACCATAAAAATGTTTACTCAAGTATGTTAATTTTTATGACATTTTATTCTGTTTGCCTGGTAAATCCAGGCACACTGTGCCTATCTGGTGTTTTTCCCTATGTGCCAGTATTGGCATTAGCACCTGACCAGGTGCCTACTCCTTCTAATGCACCTGGGTGCCCTTGTGGACTGAACTCTTGAATTCTTTGCTGTGTTACAGGCACATCATCTCCGCTGTCTGAATGACTTTGTGGAAGCTCAGATGACCTATTATGCACAATGTTACCAATATATGTTGGATCTCCAGAAACAACTTGGAAGGTAGTAATACTGTATAAACTTCAGGAAAAAGCTGTTTTTAATAAATGCTTATTAATAGTAGGAAAACGTAACTGAGAGAACAGTGGTGGACATACAGGCATGCTGGACTGAAAGGAAATGTATCTGTTCTCAGGCAATTAATATGTAATTACCCAGTGCAACTACTTCCCTAAACCTACACACAGCACTAAGGCTTTTTGAGAGTTGATCTATTGAGATTTTATATATTGTGTAATTGAGGAAAGTAAGCTCTTGGTAACCTCATTAAATGTGACAAAAAGAAATTTCTAGAGCTTTATTTGTAGTCTCAGTATTTCAGTTGTCTTATGCTTCATGCTACTAAACCACTGTGCAATGTGGGAAGAGTTTTTATACTTCCTATAAATTCCTGTTGCCTCTTAATTCACTGCAGGTCATTATCTGATTTTTTGATGAAACCCTGTTCCCCACTCTTAACTGAGTTGCCAGCATAGATAGTGTATAGGGAGAAATCTACTTCATCCTGTCTGTTATCCAGAGCACACACAGTAGAATGAATAAGTTTGTCTTGTTTCGTGGATTTAGCATTTTTAAAGTAAGAGAAGAAGCTGACATTAGTTTTTACTCTTAATCCTTTTTCTGTGATGGGTGGGAATGTAGAGATCCACATACTTACATTTCATAAAGTATCTCTATTCTAATTCTTCACAAATCACCCTTTCTTAGAGTTACACAGATCATGTTGTTTATATGAGTGTATGCACTGAAGAATTGTCTGTACTTAAAAGTTTACTCTAGTGTCTGTTCTGGGTAACTGTCTCTGAGGTATCTGTGTTTATGTTTTCCCTGACAAGGAAGTAAAAACAAAAGTGTTCTTGAGTCCTGCCCTTTTCCTGACTTGTAACTTCCTGTGGCATTTGATTTCCTCAGTTTGTTTAAATGTGTAGTTTAAAGATTTTTTTTAGTCTTGAAAAAGACTAAACTCCTAAATTGTAGTTTAAAGTGTTTAAAATTTTGATGCAAAAAATGCTGCATCTTTAAAGTTACCTCACAGTCTAATACATTCCAGATAGTCAACTATAAAATGTGGTAGCACACAAATACAAGTTATGGAATTGAAAGCTTGAAAACAAACATTTACAGTATTAAGGAAAAGCAAGTATTAAATTAGAAATAGAGTGAAATATATTACGCAACTATTTTTAGAGGATATTTTTAAAATGTGTACTTTTATCCTAGTGTATTTATCAAACAGAAAGTCTTAAACATAATACCCTTATTCTAAGGAAAAACATGTTCCTCTTTAAATTCTGCTTTAGGATGTACAGCTTGTCCCAGAACTGCTGTTTTTGTTTAAAATTTGTGTAAGTTGCTACCAGGTATAAAAAAAGTGTATTTGAAGAAAATAGTGCCTTTAGGAAAACAGAAAGGTGCATCTTTATGTGGCTGTGATCTAATCAGTATTTTTAATAAAATTACTATGACTGGTAGAAAACCAAAAGCATGGAAGCTTTGCAAAATTCTAAATGCCTCTAACAGTGAAATGAAATTTCCCTGCCTATGTGGATTAAAATAGTTATGGTATCAAATCTTGGGTGTGTCTTTCCTTCTTTGTGCAAGGAAATCTGACTGAAGTATCACAGAACACTGGGACAGGGTCTCAGTTGTGCTCCTTGCTTCCATTTATAGGGATGTGGTGTGTAGCCCTTGCAGTAAATTAGCAGATGAGTAGGTTTGTGTTCTGTGCTCCTGAGGTTATGTGGGCACATACAGACCAAGTAAACAACTTAGGCAGCTCAGCCGGTTGTGTGTTGTGCTCTGTTGGTTAACAGGTAGTGCTGAGTTACACAGCTTTTCACACATCTAAGAGTGGTATTGTGCAATATTCTCACATAAAAGCCAAGAACTGTGAAGGATCTGAGTTTTGTTTTGAGGTTGTTGATGGACCAGAGGCATTCAGCCTCTAAGTGAGATCAGTTTGTTACTTAAAACAGAAACCTGGTTCTCAGAGGAGATGCATATGATATTTTACCTGGGTCAGAATCTAGGGCATACACCCCTTCCTGGTTCCAAAGCTGAGCGCTGATCTTCCTGATGTACTCTCCAGAGGCAGCTGTAAGGAGGGTGGGGGGAAAACTTGTACTCAGTTCTCTTTATACAAATAGACATATTTTTATGGATGTTTCTCTTCAAGGCAGCACCAGCTGCTTATCTCTGTACTACCTTCCCCTCCTGTGAGGCTGGATTGATTCTTTAAATCAAATCTCCCTTTTTTCTTGTTTTCAGTTCCTCAGTATGAACTAAACAAATCTATTTCAAATATTCTGGTACTCTGGCTGCTTTTTCCCTTCCTGATAACTGCTTTTGCTCTGAAGTTTCTCAGCTTCCCTGACAGACAAATGTTAACTGTGGCATAATTTTTTCAGATTATCTATTACTAGTATCTTACTCTACAAGCTGTGAAACTCCTGTTACTCAAGCATTCAAAATAAAAAACCCTGAACCAGACAATCTCTGTATAGCTGAAGCCTTCCAGCAAAATGCCTTACATATGGCTTTGCAAAAGGAGTGAGACTTAATGCTCCACTGATTGACAGACTGGTTACAAAGTTTTGGCTTTCTGTTCCACTGACTGTACAAACCAGTGACCCTTTGAACTGAGCAGAATAACTTACAGGTAATTACTGTGTTAACTGAGAACAGGTTTAGCAGTATATTGAATAGTCATTTAGCAATATTGAGAAACAGCTGATTGTCATTTAAAACTAAATCCCTCTGGTTGAATGCCAACTAATCATGTAATAAATACATTGTGAGGCACAGCTGAGTTATACCTACAGAAATGTGGGGTTTGGTTTTGACTCCCTTTATTTTGCTTGTTGGATTTGTTCAGGGAACATGATGAACTAGTTTGAAAAACTAATCTAGCAAATGAGAAAAAAAGACCAAAAACATTTGGTGGAGTTGCCTTCTTGGTGAGTTGAACCAGCTCTTTATGGTCTAGTGGGGACAAGGCAAGCCACAGGGAAGTGGGACTTCCTCCTTTGCACAGTAGTAAGCTGCTGCCTAAATTCAGAACAGCTTCCTGAAAGTCTTCCCAATTTTTACATGCAATTTGGTCTGACTGTCAAGGGGCTAGTGCTGTCCTCTGTACTACACTGCTGCTCTCTCCTTTTAGTCAGATACAATTGTGACTGCAAGATAGACATGTTTAAAAAGCTATTCTCATGGAAAGTTGTCTTCCTGATTTTTGGTTAGTTCAGATTGTTGAATCAAAAGCAGCAGATTGCTAGATCTGACTCAAATAGTAGAGAATGAACATCTGTGCTAAAAAGGGGTACAGGAGTGGGTCTGCCCTGTTTGGTGGCACAGTGCATTTGCCAGGTTAAGTATGGTGTGAATCTGGAACCTTATGTGCAGGACTGCTGCAGCTGTTACAGATATGAGCTGCATTAGTTCCACTGTTTATTGTCACATGAACCAAAAATTAGTTGCTGCATTGATGGGTTTAGTTTTTACCTGCATCAGCTCCCTAAAGCAGCTCCTCTTATGATCATAGAGCACCAATAATGCTGCAGACATGGTTAGGAACATACTGATCTGGATTTACGTGGGTACAGTTGCGACTGAGCTGTGCCTTCAGAAAGAGTCTGACTGGGGTGCAAGAGGTGCAAAGGGATGAGGCTGTTTTCTGATGGGTTCATATGCATGGTGTGGATAGATCCTCCTTATGTCAAAGAGCAGGCACGTGAAAGGAGGGGGGAGGCAATATGCCCAAATCCCAGATGTTAATGAAGAGGCATCCATGTAGAAGGACTGAAGAGGGAAGTTATGTGTGGGAATTCACTGGTCAAAAGAATGGAAGGAAATCAAACTGCAGTTCCAGGTCATCATGACTCAGTCTAATTCCTAGTGCTGGCCCTTTTTTACTGCATCAGCTCTGTCACTTTTTAAAACCTCTGTTGACCTGCTCTTTAAAGTGGAATCCAGATGGGTATTAGAACCAAGTAAGGCAGCAAAGGGACAAGAAATTGTTACACCAGCTGTTAAAAAACTGAATTTAGTCAGCCACAGGACTGCATCCCAGAATGTAGGGCAGTGTGACATGAAATGTTCTCAGGGCTCATCATTGCTGGTCCGTTCTTCCTACTCCACTGCCCCAAAATCTCTTGCTGCTTTGCTCTCCTTTTCCTCCTTCCATTTTTCAGTCATGTTATTCTTTGCTTTCCCTTGTATCTGTTCTGTCACTCAGAACAGTTTTTTGTGACTGAGCTCATTAACTAAGTAGGAGATTATACACTTTTTTCTCCTCTTTTTCAGTCAGGTTAATGAATTTAATTGATTTTATGGGAGGGTCTGGCAAGCACTATGGCTGGCACTGAGCAAGTAGCAGCCTGACCCAGAAATGAGGAGCTTAAGTTGATATAAGTTCATTTTTAGTGTAAAAAATATTTTTTGCTTTACAGCTTGAAGTTAGCTGAATCAATGAACTGATTTAGATTACAAAAATAGTTGTGTGGTTTTTCTTGCTTTCAGAGGGAGGCTGTGGTTTTAATTTGCATTATATTGCCCTGATTTGGTTTGTCAGCGCAATCTTTTGTGTAACCACATAATTGAGGAATGAGCAGGAGGAGGTGGAGGCTGCTTTTCCTGGCAGAGCTGTCAAAAGAAATGTTTATCAAAGTACAGTCTGAACTAAGTTTGACCAACAGTGCTTTCTTGGTTTTGCCTTTTTTAAGAGACAAATATCCAGGGTTTTTTAAGGTGACAGTATTCCTTTAAAATTCTATTGATTTGATTTATGCTACTTTTCAGGAACAAGTATCTTTATTTATGTTATAGAACTCTTAGTGCTGCTCTCTTACTTCTATCTACTGGTGTTTATTGCTGATAAAAATAAAAATGCTAATTTAGGCATGGGAGCATGTATAATGCCCTGTGTAAAATGGATTAATTCAGAAATATTTTCTTTTTTTTTTGTCCTCTTACAGCTTTCCATCTACTTTCCTCTCTAACAACAATCAGTCTTCCACAACTCCTGTGCAGAGTGTTTCCTCTCCCTCAGTCTTGGCCTCAACCTCTGCTTCATTGCCTTCATTGCCTTCAGTAAGCAATTCAATGGTTACTTCAGGCCTCAGTGAACTGAAGTCATCAAGTGGCAGCAGAAAAGCAAGAGTTCTCTATGATTATGATGCTGCAAACAGCAGTGAATTATCTCTACTTGCAGATGAGGTAAGAGTTCTCTATGTACCTTAATTATTTGGAAGTAAAGTGGGAATGTTTGTGAGTAGCCAGTTGAGATATGCTACATCAAAAAGTCTGTGTAGTTGATATTTAGAAAACTAAATTTCATTAATACCCTTGGAGCACTGTCCTGTACCTATGTACCCTAATATTCTGTAGTGAGAGCCAACATGTGTGACACCATCTTAGCTTGAAAGAACATTTGCTGGACAGTGAGGATGCAGTTCTGCTGTGTACTTTTCACCGCACCTTTAGCACTATTTTCAATATGATTAGTCTTTTAGACATTGACTATTGCAATTTGGGAAGAATATGAAAATACAACTACTTCTTGCTTTGGTGGTGAAGGTTGTGCTGTGTTTATTCCTGTTCTGGTTCAGTTGCAGTTTTAAGTCAGAGTCTATACAAAGAAGATGGAGGTAGATTGTGACGCACAGTGCATTCACCTGGTAATGTGAATGTGGCTTAATGCTGAAGAAGAACTTGAAAAAAGAATATTCAGGATTTTTGGGTATTTTAGTGTGCATTGCTTCAATATTTTTATTTGACTTTTTTCTTATCTAGAGAGTAACTTAGATAGAAGCTGTGAGCTTGGAATTTCTGTGAAGATGTAGCACATCAACACCATCTGTCTTTCTATCATGCACTCCACAGAAGTTTCTTTTAGGCTGCCTGTTAAGGCTGAGGGTGAATACACAAGTTAAAGCACAATAGAAAATAAACAGTAATGAATAGAATTTCAACAAAAAAAGGTACTTTAAAATATGATACTGTGTCTACTCTTTTCCATGGACCAATGGAATAATTTTTATGAGCATTAGATTATGTTCTGTGGATGCTCATATTAAATTCTCTGTTTAACCTGGTTAATCTCAATTCCAAGACACTGGGAATCACATGTAGATAGACTATAACTCTCTTTCCTGCAAATGAAGTTTATGATGGTGTCTTTCTCTTTTTGTAGGTGATAACAGTGTACAGTATCCCTGGCATGGATTCAGACTGGCTGATGGGTGAAAGGGGAAATCAGCAAGGCAAAGTGCCTATTACTTATTTAGAACTGCTGAACTAAATGGTTGGCCTGAATAGAGACTGTCCATTATGGCAACACCATATTTATATACAATTAACGTTATGTAAGCAGGTTTATGTGTCTTCCATGTTACTGTCTTGAGGGACAAATACCAGCCATTAAAAACTGGCTCTTCTGCCAGCATGGTTGCACGGTCAATACTCTATTCAAACTTAATGTGTTTAAAGCTTTTACTTCATGTGCCAAGAACGTTTCCTACCGATTTGTTTCTACTGAAGTTTTCACTAATACAAGCTTCTACTTTTGAGTAATCTAGATTGAAAGCAGGAGGTACTGTTTTCTACTGAAATTTTTCATTAATGGCAAAGCTTTTCTTCACATAAAATAAACTTATTATGAACTGATGCAGGTGTAATGCATGTTATTTGAATAACCAAAACCAGATGTGACACATAAACCATGTGGTTCTGTTCCCAGCACTTGAGGTGCTCAGATGTGCTGAGGCACACATGGCTTCTGCTGAGTGTCTGGTGCATTTAGTCACCTCTGAAAAGTTAAGGCAAGTTCCCAGTATGCTGAGATTTTAAATTGCACATAGGTGGATTGACACCAAGTAGGGACATACAATTCTGACTGGTTTTTAACCTTGCCTTGTATTTTTTTCATTTAATTGCTTTCCAGAAAAGAGACTAATTCAGTTTGATTAGTAATTATAAAGATTCTTTCAACTGCAAATCAGCCTTTATGTTAAATTAAGCACTGCATTTTGCTAAGCAAATATGCACTGTCTCCCCACATTTAAGTAGTTGTATAGATGAGCATACAATTGTCCAGATTATAGGTTGTAATGAAATTCTGCATCCCCAATTCTTATGCAACAGTTTATTGTCCTGTTCTAATTGGATTCAATTAGTGTTAGGCATTTTGCTTTGCAAGAGAATCTCCTTTCAAGCAGGAAGGAAAAAATGTTTTGAATCTGAAAATGGTTTTATGAAAGGTAGTATTATTTGTAAATAAAATAACATTTTCCTGAACACTGCACCCTTTAGCATTTCATAAGTAGCAGATTTTTAAGGCTGTAAAATGATTTAAAAAGTGTAGTTAAAGGGAATCTTCCTTTCTTTCTTCTACCTTTAGTTTCAGTATAGTTAGTTAAGTGGGTTGGACTTGCAGGAGGAAACTCTGTCCATTGAGAAGGAAATTCTTCTCCTTGCAGATCATGCAGCGTTACCAGGAGTCCACTTTAGCTCTCAGGGAACTCTGGTACCAATGCTTAGCAAACTGCTTCTGATCAGCAGCTTAGTTTAAAATGGTATTTCCTTAAGAAATTTCTAACATTGTCACTGCAAGCATGTAGTGATGAAACATTCAGCAATAGAAATTACTTCAGTGGGATGGATAAAATTATATTAATTTAGGTGTTATGGCTATTTAATTAAAAAGTGATGATTTTTATTTTGAATTTCACTTCCAAAATTACTCTCTCATTTTTAGAGTGCAGAAGTTACATTAGAACAAATATATCACATTGATTCATCTCTTGGGGTAACTGCCAAGAACATCCTAAACTTTTTCTGTCTATTAAATGCAAATATAAGAGACAACAATAATAATAGTTAGTGATTAAGTAGAAATAACCATGAATCATTCATGATGCATTAAATAAAATTAATAGGAAGATAAAACCCTACAGTTTAGAAGTAAAAAGACTGAGCCATTTCACCATAGTGATGATCTGCAGTCCTCTCTAATGTGAACTGCAATCAAATGTGTTTAAATTAAAATCAATATTGTTCATTTGACTTAATTTTTAGAATATTCCAGATAATTAAAAAAAAATTACTCTGCTATACTGGACTATTTACTGTGTATTTAAGTGAGTGCAAGAAAATGTTACAGAGCAGCGTGTTAAATGATGATGGAGATTTTGTGAAATGAGTAGTATAGCTATGTGAAGGCAACATTTAGCAGCAGCCTAAATTTTTGTTATGTGTCAACAGCTTAAGCTGTGTGTGAGAGAAATTGAAGTTGACCCTCTGTCTAAAAAAGCTGAAAATCCATATTTTCAGTTCTCCCTGTGTTTGTTTAATTTTAGCCCAAAAGTAATTTAAATAAAGAAACTTGTTAATGTGTTCTTAAACTCAGCTATTGTGAGATTCCCTGTTGTACCCCTGAAAAGGGGAGCTGGTAGAACAGTGCTTGTTTGCACTTGTATTGTACTGAATATAACTTTACTGCAGGCAGTCCCACAACTCCATCTTTGCATGTCACTTTGTTAGCAACTTTCAGGCAGAAATTAACTGCAAGTTTTTGGTTTTGTTTGCTGACTCAATGATTTTTGCCAGAAATACGAAAGCAACTGATTTTGGCTTTGGGTCTCTTATTTCTTTAGTTAATTCCCTGTTTTCTTAGAACAAGCTTTACTGGTTGAAAGAAAGGAGAAAAGGTAAGCCAGGGCAGAAAAATCCTGTGTGGAAGTTGTAGATATTTATGAAATCAGACTTCAAACAGAGAAAAATATATAGAATATGCATTACCTTACATTTAATAACTGGTTTGGCAAACTAAGTGCATTCAGAATTGATACCTAAGGATATGTGCAGGCAGGGCATGAGTAGTTCCATGGCTGTTCAATATATGCATTTTTTTCCCTGTATTCACTGGCATTTTACTTCATTCTAATTAATGCTAAGATTTTGAACAATTTCAAGTAGAATAGTCATCACATTTATATTCTGTAACAAACTTGAGTGAGTTTTCATCACAGCTCATCAGTTTTTATGGTGGATGGCATAATATACAACATTGTTAGTGCCAATAAATGAATAATTAATACTTCTAGAAAACTACATACTAGTTTTATATAGCTTTTGCCATAACTGCTGGTTTTGATGCTTTCTTAGCCAGAGCAAGCTTGAAAATTAACTCTTACTGAGTCTGAACAGAAATTCTCATTTAGACCTCTTGCAGACTGTGAGATTTTAATAATTTTTGTTACTTCTGTTTCTTTCTAGAGTTGTAGTGTATCTTGGAGCAAAATTCTCTGCCATGTAGAAATTTTGAATTTTGACCACAGGTAAACCCACCAGTATGTAGTGTCTAATTGAGACAAATATGTGTGGGAAGGTGGAAAGAAATATCTGTGGACTGTGTGCCTGTGCAGAGATATTGAACTTAGCATAGAGCTCTGCCTAAACTAATTAGTCTTCTGAGATGGAAGCTTGATTAGCCCACAAACAGCAGCGTGTCAGTACAGTTCTGGCATCCCTGGATCCCATACACAGTGCAGGAATTACTGTGCTCTCTTTACTCATGCAGGTGACATCATAGCCAGGGATTTGTACGTGAATAAAAAGCAAATTGGGCAGGATTGGCCTCATCTTGTATTTTGTGGCATGCTTCACATTTTACAAGAAGCTGACATGGGCTTTCTGATTGTTACAACATACCAAGAGTGTATTGCAACTCAGAAAACAAGAACAAATGTAAAACTTGTCAGGACTTGTGCTGGCTGTGTCTGTGCTGTGTACACACCTTGTCTGGGATTTCAGAACCAAAGGTATTATTCATTGTAAAAAATCTTGGTGTCCACATAATATCATCAGTATTGAATGGAATAGCTGAACTGTGCTTCATCCTACCTTGAAAGCTGTTGGGGCTTAAAAACTGACATTGTGAAATGGATCTTTGGTGTGGGCTTTAGCCAGGTACTGCAGTCCTGTGAAGTTGTAGGGGAATATCAATAGGCTGCTTCTTCCTGCCTGCATTTTAGAAGGGCCAAGAATTCACTGTTTCAGTGTTGTAGACAGAAAGACACTTGTGACAATCCACTAAGAAAGGCTTATGAAGCAAATGTTCTTTATTCAAAACCACCATATTACTTCTCTGATTCAAGTTTCTGGCAGGAGTCCCATAAGTAATCTTTATGTTTCCACCTAGAATGAGCAGGCATAAATATTCCCACATGTATTCAGTGTAAAATATTTGAGCATAGATTTTCAGTTCCCCAAAAATGTAGACTGAGATTGTCAATGGAAGGTGGTGAGGCTGTGTGGAGTTCTGCAGTGCAACATGCTACCTTTTAATCCCTCTTTCAGAATTTGGAGTTTCTCTACCTTACTGTGCAACTCCACATGAGACGTAGAGCAAAAGGATTTAGTGTTCAATTGCCTTATCAGTAGTTTTGTTTGGGCTTTCCTTATCCCAATTCAAAGCTGGTCTTTCAGAGGGTCAGGTAGAGATCTGGTCTGAAGTAAATACTTCTGGGAAAGGCAGTAGGGCTATGAAGCCCCATGAGCCATAAATAAAGTTCTGGAATCCTGTGTAACAAGAACTCCCGTGAGAGTTTGTACCCTATAAAAGGTGGTGGGAAATTAGTCACTGCCTCTCTGGCACTATGGCTGCAAGTCCTGTCTAAACAAGGACTGCAGAATTAGGCTGCCTTATTTTCCATGGACTGCCAAGGTATGTATTTACTTAGCCTCACAGTACTGAGTCCTGTGAGGGTGGTGTTGAATCCCTCTATCTCAGACCTCCTCGAAACTGTTTTAGTTTCTTTCTTCCATTTCATTCACCTTAAGAATTTATGAACTGATGAAAATCCTTGCTAAACTTGGCCTGCAGCCCAATCCTGATTTATTTTTTTAAAGCAGAATTTCTGGCTGTGTTTGTTCTAATATAATGGGCTGTAACCAATTAATCACACAGCTATTAATGGAAGTACAAGGCAGTACACTGCAAGCTTGTTAGTTTGGCCATGCAAATTTGTGTTTGGTGAGGATGCAAAGAACATCAGTCAAGCTGACAGACAGCCTCAGTTGTCTTGTGCTGCTGCCCTTACCATTGAGCCATGACATGGAGCATTCAGGGTGGCACTTGGGGCTCAGAAACCCCTCCAAGCTGGGTAACTTGATGAATTCTGTACCTTAGCTGAGGGAATGGCAGGAAAATGTACCATGAAGGCAAACACTGGACTACTGTATGAATGTGATGCCTTTTTAAAATAGTTTCCTGCCAGAAGTGAACGACAGGAAATACATTAGCACGGGGAGCTTACATGCAATTAATAATCTAAACTTTGTCAGCACAGAATTGTTTTATAAATTTTTAAATACATGAAATAGATGTTTGACATGAGCAATTAAGGAAAGCTATTTGGAATTGCAAAACTAATTAAAGCTTTAAAATGTTTTTACACAGTTATAGACAGAAGCAAAAGTACTGGAAATTGAGTAACGAAGGAGGAAATTGTTCATACAGAGAAACTTTTGAAACAAGAAATCTGTCAGTTTTACTTCTGAATTAAATTGCTTTTAATTTTAGATGCTCAACAGTGATATTTGTGTACACTGGGAGTCTCACAAAACCAGGGAGGTTTTGTATGATAGAAGTCTTGAAAATGTTCAAATCCCCTTTTTGGAGATATTGGGGAGTTATGTTTTATCTATTTTTGGTAAAGGGAAGGGCACATGTCACTGAGGCTTAATTTCACGTTTCCCCACCTCAACCTTTATACGCCTTCCAATGGGAAAAGCGTTGGTTTTTCTCCATTGAGAGCATTGAGCTTCTAGGAGAATTTCTAGGTCTCTAATCCTGTTCCTTGTGCAGTGAAACTGTTCATTATTTTCAGTTTAATGCCTCCATATTGCTGATCATAAACTTCCCTCACAAAGGTGAGTATCATTGTCTCTGTTTACCTGGGAGAATGTGCAGCACAGAAATGGGGGATGATTCATCCACATCATCTTAGTGATCTGATGACTGAGGCTGCTGTTTTCCTGATGGCTTGTGCCTTAATCATATCCTCCTGTAAAGGCTGGCTCAGACATCACCTCTCAAGGGCTGTGCTTACATTTTATATTATAGCAAGAAGAAAAAATTACTTTAGATAGAATTCTGTCTCACTTCTTGGAATGAAAAGAGACCATAATATTACTTTATAATTTTCCCAAACTTACATTTTGCTCTGTTATTTTGTTTAGCACCAGTTGTGAGAAGGTCTGGCAGCCACTCAAGGGAGTACAGAAACACACAGAGTCCAACCTGGATCAGGTCAGACATATTTTTGCCCTGTGCTAATAGAATCACTGCTGGTGTCAACTTAATAAGGATTTTCTTTTCTTTGTCAATTCAAAGTTTTCTAGATCTTTAGATTTTAATATTAAGATTTTTTTAGATCTTTAGATTTTAATATTAAGATACTTAGGGAGGCAAGAGTATTTGACTCCAGAGCAGCATACAGCGACTGTAGTGCATCAGGTGAAGTTCCCATGGCTGCCCTAAGGCTTTTGCAAGTCACCCTTGGCTGACCTCAGGCCAGTCTGCCTCCAGAGCTGCTGCACTGCTCACGAGCACAGCCTGAGGTTTCCCTGCCCCACGTGTGCCACAGGAGACTTTCTCTTAGAGGAGCAGATTCTTCTTTCCTCCAGCTTCCCAGGCGGGCTCAAAGCCCGCCAGTATTCATGAGCAAGAAGGTAAGAGGTTGTAGGGCTATGGGTGGTGGGAAATTACTGTTTAGAAAAGCCAAATCCCCAGCTGTCAGGGTGCAGCACAAACCCTGTGGTTCCAGTTGCAATCCCAGCTGGGGCCATTAGGTAGCATGTGTTCACTAATATGCTGAGAGGTCTGGAGAAATCACTGGTAACAAGGGAAGGACCTAAAGCTTTTCAATGCTTATGTAAATCCTGTAAAAAAGTGTAGATCACACATTTTTTTTCTCTCCTGTTCTTATTTATATATTTTAAAGACATGCCTAAGGATAAATAGTGTTCAGCTAAATTTGGCATAAATAAGGAGACTGTTTAGAGATGAGGGGAGGCTTTGTATGTGAGTTCTTAGATAACTGTGATAGGCTAAATTGGAAACTTGCTGTCTTTAAGGCATTGTACAGTTGGCTGGAGAGCTATTTAAGATTTGGTGCCAAATGACTTTTGAGCAGGTGTGCAGGAAGCTTCATTTAATTCTCGCAGCAACTTTGATTGCTGTGTATGAGACTTGCCTAGACAGCAGCTCTCCCTAGACTGCACCCTGCCAGACACTTTCCTAGCCCTATTGCTTCTCTGGCTGCAGAGGACTGGAGCAGTGGCATTAATGTCTGTACTCCACTGAACTGCTCTCAGCTTATGCAAAATCCTGTACATTTTGAGGCTAACCTTTATTTGCTCCAGTTTAAAAGAACACTGATATCTCTTCTTTGCACTTGCAAGGGACAGTATTACCAGTCTTGAGTCCAGCAGACCTTTTAAATGTGCCTTTGTGAGTGGGATAGTTGTACCTCCAGATTATGTGTGTTTGTAAGGTGGAATTAAATGCTAGCTGCCTTGCAGCAGTAACCATCTGGAGAAAAAATATGTGGAGAACAGTGTTATTTTAGCCACTCTGGCCTTGCTGCCAAGTGCTGAGTCTGTCTCAATGGTGATTACTGTAGTTTGTCATCCAATCAATGCTGCAGCAAATATCAGTAACAAATATGCTAATTATACTTTTAAATCCTCACAGTAGGGTCCTGAACAATCATACCCATCCTTAAATGTGCAACTGAAGGGATCAGGCAAGATTCTTTGTCAAATGTCTGGGCTCAGGGAAGGGAGTCTTGGACTGTGGAGTTGGGAGTTGGATTGCCTGCATTTGTGTTTTGCCTGCAAAAGTTGTGTGCTTTTGATGTGAACCTCACACTTGTTCTTGCTTAGTGTGCACTGGTTTGTGTCACTGTTCTTAGTAGGCAGTCCAGATTCCTTTAGTGGGAGATGTTCCCTAGGAAAACACCTAGAATGTGCTATCCTGTAATGCTGGATTTTCAGCACCAGCTCTTTTGCTCTGTGCACCTCTCCCTCTCTGCCACACTTGTGTAGACTGGAGATCAGAGACACCAAAGCAATGAAAACTCTTCAGAAAGTCTCACAGCAACCTGAGCTTAGCTGAAGGTTTTTACCTGAGTTTTTAAATCATTCTTATAATGATGCTGCTTTAAGAAAAATCACAACTTGTGCTTGTCTCACAAGCCTTGGCTTTCTGCACATAGGGCAAGAGCCTCCCTTCTCCTCAAGGACTATTATCACAAGTAATGCACTGGAAACCCACTTCAAATGCTAGCATCTTCCCACTGTGCTCCTGTGCCACATGGAGCTTTGTCCATTGGGCTGGGACCTTCTGGGTGTTGCTCAGTGCCTGAACAAGAGGAGGTTGGTAGTAGGGAACTTGTCATTCACTTGTCCTTCACTTGTCACTCAACACTTCACTGCAGGGCCTTTCTACATGTATCATCTATCTGCTAATGACAGCAATTCTTACTTGGTTGATGAAATTTAGATCACATGAAAACTCTTTACTCTGCCACAGAAGTTCATCCTGAGTTTTTCAGGGTCTGTTTCAATGCAGTTTATACAGCAGCACTGCCATCACAGTAACCCATGGAAGATGTCTGTAATGGTGCTGCTGTGGGGCAGACACGGTATCTGTCACACACATGTGATCTTCATGGTTCACATGACTCTTTTCTCTAGTCCAGGTTTCAACTTAGTGCTCAACATGATGAATTGATGAAGCGATGCTGTGCCTCTGATTTTGTAACCAAAGATGCAGAATAAAACGGGTAAAATTTCTCACTGAATATAGATTTACAGTGTGTCAGTGGTAGTCCTTGTTGCATTTCTTACATTTTAAATGATTAATTATGTTGAAAAGGAAGGGAGATGTCCCAGTTGAGACAGCCATGATTTACAGGGTAACACTGTATCACTTCAGAAGGCTGCAAGCATCTGCCCTTCTTGTTCCTTAGCCCAGCCTTTTATCTCCTCCTGTTGATGCAGTGCACCTGTGTGCCCTCTGTTCCCTTTGGTGGTTGCTCAGTGCCCCTGGGCACTCCCTGGCTCATTGCTTTAATGCTGGTCACCTGCTGCTCACAGCTGTAGCCCATTAGGGATGAGGCTTGGCCACAGCCCCACTCCCAATTATCACAAGCTGTGTGCCTGCAGGGAGATATGACTATGTGTATCTTAACTTAAAACCAAACACACTCAGGCTCAGAGAACCTGTGAGAGCAGAGCCCTGGCACTGCCTGTGTGAGACAAGCAGCAGCTGAGAGCAGAGCTTGTCCTTGTCACCACGTTCCCATCCTGAGCAGGACATGGCTGGGGCAGAGTTCCAGAAAAGGTGAGTAATAGGGTAACAAATGCTCTTAGTATTATTAATTCTGTGACCTTGCAGTGCTTGTACCTGCATGAATGGTGAACAGCAGCATTGCTCATGCTAGGCCCAGGGACGTGTTTCACTTACACAGAAATAATTTATGGAAATATGTAGCTATTACAATGATAAATGGCAAATAGTTTCATGGTGAAGAATGTGCCAGCAAACCAGGAAGAGGGCGAGCCAGAGAGGCTACAGCTGGACAGAGCTGGACCTGTGCACAGGTGTGAATATAGGACAAGGAAATTCACCTTATTCAAAAGACATAAAGTAAGAAAAGCCCACTCTTACCCCCTTCCTGACATGATTGTGTCTCTCAGGTCCCCTCAGGAAAACACTTCAGTGCAATCCTGACACTGGAGCCCACCCTGTGCTGCAGTGGAGACTGGTCCCTCTGCAGTGGTCAGTGCTGAGGCAGGAGAGGGGCAGCCAGGAGGTCTGTGGGCAGCAGGGCATGGAGAAGAGCTGTGCTGTCCCTTCACACCTACACACAGCTCCTCGGGTGGCTGTCACATGTCCCCCAGTTTGTTTGACAGCAGTAAGTGCATTGCCTGATGGCAGGATCTGCCTTTTGTTCCAGTGATGCAGAAATGATCTGTAAGGCTTATTTCTTGGCCTGGCAAATCTGTTTTGAGGGCTGGTGACAGCTGCCATGCTTTTCTTCAGGAAACCTGAATCTTTGCCACCAGGATTAGGAGGTAAAAGCTCTGTTTTGGTTTAGTTTCTCTGCATTTGCTGTTCTGGTGGGCTGTCACCTCTGGTGTGACAGGAAGGGGGAACCAGTACCAGCTCCAGAGGGAGATGCTGCTCTGGGGTCAGAGCTCCAGGCTGAGCTGAGGGGTCATGGGGAGACTGTCCCATGGCCAGTGACACACCTCTGACTGCTCCATGCAACCAGGAAAATTAGGGTGTGGATCTTTTCTATCACAGTCCCTTCAGCAGCCTTTTGGAAAGATCGAAGGTGGCACTTGCCCAGTGCCCTTGGGTCTTGGTGTGTGTGGTGCCCCTCCACAGGGAGGCCAAGTGTCCTGTGTGAGGAGAGCCTGGCCAGGCTGCAGGGAGGCGTGTGGCACAGGGGCCCTGGAGTTCAGAAATGACAGGTCATAAAACTTGATCCAGTGTGACTGATCCAGATAATTGAGTAAAGCATTAGCAGGACTCCACTCTGGAGACACAGCTGTTCAGCTGGGGCACGCCTGGCTGAGCATGGTTGCTGCAGCATGGATGTGGGTGTTTCCTTACTGCTGAGAGTGGAGGGAAGCTATGATTGTCATCTTATTACAGCTCTGCTGTCAGACCCAGGAGAGGAAAAAGCAACCCAGCATTATTAGAAATCACAATATGACTGGAAACTACAGGTTGGAGCCTACCTGCACTGAGAACAGAGGCTCTGAGATGTTTCACCATGATCCAGCCTGTTGCTTGAAGATGTGTCTGTCATCAATACCTTTCCTTATCAAAGATCAGTGCCTTACCAAAAACTGGGTCAGGTGGCCTAAAATCTAGAGTAACACTGAGAAACCAGGTCATTGAATGCAGGGGGAAAAGGCAGAGCAAAAATATTATCTAATGATCCTGCTCTCTGCTTATCCTCCTGCACCAAACATCTGTGTTTGCCCATGGAATTTCCTAGTCAGGAATAGTAGCCAAGAGATAGGTTTGACAGACATCCTGCCTTGAAATGACATACATTCTGCAGCAGAAAAAAGTGAAAATTTTACTGTGCTCACATTTAAGATGAAGAATGCTTTAGTCTGTCTTACAAGTCTCACTTCAATTTTTAAGGGAAGAGAGAGGAAGGTGCCTAACTAACCTAGTTGAATTCAACCTCAGAAGATCATTGTCAAGAGAACATCCCAGAGTGTCTTTCCTGATTCTCCTCTCCATCCCACTGTGGAAAGGCAGCAGGAGGCCATGTTGTGCTTCAGCTGCCAGCTGGGCTTAAACCATGACAGCTGGACAACACAGCCAGAGAGCAGACAAAATGGACTATGACTCAAAAGCAGTGCTGGCTTGATGCAAGAGTAAATAATGGTCAACTCTTTTGGTCACAGTTGCCTTAGTAGTGGGAAGTGCTGAGAGAACTCTTCCATGTCCCAGGGTTTAATTTGCACACTGGTGGACACGTGCTGAAGGCAGGCTTTCACTCTATGAGGGGCAACTGAAACATGTTGTTAGACACCTTATTTCTTGGACAGCAACAAAGCTGATGGGCATTCTTGAAGATTTCAGAACAACAAATAACCAGGTACTCTTTGAGACAGTCTGTGTTCACTTGGTGTTATGGTTCCAGTTTCAATCAGTAAATATTAGAAGACTCTGATCACTTCTGTAGTCTGTCTCCTGTCTGAGCTCACCAGTGAGTAATTTCATAATGCACTGTCCTATCCATCCTGCATGACCAGTGATAGGAAAAAATTACTGATTATATTCTCACTACCTTCTGCTTAGACTTTTTATAACAGTGCATAGGAGTGAAGCTGGTGTTCTGAACCACAGAGCTCAGTAACATATCATCAGGCTGGCTGTTCTGTCTCCTTGGCTGTCTTCTCTCTTGGGTTCTTCCTCTTAAGACATCACAGCAGATTTGTTTCAAAGTAATTGTGCTGAGCATTAACAGTAAACAACTTAAGGAAGTTCAGGAAGTTATCTTTAGCTGTTTTGTACAGAAATGCTCTTGTGTTTTAGCATTTCATGGACTCTTTTCAGGCACAGTTGAAAAATTTCCAGGTCCATTTACTTTAAGTGACCAAAGCATTCCTAGCAAAGAAAATTTAATGCTTTGCCTGACCTTCCTTACACAATCCAAGAACTGGCAAATGCCAGTGTTCCTTGCAAGGGACTCTTGAAAACCATCTTGTTAGATTTGAGCCTGCTTGCCTTTATGCACAGAATGTGGAAAAATTCTACTGCAGCTCTTACAATCCAGCATCCATGCTAATGAAGTAGAATTACACCTAAAACATTGTTTTTTCTTTTTTTTTTTTTTTACATGAGGTGTGGTGTCTAATCTCCCTGGCTGAGATATTCTGCATCTGAAACTCAAGTTCAAAACCAGAGACATTCTCAATAGGGGCTCAGGTTTCTGAACAGATTTTTTGTGTGTGCTTTTCATTAAGTTGGCTGTCTGTTCTTGTTCTACCTGTCTGCTGAAACAATAAAACAAGTACAGAGTGGAATAGTTACTTTCTTCCCATGACTTTAATGTCTGCTGGAAGGTTTCCCTTAGCTCTGAAACAGATTTTTGCTTGCTACAATCACGTCATTCAGGTTCACATTACAGGAATCTATGACTAAGCAAGTAGCCAGGAAACCCTTCCAAGTGCTTTGTACATTATGCTTCAAGTTCCTCTGCATTTCATATATATGTGTAAAATGGAGTGTACAACACACTTTTTCCTTAAAAGCACAGATATTCTCTCCTGCTAAAAGATTGCTTTTTTTCCTTCTTAAAAGATAGGAGTAGTAGATGGACAGTTCATGTTCCAAATCAGTCATGCATGCTTGCTGCTTTTATTTGTCCTTTCATTAACTCTGAAGATTTGGCACAACAAGAGCATTATATAAGATTAAATAATTCTTACATAAGTCTGAGTGAATGCCTTTCATGAAGTACTGGATACTTATCATGGCTATAAGCAAAAATGAATCACTTCCTTTTTAAACTGGAGCTTTCAACCTTGTATTCTGTGTGGTTAATTGCCACAAACCAAAATAACCTTTTGAGCTCTATGAATTTTCACAGCTGCAGACTGGAGGAAAAAACCTCTCACCAATAAATAGAAACTTAAGAATTTCCAAAAGAAATTATTCCCCACTCTAATTGCCTCTTTTAGCACAAAGCCCAGCTCATTTATGCCAGAATGGTAAATGCTCCTAACAGGTCTGTAGAGCCAAGAACCTGAGGTATCATCTAAAGGACAGAATGAGAAAAATAAAGGCAGGACTGTATGAATTCCACACTTCAGAGCAGCCAGCAGGTCAGGAAGTGTAGGTAATTAGCTTTTGCTAAAAGCTGCAGACTGAGCAGCATCAGGGCTCAGCAGCCCAGTAACAGAATAAGGGAGAACTCTGAGCATGTCCCTGTATGTAGGGAATTACAGGAATGTACCTTGTGCACGCTTTTCAGCAATGGGAATATGGATCCAAGGCCAGATTAGTATGTGCAACAGGAATCAGCAAACACAGGAATGGCAAGTACTGGATACAGTCAGTGCAGTGGAAGACCAGTGGATGGCAGCATACTTTTACTAGCAGGTTACAGGGTTGTCATGCCACACGTTTTGGTTGTAGCTGATCTGCTGACTAACACATCATGTGTCCCAAGAACAAACCCATGTCTGACTGTGGTAAGTCAGCACAAGCTGCAGATTTGTGCTTTTTCTGTACAGATCGTGTTTCTCCAAGACAGTGGTGACCACTCTTGTAGCTGTCTCACACTGAGTCACCTGGAAGATAGGAGCATACTCACAAGAACAGGAGTCAGCTGCACACAATCTCCATAAGTTTATAAGAATATTTTGGGAATAAAAACTCCAAATGCTATGCCTGAAGAATAACCTTAGGGCATTGCTTCTGGTAGTTCAGTATGGTCTCAGTCCCAGGTTTATTGTTCTGCTATGAATCTCATGATTTCTTCTCAAAAGCTGGGAATAAAGTCTGTAAATAACTGAGAAAATTTTGAGATATAAAATTATATATGAATATAAAAACTGTGTACCACTTCAATTCATAGCATAACACCCATCCAACCCAAATCTGGTGAGTATGAAGTAATTACAGCAAACACTTATTTGCTAATTAGACTTAAAAAAAAAAAAAAAAACAACACATTATTTTTGATTACCATATTTATTGACTCTAAGTGGAAAAAACCCAACAAGTCTTAGTGGATTTGACTCAATACCATACATACTGTCTATATTCCCTGTTCACATAAATTTCAACTGAGAAAAAAAAAATACACATTTTAAAGAACAGTTTCTAAATTAATTTCATAAACAAACTTCCGATAAACTTCCGAGAGTTGGAAGGAAAGCTATTTCAAGAGTTATAACTCATGTTTTCTGAAGCAAAACACTTGATGTAAAGCACACCTGACATCTGACTTCATACACCTCAGAGGTTTTCTATGTAGTCTTCACTAAAGTGTACTTAATAAATGTTTCACAGTATCAGAGCATGAGTTCCTCCATCAGCTTTCAAACCTGTGAATTAGGTACTCACTGTAAACAAGGCTTCTACAAAAGGACATTTCAAATACAAATAAAAAAGGGCATTAGTAGCCAAGTTTCTTTGGGAGATAAGTTGCATTTGGTTCTAACTTCCTTAAGAAAGAGCAGCAGACAAAAAGCATGGTAATCATTTCTATTATTTGAAGCTCTTCAGTTTGAAGAGCATTTGTAAAAACAGACCTGATTATAACAAACTGAGATTTGCATAATTAACTTTGAAACAAAGCTTTCTTAGTGATAAATGCATTAGGAGCTGACATAATAATGTTAAGACAAGCTATTTGTCAACTTGTCAGATATGTGTGCTGAAGCTTCCTTTCTAATTACAAGATGTAGTACAGCACAACTGATATTTTAAAATTAATACAGATGCTGGAATGTTTCTTCAATAGTAGTGCACTTCATCTGAGATCACCATGACAAAATATGAGAAGGAAAGAGGACAGAAAGCAATGATTTACAGACGCTCTAACTTTTCACTTAGAAATTCTTCCACACTGTCTGTATTCCACTTGAGGATGCTCAGTTCTTCTGCAATGTTCCCACTGTCGTCCAGCAGCTTCAGTACAGGGTCAGAACCACGCACATACTGGGGGAAAGGAGAGTCAGTTACCTTGGCTGGCAAATGCACCCTCCAAACTAACACTGCCCCTGCTCTCAAGTGATTGAAATCAGTTCAGGCTTCTGACTTGCATTTAATGTCAGAGAGGAAAGTGGAGGAACAAGTCAAATGAAGGGGGGTGGTGCTGGGTGTCAGAAACCTCTCCTTGTTCTCCCTGGTGCACCACAGCAGTTAATGCCTGGGCACTGCCATTGGCCTGCCTTTGAAGGAGGCTATTTACTCCAACTGTTTTAAGTTACCAAAGCTAGATTTTTGATAATGAATGATTTTTCTTATATGATCAACAGCCTTTTTACCATTTTAGAAATTCTGAGTCACTCTAACAGGTCGAAGTTCTATCAATTTCTAATGTAATCACATTCTTTCTTGCTGTGTTGTATCTGTGCCTACTATGCTTTGCTGGTAACATAATTCTTCAGTGCTTCTCAAACTTACTAAGTTCTAAATTAAGTAATGCAAATAAAAGCTTTGAACAGTATCAGGAAGCTCTGACCATTTAAGTTTATGGAAAGATTTCCCCAGGAGTATTCCACTTTGCTCAGCTGAGCTAACCTAGCTGATTTTACTTAATGAAGCTAGTGGCACCTCTACAGAGTTTTGCAAAAGTCCTGTGAAATAAACAGATTCATTTGCACATTTTTTTTCTGGTAGTACTTGATACCAATTGTAGTCTAGACTGCTTTGATGTTCAATAAATCTATAAAGTAAGAAAAAAAAAGAAACAGACATACAGAAGGAGAGAAAGCTTTTGAAAGAAACTGGAGGACACGGAGACGTGAACGCGTGAGACAGACAGAGGAAATCTGTTTTACATAGAATCTGCTGCTGAGAGGACAAATCACTTATTGCAGCCATGCATAGCTATGGAGTGATTGCAGATGGTGCCATTTGGGCAACGGAGATGGCAGGCACAAGATGTGAGACTCAAGATGTGCATCTTTAAAGTACACTTGAAGTTCACACAGGATTTTAAGAGGAAGGTGAAGTCTGAGATTAGATCTTGAAACCAAAGAATTGTTGGAGCTTAAGGCAGTGTAGCTTATGCAACTTTGCATATATGCAAGTCATAAGAAACACCATTCAGTATATGCATTTTTATAAAGGTGGATGTCTGAAGTATATAGAGAAAAAAACAGCACAGTAGAACACAACAAGGGAATTCTGAAAGCGAGAAGAAAAATCCAAAAATCACTGAATGTTATGGAAATGGCAGCTCTGTAAGAAAACTAGGGGAGAACAAAACAGGAGAAACTATGACAGAATTGAGTAAATCCAAGATATCTATAAAGTAAGAACAGAATATAAACATTCCTCAGATTCTTTCCCCATCTGCTATAATAATAATTTTTTCTTGGATTAAAACCAACCAAACAACAATAAAATAAACCAGAACCTCACCACCACCGAAGAATTAGTACCAACAGTTACTGAGCAGTAAACAAATCAACATTACTAACAGGAACTTGTAAAGATTCACACTGGCAATGCAAATATATGTCCTCTACTGAAGGATTACTTGATCAGCAAATAGGGAACAATCCACAAGACTGTCTCCACCAAATACAGTTCTTAACATCACAAACAAAAAAGTTCGGCTACTACTTACCTTGATTTGCAACCCCCTGAAGAGTTTTGGCTTATCACTTCTGACGAAAGCTACAGTTTGGAGAAAAGAAAGAAAATCAAATTCTTCTCTACTTGCATAAAAGTAGATTTATGTCAAATTAGTATTCCCCAATTTTTTTTTTTAGTTATGCTTTAAAAGATATTTTAATGTTAAAATCTTACTACCTTCATAAAATTAATAATATTAAGCCTATTACGCCAAAGGAACACCTATTTTTGCTGGTAATCCAAAGAGGAATTCTGTCTGTTTGGATTTTCCTTGAACACTAGTGCAACTGTGGAAGGCAGCTGATCTGCACACCCAGCTGGCAGCCTTCAGCAGCCTGGCCCATATGCTGCTGCCAGGCAATGTGAGGAAAGGCGCTGGAGCGATCGGAGTCTGGCTGCGGATCAGCGCTGGGAGGGAGGCTCAGTGTGACACCATCTCAGCAGCACCCTCCCCACTCTGCAGCTCTGCAGGCCAGGCACGCAGGAAGCCGTGGGCAGAGGTGTTATCCTGGTGAGCAAGATGGTCAATCTTGTCTTGCAGAGATCTCTGAGATTATGTGTTGAAAACCAGCAAGAAAACCAAGCTGGAAAACAGGAAGAGAAGCTCGTATTTCCTTTTCTCCTGACACCGCTGAAGGCAGTTGGTGTCAAGGCTCCATGGGCTGTGAGGGAAGGCAGGTCTGAGGGGAGCTGCTGCTGCACCACTCCTCACCTGCAGCACCTGGCAGCAGCTATGAACTGCAGCACAGGCCCTGCATCCCTACAGCACAGGCCTTGCATTAATTCTGAAAAGACAACATGAAGTACTTCAGGACAAAGTGTGAGCATAATCCCCTACTTCCTAGCACTTCACCCTAATGAATGTCTGAGTTCCAGAAATATTTAAAATTTATTTAGAAAATAACAGCTCTCATTCTTCCTTTTCACATGCTAAAAGCTGAATTTAGTGTCTATATAGAGATGAAGTGGATTCAGGATGCTCCTGGAGTACGTCAGCAGCATCTCCCCAAGTATGAACCCTGTCAGTACAGACTGACTCCTACAAGGGTGCCAGCTGCATGTTAAAGCTGCTTTTCCAAGGTTAGACAACAATGAATCTCTCACAAATTGCAGTGCATCCAGCTGGTGCATGGAGATGAGTGCAACCTCAGGACTAATGTTTCATACTGCCTGACAAAGTGTAGTGCTTTCCTCAGTAATTGCACAGATATCCCCTGGCATCTTTGTACCTATCCTTACATTACTGCAGACAGTTCCCTTAACACTTTCTCAGCATGGTTATACAGTGGCACTTACTTTCTTCCCTCTTTCACCGAGCTCCCAGTGCAGAGAAAAATCATATACACTGCTTGCTGCACCAACTACTACACAATATAAACAAGTTTAAAAAATACCAATGGCCCATGGAGCTGCCAGATGTACCAGGCCCCTGAAGAAAATGAGTTGTCTCACTCAAATTATCTTTATTCCTTCTATAGACTATGCACTGATGTCATTGTAAGCTGTGCATAACAACTTCAAATAGCACAAAATAACCCGTACTTGCTCACATACTGCAGTTTGATTCTGATTTAAACTCAAAAATGTATTTTCAGCTTCAGTGTTTCCTATGCCCTTGTGACATGTTGCCTTGGTTGTCATCAAAAGTAACGTGCAAAAAAGCAGCACAGACATTTCTTATTATTTGTTAAGTCCACAGACTGTTGAAATGTTTCTGGAGGAATTTTTCCACATTTTTCTTCAACCTAAATCTAAAGCTGAAATCAGTCTCTAGAGCTTTATATGCAAAGAGGGTTTTAAGAAGCAGTCAGTACAGTGGGTGACTAATTGCAAAATGGTACAAGAGCATAGTAAAATGGATAGAGTTTCTGAAGCAAATCTGAACTCTGGAACTGGATTGTAATAAAAAATTGCCTTTGGGAGGAACCTCAGGTTACAGCACTTCAAGCTTGTAACAGGTGTGAGGATTTGTTACTTGAGTGATAGATTATTTGATGAAAGCTTATTTGGACACGAGCTGCTGTTCTCTGGCTGCAGTGTTGGACTGAACAAGCTCACATAAAGTAGAAACAGCATTAGGTGGAAGAAGAAAGTATTCTATAGGCAGCATTACATTCTGCCACATTAAAAGTAGCTATTACACACTTGTATCAATGTCAAATGTCTAAATCTTCTGAAAGCTGAAGCACTACAGAATGCTTTTCCTGGAATTTTAGACAGCTGGAACAAAATTAGTTTCTGTTATGGCATATTTATTTCTAATGCTGATCATAGTGACTTTCTGCATCATTCACTTGAATTTGTAATGCAACAAAGAAAAACACTCAATGTACAAATAACTTAATTTGTATATTCTGAATTTCGGAAGCTAAAATGAGAAACTCAAATACTGACATGTGTTAAAAACACAGATTACCCCATCAAATGCCTTTTTTTTTTTTCTTTCCACAAAATCAGTCCTTGAGTTGAATTAGCAGCCTTTGAAATGATGAGGTTAGGAAGAGAGATGCAGCTACAGTGCACATCTAGGGACATGTGACTGCTTGCTTATCATGGGATGTGGGGCATCTGCTCCACCTTCACATTGCTCCAAGTGTCCCCTCTATACCCTGACATCCACATTGCTTCTTATGGTTCTGTCTCTACATGGTACTTGCACATCATCTACACACCATTATTTAGTAGTTTGGTGTTGCATACTAAATCCTATTCAAGCTATCTCCCCATCTGCTTCTCTCTGTAGCAGCTTTAGGAATTACCCACCACAGAGAAACAAGCCCTTCTCTAAGCTATCTGTGGATGAGCAGGAGAGGCATTTTCCACCGCGACTTTTGCAAGATGAACCCTGAGCTCAGTGCCAGGACACCAGGTTCTGAGGGATTAAATCCTGGAGCAGCAGTCAGAGCTGTTCTAGACACAGAGAGCTTTGCAAAGCCACTTCACCTTGTGCTGCAGGAAATGATGAGCAGCACCAAAGCACTGCTGCTGAAGGCACTGCTGAGGTGCTCCTGAAGAGAGACAGGACAGCCCCACAATCACCTACAGCTACAGGCTCACAGAAGGATCAGGTGTGTACGAGCATTTTAAAGCCTGGACCCCACTGAACAGTGCTTTTAAAGAACTAAGAGCAGCCTTTACCTACAAACACAACAGATTGGAGAAGTCACTGCTACTGTTAGAAAGTCCATTTGTTTCAATACAAAACACAGAGGTGTAATAAGAAAGTCTGTGAAAATGAGTTTGTTGGAGTTCAATCCCAGAGCCCTAAGTGGAGACTGCAGGAATCTCAGGATCACTGTGGCCAAAAGGGCAAGCCTGTGTGCATGCACAGACCTGCACTGTTCTCTGGGGTGCAGCAGGACACAGCATAAGAGAACTTCCTGACCCAAAATGGACATGAAACATCTCCCCAGGCAGAACAAACAGTTGTTCTGAGTTAACCTGAATAAACAGAAAGCAAGTGTAATGTTACTTCAGATAAGCTAAAGGGCAGTCTGCTTTCTTGGCCGTGAATTATTAGACACAAGTTGTTTGAAAATAAGAAATTTTACTGGAGACACAAGTTAGTGCATAATCTTGCAAAATTTTATATTAAAAAGGCACAAAGGACTTGACCATACAGACTTGACAATTTTGTACCTGAAATGAACTTGAATTAAAAAACATTTTATTGAGCCATTCCCAATTATCAAGTGTTAAATCCATGAAAAAGAAAAGAAACCAAAACAAAAGCTAGAGTAAGAGAGGGACATTTTATGAAGACAGGAAATTCCAATATTTAGTAATGCCCCCAACAGTAGAGCATTGCTAAGACAACTGGCAATATTTGCTAGAAATATGAAGATGTAAATCACTGGGCAAGACAAAAGCATCAGTGTCTTCCCTCAGACATTTGTTTTGGGGACAAATACAGGCTCTGCAGTTTTGAATATGGGATGAGTCTGCTTCCAAAGTTACCATGAAAGCCGAGCAAAAAGACTGAACTACAGCACACAACAAGCACTCATTTACATTTGAATGACTACAGCTCTGTACCTTTTGGGGACCTCAGTTTGAGATAAAAATTTAAATTTAAGAATTCATATGGCACATCAATAACTACTAGTGGTAGTCTCTTAAGTTACAATGCAGCTGTCCATGATTTTATAAAAAGCACCACGTGCTTTCAGAAATGAATCCAAGACAGAGCTCCAATCAAACCTGAAGAAGAAGCTTCAAAAAATCCCAAAGACAGGGTACTTTGTATAAGCAGTTGGGCAAGAGACACTTCTAAATCTGAAGGGAAGTATTGTTTCAATTTGTGTGTCATCTATTTGCAAAAGATTACAATACAGCAATGCATGTCTCCCACTACAGTACCCATATTTCTTAGCAGGAGTTTTAGTGATGCTTTTATCTGTGCTAGATTTAAGGTTAGTATAATTTTCTAACTTTCTTTTGTCTGTACTTATGAATTGCAGATTAAAATAACTAGGAAATGAGTGATCTTCATACAATACAATCCCAAAAGAAATTACATTTTAGTAGCTAAAAGAATTCCCTTAACACTTGGAGAAGTTGGGTGATACAATAGTGCTGATTGACTCTGAAGTCAGAGGATTTAATGTAGCTGCACTCAGCATGAGTGCAGGGATTAAGAACCTTGTTTCTAGAACAGATTTGCTGGAGCATGTCCATTTCTTAACTCACAAGGAGAGGTGAGAATTATTTTATTGAAAAAAGCAAAGAATAGAGAGAAATATGTAAGGAATGTTCAATGAAAAAACCCAGTCTAATTCAGTTTTTTAAACAAACTGGAGAGAATGTGGGAGTCTAAACACTGATCTCCTATCTCATGGTGAACAGAACACAGCTGCCACTGAAAAGTCAACTTAAAACAGATATGCAAGATTAATCACTGGCCCAGCTAATTCATTATTCTGTTCCAGAGCCTCAGTGTTATGGATGTCTACCAAAAACTGTCATTGTGTTACCTGGCATATTAAGATATTGCTTCATCTATGAATCTTGTCACTTAGATTTTTAATATTCTACTTCAATGGAGAGCTTTGAAATTACAAATATTTAAGAACAGTTTTATACAGAACAATTTCAAAATATATGTAATAGAGGAATTAATTTTAGAGTACAGCATTTATAATAAAGCACTTTATTTTAAGGGAAACTTATCAGTAAGAATATTTCAGTACTGAATTTAAAGGAGGCATACAGAAATGGGAGCTGCTATCAGACTTATCACAAGGAACTGTCTGAAAAACCTAAGAGACATGGCCACGTTCACAAATGCTAAATTTAGTGGTTTGGTGTGACACTACAAACAGTAACATCCAGTTCAAGACTGAGATAACTTGCTGAAGACCAGACTTTTCCATCCTCTTGCTGAGGACTAGATTTTTGTCATCACTTCTCACTCCTTTGCTTTCCTATTATATACAAATATATTCCATATGTAATGATTCTCACATTTCAGGCACACAGGTGGACTGAGAACTGTTTATAGCTAAAGATTATATAACCAGTAATTTTGAAAGAAACTTTGACAAGGACCTAGCAACCCACAGCTTCTTCCAACTGTGCAACTTTTACAAACCTTTATTAATTCAACTGATTTCAATCCTTAACTATTTTAATATGTGAATCTCATAATAAAAAATCCAACCACAACAAAAAAACCCAACAAAACAACAGTGCTCATCCCTTAGCCAAATAAAACATAATCCAGAATTTGCCTGAGACACATCAAGTCTGTGGGACTAAGCCAAGTGACAAAACAATTTACACAGGTACTTAGAGGCCAAGACTTCACAGTTATTAATCTCAGAATACAGTAGTAACATACACTAATCCATGTAATTCTAATATATACAAAGTACTGCTATTAACAATGCCATTTTGTGTACATTCTGGGGAGAATAACCAAACACATCTAAACAAACTCTAAAAAACCCTCAGAGAAGCTATGGAAAAGGATTCAGATATTTGTGATGAGACACTGTCAGTGACAGGCTACACAGCTGAATGAAGCCTACAAACACAATGCTTCCAAAGCAGCAGCATGACCTTTAGGCAACCTAACTTCCATAACAAATGTCTCAAGATGGAGACCTTGAACACTGTTTCTGTTAGAAGTTACAATAAAGGAGAAAATCTGGGTATTCTGAGGTTAATACTAGTGTGAAGACAAACAACAGCTGAAAGAATATATTCTACTGCTTTTAAAAATTTCTAAGTATGCTTCTAATACATATCCCATCTTCCAACCTCTTCTAATATCCTAGCTGTAAATTTGGTTAAGATAAGTTTAGATTGAGTAGCTGCAGAAATTGGTGATGAAAACACAAAAAAGAAATTTAGGTGCACTACTCAGTCCTTTCTTAATTCTTACTGTACCAAATCAAAACTGGTGGTCAAAACAGAGATCCTTTTCAAAAAGCAATGAACTGTATCCAGCCACTTTAGAAAGTAACCTATATGATAAATTGAATGTAAACGTTTGAGTAGGTTTAGATAACCAAGAAGTGAATGGGAAAAATAACTAGTCACAATTTTCAAGTTTTTCCTTTGCACCATCCCAAGTCTTTGGAACATGTTTCAAAGTGTGCACACAGCAGGAATTGAGGCCATTTCCTTCAAGGACCTACATGTGAAGATAACTGAGCACACAATGCAGGCTGGAGTCAGGCTAACAGCTTAACCTTCTCCTTCAAACCTATGGCTCAAACGAGCACTTTCATGTCACAAATCCAGAACCATAAAGCAGCTAAGCAAATGGGCAACAACACTAGGGAATATTTTTATGTTTGCTAAATTTGAACATTCATGGAGATAATACAGACTCCTGTGCTAACAAAGTTATCTCCTCACGTCCCTCAGTATGACAAGTCATTTAAAGAATTCTCATTTGGACATTTTATACAGTGGAAAAGAGAAAAGAGCTTTGCTCTGGCCTTGTCATTCAACTCAGCTGTGTGGGCAGAGGTGGCAGGAAAGGATATAATGCAGTACAACTTATGTAAATTGTAACCTGCTTTAAAAACTATTTTCCCCACTTTGCCAGCCAGCCCTCAAACCGGGAGGTATTACTACTTCCCACAGTAGATGGAGACTTGGTGCTTGTGCAATTTTAAATTCTAAAGCTAAATTAGTACTTATGTCCAGCATTAGGGAGTATGGTATTAGGGTCCTCATTTCAGGAAAAAACCCCAAAATAAACCATAGTACTGCTATCACCGAAGCTCTTCCCTAATTTATAAAAAAAGTCCAGTTTGAAATTTCTCACAGATTTTTTTCCTGCAGCTTCCTCCCACCAGACACTGATGGTACTGAATTTGCTTTTGCTCCACTGTATTCTATTCCTGTTATCTGACTGTCATTATCCACTGATAAAACAATTATATGGCAGGATCTGTGAAAATAAAATCGTTCCATAAGTGCACAATATAATTTCATCTGGCAATTACTGGAGGCTGGTTCTATGAGTTTCAGGTCAATGCAACTTCACTGATATAATACACTGAATTTATGACTACTGTAATGTTTAAAAGTACCTTTTGTCATTCAGCTGTGACAGTATTTCATATTTGAAGGAGTACTAGTGGCTTTACTTACCCTGGACTTGAGGGAACCTTCCCAATTTTCATCCACATACTTCTAGGACAGCTCCTGCGTAAAGCTGTAATAATAAACAGAAGCTGTTAATGACAAAAGTAACTAAATTACTAGTTTATTTATAGTGTGTTATCTGTTGAACTGTTTTTCTCAGAGGAGACAATATGATACTCTATCAATGCTAATTACAAGTAAGATCCTAGACAGAATCACAGTTCCAGACCTGTCTCTGATTATGCAACAACTGACCCATTCACTCAGGGTACATGATAATTTTCATTCATTATACTAAAAATGTAAAAACAACAAAAAAGATCTTTTGAGATATACTGTTGGTGTAAGCAAAGTTTCATCTAAAAATTGCAACTGGACATGTTACAATAGGAATTATGGATTAGTAATAGGAAAACTATTCCTTCCTTCCCAAAGATACTAACAAAATCTCATTAAATGAAATTTTACTTTCCACTTTAAACCTAACTTGGACAGTGAAATACTTATAATAAAGATAAGGCAGTAATTTAAAATTTCTCATTTGGGCTACTGGTTGATTTTAGTTCATTGTGTTCGCAGAAGGAGGACAGATCACATTAACAGGCCTTAGGTGAAGTAATCTGTACAGGCTGGGCTAACTTTGATACTTGCACTTAGATGTCAATCCCTCCTGTCTGCTATGCAAGATATTCAGATTCAGTCTCTTTAAAATATAAATTAAATTTTATATAATATCTATAAAAACTATTCACCTTGCACCTATTATCTTGCATACTGTCATATTTTTAGGCTATTTTGTGATTCTTTTTGCAATATGTAAATGGTTCTATAGTTTGATGAATCTTAGATAAATTGACAACATATTTTCCAGCTACTAAAATAGAACTTCATACTGCAAAGTTAGGCATTTTAATATTACACATAGTATATATACTACAGATATATAATACAGTATACCAAATCACATCCTTCTAAGCCTTAAACCCCACTGTTATAGATTAGAAGACAGAATGAGTTTAATTTAAAAATTTTTAATTTATTACCTTTCACAGACAATTAAAACCTCTGCTTTCATGTTCTTTTAGACAGTGTTTTCATAACAAATGTGCAAGTCTGAGTATAGAAAATATAACCTCACTGAAATTACATAAATTCATGCTTCACTAAAAATATGAACTGTGAACACAAGTAATTAAAACTAACTTTCATGAACCTATCTGAAAAAGCAAACCACACATGATAAACAGAAATCTCCAAGACAATTTTATTAACATTCCATCACCCATCGCATGCAGGCATTACAGACAGCCAAAAATACATGTTCATTTCTGAATATTCAAATTCTGATTCTGAGCCAACTCAGTATTTACTGAAATACTATGAATTAGAACATAACAAATACTCTAATGATTTGCAGGGAAATTACAACTTCTCTATTGCATGAACTAATCAATAATCATTACTTCCATGGGAAGCTGAAAAGAGAATGTTACACTGCATTATCTGTTCAGAACAGCATCTCAGAAATTTGCCTAGCTACAGATACATTTTCAACTAAGCATTGTATTTAAGATAAAAATCTAAGATTTGACTGTTGAAACCCAGAAATACTATGAAACAATATTCAAGAGATCATAAATACCAGACTTTTTAAAAGCTTTTTCACCAACTCAAGGTTTTAATTAAAAAAGTCAATGATAAACAGCTCAGATACTAGCGAGCATTATTAAAATTTCTCTTGAATTAAAACATGAATTACAAAGATGGAGGAAACATGGCACAGGGTTCATAAACTTCACTTACTTTGTCCTTCTTTTTTTAAAAAAATTCAACAGTTCTATCAGCAATCCTAGATTTAGATATTCCTTTGCATACTCACTAATCCACTAAATATATATCCTGATTTCTCTGATACTGACAGCTATCTGCATTTTTCTATCAAGAAGTCAGTATAAAGAAGTAGACAAAGGAATAAATAACCTTCTATGTAGTTAATTATTTTATGTAAGTCTATCACAAGCTAAGTACACTCAAATTTAGGACAACAGTAAAATGAACATTTTTGAATTCTTATTACTGCAAATTATTCTTAGTCTTTTTCCTCCCAAACATGAATTTTTATGGAACAAAAAACACTGCAGAAATCTAAAATATGTAAGACATTTTGTAAAACCTCACTACTCCCAGTTTATAACTCCTGGCCAATATCTTATAGAAATTTAACAAAGAAAACAGCTCAATCATTGATGTCTAAATTTTGAGCTTGTAATTCTGCCATAATTGAAACCCAAATGTTCTCAGACAAAAAGGTTTAGATTCATGCTGGGAATAACAGCTGCTTTCTCAATGGCTAGACCACAAAAAAAGAAAAATCAACTGGCTTCATTTATGACTCTAAACAAAGGTGTCTTTTGCAAAAAACCCAGGTTTATTTGCATCACTTAGCCCACCACAAAAGCCTAGCTGTTAATATCTACCATCTCATTGTGTCCAGAGCAGATGTTCTCCAAATTTCCTTGTGAAGGCAGCCACTGTGTTCAAGTATTAATAAGAATGACATGTATCATATGGAGGCACAAACATCTCGAGCCAGTTCATTACACAATGCTTAACTCATGAGTTAGTTCATTTTAAAGCAATGCTTCACTTGTTTTAGTGCTCATGAAAGTGAGTCTAGTACTAGAAGCAATGAAATAAAGGCATTCTAAACTATTACTGGTGTCCATGTTAAAATCCAAAACAACTGCTGATTCACGTCTGTATCTATAAAAAGAACTTAGATTTTTTTATAACATTCTAATAGCATGTTTTCTAAAGCTACTGTGACAATATTTGAACTTTTCCCTCATTTTTTTCCAAAGTATCAAACTGAGTTCAGTTCATTTCAAAAGTTTTTGGAAAGCATCTGAAACTCTTTTACCAGTCCATACTGATGCAATCAGGTGGCTCTTCACAAATGAAAAGAGACAAACCACATTATTGATCATGCCTGCTTTAATTATGAAAGAGAATGCTAATTACATCAGAATAACACCTTTCTGCAAAGGATTGTGCTAGTTAAAAATATGCATTGTAAAAATACAGAACTTCTTTAACTTATATGAAAGAAAACTTTTCAGCTGCTATTAGGAAGAGAATTGAAGCAATTTCTGCAAGACACAATCCCAGCAGTGCCTCATTTCTACACTGATATGGTATTGTTATCACAGTTACTCATGGTGAAGACTCCAGAAGAAAAGTGACATTCCTGCTACATAACCTTTAATGTTTACACCCAAATAGGAATTCAGACCAAACTGAACTGCAAAAAGTGGTATTGAACAGAGATTGCTCCTTGATTGTAATAAAATTCTGTTTGATCAAATGTGACAAAAAAGTTTAAAAAATACAGCAAGTTATACCTAATTTTACTTCTATGACATTTATATTTTGCACACTGCTTTCTTCTAATTATTAATTCGAGGTGACCCTGCCTGACACAGGTTACAAAGTGTCATTCAGGCTGGATTTGTACAGTTGTTTGTACTCAGCTGACAGTACCAGTCTTAAAACATGAAATGAAACAGGCTGTTAAGGCACAGCCACAAAGGGGCAATAGCCACTTCATGGTACCTGGATTCTCTCCAGTATGTGCATACTGTCCTCTCCTAATATCAGTTTCAAAAATATAGTTAAGTTCGGAGAATAAGCAGAAAAACAAACTTATGACTACAGCTAAACCTCTAGAATTTTCACTTGCCTCAGGTAAAATACTATCTTCCACTAAATCTTTAGTAACAACTCTCTTTCCAATGTAAACACTGTTTTTATGAAATTCACTGCAATTCTAATTTCATATTATGATATAAGCAGGTCTGCAGAAGACAGCTCCCCATCTCCTATTGACTTCAAAAGATTTCAGCAAAAATATGGATGTTATTATTATTAATGGCCAAAGTTCCTTAGTTTATGCAAAATGGTAGTGTTGAAAAATAGGGTAAATTATCTCTTATGAAAGCAGGCAACTTAATTTTTACTGTGTTCCATTCACACACACAGAAAACAAACCAGGTTAATTAGTATTTGTTCTTCCTAGAAATTTACAACAAAAATAGATTTTATTGAAAGTTTCTTTTGCTTTTTTTCTAAACTCTTCTAACTAGCAGTTCATTTGTGACTTTTACTAGAAAACTAGTCTTCTAAGCTAGAAACCTTCACAAGAATATACACTGAGATACAAACTATAAAATATTTTCTGTGGGAGAGAATGCACTTATATGGACAGCTCAAGGTTTTCAAAATCCCTTTTGTCTTTCCTTTTCCTGGAGGCAGAACATGAGTAAGAATCTGTGGGTTAACAGGGAGCAGTCAGAAAGCCTCACTGCCAGGAACACTATGAATTACTGCTCTATAATACAGCAAGCCAAGGAAGTCACTGCTACACACACACATCATTCTGAACTGATGTCATCAGTAAATTTAGCAACAAAGCAACTTCTGCCACTGACAGCTCATTATCCTGTGAAGGGACATGTCTAACTCTAAATAAGAGTGTGGAAACAGAGTCCAACAGTCAAAAACCAGTTATGTGAATGAGTACTACTCCTGTGATTAGTGATATGTATTGCAGGCAAATTGCTCTGAACAAAGCTGAGCAGAATCTAAGCTCTCATTTATTTGTGGGGAAGGAAATTCCAGCTGAGTGTAAGGGTGAAAAAAAGTCACAATGATGGTGTTTAGGCACTGAGGAATTTACTAAGGAAGACTGTACAATCTGCATTCTTGGAGATCCTCAGAACTTTGAGTTCTGCTTTGAGTAGAAGACTCAAGAGACTTTTTATTCTGCACATACAAAATATAGTTGTGCATTACTTTCCATTCTTCAGCATTTAGGAAATGCGTCATCCACCACTACTTTTGGTGTTAAATGATACCCTTCTTGCAGGATTCTATAAACATTTGTGCTGTTTAAATCCAGTAACCACAAAAAGTTCCAAACCAGCTTCTGCTCCTGGCAGCTTGTTTTTATTAACTTTGGTCTCTGCAATGTTTGGTCTAAGTTCATGTGAGCAAGAGATCTGGCACGAGAGTGAGACAGAAAATGGAGAAGCTGAGCAACCACCAACTTGGGGCCACTGGAGCTGTCACTTAGATTAGGTGGTGTGAATACCCAGTTTGAGTGGAACAGAGAAGGGTGGCAGAAACAGGGCTCCTATTTACTGGCTCTCACTTGGACCCAGTCAGAATGGTGCCAGTGAAAGAGTACAGACAGGAAGCTAACAGGTCAGGTTTCAATTCTGGACTATACCATCTGATTCTATCTGAGCACCTACTTACCTCTACAAGTAGAATCCCTGAACATCTCTTTTATTCCCCAGTCTGTGCTTTTGTTAAAAAATAATGCATCTTAGAGTTGCAAAGAAAACACTGAGAACAGATGTCATGAGATATTTTTATGACCTCGCACATTTCATAAATTTTGAGACTTTTACTTTTTGAAGTTTCTTCAACAAATGTAGAGTCAAATGCCAGTGCTTTACCTAGATGAAGGTCAATCTTAATTAGCTAAAGGTATTCCACTGACCAGCACATTCAGTGGTTGATGGACATCAACAACTGAAACTCACATTTAGCAAATTCACATTTATAGTTTCCCTAACCTTTTTTTTTCACTGGTAAGATCAGATAGAGCTGTTCCATGGATAAGGCTTACCCTATTACAGACAGATAATGTATTTTATCTTAGTTTATCTGACAGAGATGAACACTTGGTGAATCTGAACCAAACAAAAGACAGCAAATTTCTGTCTTAGGCATTGACTAGTTAGCTGCACTTCCCTTATCTAGGACTACTTCTTATCAACATTAATTTTCATTGCCAATAACATCATGTACAGAGGGAAGGCTAAGAGTGTACATGGTAAAGTTCTTGAGAAGGACACCCACTGCAGCACACTTTTAATACAAGGAATGGTTGTGGGTAATATTTTGAAGCAACAGTACTGGTAAGAGACTTTCTCAGTTAGAGAGAACAGTGCCATCTCAGATTCCCTAACCTCCCCCTCAACAGAGTCCATAAAATCATCCCTGTATGAACTGCATGGGACACTTAGTTAAAAGCAAACTTTGAAAGGAGATCATATGACATATTAGTCTTAATTACAAAGTTCTGATTATTTACTTGAATGTTAAATAAAATATGCTGTCATTGGATCACACTATTGTTGAAGTCACACTTGCTAGAAAACCAATGAATTTCAACCATGTTTGTGTAACATGTTAGAAATAAGGAAGTCAAAGCTTACAGTCAGGTAAAAACAAAATTTGATTTTTTATAAAGTATCAAAGAGACTTTACAGGACACATCAAAAGACAGAAAAAAATGTGGGTTTTGAGAAACAGCTAGAATTAAACTAAAATTCTAATTACTTTCTGTAAGTATTGATAGGACTTACTTTGCATCTCTGAGATGTCAATGAATTCTAAGTAGCTCTGTTTTTAGCCATTGAGTTGAAAACCAGAAGTTCCAATGAGAGTAGACCTATTCATGTTAAGAGCCTCTGGCAGAACAAGAGAGCAGTCAACAGCAATTTGAGTATAGCACTCTAATTAGTGTAATGAAAAGAAAAAAAACAAACCTGAAAAATGAATGTAAATTGGGTCACACAGGAGTAACCAGAAGCATTAAAAGCACTTCAACTTATTCTACTTCCAGCAATTATTTTCAGTTTTATACACTTTTTTTTGAGTTTTAAAAAGTAAGTCTGAACAAGAATGTTATTATCCTTGTTCAGACTTGTCACCTTATTCTTCCTTATAATTCATGAGAGCACATTTAAGAATTCTATACATGTAAAAGGGTGGAGTTTTAAGAAAGCTTTCAATTTGTTTTGTTGTTTTTTTAATAGAAGAAGCACCTAGTCATTACACCTGGTGTCATGTTTCCTAAGTCACCAAACACTTTAACAATACCATATGACAAATACTTGACAGTAGAATTTTAAAATGTTGAAGTTCAACACATATTGGTGAGCAAAATATATTTTTCAAAGCTTCATTTAGATATATTGATAACTTTTTTGGGTCGTAGGAATCCTGCACAGTGCAACTACAAAATTTAACGTATTGCAAATTTTATCACAGAGCTGATTTTTAAAATCAATTTGGATTTTGACATGCATATATAATTGAGACAAATCTAAGATTATAATATACAGTTAATGGAATATGCTTATGGCTGTGTCTGAAATGATCATACAGCCTGTGTGAAGATGCAGATGGAGTGCAGCTATTTTCAGCTACTGCAGAATATGGACAAACTCTCCTGCTACTACAATTTCATGCACAGTTAGCTTCACCTCCATTTCATCCTTCTCTGTTTTACACACCAGCAGCACTCTGCATCTGACAGACTGAGGCACAAAACTTGCAGCTGTCTAAAGCAATACTGTTTAAGCTGGCTTCTGAATTAGTGTCAGACTGCATACAAAATCTCTAGAGGAGGAGAAAACAACCAAAACAATTTTCATTTTACCCACAGTCCAATTATGAAGTAATTAAAATATTTCACTGGACAGGTGTCAGCAGAAGTTCAGAGCAAGACAAATTTTGTGTAACAAGAATATCTCACAGCTATTTTCCACAATGTCAATTCACAAACTACTGGACCAATAACAAGAGCAGGATTAATAAATACACCTCTTTCAAGGCCATGAAACAGTTCAAATCTGTAAACATCTCATTTGAGGTTGCACTGATACTGTGCAGCATGAAATACTTTTAGGCCTGAGGATATTTCACAGACCATTTGTGAAAAGCAGCAATTATGTAAAAATTCTCAGACAGATGTGCTATTACCTTTAAATTCTCATTTAGAACTCAGACACAAGTCATGCAATAAACCAACTCTTGCTTTCCCTATTTCTGGTATTTGCCACATGGCTGCAAAGACAGTCAAATTAAAATCCTGAAGCATGGCCTGGAACTCCAGGAGCTGCCAAGGCTGTCTGCAGCAGGCAGCCAAGGTGCTGTGCCACCTCTGGGGAAGCAGAGGAGCCTGGAGCACGGAGCCACAGCCCAGCAAAGCCCAGAGCACCCCTGCCTGGAGCTCAGCAACCTGCCAGGCTGCCAGTCACAGTCACACATCTCACACTGACATGCAGGGCTTCTGAGTAACATGAAAAACTCTACTAGCAAGAGGGTAGGAAAAAAAACCTGTAAGAACTTGCAATATTCATTCACTCTTTACTATCAAATTTTCATTAGAAGGAAGATTTCTGTGGTAACGGGCAAAAAAAAAAAAAACAAGGAAAAAGAAAAACTACAGCAAAAGGCAGCATTCAGTTTTCACAGTCTGGCATGCCTAGCATGAAAATTCTTGTTCAGCAAGAAGCTACTAAAAATTATATTGTTAACTTTTATGTAATGGTAAAATCTCAAGCTCAATTACAGACATCTGTTACAACCAGCACTATGTAAAAACACAAGTCAATTCAAAATGTGATGATTCTGAATACAGTCTGTTAAGATAATATTAACAGTCTCCAAACACTAATTTTCCACTGGCTAGTCTTCAAGAGAAATTACTATGAGTTTCAAAAAAAATGTAAAACCTCTTAACAATTGCCAGATCTGAAATATACATTTCTGAGCAGTAGTATCAGTATAAAAAATTTCCACTTTCTGAAAAAGCATTCATAATAAAATTAGAAATGATGCTATAAGAAATCATAATGTTAGAACAATCCGGTATTTCCATTCATGCACACAATATGGGAAGCCTGCATTCAAACTCAGCTATGAAAATAGTATCAGAATCACTCCCATACTTCAAGCTTGCCATATTAGCTCCAAATCTCAAATATCATTTGTATTACATGTCTTCAGAAATATCACAGCAATAAAGAGAGATAAAGTAATAATCAAAATCTACATTGTTCACATTTACTACAAAGCCCAACCCCAAGAAAATGAAAATGGGTAAAACACAAATAGATTAAAAAAACAACTTATAAGATACAATTTCTTGCGTCCTGTGAATATACAAGGAAATCTGGTCCACTATGAAAGAATTTGTCAAACACCCTTGAGACCCTGTCCAGCTCTGTGCTATGTACTTTACTTCATTGATCATGACTAAAATAAAAAGAGTTTTCAGACTAATAATGTTTACAATGTGAAGTCCTGACCACAAAATGGCATTTGCTTATCCCTACACAGAAAGTGTAATTATCCACACAATGAAATCTAGCTCTGATTCAGGAAATTAAGAAGACTCTCTATTAATTTAATTTCTGTTATTTGATCCAAATTTTATTAATACAATGTTCACAGTACAAACTAACTTACATCCTTAAGTATTTTATTGATAAATTGTTAAGACATTTTTCTCAGAAGTTACATTGACAGAAATGCAACATTGCTCCCATAGCTTATTTTCCCATCAAATGACAACAGAAATTGTCCTGCTCCATAAGTTCTTGTGCTACATGCTGTGCACAGAGGCAAAACTCTGAGAATATTACCTGAGCAAATGAAAGCATCTCTTTACATGAGGACACAAAGCCTCACTGCTGCTGCCAGCACAGCTGTCACTGAGCATGCTGGAGACTCTTTCTGTTCTGCCACTCCCTGTCAGTACATTTCCTCAGACTTCATTCTGAAACCCCAGGTTTTGTGTTTGCATAGGTATAGATATGTATATATATATATATATATATATATATACACACACATATATGTACACATACATATATATATGAATATATGTGTGTATATATATGTATATATGTATATATATGTAAATATGTATATATATATATATATATATGTATATATCTATATCTATACACATGGAAAAGAACTGGAGCTTCCCCAGAGACAAACTTTCCCTTATCAGGTTCACATATCTAGCAAAGAAAAAGCCTTACATATCAAGTCCCAGAAGGATTGTATTGAAATATGACTTTGTTAATGCATAAAATTTACTACTTAAAGTCTGTCAATATTAGGAGGCTACTAATTAAACTATGAATTCTCTGCCAATCTCAAACATATGCTTCTTGATACTTAATATACTCTACCTAACACTGTAATCAGTGGTTTTATTAAAAATTAAAGGCAGACTTTCTTTTTTAAATATTAGGCTGAATTTAATTGACAAGAAAAACCTGCTAGATTTGCTCATTAATTTCATTATGTCAGTTATTTCACTATCTCCTAGCCATTAAAAATGATTTCAGCACCTCTCATCCGTGAAACCTCTACTCTCTTGATGATTAATTTGTCTTCACTATATTCTGGAACACTCTTACATTACCACATATTAGAAAACATGTTTTCTTTTCAAGAACTCTAAAAATTCTTCATTGATAACATACCTTAAGGATCACAGATATTTATTTCCTATAGAAAAAGGAAAGGTTTTGCTTTGAACAGATTGAAGCACAGCACGAACTCTTAGAGAGATCATTCCCAAAATATCCAGCTGTTCTGGATAGATCTGGATATATTCCCAAAATTTCCAGCTGTTCTGGATATATCTGAATATATTCCCAAAACTTCCAGCTGTTCTGGATATATCTGCATATATTCCCAATATTTCCAGCTGTTCTGGATATATCTGGATATATTCCCAAAATATCGAGCTGTTCTGGATATATCTGGATATAGTCCCAAAATATCCAGCTGTTCTGGATATATCTGGATATATTCCCAAAATTTCCAGCTGTTCTGGATATATCTGCATATATTCCCAATATTTCCAGCTGTTCTGGATATATCTGGATATATTCCCAAAATATCCAGCTGTTCTGGATATATCTGGATATAGTCCCAAAATATCCAGCTGTTCTGGATATATCTGCATATATTCCCAAAATTTCCAGCTGTTCTGGATATATCTGTATATATTCCCAAAATTTCCAGCTGTTGTCTTGCAGGATGGAATTGAGCAGTCCTGCTCCAGTCAGGTTTGTGCCACTCCAGGAACTGACTGGGGGCTGCAGCAGCCCTTTGTAGCCTGGGACTGATCTGACTATCCTGGCCATGGTGCTGTGGGTCAGTGACCAAGCAGGAGCTGTCACCAAGCCCCACTCTCCTTATCCCCCTCTTCTAATCCCATGCATGTTCCTTTGAAAAGAATCTGGATATAGCTCCTACCCATGGTCATGTCACACCAGGGAAGGGCTGCCCAAGAACCAAATCTTGCTCTGTTGGGACAGGGACATTGCTTCACAGCAGCATGGCAAGTCTGCAAACCCAGACCCTGTACATGCAGGAGTAACTGCTGCATTTCCCTCTTGAGATGACAACACGGGTTCTCATGTATCAAAAACATGACATGTTAAATTATTCCACGAGGGATTTGGTCCAAAACTCACCTTTCTGGTTTCCAGCTGAGCTTCTTCCTGGCAGCACTCCCTGCAGAAGGGATCCAGCTGATTCAGATTGAACTGCCCAAGGAGGTTGCAAGAACTGCACAGCAGGTTACTAGAGAAGCCCAGCTCTCTGCAAGCTTCTGATGACAACTGTGCTCCATAAACACTCACCTGAAAGTCAATACAATGTTGCACTTAGTATTAATTATTTTTTAAAAGATGGTTTTAAATGCTGTAATGATTAGAAAGAATGAGTTAGTCTCTTGACACAGTAGTATAAAAAGCCCCAAAGGAGCATTCCAAACTCTGCTGAAGCTACATATTAATTATGGCTGACTTATTAAATTAATGATGGTAGTAACTAAAACCTTTTTCTTGCACCTTGCTATCCACCCCTTTGATGCTTTACTGTCATCTTTTCTCTTCACTGTCACTGCTGCATCTGCTCCCCTTGGAGCAATGACAGGGCTGCTGGCATTGTCACTGGGCTCCCAGCAGCCTCTCTCCTGACACCTTTGCCCAGCAGATCCCCAAACAATCCATGAATACAAGGCCAGTGCTCTCCTGAGGATTTTATTTTGGGTTGTGTGTGTGTGACAAAGAACCAACCAAAACACCAAGAGTGCATGAAAGGAAGTAAAGGCTCCATTCCATGATAATTCCTCATTCAAGCGGTTTTGGTTACACAGCAAGCTCAAAACACCTTTAGAATAAAAGTACAGAGAAGCAAAGGAAGAAATAAAGATAAGGAAGTCTCTATCCCTAATATTTTTACTCAATTTTTAGTATCTTAACTATCATATTTTCCTGAAACAATAAATCACTAATCATAATAAATGTCTCTGATTACGACTGGAAAAAACCCCTCCCACTCCAGAAAGCAAATTCCCATCAGAACAAGATAATTTCAGACACTTAGCAAGCGACGTGCCACATTTCATCAGCGTTTGCTCTTTCAAAGCTTTGGCTCCAAATGTACGCTACTCTGTTGTTTTGTTTTCACAACAAATAATTTCCTGTATTAAAAAAAAGGCAGCACCAATACAAATTATTTTAGGAAGCGGGCAGAAGTAGAGCCCAATCTCCGACATGGAAAGCAAAGAGGCGGCCACGGCCTCAGGAGCGGGAGGAGACGCCCGCGCCTCCCGCCCCAGGACACGTCTTACGCCGCCTCCCCCGCCCTCACAGCCGCTCCCTGTCTCAGGAACTGCAGCCGCGCTCAGCCCCGAGCGCGAAGGCGCCGCATCGGCTCTCACCGCCTGCAGCCCCAGGAGCCAGCAGACCCAGCGCCGCCCCAGCGCCCCCAGCTCGGCCGCCGCCGCCATCTTGGTGCCGGAGCGCCCCTGCCAGCGGCGCCGGCGGCCGCGGAAGGACCTCACTCATGGCGGGTGACCGACACACCGCCTGATGCGGGAGAGCACAGACTTGCTCCCAGCCCCCGGCACTGCGAGCACAGACTGCTAAACCAGAGTATCTTCTGGAATTCTAGAGTAAAGGCATTTTATTCTGTTCAGAGCAGTGCTTCGCAGCGGGGCTGGAGAAACTGTCGTTTTCCAACGCTGGTCCGGCATTGCGGAAACAACCCCGAATAAAGCCCTTTCCCCTCTCTCGGGAACTGCCAACCGGCACACCGGCCCCCACCCGTGACTGACAGCCGGTCTGACCAATAGTGTTGTGCTTTCGCCACGGGCTGTGGCGCCTGCACCCAACGAGGTCGGGCGGATGGGCGGGACTTGGAACCGCGCCTTCCAATCAGGAAGGGACGCATGTAGGCGGGACATCGCCCCGCTCCGGCGGCTCAGCGCGGTGGGGGAGGCGGAGCGATTCCCGCTTCGGGCCAATCGGAGCGCGCGAGGGGCGGGGCGGCGGCAGCACCGCCCAATGGCGGGGGTGCGGGGCGGGGCCCACCGCGGGGCCCGGCGGCGGCGGCGGCAGGGGCGGGGGCGGGCGGGCGCGCGCGGCCGGGCGTTCGGTTGCCGAGCAGCGCGCGCAGGGCGGGCGGGGCGCGCCGGGGGCCGGGCCGGGCCGGGCCGGGCGGGGCGGGCGCGCTGCGGGCCGTGCGCGCGGCGATGTGAGAGCGGCGGCGCCGGGCCCTGTCCGCGCCCCCGGCCGCGCTCCCTCCGTCCCTCCTCGCCCGCGCCGTCCCCGCGGCTCCCGCCGGCCCCCGCGGGCCGGGCCCCGCGTTATGTCGTGATCCCGGGCGGGCGGCGCTGCTGCTGCTGCTCATGGGGCTGCTCAGGATTATGCTGCCGCCCAAGTTGCAGCTGCTGGCGGTGCTGGTGTTCGGGGTGGCCGTGCTGTTCCTGGAGAACCAGATCCAGAAGCTGGAGGAGTCCCGCGGCAAGCTGGGTGAGCGGCGGCGGGCGCGGCCGGGCTGGGGGCGGCGGGGCTGAGGGAGCGCGGCCGGGCCGGGGGAGCCCCCGGGCGCTGCTGCCCTGGCTCCGGGCGCTGCCGTGCCCCGCTGCACGGCACCGGCTCGGTGCGGGCCGGCCGCTCTGCAGCCTTGGCCTCTGAGTTCGTTCGTTTGTTCTGCGCGATCGGGAGAGCCGTGCCAGGTCAGCGCGGGGAGGACGGACGGACAGACGTGTCCGCCGTGCCCGAGGGGCTCTGGCCGGGGCGCGGCGCTCCCCTCACGGCCGGGCCGCCCCTGCCTCCGCCGGCACCTGCGAGCCAGGAGAGTAGCGGCCGTGTGCCCAAACTGAGGCGGCTGCTGCTGCTGCAGCGAATTACCAGCTTCTTCACATCTGATTTCTAATTCAGACGTTTTACCAACGCTTGGCACTGTAATGGAAAGCGCGGTGTAAAGAAAAGAAATGCTCTTAATGACAAATGGGTAATTTGTTTACCTCAGATTTAATGTAGGATGTTATTTTCTGCATTTACTGAGTGTAGTTAGTGATTTCCTAGACTGTCACTGAGCTGTACTTCAGTGAATAGCGGACTAGAAATCTCTTGTGTAAAATTTCTTTTACTTTTCCTGCCTTAAAAGGGCATTTTTAGAGTAATATCTGCCTAGTGGGTAGCATCTTACTACTTTGTCTGTTGTATATAAGGCTGCAGAACTTGTAAAGTTTTTGCATTTCTTAATTAAGGGTCTCCTGGATGTGAAAAAACCATTCTCAACCTAGTTTGTGGTGCCTAGGAGCTGTGAAAACAGGGCACTGAGACTTCTGGTGTATACAAGATAAGGAACTGGTTCACAAACGTTGTGGATTTGCTTTCTCCTGTTATTTGACTGTACTGAAATATTTACATTATTAACAGTAGTTAACAGTGTAAATTTAAGTTTGTTGGAAGAAAAGTGCACGTCGTGTTCCTTCTGGAGTTAACAGTAGAAGTGGATTTGAGTGACATGGGAAGTTTAACAATGAGTTTTTAACAGAGTCCACATAACTTAATGTTGAGCTGTATGAATGCCATGGGATTTTACTTCACAGCATTTCTTTTCCACTCCATTCTCTCTGAGCTGCACATTAGTGATTAGGACCTGGAAATTGCAGTGGGTGGCTGCTTGAGTTGAGGGAGGCCCTTACTCTGCATACTTTTCACCTGAAAGTTCTTATCCATTATAATCGAGGCTCTTTTTTTGCAGGGTCTCAATAACTGTAAACAAACATTTGAAGAAGAAAATGAATGAAATTGGAAGATAAAGCAAGCAAGTGTTGCCATAGTGCTGAAGGTTCAGTGGTACTTTGTATACATCTGCTTTAAAGTGGTTCATAGCCATGGCTGCAATGCTTCTGTTGCTGGCAGTGTGTGTTACTTTAGGGAACTCTACCTCCTGGCATTTAAAGAGTAACATAATATGTGTGAGAATCAAGAATTTTGCTGGTAAAACTTCTTCCTCCCTAGTATATATGCAATGGACATGTTTAACTTACATATTTAGAGGATTAAAATACTTAAACTGCTTTGGGACAAGAATCTAATTACTATCTTGTGCTGATTTTATTTCTTGAGGAGAAGGGAAAACGATTGTGAAGTTTCTTAAAAGTAAGATGGAAAGATTTGCTTTGTGTGCAACTTACTGGTGACTCTCCAAAACCCATGGAAGGAAGGGGAAAAGGACTTTGTGCAGCAGCTTTGAACTCAGATTCCAGTTTTTAGTGTGAGAGTATGCTTTGTTTAACAGCTTCTAGCTGTCTGAATGTCTCGCTTATCACATGTTTGGTATGTATTTTATGACTTTCAAATATTAAGATTTCATTACAGCTGTTTTTTTAATTGGTTAGAATTTTTTAATTCTAACCAATTCATGATTGGTTAGAATTCTACCGAGGTGCATTATGGAAAATGGTTTTCTCCAGATCAAAGTAATTAATTGGCCTAATGCACTTGAATGCCAATTTTCCTCCCTGCCCCCTGAAAGAATGGTGTGGGTGTGTGTGGAGTGACACTATGATTTGAGGGTGAGGACAAAGTAGCTCTTTTGTTCTCTCAGGTGTGTTTCAGTGAGTGCCTTATGGAGCTGCATTTCTCTTCCCAGAGAAAAGCAAGGCACAGCTTCCCAAGGATATTTCTGGGATTCACGTTCTCTGAACCTCAGAGAAAGAAAAAACAATTCTTATCTCATTTACTGCTCCTGTGTTTTGGAACAAGTGGAATGCATTGAGGAAGATTATTTATTTACCTGAAGGAATTTGCTTGATTGGATTCTGGTGTGAGTGTTTTGATTCATTGACCAATTGAATCCAGGTGGGTTGGGACTGTGGGCTGACAGTCACCAGGTTCTGGGCAGTTGAGTTGGTGCTTGGTGCAGATTCAGTTTAGATGTAGTGTAATGTATAAAATAATATAGTATGGTAAAGTAATTAATTAGCCTTCTGATATCAATGGAATCAGATGCATCATTTCTCCCTGCCATGGGGGCCCCTTTGCTTTTATTATAAGTGGAACTCAACTGCCCAGAACCTGGTGACTGTCAGCCCACAGTCCCAACACACCTGGATTCAATTGGTCAATGAATCAAAACACTCACACCAGAATCCAATCAAGCAAATTCCTTCAGGTAAATAAATAATCTTCCTCAATGCATTCCACTTGTTCCAAAACACAGGAGCAGTAAATGAGATAAGAATTGTTTTTTCTTTCTCTGAGGTTCAGAGAATGTGAATCCCAGAAATATCCTTGGGAAGTTGTGCCTTGCTTTTCTCTGGGAAGAGAAATGCAGCTACAGCTTTGTGTCAGAAGCCTTGTTACATGGGGTTTGGGGGGTTGGGTTTTGAGCTATGCCAAGTGTTTGCATTGATATATCACATGATAAACTGTCATCTTGGAAAGTTCTTGTAAGAGTTAGGCATTGGCTAGGAAAACCAAATTACTTCAGATTTGATAGCAAAATAATTGTGCAGTCTTTTCAGCAGTTCTAAAAATGTTCAACTGTACTTTCAGACAGAAAGGGCTTTATCCAAATCCTTCATGTATGAGCAACTCCCAGTTCTGTAGTGAACAGTTGGGGGCCTTAATTTCAGTTTGATAACTTAGAATATCTTGTCTGTAGAGTGAAATTGGAGCGTGTTTCTGGGTGAAAAAAGAATGGGAACTTCTTTTTTTTCTGTAAGACTTTATATGAATAAACTTGGTCACCCTGGCAGACTTCTTATTTGAGAAGTAGAGGACATATAAGCAAATGACCATCACAAATGCTGCTGCTGCTTTTTGTGACAAAATTGCTATGATCCTTTGAAAGGGTATTTATAAACCTATGGGCTTTTTCATATGAAAAATAACTTACTAGTTAATAAAGATAGATCAAAGCATTAACTTCTTTGCAGCTCTGTACAAGTAGTTTATAGTGGTGAGATCACAAGCAGAGTGTGAACAATTTGAAATATGTTTTTTGTGAGATTTCTGCCTACAGCTATTAATGTTTCATATTATTTTCAGGTTTACATGATCAGTTAGCATGCTCTCCAGACTAAGCTGTCCCTAATTGCCAGTGAGAACTTTAATGTTTTCATTTTAGCCTGGTGTAGGTATGTGCCCTTTAGCTCTAGGAATGCACAGCCCTAATAGAGAATATTGCTCATGAAAGGCAAATGTTGGGATTTCACTGTTGTTCCTGGAACAGAATAACAGAGGTGATGTCTGGCTGCCCCTTTTGGGTTTTGGAAGCCTTCTGAGTGCAGCTCTGCCTTTGTTATAAATTGGCCTAGCATTTAACATGTTTAATGTGTACCATGCCATCTCCTGCATTGTCATTAGTATTTGTGGTGAGATGGATGGAAAAAATTAACCAGCTGGATGTAAACCATCCCTCTCTTCTCTTCCATCCTGAGATTTTGTAATCTATTGGTGGGGAGAAGGAAGAGGGAAGTTCTTATGTGTTCTAGTCCTGGTTAAATAATAGTGTTTTACAGCATCAAGCGCTAGGAGCACTTCAGGATTGGCCAGGGAAGTGGGAGAAGACAGTGTCTCATTTGGGAATTGAAGTCTGTAGGATTGGTGAGAGAAGGTGAGGATAGGAGGTAGAGAAGGATTGCTCTTTGGTGGGGGGGAAATGAAACAATAATGCTGCTTTCTAGCACTTTAGTGATGTTTCCATATTGCATTGGAAAAAGGCTTTGTCTGAGAAACACAATACACCATAACAGGGAAAGCAAGGATTGAACCTGCTTCAGATCATGTTGAAAAACTTCATAGCTGTAATGTGGGAGTGTTTCTTCTGTTAAGTGATAAACAAAATAATGGCTCATATCTATTAATTCAGCACCTTGAATTCAGCGTATTGAAGTCTGTAATTTAAAAGAAATCCTTAATATTTAACTTTTTCCTTTTTTTTTTTTTTTTTTTTTTTTTGTTTCAAAATACTTACATCATTTGAAAGGCTAAGGCTCTTTTTGTGAGCCCAGGAAAGAAAATTTAATTGATGATTTATTCCAGATTAAAAAAAAAAAGAAGGTGATTTCCTAGCATATGTGACCCTTGCTGGGATAGTATCTTTCTAAGCACTGTGTGCCTAATAAACCACTGTTCCCTTGAAGTTAAAGGATTTAACTTCCCAATGGTTAAGTCTTATGGACATAAAAGACTTTGGGATGATGAAATGATAGGCATTGCATGTTTCCTTTATTTAGAAATAAAAATCTCCTGTTGGTAGGCCTGCCTGTTGCATGTTGTTGGGAAATCCCTCAGAAAACATATTGTGTGTTCTAGTACAGCTTGCATGGTTCCTTAGCATATTGTTGTTGTAATTGAGCATTTATAAAGAGGGACACAGAACATTATAAAGAGGAGTTTGTGATTGTTGGCAGGTCTGGCCACACACAGCTATGCAAATAATTTCCTAGATTTTTTTCTAAATATTGTCCTGTTAGACAACAGTTTTTATTTGCTGCTGAGTAGCCCAAGGCATTCCTTCAGAAGCTGTTTTATTGTGTACTGGGTTTCCTGAAATGAGAATTGTAATGCTGCTTCCTTAGTCTGTCCCCATCCAATGGAACTTTCTTGCACTTTGTCTTGCTGGTTTTCTCACACTTTTTCACTTGCTTCCCTCTTACTGTTCCCTTTCACCATACCTCTGGTTGTCCCAGATGGTTTAAGAATAAATTTTAAGAATTTAAAACTTAAGAATAAGTTTTAAATTACTCCCATACTACAGTTGTACTTTCCATTGAAAACTGTGTTATTGAGCAATTATATAAATTTTGTTCTGCTTTTTATTTATGTTGTTGTTTATGGTTTTTATATTTCTTTATAGCTTTTTGGGGAATAAATGTTACAGCTGTTGGTGTTCTATTTTCTGTGAAATTGGTAATGTGTGAACTTTGACTAGTACAGAACTGTGTACATTCCCAAGCAACATCAAGGCAGCTCAGGCTTGCTGATGGGGTCTGGGGTTTGATCTCACCCCTTCTGCTGGTACCCCAACAGCTGGTTCTAACAGTGGAAATAAGAGGCATAACTTTCTAAAATATCTTTCCCCTTCTGAAAGGCTGCATTTGAGAAACTACAATATTGTTGGACCTACTTTGCAGGCATTGTGCTTTTAGTGAAATAACTTGGAAAACAAACTGGTGAAATGGCAGGGGTATATTTTTGTTAAAGATATTTTGCGGGCATTTTAGAGATATTTTGAGAGATTAAGTGGACTTGATAAAACAGATGAAGTACCTCCAGCCATGGGCAGTGGGGGAAGTAATCACCAGGTAAGGCATTCTGTCTTTCTGGGTTCTCTATTGAACAAAGCCAGTACATATCTATGTTACTTAGTAAGGCACAAATTTAAGTGAAGAGCACATAGAACTACAATACCATTCTCTGTGGAAATCCTGGAAAAGAGACATGTTTGCTGTCACCTCTTTAGGACAGAAAAGGCTTGGGGAGCAGTCAAAGGAATGTGAGTACTGTGTTCTTCATTGTGAATTAATGCAATATTTAAAATTGGTAAGGATAGCTCTGAGTTCAAGGCTGTCAACTTCAGGAGAAAGTGTTCAAAGGAGTTCTGCATGCTGTTCTTCCATATTATTTTTTTTTTTACTTAGGAAAATAGATTGGGTTATTTTAATAATGAAATACCTGTCAAGTTTTTTCTACTGTGCTTAGCAGTCTAAAAGGAAAAGTGGTAAAAGTACTGGAAATCAGAAGAAAACTACATTTCATGCCTTTATTTTCTCTGTGCTAAAGCAACTAAAGCAACAGCATTATGGCATAATGGCATGCCAGTGTTCACTTTGTTTTTCTTGTCTATTTTCTACTTCTAAGCATGGCAAAAGTAAAATTTTCATGTCTCCAGTACACCTCTGAAATCCAATGATTGGAAGTTCCTATGTCTTTATTTTTTCCTTAGGTCTCACTGGAGGCTAGTATATATTATATATATACTGCCTGTCCAAAGAGACCTTGTAAACTATGCAGACTTTGGGTTTAATGTAACAAATGGAACCATTGCTTTCCAGTTTATCAGGCTGCCAAGGGAAGTTGAGGATGCCCCATCCCTTGGAGTGTTTGAGGATAGGTTTGATGCCTCTCTGAGCAACCTGCTCTAGTGAAAGGTATTCCTGCCCATGGTGGGGTGTTGAAACTAAATGATCTTTGAAGTCCCTTCCAACCCAAGCCATTCTATGGTTCTATATACCTGTGAAGTGAAAGAAATTGTAGAATTTTTTTTCTTTTGTATTTCAGAAAACTGACATATTTGAAGCTGGATGTTTTTCTTCTTTGCATAGCTTTTTACTGCCCCTGGGTGTTTAAGTTAGGGACAGTTAATGAAGAAATAATTTCCATATCTACTGACTGGCAACCATGAGTCACTCACTGCTAGACTTACTCTGGCCAGACTGGTGTTTTCTTCTAATAATGAGCGCCTTCTCTGGAGTAGGAGAAAGATGGCTTTTGCATATGGAATCCTCCATGTATTATCACTTCAATGGATCAAAAGACAGTCTTTTTGTGTAGCTGTGTGCAATCTGTAGTTTTTGTCACTTATCTAAAGTGTATTTAAACCTTGTCAAAGCAGTATTAAAATAGTGGTAAGAGCTTTGCTTGAAATCTGTTTATGTATCTGAAATACTAGCCTGGCAAGCATAATGAGAGTTCCATGCTGTAGGAAAATAGCTGAACTAGTACGTGTGTTTGCGTTACTTTTTCAACTGGAAATAAAAGATAAAAGAGTGAGTGAAAGGACTCCAGTGTTGAGAGAGGTATTTGAAATTTGGCCAGGTGGCTGCAGCCTTTCATAAATATGTACAGACTCTTAGCTGCAATCTGGGGGATAGGCAGTATCTTTTTCAAACCCCCAGCTTCATGTGGTCCTCAAGCCCATCCATTGTGTTGGAATGTGCACTCCCCTGAAAACCTGTGGCTCTGTGAAGCTGTTGTGTTCAAAGCCCAGCATCTTAGAATGGTGGCGTTCAGAGAAGTCTTAACCCACTTAGGAGAGAAAAGCAAACCTCTTTCCTTGCTGGAATTGGCCCAGCTGGTTCTTTATTCACCCCCCAGCTCCCTGCCACTTGACTTTCTGAGTTCTGGAGAACTCAAGTCCCTCCATTTGGCATTCCTATCAGTAAGTGATAGGAATTACAAAGTGATAAAATGATGATAGAAGTTCTTTTCATAAACTGCCTTTATCAAAAGAACTTCTAATTCTGATTATGGTTGCTATTCCCATGCACTTCCCTAAGGATACCAAGTGTCAATACTGATGGAAGCATTCCTGTGGCACAGGTTTGTATGGCTCTGTGTCAGGACTGTGCTGACAATCAGGACATCAGTGTTACTGTAGGATGTGCCTGTGGGTGTCAGGGACTGGCTTCATACTCAGTGTCTGTTTGTTACCAAGAGATTCTTTCATTGCTGTAGTTAAGTTCTTATGGCTATAAATTAAGAGCATACTTTACCATACAGGTGTTGTTTGCAGAGATGTCTGCAGAGAACCCAGCTGCATCCACGTATCTTTTATTGTCTCTAGTATTCAGCATATTATTGCTGTCCTTACTTTGCAATATCCTTGTGTCATAATGGTTTCAATAACATTACTGCTGTAATAATTATTCAAGTTTTCTGGTATTGATAAAATTTATCGTGAGTAGCTGGAAGTCCATGGCAGTGAAATAATAAAATAATTAAATTACAAGAAGTTTTTGGAAAGAACCTTTCTATCACTTTGGCCCAGTCTTTGTCTTCCTTCTTCATGTCCACTTTCTATATCTGGTTAGAGTTTAAATGACAGCTGACATCCTTCTTTTTCATCAGTTTGCTGTTTAAATCTGAATACTGATTTGTGTTGAAACATATGTAAAACTTAAGTGCTGTTTTGATAAAACAGCTTTTGATGATTTTGAAGTGTTTATGCAAACCTTGTGCATAATTGCTGTAAAGCTGTAAAGAGTGTGGGGATGGGTTCTTAGGTTCCTTAAATTAAAATGCATATATTCTCCGTTTACTTCTCTAGTGACTTTTCTCTCAGGCGATCTTATTTTCTTCTTCTTTTTTCCCAATACGTATAAAAATACTTAGGTGAGAGAGAGTATGAAGTATATAAATTTATCATACATATAGTCCTGTGAAATAAATATGATCTATGTATATATTCCTCACTCTTATTGTCTGTATTTTCTGATGTAATATAGGAGTGATCATTCGTGCACAGCAGATTGAAAGACAGTAGCATTTCATTTCACTTTGAAAAAGGTGCAAAAAGACAAGCAGTTGGACAGAGATTATGCTTATGCATCTCACTTTCTGCAAAATGAAGGGGGAAATCCAGTTTGATTATTTTTTTCCCCTTGAATTTTTCCCTGTGTATCTTTCCTCTTTCAGTATTTCTATTATTTTTTTTCTGGGTTTTTTGTTGCTGAAGATATTCAGGACGATTGCATTAATAGCATATCTGTATTTTCATTGAAATATTTCCATTTCTTTGCATTAATTCTGTGGAGGTCTTGGGAGGAATGAGAAGTCTCATTTTGCAAAATATGGAATTTGCAATGGATTTTAGTATACTAAATATTAATCAACAATTGATTATATTAGAGTTGATATTGGTCATTCATTTTAAGCAAAGGATTTCACTAATTCTAAGAAGGGTTTAGAAATTTAGAATAAAAGCCAAAAGATAGGATGTGGAAATGATAGAATCTTATTCTGACACATTAAATAGACAAAAAATTGCCTTCCTTATGAAGCCCAGCTCTGAGATTTTGGCTCCTTCAGCATTTGAGTGACAGATGTAAATTGGGGAGAGGATTTTTTTTGGACGATGTAATTTAAAAATTTTTATTCTTTCAAGAAAAGGGGATTAATATTTACAAAAGCTGAGTGCAGCCACGTCCTTCCACTGTTTGCAGTAAAACTAGTATCTCCCAGGGTTTTATTCCCAAACTGAAGGACAGAAACCCTGTCTCCTGACCAAAACACTTGAACACAAGCCTGTGATCACTTTCCGAACATGTTGTTTTGTCTGTGACACACAAAATACCTTGTGTAAGGATCTGAATTTTTTGAAACAAAGCCATAATGTCAGGTTTTTTGTATGCTGGTGTTGAGTGAAGTGTTTCAGTGGTAAAATCTTTATTTCAGCTGCACTCCCAGTGAGAAATTCAGAGCCAAGGTTTTTCAGCATCTCATTTGTCAGTAAACCTTCAGCAGTGTGCACTCTTAAAAATTGTGAAAAGATGTTTTCCTATTGTAGGTATTCCTCTAGAATACCTACAAAATAACAATACTCTTGATACATTATCCTATGAACTGAGATGACTATAGCACCAAAATGCTTTCCTGTAATCAAATTTAGTGCCCATGGGAATATTGAATGCCTTAAAGTTTGCCCCTCTTGCCCCCCCTTTTTTAAAAAATTCAAACCAAACAAAAGACCCGTACAAAGCCTACGTCCTTATCTGAGAATAATTTAGACTGTTTTAATAGATTTTTAGTCAGAGTAGCTATTTTGTATTGTTTGTTGATTCTGCTAACAAGGCAAGCTTTTGAAGATAAGTACCTAATAAATAGTTTGCTGTTTTATGGTGAAGTGATTAGATCTTGATGTCCAATTTGATGACTTCAAACTGTGTATAGTGGGATTGGGCTGAGTATGTTTTTGAGCTTTGAAAGATAGCATTTGAAGAGTAGCTGTGTATTTGCTGTTTGAAGACTTCCCATCATAAAAGTAGCCTTTTCATGTATAAGCATTTAATAGGAATTGGAATGTTTTGTAAATTTACTGTCTTTCTATTTTTATGAAAACAAATATTTTTAAAAAATACTTCTGGGTGCCTCTCCCTTTGCTGTCCACGTTGTTATCCAATGTGCTAATTGCACTGCTGCTGTCAGTTTGAGTGAGGGCAAAACCTGCTCTGGTGTTTTATCAGAGCCTCTTCAGGTTTAAAGTTAACTTCAACAGGATTGTCTTTAATATTTTTGTTTGATCAAACTATAAAAAGCACCTTATAAAATTTCTGGCATGCTGCTTGATTTATACCTGTAAACAAGGGCTTATTGTCTGTGTTGAATGTGTGTGCAGTTTTGGCTAAAAGTGCCAGAATGCCTTACTTTCTAGTTGGGCTACTAATATTCATTCTAGTCCTTGAACTGCCCCACAAACATGCATTGTGAGCCAAAGCACAGGCTGAATGACCAGAAATACTTGTCTAAGCTTAAACTTAAACACAGGAGTGTTTATGACCTGTCATGTTTGGTAAAATCTTGAATTTTATCGTTGAAACTATTCAATTGCCAAAGCAGTTAGAGTTATATAAAACCTTCCACACGGAGTTCAGTCGGAGCTGCTTTTATTTTAAAAATTGTGCATTTTGAGGAAAGATTTTGGAATGGTTGATGAAGTAAAATTTCTTCAGTCATAGAGGGGCTTAGGAGGGCTGGAGATGTCACAGCAGAGCTCTTAAAGTTATCAGAGGATGCATGAAGTGCTCTCCCAGCAGTGTGGCTGGCACTCTGGTGGGACAGTGTCACCCCAGTGACAGCCAGGGTAACCAGAGCTGTCCCCAGCTCCTCCACCAGCAGGAATCAGCTTGGAGCATGAAGTTACAGCACTCTTGATTTCAGTTGAGTTTAAGGCTTTGGGTATCTCTGCTTGGACTGCAGATATGGCACATGTTTGCTTCTGGGCTGGGAGGGACAGCCATCCCTTTGTCCAGCCCTGAAAAAAAAAAAAGTTACAGGGTGCTAGTCAGGCTTCTTGGCTATTCCTGAGGTGTGATAAGTGAATTTGGACTAAGGGCAAATTCATTTTGTAACCACATGGTCAGACTTAGAGGAGAATATTAAAAATTACCTTCTGGAGAGGGTGGGAGAAGAAGAAATGATGTGTGTGTGAGGATCAGTGCAACTATTGCGTTTGTGAGCTGCCCACAGTCTTACTGATCCCAATAGAAAGGCAGTGAGTTTTGGGGAATCTGCTCATTTTCAAGGCTGGCTTCACTAGGTGTTAAACTAGTGAATATGAAAATATACTTGCTTCTGATTCCTATTGCTTTCCCATTTACCCTCTACAATGCCATTAAACCCTTCTCTCCTTTCTGATGTGAAAAACCAGCATAAAACTGAGGTGTTGGTTTAGTGCAAAGAAATGATAAATCAAATGGCAAAACATTTAAATGTATCCTCTTCTGGTTTTCCTGTCTGTGCTTTCCAGACCATGCTCTGAAAAATCTGGTCTCGCTGACATGCTTGTGGGGGCATTTTTTTAAACATTTATGGTTGCTGGAGCAACCGAAAGCATTGTTTCCACTGATTTTTATGTGCCTACTTAAGTGTGATTGCACAGTGCAGATGGCAAGGCAGTCTTAATAGGAGAGTTAAGAAAAAGAAATAGATTATAAATAATTCACATATCAGGTTTAAGGAACAAAAGTGTGTGAAGGAAGACTGAAGGTATTGAAATTAATACAAGTTTTTTCCCCTTGTTTTAATCCATAATTAAAAGCCCTTGAAAACTGAGTGACTAAGGAGCATTAGTGGTGATTTTGTGGAGGTTTTAAGTATGTGCATGCTTTAGGGATGGAAGCTTGTGTCAAGGTTGCAGTTGAAAACACATATTGTTTTGCAATAAGTAATGGTATGTAATAAATATCTTAAACTGGTGCTATGAAATATTCATACAAGATAGTTGTTTTGATAGAAATGATGAGAAGATTTTACATGTTAAGTGAGATTGAAATTTAATTTTCAAGAATGAATCTAGGAAGATGGTAAACTTTTTTTAGACTTGCTTCTTCTCATTATATATTTTAAAACAATGTGGAAATAAAAATAGCAATAATGTGCTTTTTAAATATGAGAAGACCTGCTGAATGTCTGACAACATGACTGTTAAGCAACAAAATCTGTCAAGTATTCATATAGCAGCAGGAATATGAAATAAAGTGATTGTCCCTACATCTCTTTAACTTAATATATATTAAATATTTCCATGTAAATATGAACATGATATGGCACTTTAGAGATAATTACTATGCAAAAGAAATGTATATGAACATCCTCTCAGATAGCCAGGAATTGAGTTGGATCTGTTTTCTGGCCTTGATGGAATTGCTTATCTATAAACTCTGCAAATTCTGTTAAAACCCTTCAACCTTTGCTGTAACAGGTTCCACAATTAAATGGGAACCTAAATTAGCTTTTCTACAGAAAAAGGCCTAGTCCTTACACATCAGGCAGAACTACCAGGTAGTTTAAAGTTTTACCAGTAACTGTTAACTAAGTAGAGATGTAAAACCATGAAGAGAGATTGTTCTTTTTCCTGTGGTCAACACCTTGTTACAATGAATTTGAGGTGCTAAAAAGCCTGTGATGTTTAAGAATCAAAACGCATTGATTTCAAATTTGGCTAATCTTGTTCTATTGTGTAATTTCAGTTGCATCCTGCATCATTTTCCTGTGGTATGTAGTATAGATGGCAATTTGATTTTAAGCAACTGCATGCTGTCCAAGATGGAATGTGGGAACGTGGTGTAGGCTAATGAGCTGTCTGTGTCTCTTTGTCCTAGGGAGACCCTCATAGAGGTTTTGAGTGTTCATTTTACTTTCAGAGCAAAGGATCTTGGTTTGGGGAAATTTGTAGGTAGAAAGAACTTAATGATTTGAGGATAATTATTTTCTTAAGTTTATCACTGCTTCCTTTTTGAGCTAAGTGCATGGTGAAAGTTATCTAAAAGTATCACAACATTCCTTGAAAAGTGTGGCACTTGAATTATCACCAAATGCCAAGTTTTTAGGAGGCCTGTCATCCAAGAATTGTTAGTGAGTGTCAAAGAGCATGTCAATTAGTTGCCAAAAGCATTCTTGGTAAGTGTAGCTGTTTTTCTCTAACAGTTTAATTAGAGAACAAGTAAATTTGCTCTTTTCCAAACGATGACTAATCTTACTACAATCATTACATATCTTAGTGCTATTATTTTATTGTACACTGCTCCTTGACAGCAGTAATGATCTTATGAAGGTAAAAGTTGGTTAAGCTTTGATTTATTTTTTTTATAAAAAATAACCTGATTTAAAACAATCATCCTAAATTGCACTTCAGTACTCACTAAGCATTCTGTCACTGTAACCTCCAGTATTCATCACATCAAGCAGTTGTGTTTCCAAACTAGAATCACTCACATTTTGTATGGGGTAGTAATTAAAGCATTAACAGGATTCTTAGCATTCTGAATTTGATTTTGAGGCAGACTTGTTTGCTTGCTTGATCTGCAGGCTTATTTCAGGTGAATTTAGGATACTTTGGTTTTTTGGCTTTTTTTTTTAATAAAGGGATTGTTGTGACCAGAAAAAGTCAGTGTAAATGTCTTGTACTTGAGAACTGTGTGTGGTAGATGCACTTATTGCAGATTCTAGTGGTAGTTTTGTGACTAGGAGTTTTATTTTCTAATAGTTGGAATAAAACTATGCAGTCACACTGTCTTTTATGATTAGTTGATAAAGAGCTAAACTGTGTGTTGGTGTAGAAATGACTATTGGGTTTGGTGTTTGTGTTTGGGGTTGTTTTCAGGGTTTGTGTGATTTCTGGATTTTTTTAACATGGACATCCAAGAAGAACATTTGCTAATGCCAACTGCTGAAGTGACATTTTCTGATGAAAATTTAAGATTTCTTGCCTTGAAGAAGGCACTTCTGAACACAACCACTGGATCAACAAAGTACACGACTTTCCTTGTTTGTGTGTTTTGTGGAAATTTTCCTTTTTATGCTTTGTGAGCCTTGGCTACGATGCCAGAATGAAGAACAAGTTTATTGAGCTTTTTGCCATTTTACAGGTTGATTTGTGAACCACTGCCTGAACAGGACAACTTTTACAGACTGTAAAGGGCAGCCTTTAACATGGAATAACAATCAAATAAAACAGAGTCTGTTGGGCAGAGTCATTTTCCCATGTTTTAAATAGCCTGTACGTGAAGCAGGGGAAGGTTGGGGCTGCAAGGCCTTGGGATGATTCATAGCAAGACAAGCAATGATGTGATGGCAGGAGGTTACAAATGATGCTGTGGGTCACTATAGGCCATCAAGCATGGGAGCCTTCAGTAGCTCTTCAGCCTCCACTCCTCTCTCTGTGTAACTGATCAGCTTACATGTGTGTGTGCAAATGACAAAGTCTTTGTAGTTTTAAAATACCAGAAGAATCATCCTAATACAGAAACAATCCAGATCTGTGTCCTTCACAAGTGCATTGCAGGTATGTGACATTACAGACTTGTATGTGTACAAAAAGCCACTCTTTGTATTTATATTTGAGTTTAAACTTGGTAGTTCTTCACAAAATTTGATAAATGTTGCTATGGAGAATAAACTGTATTGGTATCCTTGTGCCACCTGACAGAGACCTGCTTTGTGTCCCTTACCCTGTTAAAGCTACATGAGTGAGGTGTGAATGGGGATGCTCACTCAGGCCACTGCAGCCTCTCTGGGGGCGTGGACTTGGCTTCTCTAAGCCTGTTTCTGACCAGCTTTTGATCCTCAGCTCCCTCACGCTTCTGAAATGCTGCTTTTATGATGCTGGTTTAAGCATGAGTCTGTTCATGATGTGTATTGTCCTGAAGTGACTACAAATAGAGATTTACAGCTCTTCTTTCTGTGTCATTTGTTCCACTTCACATTAAATAAGGAGAAGTTTCTTCCCTTGAAGAAATTTAGTCCTATAGCCGTCCTTGTGCTGAGAGAATCTTTATAGTTTGGCTTAAATGATTTAATGACATTTTTAGTTATTAGTCCATATGGATTATTAATTATTTAATAAATTATGTTCAGTATGCATTGAAATGAAACCTTAATAGAGTTAGGTACTTTTTATATAAACTGGAAGTAAGCTTGTTCAACTGACATTTCAGAGGAGAGTGTATGTTGAGAGGACTGATGACTGTTTTGGAGACAGTGTATAATTTCTGCACAGTTTCTCATAATAAAGTCATGTTGTTAAAGACTCTCCAATGTTTAATGTGTATATGGACAAATATGTTATGCTTATTATTCTACTCCTCAAATCAGCAGTAGTCTGTCAGTCTTAGGAGCTCACTGGCTATTTCAAGAATTTAACCTCCTTTTGACTCTTCCATGGCTTTTTCCTGGGAGCAACTTGAATGCCTCTTACTCAGCAGTAAGTAAAATAAAATCAGCTTAGGACAGCAGCACACAGCAAATGTTGCTGGTAACAGAAAAGGCATGTAAAACTGCTTGTAAGATGATAACATTTCATAACATTCTTGAAAACAACCTCTCATATATTGATTTTTTTCCTCATATTTTTTTATCTCCCCCCCCCCCCCATGCAGATGTGAAATGTAGTCTTTCAAGGAGTCTTATTTCTTCATTGAAGACTTGCTGTATTGATCTGAAACCACAGAACTGAAACCGATCATATTTTAACAGTGTTCCTTTTCTAATGACAATATATGGCCTTATGTTTAGGTGGAGTTCTTGCTGCAGTATTTCTGTTACTGGAATTTGTGGACCAGTCAGGGAGGGACTTCACTAAAAACCCCTTATGAGATACTGCAAATGAAATACTTCCCTGACATCTGTGTGAATGGATAGCAGACCTTTGTAGACATGATTCATGGAAGCATACTGCCAGCTTGCTTCAGAATGAAGTGATGGGAGAGGAGAGATCCTGAATAATCCTGGGTGAATGAATACAAATTTTTTGTGGTTTCTTTTTGGTCTGGTGCTCCACTTATCACAGGCCAACTAAGGAACACACTTCTTGTTAGTGCAACTTTAGATTTTTTCAATAATAATAAATTTTCAATAATGATAAAACAAGTGACAATTTCTCCTCATTTCCTGCTCCCTTTGCCAGATGATGAAATTAAAAGCTGCTGTGTATTAATTATTCCCCATGATAACTGTGTTGGGGTTGCTGCAAAGCCTTACTGCTACTCTAAAAAGGTTGTAAGTTTAATAAAGTCAGGACTTAAAATTAATGAGAGAACTTTTCCCTGAAAAAACTGGGGTGAAAAATTTCATAAGAAAACATACAAAAAGGCTTAGGGTCATTTTTTTCAGAGTCTGGTTCTGAAAACAAAGGAACTACAGAAGGTCAGAATAACAGTGTAGAATTTTTGATGTTTTCCAGTCTCACTTGTCCTTTTAACTCTACTGTCATAACCCTATTGCATCAGTACATGGCAGAGTGTTTGAATCTCTCAGAGGAAATGAGTTCCAGTCACAAATACCATCTTAAGCTAATTTGGCCTGGGCACTCAAACACAGCACTGTATATGCAGTAATACAATTACTGTATTTTTAGACATAACAACCTGCAGGGTGAGGATAGACAACTGAAAGATGCCAAGAGTCTGTGCAAGCTTGGCTTTAGGGAAGAATAGGAATTCACTAGGTCCAAGTAATTTAGAGCCTGTTAAATTTACAGTCTCTGAACAAATTTTTCTGTTTTGGAAACTACACAATATAAATTGAACATTAAATCAGCAAATAATATAATTGTAGTCCTGTCTGCATGAACCATGTTTTTAAATCCTACTGTAGTGAAATTTATGCTAGGAAAATGGGCCTCCAATCAAACAAATAAACAGAAAACCCATTATGAAAAACTCTGCTTGAAGTTTTGAAAACTTTAAATGTGCAAAATGGTTGTTCTTATCCAGTGCACACAAAAACCAGTTGGTTAATAATTTTACAAATGGTTGGGAACAAAATGAGTTCAGGATGATGCGCTCTTGTGAATCATAAATTCTTGCAGAAAGTGATATTATCAGGAGAACATAAACTCTAAACAGATGTATTGTTGCATACAAATTATGAAGGCAAGTTAGGCCCAGTTTTACTGAAATGAGATAGGAACTGGACAGTGACTTTGATATTCCTCCCCTTTCCCATTGCCTTTGTGCTGGTGCTGTGTTCATCCCAAAAGAAATTGTTATTAGATGGTTTCACAGCACTTCCGCTGAGGAGGACACGCTGACTGAAACTGTATGGTCTCAAAATTGTAACCCCACATAGTAAAGGTTTTTCTAGCTATAGTTTCAGCTGTAAAAAACCCCTGTTGCCTGACCAGTCTTCAATAAAGCCACATGGTAGGGTTGGTTTATGTCTGGGGGAATTTGGTGTCTTGTGAGGAGTAGACAGTTAATAGTGAAACTGATTATCTGGAGTGTCCTTCTGCAATTAGATTCCTTAAGTTTCTAATACAGTCACACTGGATACAGTGGTACTCAGGGAATGCTTTTGCGTTTTATTCGAGTCTACGTTTAAGCTTAAATTCTAAAGAAATCTGTTTAAAAAACCAACCAAACAAAAAGTGCTATTGTTTGGGAACAGTTTTAATGTATTTTGAATGGCAGAGTTTAAGTCATTGAGCATTAGGGCTGTGTGGGCTTTTGAAAAATAACCACATAGTGTGACCTCTGCAGGTATCTCCTCATTTGCATCTGGTTTCTGCTCCTTCTAATGCTTTAGAGAGAGAGCTGAATGGTAGCTGAATGAGATTTGTAATGTTTTTAAAAGTGTTTCTAGGCTGTTAATTAGCTAGGAAAAAATCTGAATCTTTTGAAGACTATGATTTGAATTGTTACTCGTATATTTTACTGAACATTAACTCATAGGTTGAACTTGTGATATGTACTTTCCTGTTTGTTTAGAGATTATTGTGCATTGTTTGATGATAATGAGCTTTTCAGGGGAACAGTTTCCTAATACCAAGTGACTGGGTAATGGCAGGTGAAACTTGTCATATCTAAATGTATTAAGGGAAGAACAATCCCAAGTTTACACATGTTAAATTCTGCATTGGCTGTCCTCACTCAGGCAGGAGTTTTTGGGGTTACAGAAGTTATCTCTATGGAAACTGCTGATCTACTCTCAACAATGATCAAAAATGCATGTTAAAAGCAAATTATGACCACATGAGAATATTTTGTTTTCTATTGGATGGAGCAGTTCTGCTGTGTTGGCCTTTCTTGCCCTTCATCATGGAAAAGGTTAGAGCAGACTTGAAAAGATGATCTGTGAATGCTGAGAATAATTTAAGATGTGAAACATCTCCGTATATGGGGAATGATAAAGTAGAGCAAGGGTCACCAGACTTGGGAAAACATGTCAGGAGAGGAATGGTAGGAGCCTGTAACTATGGATAAAGTGAGCAAGGAATCCCTATTATACAAGTAGTAGGAAACAATTAAAAATTACCTATTGCTTGATAGCCTCAAAAATGCTGAAACAAACTGGTGAACTGTAGAACACAGTACCACAGGATTAAATGATCATTGAAATGCTTAGATATAGGGGTAGAAAAATTGTTCATCTGAAAATTAATTAATCTACTAAGTTGCCAGCAGGTGGGTGATGTTGAGTACATCAGGAGCATGTAACCTTGTGCTCAACCTGGTTTTGTCTTCTCCAGATGTCAGTTGGCCTTTGTCAGAGACAGGGTCAGAGAACCTTGGTCTGAACCAGTGAAGCCCTTTAGGTAATGTGTGCATCAGGACACTTCCCCTAAAATACCATGTGTCCCTTAATGCCCCCATTCATCCTTTTCAGGGTGTGCCTGACAACTCTTCAGTGTTGTGTACATTTATAGCTTTTACCTCTTCTGAAGGCATATAAAGACTTTTGTTTATCATTACTCACTTAAATTTCAAGTCAGATTTAGGAAAGGTTTTCTCAATCCATTCCATCTAGGAAGGCATGTAGTCATGTTTGAAAATGTCATCAAGAAAAGCATTTTCCTTGTTCATTTGGAACCTTTCAGTATTTTGAAATCAAGTCACAATTTCTTAAAATCTGGATATGGTTGGTCTTGTGTTAAAGCTACTGGATCTTGCAATGTTTTCTATATTCCCTCCTCACCACCCTGCAGTATTTTTCCCCTGTGAAGGTACTTACATCCTCTAATCATCTCACTTCTCAACCTCTCTTGAGAAACTAAACACATTGAATTCCCTGAGCCTCTCATTGTAAGGTACCTTTCTGATTCTTGAATCGTTTTTATGGCACTTCTGCACCGTCATAGTTTTCCACCAACCACTTTAAAATATGGGCACATATGGTATGGAATGTTTCAGCAGCAGGCTCCTCCCTGCCGTGCACTTCATTTTTTTCCTCTGTTCTGCCCTCCTGACCCAGCAGTGGGTGCTGTTTGTGATTGCTTCTGCAGCTGCAGATACAGCTGAAGTGGCTGGTTGTGTTAGCAAGGTGCCATGTTCTGACATTTCCCACTTTTTACTGAAATTGAATAGCAGATAGAACTCTGATAACAGCAGCATTATATGAAATTGAAAACAGGGAATTTATCGTGTTATCTCCAAGCTAAAAATGCCAACAAATATTTGCCTTCAATTTTTTTTCTAAGTAGTGGCAACTTAATTTGTAATCAAGATACAGAGCTTTTATAGTATGGAGATAATAGTATAGCTAAACCCCCAAACTCTTAGAAGAGTTGATACTTGCAGTTTTTAATTATTTATTTTACTGGCAGGAAAATATAACATCTACCATCTATCAAATGCAGTGAATATGTTAAACGTGGAGTTTCTAGTTCCAGTCCAAACTATAGTTTTAACTGGCATGGAGCCATACTTGTTCAACTGTGCTGCTTTTATTTTTGAGCTGTTTTCAGGTTTGTCCGCATGATACTCAGGGATTCAGAAGGATTTTGCATAAAGGCAAATCAGGAAAAAACCCCAGATCTTAATTTTAAAGTAAGTATCATTTGGAGTGTGTTTAAATGTATGTGAATGTATTTATTTGAAACACTGCATAATTCCCAGTGTTACAATGGTATGAAATGTGATAGAACACATTTTAGGATGAGTGATGGATTACATTCTTAGTGTCCTGGTTGAATAAATAACATATTAAGATAACATGTTTTTTTATTTCTTGCAGTTGTACAGTGGAAGAGAAAGCAGCTCACACTTTAATCTCTCAGGTTTTGATTTTTTTCTTCATATTGCCATAAGGAAAACTCTTTCCCTTATTTTTCCTTGAGAAAGTACTGAGGCTTTTCAGATTTTATAATTGACCAGTCATACTTCTGATGTTTGACTACATTAAATATTTGAAATGTAATTTCTTCTTGAGAGGAGAGCAAGTTACTTTCCTGCCTTAGTGTTTTGATTTCTTTTTGTGATGTGCTTAAGCTGGAGATGGAGTAATTTGTAGCTTGTATTTCTGTTCCATAGCTGGTATTGTCTCACATTAGAGATTGGAAACCCTTGTGGTAGTATCTCTACATTGAAAACAAGTTATGTATTGAAGCAGCTGCTCTACACTAATATTTATATTTGAGAAGTGAACTCTTTTAAATTTTAAGAATTGTTTCCATGGCAAAGCAAGTTGCTTTCTATTGTTGCTTCAGATGTAAACTTTTAGAATTATTCTGAGGTATCTGTGTTCCTAGCTTTGAAGTCAAGAGCTTGAATGCAGCTTAGAGAACAATTACCAGCTTGTTATAAAAGTGCTTTCTTTTTTATGAAGAAATATTGTGGAGTGCTCTTTGCTTGGACTGAAGTTGTGGCTCTGTATTGAGGACTCTGAGAGATAAAAGTGGATATGCTTTGTCTCTCTGGTTGCCTCTGTAGATTTGTTGAATTAGTGAGTAGAGCAGCTTATACTTCTGTTCATTTTTTGTGAAATTGAAAATATGGAAACACAGACAATCATGGTTGTAATGCCAAATGTGAGAGCAGATGCACTGCTTTATTAATGTAACTATTTGTTAAAGTTAAGTATTTTGTGATCTTTGGGTTTTTTGTTTTTCTAGAGTCCAGACCATAGCTCAATCCTTTGTCACTGGGTACTGAGGGTATTTTTACAAGAGCCCGTGTGTCTGATGTTTACTGTAGCAACTGTCTGTGAGGTGAGCCTGCATTTCCTGTGCCTGCTGAGGTGTGGTAAAGGCCCTTGCTGGTCTGAGTTTAGAGACACAGGCAAACCAGTTGGGATATTGGAGATATGATGTCTGCCCAGTAGTACCCCTGGTGTGAATGGAATTGGAACCTCTCTCAGATGTTGTTAATGCAGGACTAATGCACAACAAGCAGTTTGCTGTGGTAATGAACAAGATAAAGCCCGTCTTATGGCTTTATCAGAAGAACAGAGCCTGAATTTTTCAAGTGAAATCTTGTCATAAATGGAACTGTTTGGGCTGGAGGGAAAAACATCAACCAAGTATGTGGTTAAATTTGTGGTTATTCTGGATTGCAAGTATGTTTTTCCACAATGAGAAGTATGTGGCTTGCATTTTACTTTAATGTTGAAATCATTCAGTTTCTCTTACTTCTCATAGTTTTAAAGAGTAGGAATAGGTAGAGAACTTAAATGTATGCAACATATGGCTGAAATATCACATATACAAAAGATCTAAAAATCAAAGTTGCTGTCTCCATGACAACTGTAGCTGAGCCAAAGAGTTCTTTTCATAAAGACAGCAGTCATGCACAGTGAAAGTTCAGAGTCTGGGAACCTGACTCCTGGGATGCTTTGGGATCCACATATAGATCTACAGGGAGGTGCTATTTATGTTTGTATCCACTTGGAACTTAAGAGTGTCACTTGTTCCCAGCTTCTGCCTACAAAACACACTGATGGGAGTAGAGTGTTTTTGTGATATCTAATTGAGATGTCTGACATGTTGCAGATGGGAATAGCAAACTAAGAAGTAATGCAACCTTGGCAAAGAGAAATTTTAAATGGAAAATGGGAGGATTTCTGTCTTTAATGTTGTGAGTGAGGGATGATGAGGGCTTTGACCTGTGGCTTTTGCTGGTCAGAATTGTTTGTATGGATACTCATAACCAGACTGCTTCTGTGCAAAGACTCTCTGACGTTGATTACTGGAAAAATTTGGCTAGTCAACTTTTCAGCTCTAGTGCCACTGTATTTTGGTCATGTCAGGTGGAAATTTAATTTTTATTCCATCTTATGCTAATTGTTCATGTCACAAAATAGGGAAAGAGAATCTTGATTACAGATAGTAAAAACAGAATGAGTGAGCCAATATCCTAACTATGGCGAGTTCTCTATAAACACAGGGTTGCACTGGTGTATTTATTGTGCTTAACTCCCATTTTGCTTGGATTTTGGATTGATAATGGAACAGAAATTTTATGAGATTAGTTACTATTTACCCTATTTTGAGTATAGAGATACAGACATAGAGATAAATAAAATGTGGATTAAGCAAGTCTGTCTGCAAGTCATTTTCTTTCCTCCAGGCTACCCAGCACAGAAGCTTTATTTTACCCTATTGAAGCAAATATTTCCAGTCATTTTTGGCTAGTTTCCAATTTAATCAAAGTATGTTTAGATTACCTGTTTTTAAATTTAAAACTAGATAAAAGCCCTATTACTTAAAAAGGAAGGACAATAATGATGCTATAGGACACCACATGGGCCCCCACCCCCCCAATTAAAAAGTAACTTTTAATTCATGAAAACTCTTGAAAATGTAATTGAACTATCTATAAACCCATTACTGTAACTCGTTGCCATTACTTTGATTTGAATAGTTCAAACCTTTTCTACAGGGACAGCCTGTATAATAATAGAACTGTTCCTTTCTTCTGCTCTGGCTTCTCTATATTAACGTATCTCAGTGCCAGTAATGGAGTTTGATCATCATATTTCTGGAATACTAATTCAAGAAAATTTAATCCCCTGGTGATACGACTTAGCCTTTCCAAATGTGCTGTTATAAATCCACATGAGAGCTGAGCTGCTGGTGGTTGGCAGTCAATGTTAGCACAGTGGATGGAAGCTAAGTGTTTAGAAATCCAGTGCCTCTCTTCATAAAAGGGCTCTGATTCATATTCCCAGATTTTGCTATCCTGGTTTAACTGATACTCTGCCTCTTGGGCCTGACCTTCCAATCTGCCCAAGGTGGAGCTGCGTGGCACAGATGGTGAAGGGACTTTGCAGCAGCTCATGGAGCCACTTGCACTGCTGCTCCTCAGGGCTGGACAGGAGCTTCAGGCTGGAGCAGGAGCAGAGTCCAGCTGAAGGAACAGCAGGGCACACCATCCTGGCTTTGGATTGGGCACTCAGACACATCCAGGCAGCTCCATCACTGACTCCTTGTTTGAGGGGATTTGGGATGGAGGGAAAGGAGGGCTTCACAGTCAGGGCATGGGCTTGTAAAGTGTCTGACTAGATTTCACCTGTCAGGAATTTCCAAATACAATATGAATTCATAAATAAAGCTCTATTTATTAAAAAAACCAGGAAAATCATTAAAATACTAGCAAAGCCTAGCAGCAGATTATCTTCTGCTTTCCAGAACTTGAAAAATGTTTGTGGACAGTGCCACTTAACCCTGTTCTTGAATCTAGTGCTTTGTGTTAGGAATGATTGCTAACACAAATAATGCACACACTCTTCCTATAATGCATAATAGGCAAAGATTGCTGTAGAAGTTCTCAGTTGGCTTTTTAAGTGACATTGCTTTTGGGGACATGTATAAAAATGGAACTGTATTTCCTGACAAATGGATTTATGGTTAATTTTTTTTATTACTTGAAACAACCAAATATATGTTAACTTCTGTCATTGAAGTCTTGGCTCATGCATCAGGTTTGGAAATGGAATTTGTAGATGGCACTCTTGGAAAAAGTGCTACCCGAATGAAACATTTTTCTTCTGGTTCCTTAAGTGCTACAAATGTATCACAGGCTGAACATAAATGTCACCGAAGCAGAATTCTTAAATACCATTTTCAGAAGCAGTACACTGGAAAATATAATCTTTCACTTCAATTTTGCTTTACCTCCAAGTCCAGGTGAAATTCCTTCATTCCTGTAAGGTATATAAGACCACATCACACCAAAGCTGCAGATTTTCTGAGCTATGCAGGGTTTTAGATTGTGCAGGCTCCATCATCCATCACAATTTTGCAGATTCTTGTGTAAAAGAGCATAATTTTTTCTGTTTTTTGTTTTCAGTTTTGCTAGATTTCAAAATGGACTTTTCATGACTGGTTTCCCAGGCTCTATTTTGCTGATCAAAAGTCTTTTGAGAGTATCTTATCTTTTGTTTTAGCAAACAATGCATAATTGATAAACATCCATTGAAAGTAATCTTTAAACATAGAATTTAAAGATCTCTGTTAAATGGTAAAACATTGATTAGTAAGAGACAAATCCTCTTACCCAGTCTAACTCACAAGTGAGAGGGGTTGCTAAGAAAGCAGTTATTGTCATTGACAAAACTGTTAGCATTGGATTGAAGTACTGAAGGCATAGATAGGCCTGAGTTACTGTGTTGGGTTGAACCTTCTGTCCCTGGGGCTCTGTATATGCAGCGTTTTCCCTTTTCTGAGGTTTCTCTACAAGCCACTACTGCAGCATAGCAGACTGTATGATGTGTATGTATTACATGAATCCCAGTGCTCTTTGTACCTCTATGGCTTCCGTACCCTTCTGGGATTTTTGTGGGGATAGGGGGTGGTTGGGTGTTTATAATTATGGAAATACAACTGTTTAGCAACTCCAGTGTTCAATTACCAATGCTTTCAGACATTCCAAAAAGTAATTTTTCCTGGAGGAGGATGTGAGTGGGAACAGCTCTTAAACCATCCACCTCCTCATTCAGGGTGTTATTTAGCACAATGAATTATTTTACAATTTAGAATCAATTATTATGATTGATAATATGATTTAGCACAATGATTTAGCACAATCAATTATTTTACAATTAGAATCTTTCTAATCAACATTAGTGAAGTCTGGACAAAACAGTTTTAATTCAAGCTATATTTGTGTTCATTAGAGGGTTTAAAAATGCAGGATGTCTGAATTCCAAACCTGTATTCTACATTATAAACTGAAAGATAAATAGAATACAAAAGCTTTCTCTTCTGTAGTTTTATAATGCAAACATATTTATTGGTTATCTAAGTGGTTGTAATTTAGTATCTTATTTAGAACTGAATCTTATTCACACATCAGGTTACTGGTATTGATGTCATTCTGCCAACCACCACATTGTACAGTGGGTCATGGTGCTTGGTACATTACTACTACAAACAGAAAATTTTTTTATGGTGTGGAACTTTATAAGACTTCTTCCAGTAATGTCCCTCAAACTTCAGTCCTGAGCAGAAATCTGGTGATAATCTGATTCATTAATTTTAAAGCAAGTCAAGGTTAGGTGGTGAACCATTGAAAAATAAATTTCTAATACACAGACTTATATGGCGAATGCTGCACGTTGATGTAAGCTGGCTGGAAAAATAAACGTTGTAATCTTCAGCTTTTTGCTACAAAGAATCCTTGACACAGATGTAGGTTAACTGCTTCATTATTGGCTGGCATCTGAACGGGACAGATACTTTGAAATATCTTAGAATACTTATATTATCTAATGCTGGTTTTAAATAGCAATTTGATCTTGGCAAGATTAGCGTGGGGCTTCCTGTAGCTAAGCTTGAATAATGAAATATTTATTGCAGTACTAAATTGTGAGGTTTCTAACAATGCTCTGGATCACTCAAGATCAACTTGTTGCTTTGTGAGTTCTTTTCTGGTGGTGGTGCACTAAGTGGACCATAACCTTGTTCCACGTGAGTTTATGTCCTGGTGGAGAGCACTGAATGAAGCTTTCAACTTTGTGGGCAAAATCTCAAAACTGCTGATGCTTTGAAACCACCCTGGATGGAGCTTTCAGTGGTGTGGTGTAGTGGAAGTTGTCCATGGCCAGGGGTAATACCTGAATAATTGTTACAGTGCCTTCCAACCAAACCTCTCTGTGGTTCTGTGATACCAGTTAAACCATTGAAATGTGTAATGTTGGGGTCACTTGGGAACACATTGTGTTGTGACATAGGATCCCCTTCATAAGAAACACAGCTCTGGTGTTGTGTTGTATCAGCTTAAATAAGGACAGTCCAAGGAGAAAAAGGAGAAAGGAGTGAAGATGAACACACTTAGTCTGAGGAGTGCTTAAGCTTTCCTTGACTAGTCTAGAATGTGGTTTTAATTAGTAGGGGAAATAAGTACTTGTGAGCAAAGAAGGGATTCCTATTAATAGTTTTTTGGAAAGGAGGATATTGCAAAATAGGTACCCTGAAAATGCTCTGCCAGATTATTTCCCCTTCCTTTCAGAGCAGAAACTGAAAATATGAAGTGTGCTTTTCAGATTTCTTGCTATTCTATGGTGTCTGACTTGATGTCATATATTTTTTTAGTTTCTGGTTTAGGGCTTTGCAAATCTATGGTTTTAGAAGCAAAACGATGAGGAAAACAGGCATTTAAGTCTGCACATACATCAGACCAATTTATTAACAAAACAAATTTTGTGTAATTATTACCACTAAAAAACCAACCCAGCTCATCCTATCATATCCTCTTCTGTGGTCTTCCTTTGTTACTAATTTTCTGGCTAATAAAATATATACCATAGACTGTAAGTTTGTGCTTATTTTAATTTTTAAGATGTTGTAGTAATAATCTAGACAGTGTCTCCACTCTCACAGTCATGTACATTGAAATGATCTGCTATACTAATGCATTAATGTGCACTCATGACTCTTTCTTTTTGGTGATACTCCCACTAAAATATAAGTGTAACTTGCATTACCTGTGGAGTATTGCTTAACATTTGCATAAACATACATTTACCAAATTGTACCAAAAGGGAAAATGAAGCATAATTATATCATAATTGCATAATCAATTCACTGTGATTATATTTTCTCCCTTGATGCAATTTAGTAAATGGGAGTTTGGGTGAATATGAAACAGAATTTCTTGCTTACTATGATGTGTTCGGTTAGTTTTGGGTGGCTTTTTGACTTCAGAAGTCATAAGAAATATTTTTTATATTTAATTCAATTTAGGACAAATTTCCCTAATGACCATTTCAGATTGTGCAGGTATTTGCATGGAGATTAGATCTGTTTCTGATGGTTTAAGTGTCTAGATTCTCTATTGTCCTTGATATCATAGAATTATAGAATTTTTCAGTCACAGAATGGTTTGCGTTGGAAGGGACCTCAAAGATCATCCAATTCCAACCCTCCTGCCATGGACACCTTCCACTAGACCAGGTTGCTCAGAGCCCCATCCAGCCTGGCCTTGAACACTTCCAGGGATGGAGCATCCATCTCTTCTCTGGGCAACCTTTTCTAATGCCTCACTGCCCTCACAGGAAAGAATTTCTTCCTAATACCTAAACTTAATCTCAGTTTGAAGCCATTCCCCTTTGTCCCGTCACTGCATGTCCTTGAAAAAGTCTCTGTCCATCTTTCCTTCAGGCCCCCTTCAGGTGCTAGAAGGCCACAATTAGGTCACCCTGAAGCTTTTTTCTTCTCCAGGCTGAACAATCCCCATTCTCAGCCTTTCCTCATAGCAGAGATGCTCCATCCCTCTGGTCATTTTGGTGGCCTCCTCTGGATTTGCTCCAACAGATTGGTGCTCTTGCTCTTCCTGTGCTGGGCATCCCAGAGCTGAACATGGCACTCCAGCTGGGGAGTACTGCTTGCTGTAGGAGGTTACTCCACATGAGAGTAACCAGAAGAATATGGAGAAATTCCTTAGTGTAAAACTTCTTTTCCATTGCTGTTAGTTGGATTATTCAGCATTATTAACATTCCTTTACAGTAGCAAGTGATGTACAAAAGCTTTGAGCAAAAAAGGTGACAAAAAGAGTTTGAAATCTGAAAGTTACTTATGGTGTGTGGTGAAAAAACTATTTCCTATTTTAATACAGAATAAACACAAGAAAATAGCTTAAATCTTGGGAATAGTAGTATGACAGAAAGGTACTTGTCAGGTAGATTATGTAAGTGTAGCTTAAATCCAAGTGTAATTTTCTTAGTTGTGCATGACATATTTCTGTTAAAGATGGAGTATTACTGGCTGTAATATTGATTCCTGCACACTCTAGTGTATTTAGGATTTTGCAGTATGTTTCTATAGGAATAGGGTGTATAGTCTAGCTGCAGTTACTGTAACAGGGATAGATGTTCTTGTGTGGGCAACTTGCCAAAAGAGCTAGAACCCTGCCACAGAAGTGTTTTTGCTATTTCAATGAGGTGTAATCATGTGGAGGTGGAGGAGAGGAAGCAATAGATATGTAGGTATCACAAGTGCCTTATAAATTAACCAGATGCTCTTTACTTTGAACTATATTGCTATTTTAAATTTTCAGTTTTCACACGGGGTAAGAGTCTAGGGCTTTGTATATGTCAGTAGGTGTCACTAAGAAGCTCTACCATTAAAAGCAGAATACAAAGTCTGCTGAATATGGAATAAATCACAAGAAGTCGTAGCTTTACTGCTCTGATTAAGAAAGTGGGCAATGGAAGCTCTGCTCTGAGAAAGGTAGTGACCAAATACATAGGATTACATGCTCAGAAGGGATGGTAAAGTACTGAAAAGATGCAGTCTTCCTTAAGCAAGGACACACATTGCTTCTCTTCATGCCCTTTGACTTTTTCATCAGTCTGAGACTCCTAGCCAGGACTTCTTGAACTGTGAAACAAAACAGTCTTTGGGTGCTTATGTAGCCAATGGAGAAGGCCTGGGACAGGGGTCCCTCTCTGGACCTAGCTGGGCTTGAAGAAGATGCTGCTGCTGCTCAGCTGGGGGTTGCTACCCTTGCTGTTTTACTTTGACAGAAAATGGTTATGTACATGCTTCCTCATCTGTTTTAGGCTCCTAGTTCTATCATGTGATAAAGACTAATAAGACCTAACTCACTGACTTCCCTTAGGGCTCTTTGTAAACCTTAAACATGATTTTTCCAGAGGAGAAGTAACAGCTTATTGATAGAGGTCAGCAGTCAAGAACTGTAGAGTTTTTTAGGTGAATGTGAGGAATATTAGGACCCAAGGGAAACAACCCAATTAAATTTCTATAGAAATAACTGGCTGCAAATTAGGGTTAGGCAGATATAATCTGATTATTTTCTTCATTAGAAAGGAGTTAAGTTACATTATTTTTCAAGTCTAGTTTTCTCTTCAGTGAGTCAGCAGGTGCTGACTGACATGTTTAATAGACAAAGGTGTAACTCTTCAAAGTGTTATATTTGTGAATTTTGCTCTTTACATAAGCAGTATTTATGACAAGAAATTGATGGTTTTGTTTGTTTTGAGCAAACATATCAGACATCAGTGTCTGCTTTGTTAGTGATGGACAAAATGATACTAATTTTGCAAGCAAATTCTTTCACTTTTGTACAGTTTATTCCTAAAAAAGTCTTAACAATTTTTTGGGTTGTTACTAGCATTATTTGATGCATAGGATATGTGAACATCTCCATCATATAAGTTTTAACAAAAGTCATACCCCTGAAAAAAGTGAAAAAGAAACCCCAGAATTTTAAGAGTTCCAGTAATAAATAATTGAAAATGTGACCAGTCTTGTACAAGTGAGTGGCAATACTCACTTGCTTAATTATCTTGCTGAATTGGAAACTGGGCCATTCGTAGGCAGCTAGTACAGGATTAGATGTTTATCTCTCTTAGATACAGAGGTCTAAGAATTAAACTCCTGGGGCATAGTGGTGAATGTATTGTCTAACTGGGCTCTCCTCCCTTTCTGGAAAACTGAACAAAGCTTATTTTCTATAGGCGTAGCTTGCAAAATTCCTTTAACTATATGTTACTGGTTTAGTTTTCCTAATTTTAGGAAGTAATGCTACAAAAATCTTGAAATACCAAAATGAAATTTGCTTACATTTCCATTAAAATGCTTGGCACTTATGTAATGCAATACATAAGTACTACCATACCTTTTGGTAAGGAAGTAACCTTACATTTTGGTAAGGTTTTTCCCTGAAAGTTGAGTCATATTACACTGAAATGTGCAAGAATTTTATTTTAAATCATGGCTTAGGATTTTTCTTTGATTTTTTGGGGCATGGGGGCAGTTGTTGTGTTTTGTTTGGTTTGGCTTGTTTTTAATTAATTTTGGTAAGACATCTTAACTATATTTTGTTTCCAAGTATCCAGTAAGTTATATTTAATGTTACAGTGAGGGAGAAGAGGATTTGAGAAGAAGGCTGCTTTTCTGAAAAGCAGGCTAAAATCCAGACCTATTACTTATTCATTCCTCAATGTTCTAGATGTCTTAGGGATGTTCTTTGACATTCATTATTTCTGGCAGCAATGCTGACTTAGACAGACCCCACTGCTCCTTTCCTTGGTGCTCATTCCAAATCTGTGTAATCTTTGTGGGATACAGAGGTAAAGTGAATCAGACTTGTTTTACCATGTACCAGAACGGCTACTCAGGGGTATAAGGACTGAAAGAGCTGTGGAGAATGTGGATATTGCATAAATATCTGTATATTGGTGGCTGGTTTTTTTTGTTTCACTCCTTTATTTCTCTGGAAATAGATAATTGGACCTAGAAGCTGGCTGCTGAAGTATTGCTTCTGGACATTGGAACAGGAAATTACAAAGTTGATCTTACAGAAGAGGCAGCTGGAAGAAGATAAAAATATATATCCTGAAAGTATTTAATCATGTATGTTCTGTAAGATCAGATTCCCTTCACCACCATGTAGAATTGAACTAAGGAGAGCATGGCTGAGGGTGTGTGTGGTGTAGGAGTTCTAGTGAAGAGTAAGGAGTGGTAGGTGGAGGGGATAGAAAAGCACCAAGGATTGATGTTTATGTCTAACTGTCCTTTGTCTGAAGTTGTCACGTGGTTAGTCACTGGATTCAAGACCTCATGAAAGCTGTAAGACAATTCGGGACTCAGGAAAAAGCCTTAATTGAGCTACAATGTTTTCACTTCAATGTTAGATGTGGGTTATTCCACAGTCCCTGTTTCCTCATCTGTGGAATGGTTTCATACATTTCCCTGCATTGTCACAGCTGCATCTTCCATGGTCAGTGTTCTGTGGGAAGTCAATAGAGATGCTCTGCTAAAGCTTTCCTGTCCAGCTGTTGGGTGAGCATTCTTTCTCTTGCTGGTATCTAAAGAAGATAGGGAGCTGGAAAGCTGGCTGGCATGCCCTTCAGCTTCACTAAGGACAGTGATGGTTTTGGGGAAAAGGTCCAGTGGTTTTAGAAATTAGTTGGGCTGCTTCCTTGGAGGCCTAAGGCTTTCAGATGGGAAGGTGCACTGCAGTCTGAGTGGTGAGAGATTTACTGCTTGTTCTTTGGATAGCCTGGGTAGCCAGGAAAATATATTTGTCTCCAGCTGGCCAAGTGATTGCAGCTTTTCTTTAAGGACTTGAACAAAACTGCAGGCATCCATCTTTGTCATCTTTAGACTTGATTACTATAGCACACTTTTTCTTTACATACTTTATGCCTGACATTTTGCTCTAATCAGCATTTTCAAGTGAAACTGGTTGTAAATGGGCTTGCTAGACTAACATGCTCTGTATTTTGTATTATTTACAAGTTTTCTTTTGGAATTGCTTCATATTTGATTATCTGACATTTCATAAACCCGAAGACTGACTTTATGGAGCATATATTGAAATATATCTAGGCACACTAGCAGCCTATTTAATTCATGAGAGCCTGAATCTTACTGTTTCTTAGTCTTGATGCATGGACCTGAACTGTCTCTGTGGATTCATAACTTTTTTAGCTTCCTTGCTTACTGAGATCTCTTCCATCTTTCTAGCATTTTTCTAGCTTGAACAGAATTTCCTGGGGTTTTTTTGGGTTTTTTTTGGTTTGTTTTTTTTTTTTTTTGCATCATGCAGCTGGTAATCTCTTGCAATTACTTATGATTAGAATCATACTGGTTTTTAAGCCTCTGAAAATATTTGAAGTTCTGCACTTACTAATAAAAAAGCCTTCAGTTTAGCAGCAATTAAAACAGAAGAGCATAGGGATTGTATCTGATGCTGCCTGCATTACTTAATATTATATTCATGGATTGTTTATGCACACTTGCTTTCACCACCACACACACTCTCCCCACCCCACTGCCAAGACCCTCAAACCAGAAAAGCAGGTGTCAGTCTTTCCTTAGGCTTCAAAATTTCATAAGGTCTATGAATACTGTGGCTGCCAGTAGAAGAAGAAAATTTAACTGTTGATACTTTGAGTCATGCATCCTTACATAGATAGCCTGAGATACCTTTACAGCTGTGGCACTTCAAAAGGAAATGCAACAGTACAAACAGTCTGAGGAAATAAATAAATAGCTTGCCCAATAGTCTGCTTTATTTATGGCCTGACAGCTTACTTGTGCAGCTGGACATACAGATTTAGACAAGCGTATTTGAGGAGGTACTTTGGAAAGATTTCTCCACACTGGCTCTATAGAAAACCCATTGACCTGTAAAAGGATGCTGCTGAGTGCTCTATGTTCTTCTGGATAGTAAATGTATTTTACTGGTAAAATGGTAATCTTATTCATTACTGGCCCTAGCTATCCTGGAGATGTTTTAATGTGTGCTTTACTTAACTCAGGTTTTCCTCCGTGCTTGCAGTCAAATGCTACTCAGTTTTCATCTGTTTAGGGTGCTGATAGCAAAGAATGGCCCTCAACATTTGGTTACAAGAATGAAGATACAGAAATTCTGAAAACAGCCTGATGCAATTAGTGTCTGCATTTGTGGGACAGTGCTTTTGGTTTAATCTTCATCTTTAATATGTGGATAATGGGAATGTCCCTGACCTTTACCTTCCCTTGGCCAAAGCTTGCTGCATTTTTATCATTATTTCTCTGCATTTTTGTTAGGTTTCACATTACTGACTATTGTTTTTAAAATCATATGAACTGGTTCCCTCAGCCTCCAGAGAAAGTATAATGAAAAAAGTTCCCCATCCCATGTTGTAACACAGAAACATTTCTGATGCATCTATTGGGAAGAAACAATATGGGAGCAACTATTGAAAGAAATAATTTTTCTAGGGGAAAAAAACCCCTAAAAATGTAATAGAAAACAAAGAAGAAAGAAGCAACTCCAGCTTATGGCTATAAATATTCTACTGCAATGGTGAACAGGAAATCCCTGGTATGGAGCTGCTTGGCCATTGCAGAGTAATTAGGTTTGAACATATCTATAAAAGAGATACTCTGGATGTTTGCTGCAAATGGATGAGTGGCCTCTTCTGACTCCTATTGCAGCTTTCTCTCATTGTTTTCTGTGACTAGAATGTCAGCTTTTTCTGCTTACACGTTCACAATTGATTTGCCTAGAAAAAGTGGAAAAAAGTTTAAAAAATTTATTATTGAATATAAATGGAAATATGTTTTTTCTATTGATGTGAGGAGGAAGGTATGAATAAAAGCATTCAGATCATATTTGCTGTGGAGTAACAGTTACATTCTTAATAGAGGTTTGGATTATAAAGTTAAATTCAGTGGCTCTTGCACAAAATGAGATGAGATGGGAAAAGAGACCTTTTGTTTTACTATAAACTTTAATGAAATTCCAGAATACATTGACAGGCTCTTCAGTGCATCAATAGGGCTGCGCTAAAACACTTGCTGTTTTCCTTGGGGTATTTTCTGTTACTTGAAAACGTACAGTAAACTAGTCATAACAATATTTTCTCAGGAGAACAGTGGTGAGCTAAGGCCTGGTTTTTACATTGACATTACCAGCTCAGCTTCTTTTTGCTGCCAGAGAAGTTCAGTGGAGTTTATAGTGGTATTTCCAACTATATTAGTTGTGCTGATTTGTTGGTATGGTGCATTATAATACCATTAAATTCTTAATAAAAAATTAATGTAAATAATTTGTCTATAGTACTTAGAAGTCGAGTGGGGCTGATTTGTACAGGCAGAGGCTGCCTGCTGATTAATGGCATTCATTCCAGTAATGCTGTATTTGTTTTAAACAACAGTTGAGTAATTATGTGCAGAATGCCAGGTACAGAAGGTGATTCTTAGGCAGATAAATTATAGTCCTTCATCTCATTGATTTGGTCTGCAATGGGCCTGTTGATTCCTACTTGTAAATGTTTCCTATCAGGATTGTAGAAAAACCTGAAGATGGGGAAACTGGTCATAAACTGGTACAATCCTCTAAATATGAAGTATTAGGATAAAAATCTAGTTTTGGGCCATGTAGTTTCAAAACAGTGATTGAGATTATCATGTTCTTAGAGCATTAATTGTTTGAGAAAGCTGAAGGGTTACACAGCTTCTAAGGTACTGCAGTGAATGTGGAAACTGGGAACAGGAGGGGGTTATTTTCCTATCACTAGACCCTGGAATATCTTGAGTGATGAAATACTTAGTTTGAGAGAGATCATGTAGATCCAGAACCTATGATTTCATTTTATGAGAGTCTGATTAGTTAGTATTGTATAATTCATTGGATAGATGAGATTATAGATTGATGGTTTCTTATTCTAGTCAGCAGGAGAAATCTACTGATTGATGATAAAGTGTGGTCAGTATTCAACATATTTTAAAATTTTTATTAGAGCTCCTAATTCAGTTCTTAATTCTGTGAAGGGGGAATGTACAATGATATGTGGGTGTATTTTTTAAAAAGGTATCTAATGTGTAGAATAGGATTTTGTTCAATGCCCCCAAGAAGAAAAATCACAATGTATAAATGATAGAAAGAACAGATCATATTATCAGTCACAGAAACTGCAAGATGCAAAGAATTGTTTTCATCTCCAAAAGCACAAAGAATGACTGCAGTGTTTTTAAGATCAGTTTTAACATCAAGTATCAAAGTGGAAAACCCAAGCAATAATGAGCTTAAGTCTAATAAAATGAATGCTTATGAAGGCCAGCAAACCTCTTCAAAACTAGTTGCTGTCCATAAAACAGGCTGAGCAATATAGCCAGGTTCTTACTTAGCAGTGCATCTGTTTTTGAGGCTAATGCTGCTGACATTTTCCTTTGGAATTTTGGCATGACTTTCACCAGACAAGGACTTCTTTCAGGGAAATACAGCTTCTTCTTTTAAAAAGCAAAGTAAATTTACTGTTAGGGAGAATGTTCATCTCTTACAGTCTTATACTTCCTAATTTAAAACACCTACAAAAGTCATTATATAATTATTACTTGTATTGGAGGGGAGGAGAAGCACGTATCTTGAATGGATCTGCCAGAGCTTCTTTCAGCTACTTTATTAAATCACAACTGATGAGGAGCAATAAACATCACGTGGTGCCAGACCTTGCAGAGCTTGCATGTCTCATGGGGCCCTCAGAAAAATACATCAAAGTGCATGAATTTGGTATGTGTACAGTCACAACTGTGTATTTGAGGCAGTCTGCTACTCCATTTTTCCACATGGAAACCATGTTGGTGGAATTAAAATATGAGGATGAATTCTCACATGGTTAAGATAGGTGGATAATGTCTAATTGCAGCATAGGATGGCATCTCTGATATCTTGGGCCTTACTCTCAGGGCAAACTACAAGATGTCTAGGTAAGGTAAATGTGGTAATTGCAATTTAAAATTTTGTTGAATGAATTTGTGCTTAGTGGAGTACCCTTCATGAACAGATATGCAGCAGTCTTTCTGTATCTCTATACAGGTACTGGCAGCTTGGTCCCATGCTGATATACTCAAGACCAGCTATCCTTTTTTTCTCAAGGGGCTGAATTACAGCAGTTAAGTTTAACTAAACACAATTCTCTTAAACTGTAATTAGTTTGGGAAGTGCCATTTCTTGTCAGACCTGATACTGCAGGGAGTGGATACTTGCTCACCTGGTTTTTTACCCCCAACTATATAATTTTGTGTAATTTGATACACACCAGAGAAATGAGTAGGGAGAGGTAAACTTTTAACTGCTGATTTTTATTTTCTTGGTAGTTGTATGTCTATTGTCATTCTCAAAGGACACTGGTGACTAAACAGATTTTAAAGGTATTGTAATTAATGCAATAATGTAATTGAATTATCTACCCAGAGTAGATAATTCATTGCTATCTTGACCTTTTCCCATAGGCAAGATTCAAACTTAACACAGCTTTTAGTGCAGCTACCTCAGTGTCAGGTGCCCAAACAGGTAATTTAAGGCATATTAGACAAGTGCATTAGTATCAGAGTAGGGCATAAGGTGATGCTGCAGCAAAATAAATCCTATCTAGCCATTTGACAAAACATTCTGGTGAAGAAGTAGAAAATAAAATGTGTATGTTCTGGTGTGCAGCTGAAGTCTTTCTTCTGAGAAACAAACTTGAGTAAGATTTCAGGACACCCTTCTTGAAATATCAGCTGCTCTTTTGTGTCAGTCAGGGCTACAGAGAACTGTGATACTGATACTATGATTGAGGTCTGAGGCAAGGATTTATGCAGTCTGGCTTTAAATTCTGGCTGGGGGGTGTGTGTGTGCATGCATGGGCAAATGGCTTCTTTGTTCTATGCTTCCTTGTTTATAAAATGGAAAAATTAGTTTTCCTGTCTCAAGAGAGTTTAGGAGTTTAAATCCACAAATTCTGGAGGCATGCAGGTCTCATGGTAGATGTGGTTGTTGTGGTCACTCCAGAAATTTCAAAGATACAAGAAAGCACCATCATGGACTAAAACAATGTAGATGGTCACATTACAATTGTTATATTAAGGACCAGTGTATACTAGTTAGAGACTTTTCAGAAATATTTCCTTCTTTTTCTTTACTTTTAAAAATCTTTCATACTTCCTTTTAGGAGTGCTCCAGCTTAGAATCCAAAAGCTATAGGTAAATGCAATGGCAGTTTCTTGGTATCAGCAATGTTACTCTTTCTCACTATTCTAGTTCTATGAAAAAGTCTCTGTTCAATAGTACAAACACTCTTCTTCCTAGGAGTTCAGGCTTTGAGAACAATATTCATTTAGTAAATAGTTGCACTAATTTCTCAGTTTGGTAAGTAAAGTGTGGTGTAATTCACAGAAGTGAAAGAGAAGAAACAAGACCAGATTCCAGGGCATTTAAAGCAGCTCTCTTGCAACATTCCAGCCCTTTGTGGTATTCCAAAAGGGGGCAAAAAGAATCACTGTAGACTTGGAAAGATGTTTTTAGTAACACAGTTGGGTGCCACAATATAAGGAAGATGTTGTTAGAAAGAGGCCAGAGGAAGACTATGAAGATGGTGAAAGGCTCATCAAGCCTTTTGAGCTATCAGAAACTCAGAGTTGTTTTGCAGAGAGTAAAGTTCTAACCAAGTAGATTCCCTGTGATTATTCCCCCAGTTGTGGAGTCTGGGAGGTAGCTGGAGGAAGGAGAAGGGAAGGAACCACTGCTTTATGTTGGCCAAACATGAAAACTTGGTGCCATCCTCATGGAGCTGCTTTAAAAAGTATTTGTATAGATTCCTTTGATGTGGTAAATGGCTCCTCTGATCACATCTATGAAGATTCTTACAAGAACCAACTTCAAACAAGAACCTGTACTTATTTTTCTGTTACTTTGAAATACCTGTTCTGCAACTGGCATTCCCTTCTTTTAATGCTTATTTAAAGCTATGAAAAAGCACATTGTCTATTTAATCTTTATAAGCATATTCGCTAATTTTGATTTCTGTTTCCAGTGCAGAGTAAACATTGGACTAAACTCTAGTAGTAGTAGTTGTACTGTTTATTGTGTCAAAATATAAATATGCAGGAGTTTTTATTAGAATGCTTTACAAACTTTTGACTAAGTTAATAGTCGTAGTAGGAACAGCCAAAAAGTTCTATCTTATCAAGTATGCTGTTTCACAAAATACAAATCAGGCCATCACTAGTCATGAAACTTTACATAGCAGTGTATTAAAGTTACACATTTAAAAACACTCAAAATGTGAGTGTTCCCATCATTTCATCCTGCATTAAGCTTCAGATCTATGTGTATTTATTGTCATAGAAATTTGTGTTAATGTAGTGCCTGACTCCTAATGAATTATTTGCAAAAGAGGTGGACTGACAGTTTCTCAGCATATTGTGTTTGCATCTTAATGAACATTTTCTGCTTGGTCATGATCAAAATAGGAATACATTTACATAATGTTAATCAAGTACTTGTTCTTAACATTTGGAAAAGGGCAGGTCTTAAATTTAATTTTTACTGTGTGCACATCTAACACAAATTTAACAACTAGTTTAAACTACAAGCTGCTGTCATGGTGAAAACTGATGTTAACTATCCCTACTATAAGTTCTATATTAAATGTCCTTTTACAATGTTTTATAGATTGATATTTTATAACTCATTCCTATTGCTAGCTCCCTAGACATAAATCTTATCTGAACTTTCCCTAATCTTCCTCAACTTTTTAATTTAGAGGATCACTTTCTATTTTTAGCTATTCATGGAGTCATAATTCTGTTCTGCTGGTTTGGTACCACTTTTTCTTTGGAACCAAAAAGTAACAAGTTTTTTGACTTGTATCCTAAAGGAAGCAGGGTTTCTTGTTTGTGTTGTTTTGTTTTGTTTCTCTCTGTTGTTAAAACATTGACTAGAAACCCAGTCAGCTTAAAGCTGAAGAGAAACAGACAAATACATATAGAGGTAGAAATAGTTCTTTTTAGACAAGGTGATGCCAGACCTTATTTGTTTGCTGCCTCTGTTCCTTGTAATAGTGTTTTGTATAAAAAATTATGAAAGGAGGCATAAGAAAATAATTTGTGACACTCTGAATTAAAAAGAAAATGTCAGTCTTGGGCAACCTGTATTGGCTATGTAATTTTCATGGTTTTTTTTTTTTATGGTGGGTTTGGTTTTTTGTGTTTTGGTTGGGTTTTTCCTCTTTGTATTCCAAGAGTGTTGTGTATTTCTGGGTTTTATTAATTGACTGCCCAAAAGTTAGCATTCACCTTTCTGGAATCAGGAGGAAATCATGTGGTAAGAGAAATGTGTATTGGCTCCCATGGAATGTTTTGGCCATAGGATGATGTGGCAGAGCACAGGGAAGTAGAATGGAAAAGTGAGAAAGATGAGACTATAGGAAAATGAGGTAAGACTGAAAAAAGCCCCCAAAGGTTCACTTTCCTGTGTCCTTTATCCCTTTGCACTGACCGTGCCCATAACGGCACTGCTGGGCCTGCTGTGAAACTCAGTGCCATTCCTGTGGGCTCAGTTAATGCAGTACTCAGGTAACTCTGCCAGTTCAATTGTCATCAAATTCATATGCAGACTCTGTGAAGCAATTCTGTCCCTGAACTTGGTTCACACAGGTAGAAACCAGTTTTTTGAGATAAGCCATCTGTTATTAGTGTTAAAACACAGACCATTGGATTGCACCCTTAATTCTGCAGTAACCTTGGAAAATTCATTTTCTTTTGGATAAATAGTATATCTGTGTGTACAGCCTGTAGGACAACAGCAGGGGGGAAAAGGAATTAATACCAGTAATAGCAAAATAATGATAACTTGCTTTCACTTTGTAATATTCATCTATATATAGTGACTTTATTCCTGTGAATTGTTTGATTAAAGCACATGAATTTACTGAGAAAATTTTTCTTTCAACTGCCTTTATGCAAAACTAGTAGTGATCTGACTTGTGCCATCCTAGCCTTTTCTTCTCGATGACTATGACATTTCCACAGCATCAGAGAATTTAGACAAAATGCCTTTCTCCCAGAATTTCTAACACTTCTTTCCAGATGAAGCAAAAATAGTAAGAGGATCAAACTGAGAATCAGTCTTTGTCCCTAGAAGGTGAAATCTGCTATATTTCAATATGGCCTTGAAAATGTGCATCTGTCCTTGGTTTCCTTCAGTTCTTTGCTGTGTCTCCATTGAAAACTCCGTCACCTGTTTGTGGTTTACCATACTGGCTTAAGCCACTAATGGAGATGGGTTTGTGACAGGAGGCTAAGATGGGAGCTGGGGCTGAGGAGGAGCAGACACATGGCCCATTCCTCATTCCTGTTAAGATGGTACTTCCCAGGCTCTGCTGTGTGCCTGCCTGAGCTCTTCTGTACAGTAATTGAGAGGCCAAAGCAGTTGACACATATTGCGCTGGCATCTGGAATTTTAGGAAAGCTAAACAAAAGCAGGAGATATCTGTTATCACCTCTACCATAAATACTTTGAAGGAAGCACTCTGGTGGTAAAGCACAAGTTTAATGGCCAGCTTCATAAAGATTATTACTGGGTTTGATTTTACAGAGAGTTTTACTGGTGTACAAAGTGTACATATTAGCTGAAGTTATATAATGAGAATGTGATGGTGTGCTTTGTTTTGAGAGGGATCAGCAATGTTTTAATTGTCCCGATTCTTTCTGAAAGGACATGAATTCACTATTGAGAACCTTTGCATTCAGCTTTGCAAGCTGATTTATAACAGTTGTTCCAAAACACATATTGATAGTGGGCTCTCCTTGTGAGAGACAGAAGAGGGATTATTTTCACTTTGAAATCAGAATTCTAATGTCTTGAACATGTTCTTTCATATATACATGAGCATATTTAATTTTTTTTACTGACAAATTTTTTCCACTCTAAGTTCTGATTTCAGTGCTATAAGATATTCTGCTGGGTCTCTGCACTTCAAGGATGGAGGAATTGATCCCTTAGTGTAAGTTTCATTTGCATAAGTATGCTATATCTCTGTTGCATAATTATAGACCACCACTACAAGCAGCAGATTATTACATGTCTGGAACTTGAAAAAATATTTTTATTTGACATTTTTGTATTTTTTGTCAGTCAAGGGTTGGTTTCATTTTACAGAATAGTTGAATAGGGAAATGATGATTGAAGTAGAAGCTGTTTCAAGCGCCTAGTCTGTATATTAGTCATCTGCATGTTGCTATATCAATGTTTTATTCTGTAAAAGCGTTTTTCATTCTCTTTTTTATTTTTTCTGTAGCAAAATATAGGTATAAAAATGCATATGACTAACTTGGATTGAGAGATAAATCTCTAAAAATACACCATAGAGCACAAAACAAATACAACTGAAACAAACCCAAATAGTTTCATTTGCCACAGCCTAGTGATTATCTAGACTTTGACATATATAAGAGAGCTTAAGAAGAAATACTTCCAAGTGATTTCTGTTTGTCTAGTTTTGACAGCTTTTTAAGGGTGAAAGTGAGGTTTTTTTCAGGAAGTGTTTATGGATTACCAGAGGTAAGTACCTTTGTAACATAGTTGTGGTTCTAGAGAAGAGGGCTGGAGTTTCTAGTGCTGTTTAATTCCGTACCACCGCCCTGTGGTGCCTGCAGGAGGCAGCTGGAAGAGGAAAGGTCGGGCTCGAGGGAGGGCTGTGCCAGCGCTGGGTCAGCCTGGTGGACCAAGCCCCCCTCCACAGCTGGTGCTTCCTTCTCCTGCTCGTCTGAGCTGCAGGTTTGTGGTGTGGTGCTGAAAGGCAGCGCTGGTGAGCCCAAGATGTGGCTCCCAGCAAGGGAAGAGAGAGGCCAGCACAGAGCCCAGCAGATCCACGGGAGGCCCGAGCTGCAGCTGCTGGAGCCGCAGCCGGAACACCGAATGTTCCAGTCCTGCTCCACAAAGTCAGGCTGGAAGAGGCCTCAGCTGACTTGTTCAGAGCCCTGTCAGATCCCACCAGCTGACTTGTTCAGAGCCCTGTCAGATCCCACCAGGTTCTGCCTTGTCCCTGTTTTCCCACTGCTCTGGGGGAGGCTAAACCTTTGTTTTCCCATGTACCACGGGCCCAGTCACCATCTTGCCTTTGGGAAACCACACTGAGTGCTGTCTTCAGGAAGCTTTTTTGGTTGTTCTGTGGTGAATCCCCTTTTGGGGTAAAACACTCTTTTTTACACTTTTATTAATATTGTTGTGGTTATTGTGATTTTTCAGTAAGTTGTGATTGCATCTTATAATCTCTCCCAGTGTTTCCTCCACTATCAGAAGGAGGCAGGGGATGGCTTGAAGGGGTTTAATTTTCCTGCTGGGTTTTAAAGCAGAATAAACTTTAACAAAGTTGAGGTAGCAAATTTTGGCTAAGGGATAGAATTTGTAAAATGTAAATTAGAAAAAACTCTTAACTGAAATAAAAAAATATTTTTTGTTAATTTTCTATAGGTGTGATTGATCTGGGGGAGCTGTCTTTCAACTGCTATTGGCTTAATCTGGACACTGTTTCTGCATGAATTGATAAATGTGGATTTTCCTAGATCGGAATAATAGTGTTTCTATTCCTAAGTATTTGGCTTTATTCCTGTTACTTTATTTGTTTTATTCCTGTTACTTTATTTGTAGCTGTTAATGGAAACTAGGCAACAGCAGCTTGTATGTGGGCATCTTAACATTTGGGTGTGTTTAAGACAGAGGAGTAGGAGCTTCAGAGGGTTTAGGAAGTACTGGGGAGATTTGACACTGGAAACTGAACAGCTGCAGGCTTGGTGCTTAAAATGACACCAGTGAGAGGCGACAAGGTGTGTTTGAGAAGACACTGATAGCTGTGAACAGAACGCAAGTGGGGCTGTCATAGCTGGAAACTACAACTGTGAACTTCATTATGAAGTACTTGGCATAATCATGTACTGATCATCAGGTTTTGGTGTTGATGGCAGGGAGTTACTTTGGTGGGGTTTTTTTATTTGGGAATTGTTTTAGGGTGTACTAGAATTGAGTACTAGGTCCTTTTTCCTCTACAAGAAGTGCTCTGTTTTCCCAGTGGCAGAGCTTTGAGAAGAAAGGAATTGGAGGCATGTCCATGATATATTCTACCCCTTTAGTTCACAGGTCTGCAATCAAAAAACTTGTTTACTGTTGTTTGTGGCTGCCAGCACAAATACCAAGTGTATTGGAAGATCCTGTGGTTCCTCACTTGGATGTATTGCTGCATCCTAGTAAACCTTCTCTGAGTAGACCAGCGGTCCTGTATTCTTGGTTCCTATTCAGTCTCTAATAAATGGACAAAGAAATAGCTTGAGTAATTTTATAATAATAGGTATGTTCTGTAGAGCAGAAGTTTGTGCTTGGAGGGAATTTAGGGGGAGCTGAAGTGATGTCCCCAGTGTTCTCAGCCTGTTCACAAGCCTTTTATATGTCATGTTATATTACATCTGAGCTGGAAGATACTAAAACAAAATCCATTAGGACAAGACCTAACATTATCTCAACTGCCTTACATATAAAAAGATAGATGAAGACTCTCATTCTTCTGATAGAGAAAGCCACATGTCCATTCCCCTCAAGTTCCTGCAGCTTTATAAACAAATATTTGTGTTTATTCTTTGATAAAGCAGCCATAGAAAAAAGGCTGAGGCAGTAGATTGCATAAGCCTAATGGTTGGAAGATGAGATCCTCAGGCTGCTCGCTGCTGTCTGGCCTCAGAGTGTTCCCATTCAAGTCTATTAAAAGCTACCTAAAAAAAAACTTTTAAAAGCTTTTGAAACTGTGGGATTTTTGTTTGTTTGTTTGTTTGGAAGAAGTACTTCTTTACCTCCAGTGCATCTGGTTAGCTGTCAAGAGTGCCTGTTGTTCTTTCATTGTAGTATATTGAGGTATATTTTTCTACTCCTTAAGATGGTTTCCCACCTTTTTTAGTGGGGTTTTTTGTGGCTATTTTTATTTTAACTTCACTTGCTAGAGCTGTGGTTATGTCTTAATGGTGGTATTCAGTAAACCTTCAGACTCCTTCTCTTCAGTTTGGGTTAACAGACAAGTTCTTACTCAGCTGCATAATGTAAAATAAAAGGAGAACATTGTTAATTATGAATGACTAGGCTTATTAGCTGTGTCCAGACAAATATTGCAGAATTCTGGTGCCCTTCCCAAGGGTAAGTTTGAGATAGCTGTGAGCTGCCAGGTTTACTTTGTGTAGACTATTCCCAGCTCTCAGTAAATAATAACACAGACTTTTTGAACTTCTATGCAACTGTTGAATGTGAATTTATATACATATAAGAAATTCTGGATGCAGTGTTGGCTCTTTAGTGGAGTGTGGAATAACACAACATATTCTAATTGATAGTCAACTTACACATTATTTTTTCTTTCCAATTAGTTTTCTTCCTCCCCATGTTTAATGCAGTTTGACCTCATGAATTCACCACATGAAATGGGGAATTAGGTATGTTGTCTTGGTTGTGCCTGAAGCCCTAACTGTTGAAAGCCTGGAGTAATTAATAGTAAGGCCCTCCATTGAAATCCTTTTGGAGGTCATCAGTGATCTTGAAGGTTGGTTTGTCTCTAATTGACTATTGAAACAGAAGGAAGTCTGTTTCCTTTGCTTGTATTCTGCTTGTGCAGAAAGAAAATGAAATTAAAGAAGCTGAATGTGTAGAATAGTATTACAAGTTTTCATTGGTAAATCCATGAAGAAAATAGCAAACTCAGTCTATGTGCAGACAAAAAATTTGCACTGCTATTGACTTACCTGCAGAAGGAAACATTCATGTGGTATTTAATGTATTCTGATGTTTTGTGAAATAATATTTTGGAGATTTTTTAGTTTACAGGTGGCTGAAGTTATCAATTTTATCAGTTGTGAAATACAGCTCCCATGACCCAGATGACAGCTGTACCTTATCTCCCAAAGTCTCCATTCATCTTGGGTGGCATGTTCAGCAATGGATGATCTCTGTGTTGTGTTTTAATAGCATTAATATTTACTTTTCTTTTTAAATCCTGGCAGTGAAGCAGAAGGTTCTGATTAAGTGTAATCCAAAACAATACTGTATTTCTAGATAGTCATATTGATTGCAAGAGCTGACATTACTTTGCCCTTAAATGAAGGGAGCAGTTTATTTTCATAGTAGTTTGGTGTTCCATACATAAATCTTTGCAACTTGAGTTTCTTTCATATCTGAATTATATAAACAATGTGTTTGCTAATCTAGCCAAGGCAGTTCATTACAGCTTATAATGGGAAAGTTTAATACATTTTTGGCCTGTGATACAATAATCAGTTCTGACAAACCTGTGAAGCTCTGTAGCGCTTCAATGGCTTCTACTGATTTTCAGCTGTAAGAACTCAAACCTGAGAAGTCTTAATTTTTAACTGTAATTGAAATGTGTGTTCTTTTGTGGATAGTTTATTGGTTTTGATCCTATATTGTGTGCCTAAGGATAAAAACATAGGCATAAATAAGATTATCTGATTTGTAAGGAATATGAAAAGATATGGATTAAAATAGGTTGCTGTTTCATAGGCATTACATGGATGCCTCTGGTTTTTTCAGTGATTTGATGTTGGCTAATGGAAAATGTTAAGCATATTTCCTTCTTTTCTTTTTATATAAGTTTCTGACAGGAAATCTGTAGCTAAATATCAGTTTATGATTTCCATCTGTTCATGTATAATAGTGTCTTATAATGCAGTCCAGATTGGTGCCCAATGGAAACGTCCTATAGCAGGAGATAGGCTTTCAAGTGATTGTTGTACATACTAATTATTTTTGTAAATTAGTACTTCATATAATTTTGAAGACACAGAACTCATTTTAAAGACAGCTTTCTTGATGCAAAAATAACTACTAATTAGCAAAGATAGTGCCTCATATTTCTAATGACAGTATTTTTTAAAAGAAAGGTTTGTATAGTTGTGCTACTATGGTAAAATAAGAAAATAAAATACATCCTTAGATTCAGGTAGGCAACAGAAAGAGGAAAATTGTTTAAATGTTTTTTAGTTGCAAATCTCTTCGATCTCTGCAGGGTGTTTCTCAGCTAGTGACAACCAGATTAGGGAGCATTTATTGTAACAGATACAATTTTAATTCTCAGAACTCAGGTAGTTTAGACTAATTAATGAAACTGTTAAAACTCTAGCTTTTGAAAGATGCATGTCAGCATATGTTTTACAGTGAAGATTTCCACCTTCTCAGCTGGGAGGAAAGACTTGGTAATGGGACCCACGTGTTCCTGCATGGTGAGAAAACAAAACAGTGAGTAAAAAACCTTACGTGTGTTATTCATGCTCTTCATCACATCGGTCTTGATTTTTGCACAACTGACTGTAAGTCAGTGCAGGGGCGTTGGACTAGATGACCTTTCAAGGCCCCTTCCAACCCAACTTATTTTGTGATAAATGGTGAATTGTTGCTTTTAAACTTTGCAATCAAGTTACCTTAAAATACCTGTACTGCCTGAGTTTCCTGCTTTCACATGTAATGATAATCTGAATAATAAAGTTAACATGATGAATCATTTTAATATTTTTCAGTTTAGGACTAATTTAAGGACAGCTGTATTGTGTGTTAAATGAGCCAGGATGCTGTCTGTGACTTCCAAATTGGGCTGGAAGTTCTTCTGAGCGGCAGAATGGTGCTCAGCCTAGTGAGGTTTAGCTTTGTAATAGCCTAAATAATTATTATCAAGAGCTCTCACTTCTTGAAAAAAGTGTGTTTCATGTCCATGGTGAATTTCCTTTCACCAAGACAGTTGGCTGCAGTTGTTTTAGTGGTGTGAATGTGAATTTCTATGGGTTTTTGCAGCTCAGTTGTTATCAATTCAGAGCTGTTTTCAATGGGTAAGCTGATTTCCTATGATTTGCCTCCTGTGGCTGTGTGCTTTACACAGGGTGACCCTTCACAGGGAGCTGGGGGTATTCCATCTCAAGTTCAGAAGCTGGAACCAGTCATGTTCGTAGTCATGTGGGAGTGGGTCTCTATCATTTTGGAAAATGAAAGCTAATGGCTTCAGCTGCTTTTTTGATGAATATACTGGATGAGTTTGTATCTGGGCTGAAAGCAGGGATTGTTCTCAGTGCTTGTCTGCGCAGCAGATGTGCAGAGACAGCCAGTCTGGGTCCCGGCTGGGCCTGTGTCAGTGACCGGCGCGGGCCCAGCGCAGCCCCCGCTGCTGGCAGGAGATTCTGCTGGCTCTGTGGCACCCTCAGCTTCCCTCCTGGGGAGGAGCAGCGAGAAACTCCTCTGCTTCCCAGGTGCTGAGAGACAGGGTTTAAAATCAAACCTCACAATACCTAAACCGACTCTTTTCCCCCCTCTGAGCAGCTGGAAGGCGCAAGAGCAGAACAGAGCTGTGGCAGCTCTGTGCTTTTTCGTTCAACGGGAAATGTTGTATTTTGAAATAAAACTTACTCTGTGCAATTGTAAATACAGTTTTTAGAAGTCAATATATTACAGAAATTGTACCTCAGAGAATAGCAGGTTAAAATAGTTCATGGTGTGTACAAAATTACTGAAGTTCCCAGATACTTTTTAAGTACCACGTGTAAAGTCAAGCAAAATTTCTGCTACCTGTTGTAGTTGGAGTCTTGTAGCATTGACTACAGAGAGGGGCCTTTTCCACAGCCTCTGGAATAAATGGCTGCTACTTTAACCAAATTACCATTGGGATAATATGTTCACATTTGGGAGCACAGAGGGGAGGCCACTTGGACAGAATAAACTCTTTTAAATTTGATATAGTTTTGCTGAAAAATTCACTGTACATATGTACTGTGGTTCATTCTGGATCTTGTTTAAGAGCTCTCTTCTCAGTTGGTCATAGGCTAGTAATGTACAGAGATGTCAAGTCCTGATCTACAACAATTTAGATACAGAATTTCCCTTTGATGAAAAGTGACCCATTTTCTCATTGATAGTGTGATGTATGAAACGTAGTGAGAATTTTTACCCTGAGTCAATTTTAACCCTGCATATTGATGTCAGCCCAAGATATCCTTGCCTTCCTGAGAAGAAGATAAGTTGGTATGAACTAGGTGTCAGAAGAGGTGTGAAAATATTTTGAGGTGGCTGTTTGGAAACTAAGTTACTTTAACGTAGGAATGTGGAAGTAATAAGATTTCAGAAATTATTTTAATATGCACAAGGGAAGTTAGTGTTTACAACTTACATACAGCCGTAGTGTTTCTGCCTTTTTAAAGATAAACTGTGAATTGGAACAGAAGATAAAAATGATGAAGTAGATATAGAACAGTAAGTGAGGAGTTGAAGGATGAGAGTATGCACATTTTCAGTGTTCACTCATCATGGAGCTTCCTTTGCACCACATCATACTATAGAGGACTATTGCCTCTTGACTTTCCCTCCATCTCTTCTGCCCAAACTTGTGTATGAATTGTTCTTACCATAATATGATGTCACATGGATAGTTCCCTCTTTAACTACTGCAATTAAATTTGCTGAGTATCAGGAGTCAAAGTTAAATTTATTTTATTTCCATTTATTTATTTTTAAAATTTATTTTATTTTATTTCTTATCTAACAATGTTGCCGGAGAGTCTGTATCATGACAAAGAAGTCCTTTTCAAGTTTCCCTCTGTTCACTCAGTCTGAAGAGTGAGTTCACTATTTAACATGTATCTGGAAGGTGATGTCATCAGAGTTCACCAGTGGTATTCTTTGCTTTGAAGTATCTCAGATAACTAATGCATTTCTTATAAAAAACTATATCAATCAGTATATCCTCCCACAGAAGTTTATAGTAGTGCTTTTGTAGGCCCTGCCCCTAGAAATGGCTTGGATTAAAATAGCTTCCTGATTTAAAATTCTAAAGTAGTAACTTCCATTTCATATAGCAGAGGGGAAGACTTGTGTGTTTTTTCATACATGCTTTATTAGAATTACCAACAAATATTTATATACATCTTTACATGGTTGCAGCTTGTTAACATAAAAATGAACTTGTGACCCTTACTATTCATATATGCAAAAGTAGTAATTGAGGCTTATGGAATTTGAGGATGGAGACTTAATGCAACAGCAAGGGAAATTTAAATAGTATATACAAAAACCATTGATGGTCACTGGAGACTTAAACCAAAAGCACCTCAGCAGAATTTGGGTTCATGAATGGAGATGTGAAGAACAGAGAGGAAATGTTTTAGATTAATTTGGTAGTTTTCATGCTGGCATAGAAAGAAGTGTTATGACTGTACAGCTTGTCTGGGGAAAGCTGAGTTCAGAGCAGTACCTGCCCCTCTGATGAGGGCACAGACTTCTCAAAGTCACAGCGTCTTTGGGAGCTCGGGCAGTGACGTTTCCACAAACCATTTCTTTAAAATAGAGTTTTAGCATTGCTATTCATAGCTGTGCTGACTGTATAATATTTCTTTAAAACCAAATTAAAACATCATCAGTGCCTTGGTATTGACAGTTCAGAACACTTCCGCTCTCAATGGCAGCAAAAGCATTATTGCCTTCTAGAGCTCTGCAGGCTTCAGCCTTATTAGAAATGGGTTAATGCTAGATTTTAGCCTATTGACTATTGTTGGAAGCAGATTACTTTGCTTGTATAAAATAAAATCTGACCACTGAAAGTCTTAATGTCTGCAAAAGATAATCTGACCAAATATGTGGGTGTTCCTAGTGTTTGGTTTGGGGTGCTTTGGTTTTTTCTCAGGACCAGTCAACTCTGCATACTGTGCAATTCTGACTGCTAACAAAGCAGTATGTAAAGCTAAATGCACTTTCCCATCATAAAATTAGTATTTTAATGAATTTGAAACACCAAAAGAGAATCTTAATTCCTCTTTTTCTCTGGACTTACTGGGGGAATTCTTTTTGTCTTTTATTTCAGTGGCATTGCCTTACCCAGCATAACATTTGGCAGTTCTGACTTTTAGTAAGTTCAGTGATGGTATGTCTTCTGATAATGAATAATTGTGCTGTATTGTGGTTAGGAAGCATTGGTAGAGATTGATGAATACAAATCTGCTGTATCCCTCACTGTGTGGGACCAAAATACTGACCGGGGGCTGGAATTGTTTTTAGCTTTTTGTAACAGGTACCTGAGATGCAGTTGAAGGAATGGTTTGCCCTTTTTTTCTGGACAAATTTTCATCAAATACTCCTTCTTGTTCAAAAAAAAAAAAGATCTGGGAGAAGATCAGAATATTTCTCATGCGTGTAGGAAAAGAATTCCTTTTAATTAAAAAGCTTAATCCAATCTAAATCAGGATTAACACCAAGAGGCTTTCAATGAGCCAGCTGGCTCTCCTGCCAGAGGGAAGTTTTTTGTACAAAGCCACCTTACTGTACACATCACTAGCCTGGACTATTTCTGTTTTTACCAAGCACAAGGAGCTCCATATCACACTGACATGAAATGAGGTCAAGCTCTTGCTTGTATAATTGTGATTTTACTAATCAATGTCTGCTACAAAGAGATTTATATTTGTGATGTTGATGTGCAGGTATTTGAAATATGATTGCCACCGTTCCTTGGCATTGAGAAGATGATTCTGGAAGGTTTGCATTAGCTGCTAGTTGTGTCACAAATGTTCTATAATGCGTGGTTTCAAACTGGTATTGGGGATTTCATGTGGGCATCTCTCGTGACAGTCTAGCTGAACCTCAGGGTGCACCAGGGGGGTGTGTGGTGAGAGGAGTTTGTAATGGTCCCTCTGTGCACTCCTTGGGTGCACAGGGCCTCTGCTCCTTTCAGTCCTCTGAGAGTCAAAGGGGAAGGGCTCCCTTACAGCAGGTGATTATTTTATTCATAAAGGAACAAGGTTGATACTGCCTGTATTTCTGTTCCTTGTTCTGCTGAGAATAGCTTGGACTTAAGTGTCACGAGGGGAAGGATACAGCAAAAAGAGGTTTCCAGAGATAATTAAAACATTTTAATTTCGTGTTTGTTGTAGTTCTAGCATTTAATTAAAAATAGGGGGGCTTTTGTACTTTCATTTACTTAAAATGGCTTTGATGTTCCTGAAATGTAATTTTTAAGTGGTCTGTATGTTGTTAGAGCTTATCTTTATTCATGCTTATCTTTTTGATCTTGCAGATGAGGTCTTTAGGCTGCAAACCTTAGACTGGAAAAAAAGATAAAGCAATATTTTTAATCTATGTTGATATTTTAGCTACATGAAGTAGAAAATGTCTTGATTAACAATTCATATTTTTGAGGGAAAAATAAAACTTACTTCTGATTTATGTACAAAGCACCTAGGGTATAGAATTAAACTGAAGATCTTAAATTAAGCTAAGACCAAGATAAATAGTTTCTATAAAGAAAACAAAAAAATATAATCAAGAGCTTATCTAATCAGTATTTTTAAAATGTAATTAAAATTAATTCTGTAATGACTTAACAACCATGGGGCTCATGCAGCATGCAGGCTCATTTCTGTTTTTTATAACTTCTTTCAAAACTTCTATTTTACACAAGCTCCAATAACAACATTAAGGTTAGAAATCGTGTTTATCACTGTAAATGCTTAATCTATACATAGCCAGTGTCGATTTAGCAAATATCACGCTCTATCTGTTGGTGCTACACAGAGTTCTTGTAGGGTTATTCTTGGTACTCCAACTTGCTCAGATTCCTAGTAAAATGTTTAGCTCTTCTACCTTAAGCACGTCAGCTGCCGTTCTGATCAGAAGGCAGTGCTGTTTGCTGTCTTCCTTTTTTTGGCTGTTAGAGCAGATGGCAATAGCTTATTTTCCAGATTAGGTTAGTTTAGCCAAGATGTGTGAAGACAAGCAAGGGTATAAGTGCAATATGTTGCAAATAACAGAATGTCTTAGCAATTAGTTTTATTAAACCTGATGGGACTTACTAGAATACAGCATTGTCCTTACATATAGGCCTTTGAATGATTTTAACAGATAGTTTAGTGATTCTTTTTGCTTTTTTGCTAGTCAATACCCTTTTAAAAAAGTGATTGTATGGCTGCAGAAAGCTCATGTAATAATATAAATAACAAAAATATATAGGTAAGCACCAGTCTCCAGGCTGCCTTACTAAATAGAGTCAGACACTCTATATTGATCTTGCTTTTTTTCACTATTTGAATTGGATTTTTCTTGAAGGGGTGACGTGCATATTTGTATAGTGGAATGCTTGTGACAACTGCATGTGTGTAAAAAACAGTTCCATTAACTTCTCCTGCTTACACTGGAGACCTGCATTAAGATATTAAGGCACTATAAATAAAGCAAACCCTACTTTTATATACTCAGCTGGTGTTTATTATTTAGAGAACAAATCCCTGGTTTGCAACTTATTTTTCTTTGCTCTTATCATAGTCACAGTGCTTCGTAACAGATTACTGACAGTTTGGGTGTTCTGAAAAGTCACGAAGCTTTTCCTTGTGTGATTACATCCCTCTCTTTACAGCTGTTTACTTGTCCCAAGGAAACAAGAAATTGCAAGTGACTGGGAGAAAAAAATGAATGGTGACTGTTGTGTTTGTTCTCCTGCTAATTCATCAACTTGAAGTCAACACCTGGGTCAAGCAAAACAGTTCAATCTGAAGTTGGAAAGCTTATGGAGCTGCTTGACATATGCTTATTTTCAAATATACCACATCATGGTGCATAAACATTTGGCTTCCATAGATCTTTACCTAACTTTATAGCTAGCATTATGTGCAGTATTCAGGAGTCATGGAAGTGATGCTGTAGTTAGAGCCGAAGATGTGTTTTAAGTATGCACCTTCTGTTTTAAAGCATTTACAAATTTTTGAAATTTTCATGTTTGATGGAATTAAGTAATTTTTTTTCTGTTTTATTGGATGCTGTTTTATCGAAGTATTTGCAATAAGTAAATATATTATTTCTGGGAATAACCATGCTTGCTGGGATATCTAAACTTTGTGTGTATGTGGTGGGTGTGGAAAATGATTCCCAACATCAACTTTGCTACAGATTTATGATTCTGTTTTAAGCTGTTGTTTAGTTTTCATTCTTGGTCAGAGGAGAATGGAGTCCATAGTGAGTAGGTTTGCAGTCCTGCTTGGGTTCAGTGTTTAGGCCAATCATGCATTTAACAAAGCTTTTGGGCAGGGAGACAGCTTGAGAGCTGCTTGCCTAATTGGCCTTGGGAGCAAGGTGGAAAGCAAGCTGACACACCAAGTCAGCTGGCTCCCCTGGTGCTGCCAGCTCCAGGAAGGCTGTTTGTTGGTTTAATGTGGTGTCCAGTAATGTAAATATACAGCAAGAGTTTGCTCAGGGAGGGTGCTGTCCAGGCCAGCTCTCCAGTTCCTTCACTTCAAGCCAGTGTGGCTGAAGTTTGAATCCACATCTTTTTCTTCTGTTGGGCACCACTCGAAGGCTGCTGAGCTAAAATTTATTTTAAGACTGAGTCTTCCCTCGTCTGGGTGGGCACTTTCACAATGAAGCATGGCAGGCACATAAGTCAGATTGAAGAGAGAGCCTAAATAATATCTGTAGATACATACAGAAGGAAAATAGATGTAGAGGACAAAGAACATAGTTTGGGAAAGTAGAGACGTATGCTCTGAATTATTCTTTCAGTTACTTGAACTTGATTTTGACAGCCAGCAAGGCTCTAAATGTGTCTTTCATCAAGAGTGGTAAGTACTAAGTTAGAGGGTAAAGAAGAATTTCTGATTGTGATAGATTTCTTTGTTCAGAAATCCCAGGAGGTTCTTATGCTTCTGTGAAAAATGTGAGGAATTTGAAATGTTTGGTTTTGTTAATCTTTAAGTTGTTAGAATCCATGACACACTATTTTCTTTGGGAAGATTTTGTATGCAGTTATGCAGTTAATTCTTGGATTTGAAGTCAATGCTAATAAGCTTGTTTTACCTAAGACATTTATCTGTTTGAATGTGCAAGGAATGTAGACTAATAACTCCTTACAATCCCAGTCATTTGTTTCTATAATTATTTAAATATTGTTCATTTGGGTGATTTGTTTCTGTAATTATGTAAATATGGTTCAGCTGGGTTTTCAAATATTTTTAGAAGTATGTACGGGTCTACTGCATTTTAACAGGTGATTTTATTAGTTGGGATCCTTCGCCTGTCCATTTCTCTTTCAAGTATTTCTTGTTAGTAACTTTTGAGCTTGTTGAGAAACTGCTTTGACTTGAAAGGGCAGTAACCTTGAAATGATGGCATATGGATGAAATGTTGCTATTAGTGCTTCTGCTGAAGGAGAAGACATAACTTGCCCATTATGTGTTATTTTCTGGTAGCATCTGACTGGCAAGCCAGTTTGTTGCTAGCCATGATATTTTGTGGTTTATTGCTACAAGAGGATGGCTCAAGAAATGTAAGTCATGCCAAGAGGGTGAGTTACAGAAATAGGATGAAGGCAGATTTAGAAGAACATGTAGACAAATGGGTGAGAAAACAAACTTGTTCTACTGTTTACAAAGCAGCTACTTCAGCCAACTAAGGATTTTCTGCAAGTAATTCATCTGCTGGTAAATAATCAGTTCAGCAGCTGTTATTACACTGATCATATTGGTGCTGCCTGTTTGCAAATTGTCCTTGCAGTTGATGAAAGTTTGTGTGCAGGATAGCTGCAGATGACAGAGTTTATCCCAAGGGTGTAGCAATTATATTGTGTATTACAATTGGGAAAATTCAACAAGCAATAATAAAACAGTGTGAAACGGAATATTTTATGCCTTAAAATTACTCTGTATTATAGTTTTATGAAAACATGTCTTGTGCTCAAAGGTATCGCTTACTTAAATGCCACATATCTTTTAAAATGGGTGTAGTTATATAATGTGAAATTTAGAGTGTATGATCTTAACCCTATTTAAGCATTTGGCTCTTAATAATTTTGCATAAGTATTTTTCCTACAACACGAGGTTTAAATAGAATGCAGTGAAAGCAATAAGACTTTGGGACATTTTGTCCACTGAATCTCTGAGAGGAAAGAAATCACCCATCCTTATTTTTAGAATTTTTAAAAATTGTTTTCAGTGAAACCAGTCCAACCTTATGTAGATAGGTGCTTGTAATCAAAGTTATATTTGCAGGGCTGTCATCTAAGGAGATGTTTTGGTAAACATGATATATATTTAGTAAATACACCTCCCTATCTTCCACATGTCAAATATCTTTAAAGCATTTCATTTTCTGCCATATTTCTAAACACATATTGTTCATTTTTCAGCCATTACAGGGCTTCTTCTTCTAAGATTATTTAAATTTTATAGAAGAACAAATGAAGTAGTTAATCAAATGCCCATTAACTTCTCAAATTCTCTAATTTCTGATTACATGGGTACCCCAAAGACTATTCTCAGTTGCATCTTACCATTACTGGACCTCTTCCCTTCTCCAAATAAATTAACTAACCTTATAAATAGAAAAAAATCAATATACATCATGCATCACTTTAAGAGTTAAACAGCCTTTTCAGTAAGTAGCAGAAGTTTCCTGACTTTACAGGAAGAACTGCCAACTGTTTGTGATTGAGAAAAAATGTGCACTTTTACAAAATTTGCAATTTTCATTACTGTATTACTTGTAGACTAGAATGAAACAGGCCCTCAGAGTGGCTGACCAGGTTAGACACTTCCAGGTGCTTCTCTTGCACTTCAGCAGTTTATATCCTTCACTTCATTTCAGATTTTTTTAAGTATTACAATTATTTCAAAAAGGTGATTTCAGTGCTTCATCTTAAAGATCAGTTTTTGTTTCAGCTTGAAATGTAAAGCCTCCTTTTTTTTCCATAATAGGACTGTCTGTATACATCAGGCTTGTGAAGGTTCTGCTCCTTACGTGAGTTCTTGCTTTCCCTCTTGCATTGGAAAGCTGAAGGTGGTTGGATGCAATAGCCTTTCTGCTAATTGCATCCAATCATGCAGCTTTTATATCTTATGCATGGTCTTTAAAGTGCCCTTATCACACTAATTCTTGAATCATCAAGGTTTAAAATACCTCATTAGAGAATGCTTCTCATAAATCCTCTTGCAAATCATGTCTCTTTTTCACAAATGTTTCTCTCTTCCATGTAAGCGTTATCAGCCCTGGGGTTCTGTGCAGATATGATTAAATCTGGCTTAGATCTACTACTCTGGTGTAGAAAATACCAACCAAATGTGTTTCATTTCAGCCTCTCTAGGTGGTATTCACTATCTGTGTAGCCTTGGGCAGCCACATGGTTAACTGTGTTCCCTACTGAATGCTTCCTCTAATCTGTTACTGGCAGGAAGGGGAGACTTGCCAGCCCCATTCTTCTATAGCCATCTTCAGAGAGATGAAACCTGAGTCTGTTGCCTCATCTCTTTCCAAAATAGGATGTCTGCCAGCATTGATGGGAGAGGTAGCAAATGAGAAAGGAAGGAGCAAAAACTGTGACTGATGTAGTGGGGAGCAACAGATGTCATGTGGAAAATTGAGATACACTCAATAAGCATTTCCTACAAACATTTTCCTACTGATGTAACTTAGTTATGGGGTGTGAGATACGAGCATATGAGAGAGTGAGTGAGTTTAAGCTTTGAAGCGTTTCAGACAGATGGAATTTTGTGGTTTAAGACAATTTACGTGGAATTACAGGGTAGGCTATTCACAGCTTGATGATTCTGCTTTAGAAATGATTTTATGTTCTAATTAAAGAGATTTGGTGAAAGAGAATAGAAGAAACTGCCTAAAGAATCAAGGGAAGTAAAGGTCAAGAGCTGCTGCTGCTGCTGTTAAAAGTGTGTCATCTCTAAAGAGCTATAACCTGTAAAAGAAAATAATACAGAGAATTACAGGTTACTCTTGTGATATCAACTTCAGCTTACACTGTTGATAAATGTAGATTTCTTTGAATACATTATTAAAGGCAGTATCACCACACATGAGTGAGAAAAAGTGTTTTGACATCTGTATTACAAATTGTACTAAAGTGCATACTTGTCTAGAACAGAAAAAACCTGAGTCTGTTACTGTTTTGTAAGCACCTCTTGCTTCTATTCTTGTCAGACTTCAAATTAATAAAATCTTCTTCCATTATAATTTTTAACTAGGGCTATTGTAGAAATCATGTGAGATATTTCAGGGATGTCACCATTTTCATAGTTCATTATAGACTTTCCTTTTGAGATGGTGGCTCTAAAGACAATGACATCAGTGTGAGTCACAGAGTATGCTCTGTGTTCCCTAATTGTTTTCTAGGCTTGGTGTTCTGTATTGGACTGTCTTTCCTTCATTTTTATTGATGAAGTTTTGTTCAGATATGTCAGAAATACATACTACAGTTTGTGTTTCCTTTATTGCTCAGGAGTTGCTGCTTTTCACCAGATTGTGTTCTAAGGTTTGAACTTCAGAATTGGTGAGACTTACATTGAAATTTTATGTTTTTCTTCCTTAACAGAAAGGGCTATTGCAAGGCATGAAGTCAGAGAAATAGAGCAGCGTCACACAGTCGATGGTCCCCGACAAGATGTGACACTGGATGAGGAAGATGATGTGGTGATTATTTACAACAGAGTACCCAAGACTGCCAGCACATCCTTCACAAATATTGCCTATGATCTCTGTGCTAAGAACAAATACCATGTTCTACATATCAATACAACCAAAAATAACCCTGTTATGTCTCTGCAAGATCAGGTAAGCTGCTGAATTTGGGATGTCTTTATGAAACCAGGGAAGAACAAAGGAAAAAAATTTTGCTCTTGTGAACTTGGGTGTTCTGATGTACTTAACTTCTTTGTCACATGTTCCAGTATAAACGAAATCGAATGTTTTCATATTTTCTTTGTAGAGAATATTATTTCTTAATAGGTTGAGGCTTTTGCTTGGCTACTGGAGGTGGTAAGTCTCTGTTTATTGGACAAAAACGAAGCTAAAAAGGGGCATGACTGGGGTAGAAATGACCTTTGTTGTTAGAACTGTTTTGGCTGTGTAATACAACTTGCCTGTTATCTCCATCTGCAATGGATGCAGTCTTAGGCAATTTGCTCTCTGAATAGTGCAGGCACTGTGCCATGCTGTCAGGGCTAGACTTGTGTCTTTAGTACTGGGGCTGGTCAGGTCTCACAGGTGATAAAAAGCATACAGAAAAGTGCTTGTAAATAGCTTGCTCTGCAAAGGACGGGTCACTTAGCATCCATTAAAATCCTCACTAAAACCACTGTAGTACCGGACTAGAAATGACCATGGCTACTGCATTTTAAAAAGATGAGGGTTCAGTGCCATGTTTTTTATTAGGCTGGGGTGAGGAAGTAGGTTTATTGGTTTATTTTCATTAATATTTCCTTGGCCGTCATGAGTGCACTTGCAGAGAATCCAGGTTAGAGATCTGAAACATCACTGTCATCATCCCTGCCTGTAGAACAAATGTTTCTGAGCTCTCTGCTGCTGGTTGTATGCTGATCACTGAAGTTGATATGCAGCAGAGGCAGGAGCTGCTCTGCATTGCAGCATGTCAGCTCTGAGCCGTCCAGCTCCTCTGAGTGCATGTCTGCAGGCTGAAGCAGCTCAGCACAGCTGGGCTGGGCCAGGGGAAGCAGATGCTAAAGGCCCTCCAGTTCTGTATTTTGGAGGAGGGTTTAGGTAGGGATCTCTGTGCAGAGGAAATAACGGACTTGGGTGATACTGGAATCTGTTTTGTGACAGTTGAGTTGTGTTACTGCGGAGTATTTCCTCCTGTAAAATTGTTCCCTGCAAATGAAAGTGGTACTGTCATACATGATTACTCTGATTATGAAGTCTGGTAGTCATCATTAAAGTCCTGTCCACTGCATAGAACAAGTACTAAAGACCTATGCACTAAGAGCTGGGTGATTTTTCAAAAGATTTAATCAACCTATTAATTATTAATTTAAAATCATACTCAAGTCAGGTATACCTAGTACTGCACTTCCCACCAAATTCTGTTTCTTTCAAGGTGTCTTTTGAAATGGAAGTCTGTTCTGGAGGATAGGAGAGCTAGTCATTGAATAGGTATAAATTAAACACAGGCTACCTTAAATTTCTACATCTGTTTGAACTTAATTCAAATAAAATTTGTTCTTTGCTGGCTTAGTTTTATAAAATAGAAACTCTTCATCTTTCCTCTAGTAATAATCTATTGAAAAATGAAAATCTGTCTGTGCTGAGCATGTACACGGTACTGTCAGTCCTACCTTCATTTCATACTATGCTCTTGTCCAAGATGGTAAATAATGTAGTTTAATTAGACACTTGATACTGGTTTTTGGTGGCCATTAACTGGGATATGCTGGCAATGAAGAGCTTCATATATTGCACAGTTGTTGAAAGATGCAGAAATAATGATTCACCTTCAATCCACGGAGATAAGACCTTGCCATTGCAAGTCATAGTGCATAATTCAGGAGATGGCAGGGGTGCTGAGTGGTAGCTCATGGTGTTTACTCTGTGTGGGCTTGGATTAGCCTGGCATATTCATATGCCACCTTCACCAGTATAGCTCATTTGGGTGCGTTAGGTGTATATGTGCCAGTAGTAAAATACATAAACATATCATAGAGACAAAATTGTTCTGTTAGTGATACTGTTTGTTTAAGCAAATCTGCCTAGGTAAGGTGAAGATTGCTTCAGGCCTGGCAGAAATTTGTAAATTCGTGAGTGTTCTTTTGTGCAGTTTTTCTGCTGTACTTCTTCCAAACTACTGTAATTCTGTAACAGATTCTAAGTTCTCAGCCCATCTGTGAAACCTTTACTTCTTGAATGCAGTATGAAACAAATGATATTTAAAATCCACTCCAAATATAGTCTCTATCTGATTTGAGATAAACTGGTAAGAGTTCCTAGCACTCATTTTAGTTTCAGGTGGAACTTGTCCCAGGAGCCTTCCTTTCTTTTGCAGCACCTCTGGCAGCAGGATCCTGGGAGCTGCCCCTCTTTCCCCAGGAAGGGCTTTTTCTTTGCAGCAAGCTGAGTGCTGTGTTGCTCATGTTGCAATTCTGACCTGTGTGCTTTTCTTAACTAAATCAGAGTAGTTGTTTGGTTGAGTTTTACTTGCTGCTTGCACGTTTCAGCAGTGACACTTTGTCCATACAAGAATGCCTGTGTCACATCAGGATGGCATACCAGTCACACAAACTTTATTGCTTTTGTTACATGGTGAAGTTGTCATTGAAAGCACTTAAAATTAAATTACTGTTCTGCATTACAGCATGTGTTCTTGATATATTATTTAAAAAGTGAGTGTGAGAACGTTCTCTGTACTGTTATGAATGCTACAATTATCCAGTGTTTCAGTCCCTCAGCTTGCTGGCTTCTGTTTCTTGGGTTTTTTCTTTTTCAGTTTCTCTCTCAATTTTTCTCTAAAGAGCACCATGAACATATATTATCTTGCTTCCAAGTGCATTCTAAAACAGTTGGTCTCTCGGAGGACAGCACAGTCATAATGGCTTTAGTGGTACTTATTTCCTCTGCTAGTGCAGGTTTCAGTGGCTGTCAGAAGTGGAACAAGTGAAAGGCCTGCAGCAACTCTGCAACAAATGGAAGTACTGATATGTGCTTGTGGATATTTAAGAATTTTTCTTTTGGAGTTAGATGGTCTACTGAGTACAAGTGCTGCATGTGTGCCAATTGTACTTTTCCTTCTGAGAAAGAAAGAAAGAAAAGTACAAGGCAGGTACCTTCAAGGCAGGTATCCTGGCTGTACTGTGGCTGAACTGGTGAACTCAATCTTTTCACCATCTCACAGAATTGATTCTCAGCTGTCCTTGCCTTGAGCTTGCTTGTGGTTGTTCATGGCATGCAGGCAAAGGTGTGCTGCTTGATTGTTCCAGCATTCCAGACCTGTGGTTCAGAGCTGGCTCAGACGTGCTCACACACACTCAGACTCATTCTTGCACACTAGCGCACACACACACACTTGTGCACACCCAGGCACTCTCACACTGAGACACAAGCACAGTCACATGCACACACATCAGATACACTCAGACACACAGTCACACACACACTCTTGCACACGTGTGCACACGTGCATGTGTGTGACTGTGAGTGTGTCTGTGTGCATGAATTCATGTGGGAGTGTGCAGTCAGACTCTAGGGAAGAGGCACTGATGGCTGCAGTTACTGGAGAGAGATCAGAACTTAGAGCATCACTTTCATTTGCACACATGGCTTTTTCTCAGACCAGCTATGCTGGTTGGGTTTTTCCTTCTTTTGGCTCACTGGGACTTGTTTTAAATTCCTGCTGTCCTAGAAACTGAATGTGTTTAACTTACCTGTCAGGACATCTTATGCCCCTGGAGTACCTTTGATCGGCCTTTTTAATTCAGTGAACCTCAGCTGATTTCCCACTTACTGAAGGCTGTGAAGCAACTTTGTAGCTGATTATATAAAAGCACCCTGAAACAGCTTCACAGGAATTCCATTCACGTCTATCTTAACTTTTAAAGTCGCTTCAAATTTTATTCAGTTGGTCTCTGATGGAGAAGCTTGCTCTGTCTCTTGAAAGCTACAGTATCTGCTAAGCCCTGAAAAGAAAAGTAAAATTGATCATATTTAACAGTATGAAGCGGTGAGCAATATTCATCTCTGACCTAAAACGTGTGAAACCAGACTCATTAGGCTGTCCATGACCTGGAACAATTCTGGCTTTTGGAATGCTGCAAATTATGAGAGGAAAAAAAAAATCTCTTGCCTGCAGGCTAGTTATAGGTGTTAAAAACTATAGTTCTCAGGGGCTCAGCATGTTGCAGGTCCATCCTAAGACAGATGTAAATGTCACAGGTGTGTTATAAAACTTTCCTAGCCTTCTCTTAACTTGGTTGGTGTTAGAGGCCTGAAACATCTACATTTTGATGCCAGATGGCTGGCATGGGGATCTAAAACAAAAAACTTATGATTTTGTACTTAACATTACCTTATGTCTAGTCCAAGTCTATTAGAAACTGAAATTAGAAATCATCCCAGATGATACAAGATTTCAAAAAGCTCATTCATGGAAACATAAATGTACACTTTAGTATGTGGGCTGCACTGCACAGCCTAAATAGCATAACTGGTTTACTTGGAGAGTTGTATCAACCAACCATGACATTTGGGGTTTGTGAGTGAGGGAAGGAAAGATGATTGATATTGTGTATTTAGGAAATATCTTTGCCAGGTAAAGAAGTATTTATAGCTGAGGCTCTCCACTGAAAATATTTTGTCGTTAATTTTGGAAAGATACAGTGAATGGAATTGTGGTTTATTTCAGTTTATTTACTGAAGGTAAAGTTAGTTCAACTGGGTTCAAAGTCCCATATTAACAGTTTGTGCTATGGACAAAACCAGACAGGAAGCCAATGCAGTTTATAAAACACCATTGTGTAACATTGTGCAGTGCTTTTCATCTAGATTTGCCACCATTTTAATGTGCAATATATGGTTTAAATTTTGTAATGCCACTGACTGTAAAACTTGTATACTAAAAAATTCATGTTGCCTGTTATTAAAAATTAGTATAAATTTCTGTTATCTGAGCATCCAAGAGCCAGTGTTTAAAGAAATAAGGTTACCAATCTCTTAAATCATAGACCATGAGTTTTGCACAATTGAAGAAACAGCAGCAGGCCAGTCTCACCTCTTAAAATCTTCAACTGGTATGTTATAACAAATAGTAAATATTATGCTTCAGGACACTCTTAATATACTTGTCCTTACAGAATGGTAGTTACTGTGTTGTCTTGAGCTCTTTGCTTTTTTGTCTCTCTTGTTTCACCTTAGAATCTTTGTGGTTATCTGTTTCTCTGTATAACAGAAAAGATATTGCAGATGTGCAGAGAACATTATCTTTTAATTCACAACCTCAGAAATGGCATATCTTTGTCAGACAGCTCAGGCAGTACAAATTTATCATCCTCTCTTTATTATCCAATTCACTAGTTTTGGAATAACTTTCAGTTACATGCTTTGATGTTAGAATATTCTGTTCATCTAGTAAAGCCAAGCTCTATCAGGATTTGCATGTCCCACTTAATTTGATCACACTCTCTGGTTTGGGGCATGTGTCTTATTTTGTTCTTTGAAATGTAAAGCTATTCCTATTTTTGTGAAGTTTGCCAATAAGTGCTCTATCAGCCCTCATTCAAGGGCTACTTCATGCTTTAGCATGAAAGTTTCACTGAAATGTTAGGCTTAAGATGACTATTCAAAATAGCAAATCTGTAGATCTGATTTACATGGCATGCATTTATAACATTTCTGGATTACTTGTGCATTGCATTTTGGGATGGAAGAGCAAATGAACCATCAGATTTGTTTCTTATATCCCAATAAAATAGGTCTAAGAACATGCTGTAAATCTAGTACTCTTTTATCTGAGGGACTGAATATCAGATCAGACAGACAATTCCATAAAATATGTACTTGCATTTCTACTGAAAGAATCCTTCATTCCTTTCCAATTACAAATAAAATGGACTGACAAAAATATAAATGTTTGTTTTGCTGATGTTTTTGTGAAAGTTTTCCTTGGACTGTCCTTCTGATTGCTGTATTCTGGTTTTGTTAGTTTCTGATCATTCAGTTCTGATGACCTAAAATCAGTCATCTGTATGCTGCAGGAAAGACTATTTTAGGGGGCACAATTTTTTTTTATAATACTCAAAATAGAGTTTTTAATCGAATGCATTATAAGATTAAAAGCCAGGAAAGGCCGTGTATGGGCAAATGCAACGAGGCACACAGAAACACTTTTTGTTGCCGCTTTCGCAGGTGCGCTTTGTGAAGAACGTGACCTCGTGGAAGGAGATGAAGCCGGGATTTTACCACGGCCACGTCTCGTACCTGGACTTCGCCAAGTACGTTCGCGCGGGCTCGGCCGGGCTGCCGCGCCCTCCAGCGCTCCGGCCGGGAACTGCAGCGTGGGCATGCCCGGCCCTCCCAGAGTGCCGGAGTTTGGGGTGATCTTCACCCATTGCTCTTGTTTTCTTGCATGGTATACTGTAGCCGAGTCTCATTTAAAAAAGAAAACGTTTATATACTGGGATTAGTATTCCTTGTCTGAATTCCAAGCTTGTTTTGCTGAAAATCATGGCTTTTTTTCTGAAACCCTGGCAGTTCTGTTCTGGGATTGGCTTCCCATTTGGGGAGGTTTAACATACCTGTTCTCAAAAATGCTTCATATAAAGAGTAACACCACCTGCCTCTTAAGTTATGTAATTCTTCTCTACCTTAGTATCCCTTTACACTTTATCAAAATATGAAAAGTTATCTTTTGAAGTAGTTTTCTGGTCTATAATAGTTTGATTTGCTAGAAAAAACATTGAAATAATTCTTGTGGAGTTAAATGCTGCTACTTCTAAAATTAAATAAAATGTCTTAAAAATCGTCCCACTGACTTCAAAGGTTCAGGATCATATCTTTATTCCCACTTTCATATGTTTCTTTTCTTGTCTTATTTTTGCTTCTGGATCTAAAGCTGTGATCCTTAGTAGCTCAGTCTTATGAAACCTCCCCTTAAACTGACAAGTCAGTTTTGCTTAAGATGCTTACTAGGCAGTGCTTCATCTTGCACTTGGAGCATGTGGAAAATTATTTAAAATTGAAAGTGGCATTTTCAGATCTCATTACATTTGACTGCACAAATGATAGTAACCGCTACTTTTACCTCTTGCTGATGGTCACTCAGTGTTTCTATGTTTCTGTGCATTAAAGTATTTATTTAAATTCTTTTTTGTATGTAATAATTCCTTTTGTTTAGTCATTCCTTTTAATTACTCATTCTGTCATGTACTCTGATTTTTAATTTGGACTTTTTATTACAAAGAATGAGATGGGGAAGTGAGACCTGTGCAGATTCCCAATACAGTACATTATCAGAAAATGCTAAAAGCTACAGTAGTAGCTGAAAATAACCAGTGTCACCAAGTTTACAAGAAGTAACAGGCAAAAAAAAGTTACTGACAAATCAGTCAATCAAATAAAATACATCAAAATTTATTAGTTTCCTTTCTGCCTTTTTAAAATCAAAATGCTTCAACATTAATAAACGCTTGAACTGAGTAACGGCTTTCTGGTGCAGCAAAGCTGAATGTTATTTTATACATTAGTTCATAAAGCTGAAAACATTCTCAGATACTGGAACTCTTAAAACTAGAATATTTTACATCTAGAAAGCATCTAAGCAATTTCACAATTTCTTTCATCTGCATCTTCCCTCCAGGACTGTGTTATCCTTGTCTTTGTTGTTTGTTATCCTTTCACCTGAGTGATTTTTTTTTTCCCCACAACAGCTTGCTTTCTCATACTTTGGGTTTTCATTATTAAAATAATATCTTGAATACGATGGTTGTGCTTGGCAAGGCCCACACCTTTAAGGCTGTGAGGTATGTTCTTGTAATGAACATTCTTGTAGTTAAGAAGTGTAAAATATTTCAGAAGACTCAGTGCTTCCTTATCCATGGACATCAGACTTAGGTCCACTGTCAAATATCAGAAGTACCTCTTAAAATATGCTGAAAATTAAAGTACTGGATTCCATTGATAACTCACAGTACTGAGGAGAGGTTATTGTAATCCATCCATGTAGAAATTATGCTAATAAAAGTTAAAGTTTTTTCCCTTTTCTTTTTGTTTTTAAAATTTCTTATCCATTTATTCTCTATTTTCTCTGGTAAATAGTTGGGAAAAAAAGTTCTTTGACAACGCAATTGCCAATTCATTATCCTTATTAATAAGGTTACAGTAATAATTATGTTACTGGTAGGTTTATATTACTGTAACTGAAACTAGTTCTTCAAGCTCGTGTGCAAATGCAGGCGACTGTACAATGCAGCACAAGCATTTCTGAGGGCTTGGACATCTGCATTTAACCCACAGATATGTGCTGTTCGTGGGCTGAGTCTGCTGCTCTGTGGAAATGGTTTGTTTCAGCTTCCTCAGCACTTGCAGCAGTCTGTGGAAGGGGACACCTGCATGTCTCATGCACTTCAGTGGAGCTTAAAGAGGGTGAAGTTCAAAGCCTGGACTTGGCATCAGAATGGTTGAAATATTCACACCCTCTCTCCTCTGCAGACTGTGGGAAGCCAGAGCTGGCATGCAGACAGATGTCAGCAGTTCTGCCTTAGAGTGCTCCAGTCTGAATCATTGGTACTCTACTGGCAGTACTGGAGAATCAATTGCTCTTTCTGTAGCCTTTAACAATTTCTGTGTCTGTAGTGCTTGTTTTTGGCAAAAGCAATGCCTGTTAATTGGGTTTTTTTCTAACTTCCTCCTTTCTCTGACTTTTGCTACATTTCTGTTCTTCAGTTTTTCAACTTAACATTCCTCATATGCACAGTATCTGGTAGTAAAATTTACCCCTTTAAAAATCATGGTACTGCATCATAACACTGTGAGTTCTCTGCCTTAGCCAAGCTAGGCATGAATGGCCCTCTTTTGATGGAGAACGCTTTCCCAGTTTGCATAGGAACAGAAGAGAACTTTTTTTTCCAGCTTCTAGCTTTACTTCAGGGCACTTGACACACTTGCAATTTCCACTGTGATATAAACTCTTTAATATTTGAAATATCTCAAATGGGAAAGAAAATAAAACTGAGAAATGTATTGTAAAAGCTGACTTGAACATAGATCACTGAAAGGTAGCATTTGCACATAACAGTTTGGTGATTTAAATTTTTCTTCTGTGTCATATGAGATTACCACCTCATTTCATCAGGCTTCTGTTTGTAGTGGAGTGCATCAAAATTTGCTTCGAGTAAATGTCTATGGAAAAATTTAATATCTTTAGATAGAAAAGTTAATATGGTTACAGATGCTATCTTAGACTTATATTTAATAAGCATAGCTGTATGCATTCAACCCAGGCTATGGATGGGCTCTGAGCTCTGTCTTCCTGCTATTAGAGTTAATGTCTCTGGCAGCTGGAGACCTGCCAGGAAAACCACTCACAGCATTGCAAAGCCCAGTTCACAAGGGCAGGAACTCGATATCAAACTTCCTTGCACTTATTATAAACATGTATGTGGCTGCTAAACTAGTTAAGGCATTTCTAGAGTCAGGATGGTTGTGTAAACATTTTTAGTATCTATTTGTGTGACAATATGTCTGTTTTGTTTGTTTCTTTACTAATAAACCCCTAAAATCATCATCTTAGGCAGACTGAAATTGAACTTATTTTTGCATCCATGTAGTGCACTGGATATGAGACGAAGAGAAGTGATCATTAAGCTTCCTCCCAGTGTCATGTATTCTGTGTATGGATTTCAGTTGTAGCAATAAAGACAGGCTTTTACATGTTAGATGAGAAGCTTTGATTTGTCCTTTGAAAGATGTTTTTTCCTCTTTTACTTTAGATTTGGTGTTAAAAAGAAACCAATTTACATAAATGTCATAAGAGACCCTATAGAACGCCTAGTTTCTTATTATTACTTTCTGCGCTTTGGAGATGATTACAGACCAGGGCTACGGAGGCGAAAGCAGGGGGATAAAAAGGTAAGGTACACCTAAAAATATATGCTGAACTTACTAAAATCAATGTGAAGACAATTTAAAAAATGCCCTGATCAAAGCCAAATTGTTATTTTATCAGCCTTGTTGATAGTGATGGCTTTGAAAGTTATATTCTCCGTTTCCTGTCCATACTGGAGCAGAGCATGACATCAGTAGGTTCTCTGTACCCTTATAAATTCACTGTATGTTGCAATTTGTTAAAAAATTAAATAAAATAGTTTTTTTAATTGTTATTAGGTATCCAGAATTATAATTACCAGATTAGATTTATCCTCCTGTGTAAGAAAGCTACATCTTTTCTTGTTGAAGACTGAGACATATTTTTTCAGCAAAAGCTGTAAAACTGCTGATGCTTTGGCTTTGTTGATTATTTTCATATAATTAGCAACCCAATTTATTCTATTTTTTAAAAATGTAAACACTGCAATGTCTTTTTGGAAACTGTGGAGTATGACACATAAATTTCTGTACTTCCTCCTCGTGTCTTAGGTGGCTGTAGACAAGTTCAGGTTAGCACATTCAAACATTGACTACTAATACAGTTTCGGGATGGCAACGTCATTTAGACTTCATAATGGATTTGTTCCAGAAAGAATCTGTACATCCACTGTCATGGTTTGCAGTATGACCTTTCTGGACATGTTGGTTTTGATTTTTCTTATATTGGGAGAAAAGCAGGGTGTAAAATACATGAGTATGGTTTACAAAACTGTAGCTTGAATAGTGTGGAATCCTATAAAATGTAATGCGTTTTTGTACTTTATAGAGCCAAAGACTTTATACATTTTCAGTGATTATATTTTCTTAAGCTGATGCTGTTTTTCTGTAATGTTGACAATTTAGTGTAGTGCTGTGTGGGTACCAAGAGACACTGAAAAAACAAGCAAAAGTCACACAAAATATACAGCTTAGTCTATAAACACCATAACAACTAATAATTGTGAGTAATGATTTTGTGTGCTGTCCCCATCCAAATAGTGCTTCTTAAATATTTGGAGCAAACCATTCCTCTTTTTTTTTCCAGTTGGGAACTAAGTGGTCCTCTGTTATTTAGGCTTTAGCGCCATCTTCAGTTACTGCATTTCAGTTTGTCCAGGTATCCTGAAGCACAGCAGCATAGAAAGAGAAAAGCTTCAAGAATAAATTGAAATTAAGATTAAAAATTGTCTTTATAGAACTGGCTAAACAGATGAACAGGTGATGTGATATGATATCATAATGGCATTTTAAAAAAAGAGAGGTAAGATCTCATCTTTTGTAGACTGTCTTCCTCTTTCCTGCTTGAGATCAGTCACTTGAAAAGCTGAACATGCTGCTAAGTCTGAGCTGTTTCTAGGACATAAAACTTACCAAAAAGAGTAAAATGTAAGTGCTTATTTTAATTTTGAATTATAATCCAAACAACGTGGTTAGGTAGTCACTGGGAGACATGCCAAAAATCCTTACTGTTGCTGCTTGCCGGACTGCACTGTAAGCTTTGATTTGCTGGGAAAAAGGTCATATGCATTTCTGTTTATAATGCTTGCAATGCATTGCATTATTAATTTGATGTTTTTCTATTGAAGGGGCTTTTTACATTTTGTCACTATGATACCACTTTCTTTTGGTTTGAGAGACTTAGTTGTTGTACAGACTTAACATGTTCTGTAAGCATTTCAAGTTCATTTGAAGTGAAATTCATTTACTGTATCAAACTTCTGGCTTCTTTCATGTAAATCAGGTAGTACTATTTTTCCAGAGTGTCTCTGGAGAACTGTCCATGTATAGATGGTGTAAATTTTGCATACATTAGTTATAAAATTCAACAAGCTCAAAAATGGATTGAGCCAATTGCAGTGTCTTTATTCTAGTATGTGTTACAGTAGATTAATGAAAAGCTCTAGAGTTGAAAAGTACGGAAGATCAAAAATTACCTCTAGTGAAACTTAATTGTTCCTTTATTAGTGGGAAGGAATCTCAATGTATTTTTATACTCTGTCCCCTCCTAGTCCATACCATGGCATCTATATAAAAGAATTCTAAACTTGGTTGTTTTCAGTCTCTCTGTGCTTCCAGTCATAGTTAGCTTGGCTCCAAATGCAGAATCTGTAGAGGCAAGGGTTTCTTATAATGAATCTCTGGATGGAACAGCCAAGGTAGGTGTATTAGAGGAAGTGTGGAAGGAAGTCTGTCCTATTTCAGCTTACTTAGAAAATGGCTTGCTTCCTCTTGCTTATTAACTGTAAAATAACCTGCAGGTATAAGCAAAGAAATCTTTCTTTGCACAGATGCCAGTTCATTTTTAGTATAAACATTCATAATTTAGGAGGTGCGTTTAACAATAGATCAGTGCAGAATTTCCCTAGAGAACTATGCTAGGGAAAGCATACCAATGTCTTGTTTTCCCACTTAAAGCTGCATTTTTATCTATGGTGTGTGACAGGTACAAGCTATTTTAAACTCAGAGTTCAATGTGAACCAAGGCACCACAGTTTACTCCCTGCTTTGGCATAGTATCAATAATTTTTTCAGATTATCTTATAAACTTCACCTCAAAATAAAAGCAAATCATGTTGTCCTTTTTCTTAACTCCAAATAATTACACAAATGTGTTTTTACATAGTTGCTTTGAACAGAAACTTGTAATTAGACTGAAGAAGCAATCTAAAAAGTTGTCCATGGGATCTATTATTTTTTAATATATCCTAGATACAGGCCTTATATCTTGATTAGAAATACCACAAATATTTCCTTTATGGTGACATGTAAAGCATTTACAAATTCCCTGCAGTGCTAATGGAGTTCCTATTGTAACTGTGTTATTGCAGTTGAAACTCTGTTACTACAGCAGGGTATCCACATCAAGAGCAATATTGTATGGAATATTCTGTTATGCTGTGAGCAACTTCTTTTTGGTTCTTCTGATTGCCAGAACAAAATTAGCCTCTGAAATGGCAATTATTTCTCATTATTCAAATGTAATAGAAGCTTGTTTAATCTAAAAGACAAAATGCACAATGTTCTGTGTTAAAAAAGACCCAGCTGTTGCAGGATCACACAATTCCTCATGGCATTTGATACTGTATCTTTAGTGACTTCTTTTATAGGGGAAAATAATTATACCAACAGTTATTGACTATTTTTGCTAGTTTTGACAAATAGCCTTTGCTAAAGTTATATCAAAGGTATATCAATGTATCAGGTAAGATCAATTGTTCATTACTTGTAACCATAAAGGACTGTCCAAGTACTGTTTAGCTGAGACAGTAGATCATCCTGATAACACTGTGAAAGCAAGGCTTGACTTTTTTTTTCTAAAACATCATATATGTGTTTTTCTGTTTGAGATGTTAGATACATAGATGAGATTTTAAAGCTCAGCTCAATTTTGTCTTTGTTCCAGACCTTTGATGAATGTGTGGCAGCTGGAGGTTCCGACTGTGCTCCAGAGAAACTTTGGCTTCAAATTCCATTCTTCTGTGGCCACAGCTCAGAATGCTGGTAGGGAGATGAATGTAGCTTGTTCATCAAGTACATCAGTGCTGAAATCTAAACTTTAACAAATTTCAGTATGTAGTCCAGTTGATAAAAGTGTGAGGGACTGAACAGAGTGAAGCAGTGGATAGTTGAGTGCTTTCTGTTAAAGGTGGATTTGCTGAAACAGTTTTGCAGTTCTTTAAACTAGCAGTATGTTACAATACTGTATCAGCAGTGCTATGAGGGAAAACATGTTTTCAATTTTAAAAATAATTTTCGCAGATTTAAAGTCTTGACATTTTTCTCTTATGTCAGACTACAGAATCCTTCTTTTGGAATGGATATATTTTAGTTCAAGTTCCTAAAGTTCCTGGGGAATACACAATAATTGAGATCAGGATAAATTTATCTTTTTAAACATTTACCAGATATCCAGTAGTCAATGCTACTTAGCAGAAACTGAAACAAAAGCAAATAGTGTCCATCTGTCAATGCAAAATATTTTATAGTAATGGCAAAGACTTTAAAAAACTCTTAAGCAAAAAAAACCAAAAGAAACCTCACTGAGTTTTTGAAAGATTGTGTGATAGCAAGGGCAATTGTTTGTCAAAGGTTTTGTTCATTCAAACATAAGCAAAGTAAATGGCCACTTGGGAGCTCCTCTTTCAGTGCCTGTTGTTCAGAACTGTCTACTCTCTGGCCATGTGGAGAAGCAGAGAAAGAAAGAAGATGCAAAAGGGAAGGTATGCTCTTGCCAGATTTCTGGTATCTAATGTGAAAGTAGAGACAGAGTATTAATATTGAGACAGTGTAAATCCCCAAAAAATTGCTTGAATAGAGGCATTAATCATATACACACACTGGGTATTTTTGTTTAGATTATTTTATAAGTAGAGGAGTCACATTTTTAGGTGAGAACACAAATGAGAGGAACTGCAAAGGGAAATGAAGTTAGCAATGGTTATAACTTGGAATAAGTCTTGCCTATACAAATGTCCTGTTGTGAAGTAATCTCCATCTAGGGACTAAGGCTGACATCAGAACTTAATATAATTGTTCTCTGTCATTTTAGGAATGTGGGAAGCAGATGGGCTTTGGAACAAGCCAAATACAATCTGATTAATGAATACTTCCTAGTGGGAGTTACTGAAGAGCTTGAAGACTTTATCATGTTATTGGAGGCAGCTCTGCCCCGGTTCTTCAGGGGTGCTACAGAACTGTACCGGACAGGTATTATTAAATAGCTGATTTCATGGAGTTTTCAACCACTTTCTGCCTTTTTCAGTGTAAATTGTTTAGATCTAGGTGAATAGTTTGAGTCTCTGCCAGGTTTGCCTCTCAGCTGGATGATGTTCCTGTATAAGAAACAAACTCCTTTTCAAAGATTCTCAGTTCTTTCTCCCTCTCTCTCTTTCTCTCTCTCTTTCTCTCAGGGGTGATGCTAGTCCAAGTATCTTTCTGCCTTACACTAATTATAAATATTTAAGGCTGGGGTAAAGGTAGATGTGTAGGTATACTGCATGTAACATTGTGATATGTTTGTAACAGAATATTTTTTTTAAAGTTTTACAGTGGCTTCAGCTTTTTAAAGTAGCTGATGTGGCAGATTTCCATTTCCTCAGAAGCCCTGCTGGAATTAACTGTGCTCAGTGCAGCCTGGTTGGCTGAGCAATAAAGCCTGAGGGATGCAGAGACCCAAGTAGATGTTTATCTTCCTGGGCTCCTAGCTACGAGAAGTAGCTCAGTTTCTAGGAGCTGGCCATTCAATTTATGATGAAGAGAAGATCTATCTTAGCAGGGCTCCTAGCTGCAAATAGAGGGAGAAGAGGATCTGATGTACAGAGCCTAGATATGTAGTATTAACAAGTTAATTAGAAAGCAACAGCACTCCTTGGGGAAAATCTGGTCATCATTTTGGTCTTCTTTGTCTCAGAAACTCTGCAACAGGGATATGGCTTATGTATCATTTATGATAAGACTATAGTATCCTATTTAGATGGGAGAATAATGGTTTAAATGCTATTAGTAGAGATTATATTTTGATTAGAAATAGACAATTGAAATCATGCGAAAACAAGATTTTTTTTCTCTTTTATGGAGAGCTAGAGAGAGCTACACCAGAACCGGGAGGTTTTTGGTAGTCTGAGTTGAATATAACCTTCCCTGGAGATATTTAAAATATGTGTAGAAGTGGTGGAGGTATTTAAAAGATGTGTAGGTGTGGCACTTGGGGACATGGCAGTGTTAGGTTTGTGGTTGGACTCGATGACCTTAAATGTCTTTTCCAACATAAAAATTTCTATGATTCTATGAAAGAAGTCTCTGCAGTTTCTAAAATTCTTAACATTTGATACCAGATTAGCAGATAAATAATTAATTTTGAAAGACCAGTTTTGCTCCAGGTAGATTATATGGAGTAATCTTACTCTTTAAATGAATGTTCATTCCCTGGGTTTATTAGAGCAAACAGGAATAATTGAAAGAATGGATGCAAAATTCATAAACATTAAGTGAGAGAGGCTGCAGGTTCCAACTCTGCATGTTGTGTTAATAAATTTTGGATTAAAGCCTGCTCCTTCTAATGCAGTTTATCAACACACTGAGAATATAAAAACTCTGTAAATAACAAAGGACTGTAAACATTTTTTGAGCACGTGAACTTGAAAGTGAAGTTATTGCTTTCATTTTGCATTTAGGAAAGAAGTCGCATCTTAGAAAAACAACTGAGAAAAAACTTCCCACAAAAGAAACTATTGCCAAGCTACAGCAGTCTGAAATCTGGAAAATGGAGAATGAGTTCTATGAATTTGCACTGGAGCAATTTCAGTTTGTCAGAGCACATGCAGTTCGGGAAAAAGATGGAGAATTGTATATTCTGGCTCAAAACTTTTTCTATGAAAAGATTTACCCTAAATCAAACTAAGAATCCTATACTATTAGATTTATGGACCTAAATCTTTGGCCACATCATCATCTTAGTCCTCAGCCATGGAAATTAGATTGCTTGTAGACCTCCAAGACATTTCTTTGTACGAGAAAAGTGGGTTGTGGATCACCTCCAGGGCTTTGGATATAGCTGTGTTGGTAATCCAGAAGCAAAGGCTTCATTTCTTTTATCTAACTAATATTTTCAGTGGGAGTCAATATCCTTAACCTGAAGAAATCTACAATGTAATTTGGAGCAATTAATACAAGGCAGTTTTATTTGAAAATGTAAACAATCAAAAAACCACTTCTGTTGATGCTCTTTTTAATTTTCAGAGCAATTTATTTTCATTTATACTTCTGTGAAGAGGAAATAATTTTTCCCCAGCTTTCACCATGGAAATTTCTGTTGTATACAGTATGAGTAGCCCTAATAACTGGTTGACATCTGTGCTTTGTTTTAGTGAATCATGTCACATGATATTAATTGGGATGGTTAATCATGTTCTGCTGAGAAATGCTGCTGCTGGAATTGGCATATTTATATATGTGGTTTTATTAAAAAATTACAAATATTCATTGGTGTTAAAAATGTCATTTTCACATTAATATTGTAAAAAGTTAAAGAATCAGAGCAGTGGGGTTGTTTGTTTTTTTGTTTTGTTTTGTTTGGTTGTTTTTTTTTATCACCACCGCCACTGGCTGAGGTTGGGAAAACTACAAAGAAATTTGGTATTGTCTGCAGTTCTAGTTGATCCTTACACAGTGGTATAAAAATTGTAAATTCAGTACGTTTCTCCATGGATTCTTTGTAATAATTGTAAACTGAGGTATTGGTGAATCCATATTATGACTCTACTAGTGAGCTGTGGTATGGCTAGGGTTTTCCTACTACTTCAATACTTTTATCTGTAGAATATTTTTACTGAGGTGCTTTATAACGTGTTTTAAAGCATTGCATTTACAAAAGGAGTAAAATGCTGTAAATACTGCTTATTTTATGTATTTGGACCAAAAGGTTTAAAGTAATTAGTTTAAAGTGGGTTTTTTTGCACCGGTTCTGTTATGTGTGAAGTGAAAAACATCACATCTACTTCCTGGTTGAGTTAACTGTTGGACATTGCTGAAATGCACTTCAGTGACCTCTCTGACTTCAATACCAGAATGTTTTGCAGGGATTGTCTTTTCAGAAAAGTAGTCTTCATCCTTTTATTAGGGTAAGAGAACAAGAAGAAAATTGTCATATGCAGTCTGGTTGGGAAAGGTGCAGTGAACTTGATTGACATAATTGTATTTATGTAACTGCCTTACGTGACTGTTGTAAATTTGTGAGTTGCAATTATTAACAATGTGAAACACCTGGCAAATGAAGTAAATTGAAATTTGAGAACAGATGTTTGGGGCCACTGCATTATAGCAAATGGCCATGGAGCACTGCAACAATTTTTCCTATTGAATTTTCTTAAAGATACAAGTATTTACACAGCTTCCACCTGCCTTTTCTTAAAAGTGCTTTTCACAGGATTTGATTGGGAAGGCACTGAGGAGACAAAGAAAGGAATGGTGGGAAAGGTTTAAATTCTTACGGTATGATGCTGAAGGTTTAGTTTAAAATTACCAAGTGGAGTTTCTTTAACCAGCTTGTTCTTGTAATGAAAACAAAGGAAATGGAAAATGGTCTGTGAACTGGATGTCTGCAGCCAAAAGCAACAGCCCAATTACAGAGAGGATAACAAGAGACTATCAAGTACATCTTGCAGTTTCTTTGTTTTCTTAGATTTTTCCCTTCTGATTTTAAAAATAGATCTCTCTTTGTTCTTCCCAAATAATCAGGGAAGTTCCTTCTCGTAAGTTACCATTTATATAGCATGAACCATGCATAAGACTTCCTGTTCTTGTTCTTGCCTGTTGACATAATAATAATGCCAACATGTTTGGATATAGGATGTGTTAGGTCACACATGAAGACATGTTTCCTAGCTAATGAAAGGAACTGAGGAGTCATGCACAAAAAGTAGTTAATGGAGATCTGAAAGTTTTCATTTAAAAGCAGACACTTTTTTTTAAAGTAAAATAAATATTTATAGTCCCAGGAAAGATTTCCGCTCAGTGATAGTTTTATGTTAGATTTTTTACTATGTTGTTCTAATTCAGATTAGTTTATCTTCTTGAATCTCCTTCAGAATTTTCAGCAGAGCACCTCTAACAGAGCTGAAGAGCTTGCTAAGAGAAAAAGCAAAATATTCATCTAAGTAGGTGTGTACAAATGCTTCTCTATTGACAAGAAAGCAATAGACAAAACTTCTGCTGATTTCAGTAGGGTCTACAGAAACAACTTCTATTCTGTAAGCAGTTTTGAAAGTTATGTTTCTTTTTTTTCCTTCCAGGATTTAGAATTTCTTAATTATGAGTCTCCGATAACAAAACCAATAGAACAATGCAATTTTTTTTTACTTTTAAAAGAGCAATATATTTTTCATAGTTCATGTAAGATAACACATTTTATTTAATCAGATATAATTTCCTGTTCTTTGCTGTGAACTGTGATGGTTGAGACAAACAAGAATTTTAGGAACATTTTTTAGAAGTGCCAACAATTGGAGCGGTACTCATTTCAGGTATACTCAGAAAATTTGATCATCTGTAGAACACAGAAGGAACCAAGACTGTCTGCTTTTATATCTAGTGCAACCATTAAGGACAACTGTGAACTTAGAATTATTTGAATTTACAACTATCAAATTGGGTTTCCTAAAAGACAGTTTAGGAAAAGGAGCTTTACAGATTTTTAATAATCTATTCTATTTGTTTTCTGTTTAGAAAACAGAAACAATCCAAGTTGTTGCCATTAAAAAAAATTGACGGTATATAAATGTTATTTATTTCATGTATTTTCCCTTAATGACTCTTAGAGGAAAGCAGCAATATGTGACGTTTTGTTTTTGCAGGTTGTATGATCAGTAAACTATTATGCAGCCTCCTGAACACAGATCTTTTAAGTGGAGTCACTGGACTCTCTGTAGAGGAGTGAGATTGGCTTTTTGCAGGGCTAAGTTCATTTGAAAGGTGCTGAAATGCTCATATATCTACATACACTTGAGAGTAGATTTTGTGACACTGTTCTGTACTTTCTCTACAAAAGTGCCACCCAGACTTTGTGCACAACTCTAGCCCTGTTGAAACTCCTGATGTCAGCCTGAGGCACGAGGTCCTGCTGTGCAGGTGACTACACAGCCAGCCCACAGCATGCCTGGGGCACTTGTGATACTCTGGGCAGTGCTGGTGGGAGAGCAGCAGTGCTTTTAGCTCCTTCCCTTAATAATTCTGCAGCCACACAACAAGAATTTCACTTTTATTTTGTTAATGCATCTATAAGCAAACCCAAGGCTAGGATGCAGAATGTCCTCTGTGCACATTCCTGCTTGTTCTGGGTGGATTTTCTAGCAGTCTCTCTTTTATTGTTATGCTGATCATGGCTTCATTTTTAAACACACTTTAAAATGTATAGCTATACAATGTAGGATATGGAGAACCAGCCCACCCTGATCATTTGAAATGCCTTTTCTGGGTATTTAGTTTTTCTGAAGATACCTAGCTATTTTTACATTACCAGAATAAACTTTTGCTTATTGATGATCTCAGAGTAATTCTATCTTATACTGGGAAAAATTCAGTTATTTTTTTTCACACTTATGTTAAAATTTTCCATTAAGCTTACCTGGCTTAATGTGTATATGTATACTTAAAGGTGTATGTTACAAAAAGGTGTGTGGATGATACTGTCTGAGCTGTGCTGCTTAAGGAGTCAATGGAAAAGCCTGATTCAAGTGCACTGCCAATCTAGCTCTTCAAAATTAGAGCATTTTTTATGACTACTAGAGATTGAACTTAAAGAAAGTTTAAGGCTGCTTAGTTGGATGGATGCATCCTTTACTGTAAGCCTATGCAACTGTGTAACCTTTGCAGCAGTATTTATAGAAAGAGCCTCTCTTCCTGAGACTTATCTGGAGCATAATTATAAATGTTCGTACACTTGTACTGTCTGATACTTACATCAGCAGCTTTCCATAGCTTCTGCAAAAGAGACAGGTTTGTGAGCATTTCTAAAGCAGTACTGAATGTAATTTTGAAAAACATGGATTGTGCTTCATGACCTTTTTATTTTTAAACACACACACACAGCTGAATAGTGCCTTTTTTCTCACAATCCATGTTGAAGATGCTTGCTCCCACTCACCCTCCGTAAATTGATTCATTTGTGCAATACTATTCCAACTTGAAACAATTTTGTCACAGCTATTTGTTTGAGAAATAATCTCAATTTTTCCTCACTGTGCTGCCAGCTTTCTGTTGTTTAAGTGTTTCAGTTGATTACCTAATGCAAATGCTATAAAATAAAACACCCATTGGGAAGGGGAAAGAAAAGAAGTCTGGTGTCCTGTCTTAATATTTGCATGTCACATTCACACTGAATGCTTTTTTTCTGGAGCATGTTGTTTTACAGTATTGTGAACTTTGTTGGCAGCTATTGTGATTTTGGAGGGGAGAGACAAGCTGGAGTGTAGCTCTTCTGTAATAATTTCATACAGCTATAACCAAATATATTTAGAGGCCCTTAGAACTTGGATGGGCTTTGTGACCACATAAAGTTTTAAGTTTGCAGGGGTTATACACTTGCTTGAAGGTGTCAATGGAAAGTTCTTGAGATTAAAGCCAAGATTTGTAAGAACAGAAAACTGGCATTAAAACAGAGGATTTATACCTTTGTGCTTCCCTACCTGAGGAAACAAATGACCAACCAATTGCTGTGGTATGGGCACAGCCTCAGTTACTGCAGTGCTGAGAGTGGTGTAAAGAACTTGAGTAGACTAGAAATGTCATTTGCATTTGTAAGCAAGGACTTAGAACAAGAAAATTCAGTGAGCATAGGTATGCTGCTGTTTAGGATTCTGAGGCCTACTGTAACCACTGCCCTATAAACATCCCTGGCTGTGTGTGCTATGGAGCTGGACATTGTCTGACCCTGCCAAGGGGTCAGGAGTCAATGCAGGAGTTCCTAAATATGTAGTTATCAGCCTTGACAATTAAAAACCATCATGGAATTATTCTGCAACTTCCACTTGAGGATTTTGATGGCTTTTAAATCCCCCTTTTGTTGAAAATAGACTTTTCCTTGCTCCTGTGAATGGAAGTGCAGGGTGTGATTGTGCACAGGAAACAAAGTCTCTCTGCTTTTATCAGCTGGGGGAAGTGGAGGAAAAAAATGCCTATTTAGAGGACTTCCTAAGGTCACTGTAACCTGTTTCTGAAATGATGTAGTAAAATAGAATGACAGCCAAAATAAGTTGCAATACAACAAAAAGCTTTATTTAAAATGACAGTAGCTCCTCCTCTGAAAGACAGGATGACTAGTGTATGTGGTAGGTACTGGTTGAACCATTTTTGAACTGATACTGCCATTCATTTGCCCATGTAATTAATCTCAGCAGTTGGAATTCTTGGGAGGGGAGCAATAGAAGGAAAAGGGGATTTTTGTTCCAACCAGTTTTTTTTTTCAGAGCCTGTATTTTCATTTTATTTATTGTTTGCATCTTGCAATTGATTTCAGTATAATTTCCTTACTTTTTAATAAAATAAAAAAAGTTGCTAGTGAATGTCAAGGCACTACCCAGATGTTTTCTTCAAGCACAAGTCCCCTGCTATGACCTCCTCCCCCAGCTTCATTACCACATAACACAGATGTGGTAACTTTCAATAAGAGCTAATTTAAAGGACTAATAATTTTCTTTATTAAAAAACCTCTACAAAGAACACCTGTGGCCTAAAAATGAAGGCTTTGAGACCTTTAACCTTGTCATAATAACCAACTGCATCCTTATAAAAATGGAAAATACTGTGATAAACATTCTCTGCCCCTTTCCTGCACACTTACAAGGCTGATCCTGAATCCATTCTCACATTTGCTATGCACAGACATTAACCTTTCGTAATAAATATGACTGTCAAAATAATTGCACAGAGAATAATCTTCCTATTGAAAAAAAAAGTTTAATTTGGGAACAAAATAGATTAAAATGGTGATTCATGGGAATTGTGGTTATCGTTCAACTATACAGGTATTGCATTCCTCTGATGTTTTAAGAAATAATTCACTACTATGCTGTATAAATGTATGTGTTATTTCAAACATAGTTCCATTATTTATTAATAATGAAAAACCTTGTTCTGTTTTGAAAGAGAAACATACCTAATTTGGTATGATGATTTGAATGCTCTAACTCTACCAGAACTCTGAGTTTGATGCAGCAGTTACTGGAAAATATTATAAGCTGTCTCTTTACCAAGAAAAGAGAAAAGCTAGTGTAGAGAATAATGGCCTAGAGGGCCTAAAGGCACTATTACAGTCTTGACAATTATTGATTGCTGTTTTTAGCACAGAATAGAATTTGGAATCCTTAATCTCCTTTATTTAGAACTTAATAACTTTAAAAATGTTATATGACTTAGAGAATTGGCAAGAAGAGAAGGAATGCTAGAGACTAGTGCAGTTACGGGCTGGCTTTGTCAGGACTGCCTCCCAGCAGTGTGTAACAATGGGTGTAAATATGGACAAACACCATGCAAACAGTCAATATGGAAGGAGGGTGTATTTATAGCTGTGAAGACAGTCTGTAAAGAACACAGGAAAGTACAGGCAGAAATACAAACCACTATATATTGCAGTAATTGCTTAAATTAACAGCTATGATGGCTGTCTCTGGCCTAATTATCTGCTTTGGATCTTCAGTGCCTTCTCCTGACTGAATTAATGAACTTAAAGCTGCAGCCATCGAGGCTGCTGCTATTATAAGCAAGGCCTGTACACCGCCAAATGAAATGTCTCCTATTTATAGCCCAGACCATGTACCTACTTCCCACACTTTGCTCCAGTGCTACTGACAGCTAAGCTATAGATCTGGAAAAGTAAATTACATTGACTGGTAGGCTCATGTGCTCTGCATCTGAGAATATTGCTTCTTGAAGATAAAATAATAATTGCATGATAGAAGTCAAATCCATAAAATCTGGGAGAAAGCAACTTAATATTCAGATTATGTGGAGCAAAAATGCTGCATTTTTTTTTGGTGTCCATTCAGAATGAGTTCACTGGCTCAGGCAGAATCCAACAAGACATCTGTTAATACTAAAGGCTACTTCAGAGAGATGGTTAGAAACATGAGTTTTACTGTCAGCAAAAATGGCTGTAAATGTTTTCCACAAAACTTTTCAACAAGGTTTTTGAGGGTTTTTTTGTAAGGCAAGCAGGGAGTTTTCCCCTTAAAACAGAGAAAAACAGGAACATGTCAGTGCCCTCCCCACACCAGCAAACATTCTTTGTCAGTGTCCTTTTATTTTTTTACCCCCTAGTGTGTGGAAAAATATGTATGAGTGTATGACATCTGTGTTCAGTCTCTCCCTTTTCTCAGCTGGCTCTATGAGATAGTGTGCTAGTTTTTGTTCCTCCACAAGCCTTCCAAAGGACAAGTCTTATCTTGCAGGTATTGTTGTGGGACATGAGATCACACCCCAGTATGGAGTTTATCAAACTGGGTGTTTACTCAGGGTCACCTTTGAGAGTCTGGTGGCAGTGGAGGTCCCTGTCCTGTGTGGGGGCAGCACTGGTGTGTTGTGCTGCATTAGCTCTCATGTGTGTGCTGCTGACAGCACCTAGGACACTTTGCATACATCTACCCCATGTATCTGGCAAGGATACTTAACCTGGGGGGGATGTTTTTCTTTTTTTAAACTTTGTGCAGGAAAAGTGCCTGACAAGATGAGAATTAGGCTGCAATCAACAGGTTTTATTGAGCAAAGCTTTGCAGTAAGCTTACGTCTATCTTTGGTTCTATACTGCCTCCTCCCCAACTCACCCACCCAAGAATGTTCAAGAAAAATGAAGAGTGAATTACAAGGCCAAAGGCAGCTTTTGAAGACAAGGTTGAAAACCTTGTAAGTAGTCAGAGGCACCGGCAGATGCGTGAATGTGCTTTCAAATCCCAGCTTCTTTGTGTCTCTCAGCATCTGAGTACAGTTGGGGCTGTACTCAGTTCAGGTACCTAGGAAACAAGTTTAAAAGAGCTTTCTGCAATTAAAGATCCTAAAGCTTGTTGCTCCTTTGACAACAACGTTTTCCAAGGCAATTGTGTACCTTGTGAGTGAGAGAGGAGGGAGAAACCCTGATGTCATCATGGTTTATCCTAGATGTTCACAGATGATTGTTCAAATTAATTGCATCGTTTCATGTCTGATTTGTGCGTGTGGTAATTTAAACTCTCTTGTCCTTTATCATAGGCATGAAAAAGGTGTGTTTAAAATCCAAAATAGACTCTCTTCCATGCCAATCTCATTTTGTTTATCCAAATTCAAATAATGATTCAAGACTGGAAGTCTTCCCGTCTAGTTCCAAAGGTACTGCAGAAGACTAGGAAATGGGATCTAGGTACCACAGCTATACTGGATGTTCTAAAATGTCTTCAAGTCTGTGACACTACGTAACCAAAAGCAATGCAAGCTAAATGTTGTGACACTTGACAGTATTTGTCAATTTTTCAAGTGTGGAGCCTGACTTTAGCTATTTATGTTAACATGTAGTTAAGTAATAAATTGTTCATAGGTTGTTTTCTTTCAGGTTGAGCAAGTATTGTAACTTTCTAGGAAAGCATAATACCTAGTTTTGTGACAAGGTATTAACATTGCAACGCTCTGGCATCTGAGTTTGTAATTGTTGACTTTATTCTTCTAAAACCAGCCAGAAAATTGGTTTCTGTTGTTTCATGCCTTGTTGTGAAAATACACACATACATTTCTAAAAATTTTTAAAAAATCATTTCCTCTTCGTACTCTCTTCTGTAATCACATCTGCAAGAAAAATGTGAGTTAGAAACATTAATCATTTGGGAGCCTTGTGTCTAAGTCTTTGAAGACAAAGTGCTGCTTCTGCTGACTGTAGACTTTTTTGCCCAGGGTGGTTTCCTCTTTCCATATAAATCAAAAAACCCTATACAGCTGTTCTTCCCAAATCATGTGGGGGCAGGGGGAACCCTCAAGGAATAAATAGCCAGTTTTCATGTGATGTTGCTACCACAAAAAACAGGCCACTAATAGAATCTTAAAGGATTTTTGAGAAACAAAGTTTAAGCAATGTAAATTAAAAACAAAGCCAAATTTTCACCCTGCCTAAAGCTGGTACAAATCCTTACCCACATCACTTCAAAATTAATAGGATTCCACTCTCTGAATGTCCTTTCAGATGAGGAGGGGTTTTAGTTTCTTAGGGTTCTGCGGATTGGTTTCTAGGCTTCATCCGCTGATGCATCAACTCTCAATAAATGCATCAAATAATGAGATTTATTAGCATTTGTTGGTGTCTCTAATTCCTGGGAAGAATATCCAAGAGATGATAGAAACTGACTGCTAGCTGAAGACTTGTCTGTTGAAGGGCAGGAGAAAGGTTAGTTGTGGGATATTGGTTTTGGGAATTATGATTTTCCAGTCTTTTAGATGACACAGAGCATAACTGAGAAGTTTAAGTAACTTCCCCACAGTTACTCATCAGAGACAGATGTTTCACCCTGCACGTGCAAAGCAAGTAGACAAACACAGGTGCCAGAGGTGAATTGCTGCATCTGGCACATCTCCCCACTCATCTCTGGGCACCTGTTATCATCATCTGTCCAGCAGAGAGAAGTCCCTCCATCAGGTAAGCACTTTCTTCACCTATTTTGGGGCAGTATAGATGCTTGTTCTTTGTAGATCAATTAGATAAGGAGCTGTGTTAGTATTACTGCACAGAAATGTTTTTATTGGCACACAATGCAGTAGTGCTGCAGACCCAAAGGAAGCCTGTGTTGGTCAGAGGTATTGCTGTGTGACTGCCAGAATATCTGTTTATTACTGGGTAGTACTGAATAAAGTCCCCTTATCCTTTACAATGTTTTGGTTAGAAAATCTGGTGCTGTTGTCCTGTGTCAGAAGTAAGGCACTGAAACTCTGGTGGGCTTACCTGTCTGAGAAGCTGCATCTTCTGATGGCTGCTGCTGCCTGTGTGCAGCCTCACCCAGCTGCAGCATGGCAGGCTGGTGCCTGGGCACGGCTGTCCTGTGCCCAGCGGGGAATGGCTCCCTGGATTCCCCTCTCTGCTGCCAGCTGTCAGCTACAGCAGCCTGGAACAGTTTGGAGGAATGAAGACCTGGTGGGTCTGCCTGCTGAGCTGTTTTGATACTGATGTGTGCTGAGATAACAGCAGGATTGGGTTTTTCACTGCAGTCCTAAGCCAAGAGTGTGGTATCTGCAAATATAGCACTGGTGTTGATATATGTGAATTGCCTCCAGCTAGGCAAGAACATTGTGGAGGAGCCAGGAATTCAGACCTCCTGAGCCCTGCACAGGCTGCTCCTGTCTGTTCGTTAATCTTCTTCCTGTAGAACTTTCTACCTTGGCATGACTAATGTTCCCAATTAATGTGTGCTAACCTCTAGCGTTTTAATATAATAAGTAATAATTTATGTCTTAATACAGAATTTCATTTTTGTACTTGCCTGTCATGTTTCAGGCACCATGAAGGGTCAAAAAACAGGTGTAGGTGTCAGGGGAGCACTGTATTTGCAGCACTGCTCATGGGTTATGAATCAAACTTGCTGTTGTTGGCTGTATCAGGAAACAAGATATTGTTATTTGGGATGCCAGAATTAATCCTAGGCTCTGAAGTGAGAAATAAAGCAACATACAACTATGTACTCAAAGTTGCAACAACTTTGACTGATTTGGAAAAGAGAACAGGAAAAGCTGTCTGTGCTGGTAGTGTTAGTGGATTACAGAGCAGCAATTGCACTGCTTTTCTCACCCCAGGTCTGATTCTTGCTTCTGAAGATTTGAAAAGAAATGTCACAAATACCTTCTTCGTTTGCCTGCTATATTAACTACTTTAAAAAACAAGGCGAAAAAGATCAGAGAAGGTGATCTGATCCTTTTGGACAGCTGAAGCTGTTGGGAATGGTGGTGTTTCAGAGCCCTGTCTTGGGCTAGCCTTGTGGTGAAGTATGCAGCTGGTGGAAGGAATTGGGGAGACACAGAAGGCAGCATATTATATAGAACACTTTGACCCCCAGACTGACATCCTTCTTGCCCAAGCTCCATTAATATTTAACAGGGTAAAAAGAGGTTATTTTACTTCATTTTGAAAAGGAAAGCATCTTTCCCTGCTGTAGCAAGGACTAGTCATACAAAATGAAAGCATGAGGATATTGGATTGAGATCATGCCAAAAAAACCTTTTCACTATACATTCAGGCCTGTGTCTAACTGAAAACAAGCCCAGGAGCACCTGTGCCCTTGCCATGCAGTAATGCTGTCAAAAGGAATATTACTTCCCCCTACACTCCAAAGAAATACCAGTGGGCCATAAATACATGCCTGTGCAAATTGAGGGGTAGAACATCATATCTGTTTTAGAGAGCAGAGCTCCCAGGGCTTTCTATACTTGCAGATCCACTGCACACTTTTTTGGAACTCTAGGCAAGTAACAGATTTAAACTCTGCCAATTGCTGCAAATGCCTCTGTAGCAACCTCCCCATCCCTGACTACCCACTCTGTGCTTTGGTTTTTGAAGGGGAGACCTGCTCTCATGGCCTCTGAAAACTCTCCCCATCTCCAGCAGGGCTGGGGGTAGGCACCCTTCACAGGGCAATAACTGCTTTAAAATTAACACGTGTCTTTTTGCACTTGCTGCAATTATTTAGAAACCTCCTTGTCAGATGACCCACGTTAAGCAAAAGAACATATTACTAGGGGTGTGCTAACAGCACCAGTGCACTAAACCACAACTGACAGCCTGACCCAGTGCTGTGCTTTAAAAGGGCAGGGCCACAGCGTTGGAGTTGGAATTCTGCTTTAATTAGGCCATTACCTGACCTTCAAAGCTGTATTCTGTTCCTCCTCTGCATGCTATGCTGGAGGAAGGGCTGCTGGAGAAGACAGGAAGAGCCCTATCTGATCGTTATCAGGAGCAGATGAAAGCCATGCATTGCCTTTTCCTTTTGACGTGTGCAATTAGCTTGGCTTGTGTGGAAGAAGCATGTCAAGGTAAATGGCCGTCTCTGTCCTTCCCCCTGCTGATCCCTGGCAAGGTCCATCATGCAAAAAGCCATTCAATCACCTGTTGACATTGGTATCCCTCTCATAAAACCTGATTATACACCATCATGAAGTACCTTTGCCCAGTGGTGGCCTGACACTACCATGGGCTGTTTTACAGGCTGAGTGCACTCCAGCTCTCCTCATAAAACTTTGTTTGAACCCATGTGTTTCTACATCTCTGCTCCCCTCCCCCTGCCCTTCAAAATAAGTTTTTCCATTTTTATGGGTATGGAAGAATCTTTGTGTCCAGGGTATGTGACATCTGTGGTGCTCACCAGGAACATGCTGCCATTACCCACACTCATGAGCAATCCCCTCCCTGCCAACCCAGCAGAGTCCCATGGCTCTGCTGCCACCTTTGGCCTTCTTGTTGAAGATGTGTGTCTCCTGTGTTTGCCCTCTGTTGTCTTAGGCAGAGATCTGTGCTATTGCACTTACCTTTGGGAAACCAGTGAAATCAGTTCCTGCCCTGAACTGGTGCTGGCTGCCACCAGTGCTCAGTACACACAGGGGACAGACCCTCCATGGCTGGGTGTTGCAGATGACTCTCACAAAAGGCAGAACACCTGTTCCATGTTTGGGTTGGTTTTTTTTCTAATAGGCATAAGAATTTATTTTATTTTAAAAATTTATTTATTTTTAAAATATTTTTAAAAATTTTAAAATTCAGTTCACTAGATTTAAATAATGCTCTGCTTATGAGAAATGAAGTCTAAAGCAAAGAAATCCAATGCAAGTGCTGAGAAAGAGTTCACTTTTAATTCACCTCTTAGGCCAGTTGCAGCACGTTGCAGATGGGTTATGCCAAGGAAAGGCATTAAGCTCACTCTGTATCCATGTCTCAGAAGCATGTGCATGTGCCTTTCCAACCCTGCTGAAGGGGTGGCCCCTTGCCGTGCCCAGCGTGAGCTGTGGTCACAAGTCTCCGGTCATACCCTCCATCTCACAGCAGATTTCCTGTGTGGTCACGGGAAAGTCATTTTGAACTCGTGCTATCTCCTTTGCTTTGACCAGAAGTGCTGCTAATCCTTCTCCTTCTTGTGAAGTTGACTGTGCATGAACACTGACTGTGTGGCAGGCCAGTGGCTGCCAAAGCCGTGTCTGTCCCAGGACTATAGGGGGATTCTATCTGTCCCTCTTTGGGTGCTGCACCTTCAGCAGATGGTGATGATACCAGTGCTCCCCAGTGTCACTTAGATCACAGTGGACAATGTTTGAGAGAAAGGTGAGAGAAAAGTGTTTAGTCACAGAGGCTTTGTTTCCTTCTTCAAGCAATATTCGAAGAGTCATGGAGTAGCAGTTGAATTAATTAGGGGACAGAAATTAGATAATGTGATAAAAAGGAGGGATATTCAGAGATGGAAACAGTTTTTTACAGATTTTTACAGTACTACTATACAGTCAAAAGAAGTATTTAGCTCTAGTTTATAAAGGGGGAAAATGAGATCCAATGGCTTCCTCAAGGTGTGACAGGAAATATTTTTGTTAGCACTAACATATGGAATGATCTGGCCAACAAATGACTGAAGCCCTGTGCTGCCAGAGAGCCCTGGAGGGTGGTGTCTGAGTGGGATGTGGCCCTGGCCTTCCTGCTCAGAACCCCCCTCTGCCAACAGGGCCTTGGAGCCAGCCGCCCAAGGCCGCAGCAGCAGCAGCAGTGTCCGTGCTGAGCTGCAGCAGCAGCAGGAGCAGTGTCCGTGCTGAGCTGCAGCAGCAGCAGGAGCAGTGTCCGTGCTGAGCTGCAGCAGCAGCAGTGTCTGTGTCCGTGCCGAGCTGCAGCAGGAGCAGTGTCTGTGTCTGTGCCGAGCTGCAGCAGGAGCAGTGTCCGTACTGAGCTGCAGCAGCAGCAGTGTCTGTGTCCGTGCTGAGCTGCAGCAGGAGCAGTGTCTGTGTCTGTGCCGAGCTGCAGCAGGAGCAGTGTCCGTACTGAGCTGCAGCAGCAGCAGTGTCTGTGTCCGTGCTGAGCTGCAGCAGGAGCAGTGTCTGTGTCTGTGCCGAGCTGCAGCAGGAGCAGTGTCCGTGTCCGTGCCGAGCAGCAGCGGAGCTCAGGTCTGTGGGCACAGGCGCTGTGCAAAGTGGCTGCTGTGTATGTGGGCAGGCTGCTCGCTGTCCCCCTGCCCGGGTGAGGAGGTGGCAGATGCAGAGTTGCAGTGACATGGCTGGTAATGACAAAGATCATTTGTGCTTTTTATCACTTTTATAATGAAAAAGCCAAGTCTTTAACCAGATGATGTTCTGAGGTAAATCTGAGGACAGATAAACTAGCAGCTGCTGAATTCAATTTTGGTGAGGCTCTGAAGTGGTAGAACCGCCATCCCTAGAAACGTTCAAAAAGGTTTAGACCCTAAAGGCCTAACGCTAACCCTAACCCCTAACCATAACCCGAACTCTAAGCCTAACCCTAAGGGCCTAACCCTAATCCTGAGCCTAACCCTAAGCGCCGCGAGATGGCGCCCGAGGAGCGGGCATGGCGCGCCGCCCCCGCCGCAGCTCCGCCGCCTCAGCGCGGCCCTCAGGCGGCTTCCCGCGCTCGGCCTGCCTTTGCAGGAAGGCGGCTGCTTGGGGTGGCTCATCTTAGCGCTAAATTGAGCCCAGTATTATAGTTTAATGAAGGGCTCTGCTTCAAGTTAAATAATGACCCCGGCATTGTATTTATATGAATGAAGAATTAACCTTAAAAGGTTGCCCTTCTCAGAAAATGGATTGCGTGCTTGGCTCTCTCTATTGATTAGTTTAGGTATTTAAAGTGCTGCATTTTATCTCTCCAGCCTCCCGGTAAATTTGTCATGATGATACTTAAAGGAGCAAATTTACGTTGTTTATTTTCACAAACCTTTTTGGCATGTATCTGGAGCTTCTTATGGCACCTTTGAGCTATATAGTATTGTGTGAAGGAACAGTGATAACCCTTCTGCTAAATAAGCATGACTGTTCAGCTGAAATGCCACTGAAAAGGATGCTGCAGTGTGAAATGTGTATTGCATTGCAGCTGATGGAGTGGGGTGAGCAATTCTGAGGAGGTTTTTCAAGAGGACTGGAGTCTTCCTATGTTCAGTGACTGATGGGAGGGTTTGTCAGAATTTCTGTTCACTCCAAAAACTGGGATTCATTTTTCCTTGGAGGCTGCCACACAATGGGAGCTATCCTAATAATTGCAAAGTACTTTAATACTGAGTAGTGTTAGGGATTTTGAATGCAATGTGCAACTAAGCAAAAAGAGACAGGACGCATGCATGCATTTCTGTATTACAGATTTCTGAGGAAATAATAGGATGATGTAAAGTTTTTAAGTTAAATATGGGCATCTGGTTTTCCTACAGAAGTTTTTAAACCTTTTTAAATTTACTCCAAATGTTATGGAGAAGTGGGATTATTTTATGCTGTGCTGCTGAAAGTCGCTCCCCTGTGTACTGTTACAGGAAGCACCACTAGCTGTGGCTGTGCCCCCTGAGATGGGTTGTTTCCCCACTGGTGCTCAGGGAGCAGCCTCAGCTGCTTGTCCCACATTCCTGTTTCTGGGGGATGGCTGAGTGCTAAGATGTGGCTCATGGTCCCCTGTAGGATGACCCCACGGATACCTCCCATGGCAGTGGCACAGGGAGCGTGGGTGTGGGTGCCCCTTGTTGGAGAGCAGGAGGTTTGTGGATCCCTGTGGCGAGGCACAGCAGTGTCTGCACTCTCCACACTGGACCAGGGTCCACCACTCTCCTCGGGCTGCACTGCCCAGGGTGTGTGAGGGGCAGCCAGCCTCCACCAAGGCTCCTGCTCCCACAGCTGCCAGTCTCTAGCCTGCTCCTTTAGTTACTCTCTCTGGTTTCTCAAGTTTACAGATCTGCTTTTGGTCTCTGAGTGAGCGATTGCCACCCCTTTCCTAACCCCATATCCTGGCTGGCAGTAGGAATACGTACACCACTTAAATTCCCCAAACAAAGTGGAAATGGAAAGTCTTGGGTTTAGTTGAAAAGAACAGCGAATTCTGCTTGCAATCTGTAATGCAATTAGTGTTATTTGACTTGGCAGCCGTCGGAGGGCCTGCGTGGGCTGTAGGCTGTGAGGGCCTGGAGTCAGCCTCCATCTAGGCAGAGGACTTTGGAGGAACTCTCAGTAATTTTTACATCTGAAGTCTCTCAGTGGTTTCTCTCCCCCTTATCCTCTTCCCTCCACCCTCGGCATTCAGATGCTGCAGCCAGTCCCTCTCTCCAGCTGGGAAGGGGTGAAGTTGGCTGGTCCTCCAGGCGCCGCCCCGCTCTGCGCCCCACCGGCCCCCCCGTGTGTCTGCGTCCCCCCGCCCGGCCAAAGGAAAATAATTCTGGGTCAAAACTCACTGAGCCATCTGTGTTTCTGAGGCTAAATTATTTCTTACAAAGGAAATAGCATTAGGTCGGTGTATCTGGCTGCTAATTGCTTTAACTGGCTGAAAAGATTCCAGTCTGTTCCTGAACTGTTTGTGCAAACTTAACGGAATAGTGTTACCTTCAGATCCTGCCCCAGCCACAGCCAGAACATATAAACAAGTCTTCTGGTACGAAAAGCAGCACAAAGTTTCAAGCTATGCTAGCAGAGGTTATGAGAGACAGGAAGTTATGGGCAAATTGATTTCACCACTGGGAAACTTGGGATTTTTTTTGCCCCCGCAAGTAAGGACTGTAAAGCATGCTAATGCTATTCAACATTAGTGCATTAAAGTGTAGCCTTATTAATTTAAGGCATAAAGGCAACAAAATAAGCTGTTAAATTTAAAATATAATACATATATGTAATGAGAAAAAATGTATGAAAGCTTTCACACCTTTTCATATAAATGAAAATGCAGAATTGTTTGAGCCAGTGAAGTATCTTTTGTGCTGAGTTTTGAGCATATGTAATAGATTTAATTATTAATTTCTCCATTGTTCTATGCACACAGGGTTCAAGGCACAGTTATTCTCTGGCTTTCATGGATCTAATTTGTATAATTATTGTCTGAATAAAGAACTACTCTGATTCCTAGCTCACTTTTTTCCTTTCCTAAGTACTACCTCACTGCTGCTTTCCAAAAGGAGAGCACCTGCCAATTCTTTAGGAATCAGCTGATCACTTCCAGTGATGAGACACACTCCCAGTGACATTCCTTTTCAAGCCTTTTTGTCTAAATGAATTATTGTGCATACTTTATAATTTTATTGAACAAATTAGATTTGTCAAGGTCTAGCTTTGTAAATAAATAGCTAGAGACACATGAATGCATATTGCTGCTGTTCAAGGTCTCCTGTTCTATTTATGGAAGCCAGATGAATATGAAACAAAAGAGAAACTTTTCTCTAAAAGCAATTATCTTTCTGCATTCCCATCAGTAAAATTATATTGCAGGGAATTTTAAGAAGTCATACAAGTAGAATTGAATACTTAAAATCATGGCTGGATAGTTATGCAAAAGCTGAGTGGAGCATCTCACCTCATGCTAACAAAACATGCCATGGCTGGCTGTTCTCTTACACCTTTACACCTGACATGTCGGGGGTATTCATTGGAAAATAGGAACCTGAGATCCATGATATACATGAAAAGTATTTCTGGTGAGAACTACTGAAATCCTCTCAATTTTGTAGTAGTAATATTAATGGGTTGAATTATTTTGTTACTCAGGCATTTAAAAAGTCATGGTTGTTATCTGTGAGTATTTTTAAGAAGTGTTTTCTCTGACTTTGGAGATACATTGTGTTGTTGAAATAAGGCATCTTTTTTGTTTATGGAAAGGTCTTCCCAGAGGGTAAAAGGAATAAGGCCCAAGAACACATAGCAAGGTTCAGACTGTGTTGGTAGAGGAGACCAGCAAAAATCATTATGTTGACTGTGTTTAGGAAGCTGCAGTACTGACACATGGTTTGTAAAAAGTCACGTCTTTCTAGGTACAAGAGTAGACAAAGTTTGCCAGGAGAGTACTTTTTTTTTAAATTTTGGGACCTTTTCTTAAAAATGTAGTTATATTTTGCCTTTAATTTATTCAGAAAATGCTGTCAGCTCACCAAAATATAAATGATGAGGGTGTTCTATAGATTCTTTTACACTCCTGTTAGAGCAGAAAGCTGAAGGAATACTTCTTGAGGAGAAGTACCAGCCGTAAAAAAAGCACAGCTTTCTTCCAAAGCAAAGGAAAGGGAGTTCCTGCAAGAGGGATCTGCTACACCACAGTTCATCTGTCACCTGCCTTTGCAAGGAGGTGCTATGGAGATGTGAGGACATGATAGTGCAATTAAAATCCATTAAACAGTCCTTGTATGAGGAGGTGAAATAAAAGTGGCACAGGATAAATACATGGTATTTCCAGATTTGAATGTGTAACCTATATGTTTAAAAAGTGTATATTTGCATTTAATACTAGAAGTAGACAGATGTATTCTATCCAGATAGATTTTTGTCCCTCCACTCCTGCTGTATCCAGGGTTGCTGGCTTTTTCCTTTGCTCTGCCGCCCCTTTTTCCCTCTTCCAGTCTTTTTTATGTCAAACAGAACCATGTAAATTAAACATTTAAAACTCAGTTATGAAGAAATTATATATTTAACCTGACCTTGGCAAAGAGCTTTAGCAAGTAGGAAATGTTGGTAGCTGCCTGTGCCATGGCAGATGGCTGCACAGGGCTGCACACCGAGAGGTGCCCGTCTCACAAGGGCCAGCTCCGTGCTGCACACCCTCAGCAGCTCCAGCCCAGTGTTTTCTTTTCTGTGAAAGCCATTTTGGCTGCCATGTGTTTGCATTTATTTCCTTTCCGGCTCCGTACATGACTCATCCGCAGCGGGACGGAGGAGCCAGGGCAGAGCTGGGCTGCGCAGGAGCTGCTTTCCTTACTCACCAGCCCTGTTTTGGGCAGCTTTCTGCAAGGCACTCCCATGCAGAGGAGTTCTCCAGGCTGCAGGAATTAACTTGTGCTTGTGTCAGCTGGGCTCAGTGTTGCTTTGCAGGGCAGGTATGCAAGGGTTCTCATGCCCTTCCCATACAAGAAACAGAGATGCTTTTCCCTCTGTAAAGTGATGGAGGCAGCTTTTATTTACTCAGGCTTTGAATCTTGCCATTCTCTATAGATTACCCACTAAGCATCCTGCCACAGATCTGACACTCCTAGGTTGTAGTTCAATCCAAACCTAATATTTTCTTCTTTTTCCAGAAGTCCATTTCCATCATATTGGCACCAGAGTTTTCTTGCTTTTGTCCATGGGCAGGGTTGTAGTAAATGGTTTCCTTTCTCTTCCTTCTGGGACCCTCTGCCAGGGCAGAAGCTACGTTTCCATGTGAGGATTCCTGTTGGGAAAGACTCTTACTTTTTGGAGAGGCTATACTTGAACCATGATGGTATTTTAACTGACTTTTGTATTTTAGTATATTCTCCTCCCCTGTCCCATAATCGGCAAATCTGTTACCAATCAGAATATGATACGTATCCTCAGCCAGTTTCAATGGGGTTTATTTCTATTGCATCTGGCAGTGTGTCCAGAAGGGGGGAAAAAAAACTCAGCCAGAATTAGCTGCACTCAAATCAGCTGAATTTTGGATGTGTTCAACCTTTTTGGCCAGACTCATTCCGGTTCATGAGAAGTAATTATCTCTTGAGCATCACATTAATATTAAAGATCCATAGGCATTACCGTTTAGGCAATATACCTTCTTCCCAGCTCCAAAAAAAATTATGTGGGATAATTGATCTGAACGTGCTCCAAATGTGCATATGTCTTTATTTATGAATTCCAATGTGGATTGTTTGGGAGGATAAGATGGAAAAAGGAAAAGCAGACAAAAATGTTGAGACCTCTTCATCTCTGCGGCCATTTCTGTTAGGAGTAGTTATAATCCACTGAAAATGAGTTGTGAAAGCTAACAGTATGTAAATAGCATATGTTACAAATGCTAAACCCCTTCAACTGGTACTCCTGATTTACACCTTTATCTGTTTCTTAGATCAGGGAATTCATGGTAAATGCAGTTTGTGTCTGCCAAGCCAGTAACTGCAGAACCAGGTTTGGGCACTTAGGGATCTACTTCCTAAGGATGGCGTGAAATTGCACCCAGCTTCTGGCTGCTGAAGGAAAAATTGCCCCTGAAGCTCCCAAAATGCTGTCTTCTGCAGGTTATCTGTCAGCTGACATGCATCAAGTCCCAGACAGGGAGCTGATGCTGGCTGTGCCATGTCCCAGGACATGGTGGCCTCAGGTGTTCAGGCGCTGCTTGCAGAGGGTGTGGCCAGCCCCGTGCAGGTGGCTGTGGCCTGGCCTCGAGCCACTGGGCACCCCCAGGCTGACACAGTCCCCTGCCTTCCATTGTGTCTGTGACACCTGGGCCTATGCTCAGGTGTGCTTGTGGGTACACAGCTGGTGTTCCATTGCTTGTCCTTCCACTGGAAGAAAATTCGATTTCTCCACTCTAGCCAGCAATGCCATCACATTAAATAGAAGGGGAACCTTTCCCTTACTGAATTCTTCAGTGTGTTCAGCTTCACTCAGTAGGGGAAAACAAGTCTATAAAAGTGCCACTAGCTTGTTTTAACTCCTGCATGTGCACCCACCTCATTTTCACGCCCTGGAGAGGGGTGTCAGACGCAGCCTGACTGCCCGAGCAGTCGTGGACTGGCCCAATTTCCTGCAGAGTGCTGCGAAGGCCATAGATATCAACTTCAAAGGTAAACAATTACCTTTTATTATCACACATGGCTTTAGCTCTACCAGTTTCAAATAGCACATAATCACAAGTCTGTGATAACATTTACTCCTGATGAGAGAAAATTCACCAAGTACTAAATTGCTGCTGAGATGACGGGAACATGAGCCAGGCACGAATTAACTGCTATGATGAGTCAGCAGATGTTAATGTCTTGCACCATGCTGGAGACATCTGCTGAGCCGTCCACTGTTGAATCATCTTAAATATTTCTGTGTTATTACCCCTCCAGGAGCAAGCATCAGAGAACTTTTGTGTCTCTGTTATATATGCATAAGCTATTTTAAAATAAATATATACAGGCACATAACAACTGTATGCATTTAGGTATATAGGTAATTTTCAGCTAAGAGAAGGATGAGCAAGTAGCAACTATTTAAAGTAAAACATGCATGGAAATGCTGATAGCAATTGCCCACATTTGGTGTTTGAAAAGTGATAGCTTTGCTTAGTCGTGGGTCTAATGAGGGTGACCTCATGTCTGTGCCATACACCCTGAACCTTCATGCAGACCAGCCTGTCCAAGTTCTCAAAGTAGGAGTTACAAGTTTCTAAGGGCTCACCCCATATTTTGAAAATTAATCCCTCCAGAACAGCTGCAGGGTGCTGTGCTTAAGTGTATCATCACTTCAGCTTTTCCCAAGTTTTTTCTCATATAGCCAGAATGTCAATGTGTGGTTAGATAAATGTAGTAACTAAGCACTATCAAGAGCATCTGGTGAATCCAGTGGAGAGTTGCAAATGCCCTCTTAAATGAGATCCTTTTTCACTGAAGGTGCTGCTACTGTCCCAAAATGCACTGTCCTCCTTCTGTAGTGGATCTTCATCAGATGCTAAAGGCAGTGGTGTGCTACTGGGGGTGTCAAGGACTGTACTTTGGACAGTGTAATCATTGCACAAAGGAAGAGGCAGAGCTTTTATTTGGTAAGCCCTTTGTTGCATTCTGGTTAACTCACTGCAACAAAGCAACACACACTTTTTAAACTCAGAGCATTTTAAAGTATATTGTCTGTTCTGGCCTTAATTTAAACTTTTGCATACATAATTACCCGATTGTATGCACATGAGAAGTGTAGTAATTCAGTGCACATTGTGCAAAGCTGCATTTTTTGAAACTCTGACTCTCTCAGGTCTGGAGGTCAAAAGTTAATTCTAGTGAGATGTGAGAGTTCTCCATGTTTGCCAAAAAAAAAAATTGTTGTTTCAAGCATTCTGCAGTCTGAGTGTCACTGTTCCAACTTATGTTTTTAAGGTTTCTCCACCCTCTGAATTTTCATATGCAATTGAAAAAAAATACTATCCAACCCAGAGAATGTTTTAGGATGCAGAGTGAGAGCAGGCTTGGCTGTTGGAGAGGGGACATGGAAAGCCCAGGCTGACAGTGGAGGTGGTGCCTCACAGTGTGGCTGTGGGGCAGTGGGACCAGACAGCCTCATGGTGCCCATCCTGCCTCTCCTGGTCTCCTCCTTGCTGCTGCTGATCCCAGGCCTAGCACCCACTCAGGCAAACCCATGGCTGGCTGCCATCTGATGGAGGGGCTCAGAGACCTTGTCCTCCTCTTTCTGGAGCATGGGATGGCTTCAGGTGCCTGCTGGTCCCCACTCATGGGCCAGAGGACATCGGGTCTCCTGATTCATTGCTAAAATGCTGCAAATAGCCCAAAGGAAATGACGTGAGCATCCCCTGCATGCTGAGTTTTGCACTCAAACACTACTTTTTCCAAAAATTAGCTCTAACAACTCGTCTTGAGGTGCCCTAAACTAACAACTTAGTACTTAATGAACATTAAGGGGAAATTAAATTAATCTAAACAGTAGCTAGGTTTCAGACTTCTCAGTAGTGGCTGCACAAAAGTAAGGCAGTGTTTTTAGAGCAAATAAGAAATACATCCTTTGAGGATTGGTTTACAGTCCTCCAGATTTTTCCATGATGTTAATAACCAAGTGAAATGTCCTGGCAGGAGTGATCACATTCTTACTACTGCCCAGTCATTACAATGGTACATCAGATTTCAAGTAAACCACACGATTTTTCTGCTACTGTGGAAGACAATGTGTCTCCATATTAAGTTAAAAAGCTTTCTCCCATTTTCCTTTGAAGATTGAACTTCTTGGGCACAGTGCATTAACTCTTCTTGAAGTACAAAATGGAGAATAGAACTGCCAGAACATTTTTGTCAATGGTTTCCAAAAACTATGGAATTTCCTGCCCAGCTAGATCAGATCAGCCAACAACTTTGTAATTGCTAAAAACAGCCTGTTGATTTTCCTCCCAAGTGTTTCAGCTGGCCTGGCTGAGCTTTCTCTTTTCCACTGTCTTGAGATGTTTCTCTCATTGTGCACTGTACTGTATTTTTATGGTCAATATATCCTCTAGCAAACAATTTCAGGCTGATGGCGGAAGGGAGATTGGATTCAGGTTAGAGATTTGAGCCCGGGACAGGGAGCCAGGAATGCCTCAGTTCCTGAATCAGATCTGCCACTAAATCAGGAATCCACATAAAGCAAAGCCACATGATGAACAATTGTATGTTGATTTGATTTTCTGTGCAGAGGAGGAAGTGAGCCTTTGAATGCAGTTCTCTCCTTAGCATGCCCGCTGCAACTGAAGCTGTGGCTACAGGTGGCCCGTGAGCGGGGGCATGGAACAGGTTCCTCCCAGGGAGAGGCAGAGATTGGTGAGGCCTCTGTCTAACTGGGGGCCAGGAGTTTTCACCAGAGTGGTACTTGAACTGACATCTCAGTGGTAAATGCAAATAAATTAGTTAAGTACGCATGCATGAAATTTTCCTGCTGAAAATCTCATTCTATAAAAGCATTTATACTGTATTCTTTATTGTCAGCTAATCCAGCCCAAACTCATTAAATGGCAGTGTGTGGGTTACTTGCTGTCAGTGAAATTATCAAAGGCATTTTTCAGCTGATGCAGTGGGAAAGCATGTGCTTCAATGCCAACTAAAACAATAACGAGGAAATGTTATGATCAGACTTGACCAAATGACCTTTCCCATTTTAGATTAGTTCTTAATTTCAGCACAAGGGTCATCCTGTGAGAATAGTTACAATAAGTCACTGCTCACCTCTCACATGAAAAAGAAGTGACTTATTAGAAATCTCACTCTACTCATTGCAGTTAATGAGATGTGGAAAGCTTTATAATTTGATTTGCTGGACCATATGCTGTAAAGGGATACTGCTGATTTCATTCCTCCACATTTAATTTAAGCAGTATGCAATGGCTTCTTCGTATGGCTACTTATATAATAAAAATTAACTTGGAGCATAAAAAAATAGACCATTGTGGGGTTTATTACTCTGTGTGGTTGAGTTTCAAGTGTTTTTCATTGAAACATCTGTAAGTAATGTGTAGGTCTAATTTTAAATCCTGGCAAATATTTTCCATTTAACATTTGGTTTTACTGACAGACTTGGAGTGGTGGTTTTCAGAGCTTGTCAGTAACAGATACGTATTTTCAAAGATAAACAGTTTTTTAATTGAAGATAACTGTAACCCAATGCCTGCTTTTCCTACCCCTCTTGTATTTTAGTGGTTGCAAGCAGCAACACAGACACTCATCCCCTGTCCCCCAGACCCTGGCCATGGTGCAGGTTGTCCCTAGAGGGCTGTCCCAGGCATGTGGAGCCATCTGGGGCCACACAGCATCCAGAGAGCGAGCGCAGCCCCAGGCACGGGCTCAGCAACCCGAGGGACGAGGTGGCAGACATGAGCTCCCTAAGGCTGTCTCTTTCAGAGCTGTCCCCTTAGGGATTTTGCGGGAAGTTACCCCTGCAGGGTGGATTTGGGCCCCAGGGGCGCTTGGCTGCCCGCCGCCACTCGGCAGCACAGGCTCCGCTGTCAGGGCCAAGTGTGCTCACTAGCACCGCAGTGTCTCACCGTCACAGCTTCACTCCAGGTTATTTGAGTTTCGGCTGCAGACAAAATGAAACAGCTCGAGCAGGCAGGCTGGCTGCGCGGCCCGTAAAAGTGCAAACCGCGCTGCCTCGTCAGCGGGCGTCGCCTGGCCCGGCGGGGCTTGTGCTCCTGGTGCTTCGTGTGAGAGCCAGGGCCGTGGCTGAGCTAAAGGTGGTGGTGGAAATACCCGGTGTGAGGCAATGAAAGGTCAGTTTGGAAGTAAATGTTGAGCTCGTTTTCAAAAAGAGGTCCTGAAAGGCTAGAAATGCGGGAGAGTCCCTGGTTTCACCTGAAAAAAATGCCACAGCATTATTTGTAATTAGTGCCACAATGTCCACAATCTCTAAATACAAAAACTGTGTGTGCTTTATTCTAACCTGTTGGTAAAACTTGAGATCAGGCCAAGAAATCTTGTGTATTTGCTGCCCTCGGCAGGCCATGGCCCTGCAGCATGGCAGGGCTCCGTCAGCCGCTGAAACACCATTTTGTGAGGTGCTTGGTAGAGGGACAGCGCTCGTTTGTGTCCTCCTACTCCATCACTCCCCCTCTCTACTTCTTGCTGTTTCCTCACCATGATTTTACAAACAGGTTTAATCCGGCTTTCAATGAGAAGTAATAATAATAATAATATATTACTCCCTTCAGACCCAGGCTGTTGTCTTACTGAACTCTGAACTGCAGCAGCAGAAAATGGGATTTTGGTGCAGGGGCATTAGCCATGGTGTGGGATGCTGGTGGGAGGCAGCAAGGGGCACTGCAGCAGCCAGCAGGAGCATAGGGACATCCAGGCTCCTGCAGCCCTGTGCTGAGCCTCCAGGAAAGAGTGTCAGTGTTAACTAATTTAGCAACTTTTCATTTAGAGAAAAAAACATGTTTTTCTTACCAAAGACAACCCATTGCATTTAATTTGGAAACTGCCTTTAATGCTTTGCAATGGTCTTTGCGATGGTCTATGATGTGGGTTCCACAGCTGAATTGAAGTTATGCGCTTGAGCCAGCTCTCTGTGCCTCCTGGGTCTGAGTTGTCTTGGTGGAGATCCTGACAGGGATTGAATGGCAGGCCCTCCGTGAGTTCACCTCCGCATTAAAAATATAATCACAAAACCAGGTTTCAAGTTTAACACGTCCCTGTTTTCTTTCATCAGAAGTTCTGAAATGCTTCTGAGGAGGCTGGTGATAGTCATAATCTCAGCCACAGTGATTTCTCATAAACATTGAGAGAAACTGCAGCTTTACTGAATATAGTGTCTGTTTTAAATGGCTGGTGGTTCACTTGCTTTTAATATGAGTACAAGCACAGAGGCAAGTAAAATCTAATGAAAGTGCTTAGAAGATTTTGTTTGGATACCCCACAGCAGCCATGGTTTATACTGAAAGGGAAAAGATTTCTTTATAGCCAGGTCTGCCAAAGCCAGAAATTTAATTTTGCTCCACAACTTATTTTATTGCATTTTTAATTTTCTCTTGCATTACCCTGACCCTTTTCTATAGCTTTTGACGCCTGGTGCTTAATTACTTATCATTAGCAATGTACATGGGGGCCTTCCTGCATATTTATAAATGTGATCATTAGTACATGGGAAGACAAAGACTTCTTTAAGACCGTCATTAGTTATTCTGTTTTCATAGAAATGTTCATTAGAGAAACTACCCACCTGGTTAAATAATTATAATTAAGAATTGGTAATCTCCTTTGCATTTTTAACTTGATCTTCAGGATGCGTATGCATAGCTAAAGGAGCCTTGTTTGGACATCTTACTTCTTTTGTTTTTGATTTGAATTGTCAAGCGGATTTAAATTATGTGTTTTGGAACTGTGCACCCTATAGAATGATTTATGGAAAGATAGGTTATTAAAAAAAAAAAAGGCAAAAAGAAAGAAATCAACCCTGCAATTATCTCTGAATTCATTAACTGTGCACTGGCAGCAAGAGGTTGTGTAAGCCATTTACTGTAATGCACAGTATGGAGTTAAACAAAATGTCACTGGAGCCTGATTTCCCTTTCCTATCTGTGGTACTCACTGCAGACACCCAGACTGCGGGAGAACGCTTGCAGAAAGGCGTCATTTCCATGTCAGGGGCTGGTGCTACTGGGGAGTGCCGGCAATAACTGGGATGGTGTCAGTAGTCCTGCTCCCAGCCATTGTGGGGAGCTGCTGGGAAACCTGTCCCAAATGCGTGTGCCTGCCCATCCGCTGTGCCTGTGGGCAGGGAGAGCATCACCCCGCCGTGCCCACCGTGGGGCACAGGGAGGGCTCACCTCTCAGACACCAGGGCTGTAGGAAGAGCTTGTCAGTGGCATAAATATAATCTGTAAACAATTAGGCAGCTACTGCTCATTCAGGGCAGTTCTGAGAAGCAAAGGAAGTCTGCAATCAGTTATATCTCCAATTACCATAAAAATATATTAGCCATTCATTCATTTATTAATGATTCATCAGTTAACCACACATAATGAGCAAATAATTAGCAATGCTGTACGGTTGCCAAAATTGAAGAAGTGTTGGCATTTTAAAGATGAAAGGTTGCATTTATGTAAAAAGTCGGGTGGTGATAAAGTTAATACAGAAGATAATTATAAAAGTGGCTGTCCTATTTTAGAGACTGAGGTCCCGCAAAACTTGCCTAATTGAACCAAAATTAATATTCTTCAAAAGCACGCATGTTACTGGTTCCTCGCTGCTGCATTTAGTGGGAGATCTCCCTTCAGTAAGGTACATCACACAATACAAGTTAATAAAATGCCAGACAGCAAGACTGCGTTCTTTGTTTGCTCTGTTCAGGGCCTTGTGGAAAACAATAAATTGCATTCATGTCAGCCGAGGCCCATCCCTTTGCTAATTACCGTTTGGTGCTGAAATGACTTCTGTGAAATTGGGAGCATGAAGAAACACACAGCCGTACAAGGGAGGCTTTTCAGGCAGCAGTAGTAAATGTGAGATAGGCCTTAGGCACACAGATGTTGAAACAGTGAATTCCCCTACAGATTACACTAATGGAAACCCTGTCAGCGTAAGTCAAATCTGGGGTCTGTGGTCAAAATCTAATTAATGTTCCTGTACTTAAAAAGAATATGAATGCCTGGAGGTGATGGAGAACACATAAGAAACTTGCTTGTTTGTAAAATTGCTGGTGTGGACAGCAACCGCCACCGAGCCCTTCCTTAGGAGGTAACACCTGCTACAGGAGCTGCTTGCACTGATCGGTGCGGGGCCGTGGGCACTGGGCTCAACCTCTCTTGCAAGTCCCACACAAAAACGGCTCTTGGCAGCCGGCCCACGGGCAATGTGGATGGTCATTGCTGTCTCTGAACGCCTTCTCTTCGCTCGGCACGGCTGCAGAGTCAGCTGTGCTGTTTAGGAAGTACCTGTAGCTGACGACATAAGAAAGGACCAGCTCCTCTTTGTGCAAAAACAAAGGCTCGGCCATCTACTTTGAGCTTGAGGACATTGCTGGGGCTCTTACAGCGCTTTCACAGCTGCACTGTGCATGGCCTGTGCAATAACAGAGGAAATGAATTTATAATGCAACAATCTCTTCATTTTCACAAGCACGAAATTCCCCTAAATACTTAAAATAACACTCAGAGTGGGACAGACCTTAAATTTTAAATAAATGAAACCCTAATCCAGTGTGTTCCTGAAACAAGCATGTTATTAAAGAAATAAATTTGAAACAGCGAGTGGTTTGAGAATTTTGGATTTAATTATTTAAATCTGCTTAAGATAACTCTCTAGCACTGTGTTTGGGTTTCCTGTTGAGAGCATGTTTCTGGGAAAGGTATTCCACCCAGAGCCTTGGAAATATTAACTTTCTCATGCAACAGTGCTTTAAGCAGTAGAGACGAATAATTATAATAATAAGCAAGATATTATATAGCAACTTGGTGGTAGTTCTTGGATGCAGCCTGTCATGAAAACTGCACAGAGCCAGTCGTGTTTGGAGAGATCACCACTCTCCTTGGCTAAATGGTACAGCGAGTGTGGCTCCAAACACTCTTCAGGTAAAGTGATTTCCTTAGTAATGTTACCTACTCAGCTATGACAAATAAAATCTGAACCAGCATGTTTGCAATTTTAAGCTAATTTGAAGTATTATATGTTATTTAATAGGTAAATATTGCAAATCAGACTTTGTTCATTACTGTTTGCTGTACTTTAGTTAAAACTACTATTTCATCTTTAGGATATAAGATTATGTCTTAATACAACATAGACCAAGATGGTAAACTCTGTCTTGTCTTTTGTGGGGCCATAACAGAAGCTTCCAGAATCCAGACAAGAAATGTATTCAAGATGACCCAATCTGCACAAAACCTAGCAGAGGGATGAGAACCAGGGAGGTGTTCCTCATCCCCAGCCACAACCCAGGCACGTGGGAATTCAGCTTCCCCAGCCAGGAGTGAGTAGGGGAAAAACCTCCAGCTCTGAGTCACATTCCTTCCCCTGGGCTTGTGCTGGGACAGAGGGATACAGCCATGCTGCATGCTGGCTCAGTCTCACCACTTGGCTTGGCTCCTGCAGTGCAAGCACGCTGTACATATTCTGTGAAGATCAGGAAATGTGTTTTTGTGCTGAATACCCTCAAAAGTAATCATTTATGTCGTCAAGGCAGAATGCTCATCTTAGCCATTTTCTTTGGTATGTTCTCTGCATGGTCTGTTTGCAGAACAGCTCTTGCAGGGGGTTACAGGCTGGTTTGGGACCAGACTCTGTTGCTGAGCATTGCCAGCATTCACTCTGTCAGTCATGTTGGCCATGGTGGCTCAAGCACGGCTCTCAGTACCAGGGATGGAGCCTTTTTGGTTTTCTAATGCTACTGAGGTTGCATTGATGTAGTTGAATTTGTCCCTTCTGCCATGCATATGAGTGAGGTCTTAGACAGTGTTCAGGTTTCTAGCCAACATTTGTGGGGATAAAAAAGGGCAAGTCCACACTTGGTATTGATCAAGTTCAATGGTTCAGTTGCTGCTCAGAGGTCTGATGGTCACACAGCCGTGTCATTGTCTGATTGCAGGAGCACCAACCAACGACTCAGGAGCTGCTGCTCAGTTCAGCTCTGTGTTCCCTAAAATTCACAACCTGTGTAAGGATGCTGTTCAACCAAACCCCAAAGGATTTGCCTGGTTGTCCTCATTCAAGCATGCTCACTGATCTACCTAGTGATTATGAGAAATATTTTTACATGTTTTTTATTTTCAAGAAAAGGTCCCACAAATACTTTTTTTCTTAAGTGGTGATGTCTATGTTTATGTGTTACATGAGGCAGATGTTGATTTAAAGCTAACTTCTTGCCTAAGATATTTTTCAGTCCACTGAAAGGGGTTGATTAGTGTCCCCTAGCTGAACCATTTTTTCCCTCTGTTTCTTTGACCCATTGATTTAATTAAGGTCTAATAAAGAGAGGGCTGAAAGATTGTTAAAAATCCTTTTTTTTTCTTTCTTTTTTTCCCACAGATCTGACCTATGCTGGTCTGTCAGTGCAATTTGACTCGCACATGCCCCCTTTAATATGTGAGCACACTGATACAGAGTTTGTCTTCTTTAGATTCAGTTGGGTTTTCCCCTCAATGATAGGTCAGATTTAATCTTGATTTTAACCGAAGCAAATGCTTTCCTGGAGACCTTCTACTTCAGTGAAAATGAGTAATGAAAAAATAACCAAAACAAGTCACAGTACCAAAAGGAAAGACCTTAGAAAGCTTAGTGGTGACCCTTTCTTTCTCTGTTTCCTTTCCCATCCTCCTTTTGCCAGCATGGAGAGAGAAAGAGAAATGAAAACTCAGGGTTTGTTTTTCAATTAAGTAACAAGAATGACTCAAAGTTTAGGAAATGTGTTGGGGTTTTCATTGAAAATGCATGCTACTTTTCAACTTTGTGTCTTGACTACGTCGGTGTTAATGCTCAAGAAAATACTTCGCAGTATTTGTCATATTGCCAGACTCCTGTTTTCCTTTCCCTTCTCCTCCCACCAGCTCTGCAGTTTGCTACTCTACGGTGAGAAGAGCTGTTCCCAGCACGCTAATTTTGCCACCGAGGCTCATCTGTATATTGTAAAAAGGAGATTACCATGAATGTGCACCCTCACCACACTCTGCTTCTGTGGTAGGAGAGGACTTCTGGCACTCCCAGCAGCTATCCCTGCTGATTGCAATGATGGTCTTCAGGAGAATAAAAAAGGAAGAAAAGCCCCAGCTGCAAGTTCAAGAAATGGCTCAATGCACTATTCGTGGCTTGGAAGAACAGCATTGCCACCCACAGTGGCAGTTAGTGTCTATGAACCTTCTTAGATGGCTCAGATTTCTGTGCTGCAGCTCATTAGCAGGAGAGCTGCCTGTGAGGCTGCTGCAGGTTTGCAGTACAGCAGGATGTGCGCTAAAATAAAAATCCGGTTGGGAGTGGTGTGATCCCAGTGCTGCCTGGGCACTGGCAATTAAACCTGGATGAGAATAAGCCACCTGGAGTTTGGCACTCGTGGGATGAACATACTGCTCACTGAGGCCCCTCCCTGCCCAGGAAAGCACTAAAACAGGTGTATAAATCCTGCCATGTTCAGTGGGATTTAGGCACCTGCTTAAACTTAAGTGCTTGTTTAGGGAGTTTCCTGAATGAAAGCCTGACAATTGTGCCCGAGAGTAACTTTTAAATTAGTTTTAATTTGTTCATCATAACCAGCTGTCATGAGTGTGTGTAAAAAAAGGTTTCTAGAAAGATGAAAGACTTCCCAAGCCCTTGACTTTTGTGTAAGCACCCTTGTTGGATGGCCAGCATGCTGCTGAGCTGAAGCAGCTCTGCTCAGCTCTGCTTTTATTGTGTGTTGCTCTGTGGTCCCACTGGGGCTGCAGTGCCAGCACAGCAAACTGCCCTGCCAGCAGCTGGCACCACCCACTTGCACCTCACCAGCAGGGTCCCATCAGAGGCAATCTGCAGGCTGCAACAGAGGAGGAAAAAACTCCACGCTGTATTTAGTAGGTGAGTGCAAATGAAGGTTAGAGGAGTGAGAGAGGGAGATAGGAGATTTGTGTCCAAATGGAAGAGTCAACTGACCCTCCCACTTGGAAACAGCAGTCCTTATGTGCCACAGGGGTAAGAAAGCTTCACAAGCTTTTTCTTTTAGGATCTCCCCCCCTCCACTCTACAATCCCTTCCTTGTTACAATAGAGTTTGAGGATAAACTTGAAAATAAATCTAATGTTACATTTACACCAGTCTCAAAGGAAAAACAAAATCTAGCAAACTCAAATTACTATTTAATTCTGTATGTGCACATGTTTACATGCATCATCTACTTAAGACAAGTAGGACTGTGTCCATGTAGCTGAGAGTTATTTTTTCTTTAAATACGTGGTTAATTATTCAATGGATGATACCACTGCTGTGTACTCAGAAAGACTAAATTTGCAATTAAAACATTTTAAAAGCTTTCCTTTGTAGAGTCCTCAAGTAATTAAGCTGAAATGCCAGACCATTTTATATATAAATGTACTGGAGCAGTAGTAGCTGATGTAGTAGTTAAGGTCAGGTAGAAACCAACCTTGCATTTAGAGTCTTTTTTCCAGTATCTCAGTTGAAACCCCCCTAAATCTAAATTAATCTTCCAGAAATGTATGGGAAATTTGGTTTATGAGGGGAAAAAAGGTCTCGCATTATTACCATAGTCTATCAGTCTTCCCTCAGCGTGACTCCATTCATTTTGCAATGCGTGGCTGTTCAGCATTGCCCACAGCTGAACTTCAGAAGAATTTTGCTGAAACAAAGCATGTCATGGGAACAGTCATGTCGGGTGCCCCCACCAAGGCAGGAGCAGGAGCTCAGCCCTGCCTGGCTGCAGCCCAGGGGGCTGGGGGCATGTGTAGGAGAAGCCTTTGTGTGGCCCTCAACAAGGGACTTGGGGACAGCAAAATGCTCCAGGTGGCAGTGACAAAACTGGGGGCAAAATTGGCTTCAATTCTGTGTCCTGCTGCAGTGCTGCTGCAGCCTGTTCTGCTCCCCAAAACCCTGCTTGGGCTACAGCTTCCCTCTTTGCCTCCTGAAGCTGTTCCCTCCCTTGCAGTCTTGCTTCCTCTCCTCCTTGCCAAGTACACTGACTCCAGCCTGATCTGAAAGTTAATTTTAACAAATAACGTCTTGGGCCAAGCCAAGTTAGGATCTGGAGATAGGACACGCTGTGGGAAGGGAGCAGGGTGGGGTGGAAGGGAGCAGAACACTCAGCCTTGTAATGTGTGTGAGAGCTGATGCTCTCTGAGCAATCGAGTGCTTATTATTATTTCTCTTGGATAGGTCACCTGGGAGTGGAGGAATTTTTCATTTTAAATTAAAAAGAAATCTTTTATAATGCTCATTTCTGAAGGAAAAAAAACCCCTTCCCTCATCATGAAAGTAATTAGATGGAGGACACATTGAAAGCAGTGATTGGTTGTTAATTTTTGAGCTGTTGGCCCTGACAGAGGGGTTTTTTTGTCAAGGATTTCTTTTAAAGGATGCCTATAGTCCAAGGTTACTTCTCATTCAACAGCAATTACCATGTGTCCATTACATGCTGGAGACTGCTTGAGGAGGATGCAGTGGTCCCCATCAGAGCATGTGTCAAGTCAAAGTGCCAGCAGCTGTGTGAGCCACAGGACAATTGTTCCTATCTGTTTCTTCTCTTTTCCAAGTCCCAGGAAATGTTCTAGGGAGTAACTTCCCCCTTCCTTGATGCAACTTGGAAGTGCTGCCCTCCAGTTTGCATTTCAAGTTCCAAGTCAGCCGTGTCACGATTTGAGCAACAACCAAGGAGGATAATGGCTCAGATGTAAGTAAGAAGTAAAACTACTGGTGAAGTAAGTTTTCTTTCTTTCTGCCCATCAGATTACAAACCTTAGCCCCACCATCACTTAAAAAAACTAATCTGTAACAGCAAACCCTGCATAACTGTTCTATTGTATCAGATGGAAACCAACTAACCAGATACCACAATACAAAAAAATACACACATTGTACCTCAGAAAAATATGGGGCTGAAAACACAGGAAAAATGCAGTCTTGTTAAAATGTGGACATGGTCCAATAATAGAATGAGTAGGGAAACTTGAATAGATCAGAGTCAAAAAACACTCTGCTTAAATCTTGAGGTTTTTTATTTGCCATTCAGCTTACATCAGTGTTAACATCTACTGAGAAATGCAGCCATTTACAATTTGCAGTTCAATGTGTTACTTTAATTAGTATGAAAATTAAAGGGCAACTATAGGCCAATGTGAATGATTATGGAAATACATGTGCATCACATGCTATGCTCTCATTTAATTAATCGTCTTGTAAACTATATCAAGCACTTTAAGTCAGTTGCTGAGTATAACAACTCTATTTTAAATAACCACTTAATACTTAACAGGATGTGGAGAAAACACTAGCACACGACTGCTTCTCAAGTTTCAGTGTCTGAGATTTTTTTAAAGCTGACCCAAGTCAACTCAAAGAATGTTTAACACCCTGTGTCTGCACACAAGAAACTCTGTGATGTACAGACATTCAATTACATTTTTTAAAAAGTGAGAAACATTTTGCCAAATAGCGACTTTAGAAAACTAATTGGCAGCAGCAAACTTGAGAGTCAAAAGCCAAAGCTAGAGGGGACCTTTTACTACAGTAACTCTAGTCAAGGAAAATGAAAATAAAGGCATCTTTGTTTCTCGGTCAAATTAGCTGATTAAGAAATAAAACATTTTAACATACTTTAAATGCAGCATTAATTATTTATATGTAAAAAAATTAAAGCCAGGTTCCATGAATTGCACTTTGTGTGTGTGAGTTGAATGTTACGGGAATACTAATCCTTTTACATTCATGCCTTACTTCATTAGGCAAAACTAAATATTAAGGGCTCTATTCATTCAAAAAATTCTTATGCATTCAAGTCACACCTTTTCTATGGCTTTTTTTTTTTAAAGAGTATCATTTATAGCACTGATTTTTAAGTATGATTCAAAAAAACCCTATCAACTTCTACAGGATGGGCTTTAGTAAACAGATATGTTTACAAAAGGCCAAGGATACAGTGGTGGATCTTGCTTGTCATTGGTGAAAAAGTCCAGAGTAAGTAATATAAGTATGGTCTTGAACCTGGTGTAACATAGGAAATCAGATGAATTACTAGCAGGGAAGCTGTGAAATCTCTGAACCTTTTTTCCTATAGATTGGTTATTTAACAATTCTCCCCCTTCCCCCTCCCCCCCCCCCCCCCCCCCCCCCCCCCAAAATTTATTGTTTGCAGTGACTGGGTGGTGCTTTATTCAGGTGAATGAAGAAAAAAGGTGATTTACTCATGCCGATGTGTTCAGAAATGTTCTTTTCTCTTTACCATAAATGTCCATTTTGGCAATGGTGTATCCCATGCTTGGGTCCCTGGGGGGAGAGTCCATCCACTGATCTGTGGGATGTGGTTAAACACCCACTGGGACTGAAGCTGGGCCCATCAAAGTCTGTTGTCTGCTTTTTTTTGAGCGTGGACTCATGAGTTAAAGAGCTTGTGCATTAATTAATTGTTTTGCTAACACTTATGTGAAAAGAAATAAGAATTGAACTCTGGTTTGTTTCAGCTTCTTTCTTTGGGTGTTTTGTTGTTGTTGTTTTTTACTGACTGAAGAGAGGAACAGTTAGAACTGTGCAGTGATGATCATGTTGAACTTTCAAAATAATTAGAAGATTGACTTAACATTAAAGTAATAAATTTAAAGGAGAAGGGTCTTGGGGGAGCAGAGAGAGAGAGAAAGGGGAGGGGAAGGTGGGGTAGAAAGCAAGAAATAAAAAAAGCGTTGCCCAGAAGCTTGCAAATTGTCAGCTGGCTGAATTTAAATAAACTTTTGGGAAAAAAAATATTGGGAAGTAGGACAAGGTGTCAGATGGTTGGGTAAGATTGATGTATTTAATAGTTTAGTTAATATGGATCAACATCTGCCTTTAGTTACATCTGCACAACCCCCTGACTTCAGCAGTGTTGTACTTTTGCAACCAAGTTTGGACTGATGTTTTTAAATAGGCCCCAGTGCAGAATATCTGCAGAGAGCCTGCGGTGCTCAGTGCTGGTGTAATCAGGCAGCTCTGGAGAGAAGGGGTAATACAATATGTTATTGTTTCTCATGTAATTTTTAAAATACATTGAGGAGTAATATATTTTTTATAATAGGGTGCTCCCTGTCTCTTTAAGCAACTGTCAGATGTAGGATGTCCTCGTGCCAGAATGCTACGGTCTGCTCCCTCTGTGCAATTGTTAATTAAATCCATCCCTTATTGTAGAGCCTGCCTAGTCTCTTACCCATTCTGCTTATCTGTGATGCCAGATGATGCTCAGTAATTCATGGCCAACCTGCTCCCACCTTCAATAGGGCCTCCTGTGCACTGACCTTAACCAGCTTCACCTTTTCATTATTCCCAAGGAGAACAGAGCCCCGAAGGTAACAGTTTTATCAACTTTTCCTATTGACCAGATGACGGTTCAGTGATAAATAAATGGAGTGTGCTCGAGCTGGAGGCCTCCCACACCCATCACTGCCTGTCCTCTGGCTCCCACTGCCTGCCCAGACACAGAGCTGTGCAAGGAAAGGGGACTGCACTGCTGCTGGCAGGCAAAAACCACCTTTGCCTATCTGGGTAATGCTCCTCTGCCACTCACCCTATCAGCTGAAAAGTTTCTCTGCTTGCTATTGGGCTATGCCACCTGAAAAATCTCTATTTCCCAGTGGTAAGGCTGATATACAGGAGCTGCTAGGAATATTTTCATAGCTGACAAGCTGTTTCCCATGAACAGTGTCAAAGATTTAAAAGCCACTTCTGCAAATAGGACTTGCTGGCAAATATAGTCTAAGCAAATCTTCTATTATTACCACATGACTAGAAATACTCCTAGAGTTCTCCTGAAAATGGGTACTGTACCAGCAGAAAGCAATATTCTGTTGGCCTGTACGTTGCCTCAAGGGTATTTACTATGGTAATAAGATCAGTATTTCATCTCCTAAAATCACTGGGAGTAGAAATGCTTATTTAAGTAGATGGTATCTTGATTACAACTGAGCTGGGAGAGTTCTTAAAGCTGCCTGTTTAGGCTACAGATCTCTTAAAGGCAAAGGGCTGGTAAGCTCAAGAACATCATGTTTCATAGCTACCTTACATTTTCAGCAATTCACAGTAGATGCACAGCACATCCCTTGACAAAATGGGCATGTACAAATAAGTCAGGAAGTTATGCTTGTTGAGTGGGGTTTTTTTCCCTTTTTCTTTCCATAGAACTATAATGAAAGGAGAGATAAATCTCTCTCCATATCTAAATGACTGGCTAGAATGAAGGAAACAGAGAGAAAGCCATGCTCTAGCAGCACATAGGGCCATTTGAGCCCCATTGTCCTGGGAGATGCAATACCAACATCACTTAAGAGACAGCATTGACCCAGGAAAACAAAAAGGGGAAAGATCAGGAGGTAAAATTATTTGCTTCACCACAGACAAGGGCAGTGTCAGAGAAGTGTCCTGTGTTCTTGAGATTCTTGCAACCTACCATCTGCTAGCTCACAAACTCAGCAGGCTTCTTCTCTGGAAGTCCTGGAAGCAGAAGCTGCCAGTCTTGCTCAGCTGCTTTTGTTTTTTTGTTTACAAATCTGATCAAGAGAAACCATGGTTTTATGACAAACACATAGAAATGGATGTTTAAAGATGAAGTTTCTAATCCCAAACTCTGTCACAGGAAATGTTCACAGAAAGGATGGTATAATTTGGAGATATAGAGATTCATCCAATTGGTTTATTTGAGGAAAACCAGTTTGATTTCTGAGAATCCAAAAGCAGTGCCCACAGCCATGTGCCAGTAAAGTCTCAGGTGGTACATAGCATTTTACATTGGTGATGTGGCATTGAAGGTGAATCACAGAAGAACAGAGCTAGAAGTTGCTAAAACAGATGTTCTCTAGTTTGCCAGGAAGCCTGAGCCCTTAATGAGGACATGTGACTGAAATGGAAGGCATTAGCAGTTTCCCTGCTGAATGTTGTTCTGTACTTTAAATTCGTCAATACTGCTTCTTCTTCTTTGCTCAGTTATTAAGTTGAATATCACTGAGGTATGTGCATATTTGATGAGAGAAATAGTTGTTTGTGCTCTTTATATATTTCAGAAATTAAAGATTTTTCAGCAGGCACGATTCTGCCTTATGAGCCAGAATTTTCTCTCTAATTTTTTCCGCAGTCATGGAGCATAAACATTTGAAATAACTTTCACCAGCTTGATCACTGTTCTCAGACAGAGTACAAATGCAAATGAAACTAATAATTTTTGCTGAAGTTCTCTAGATTCCACCAGAATGTATGGAATTGTCTTTCCTTAGTTAACAGTGCTTAACACTTATGTAGCAATTTCCATCCTTGGTGGCAAGCTTATTAATCAATGCAACACCTCTGAAAGGAGTATTGCAATGTATTCCTATTGGAGTGTGAAATTTAAAATGTATGGATGTGCTCTGAATTGTTGGACAAATAGCCGAAGAAATCTCAGTTTCAAATTGTAAGTTTGTGGTTTCTGTCCCCTGATTAGACCAGACTCCTTTGACACACAGACTCCTTTATGCATTTAATAGATCAAGCTCCACTGGGTTTAGAGCCACACATCAGCGTGGCCATACTCTGACTTTGAAATGTGGCGATAACAGAAACGTTTTCTATAATTGCTGCCTAGAGGACCTGAGATGGGGATAGAGCACACTGCTGTGATTTGCTCTTTGCAGCTTTGTTAAGAGTCACAGGAGCTGGAATGTGTTTCCAGTGCACAGTAAAGAGGGTTGTGTTAGATGACCAATGCCTTTTTTCATGCTAATAGATGTGACCCTGTTAGGCTAACAAAGAAGTCAATCCTGACATAGCAATAATTTTGTCTGGAGTGAAATCCATTGGATTCCCTCACCTCTCTTCAATGCCTGCTCTTGTAGGACACTTATGGTACTGCTGATCAGCTCTCCTTGCAACTAAGAAAGTGTCAGATGAGAGTGTTTTCTGCTTGCTACAGCCTAGGAAATAAAATCATCCTGCTCAGGGGTGACAGTCCTGATGTGCTGTCAGCCAGGAAAGGAGCTTTTGGGATGTCTGAAGAGAAGACTTCAGATGACAAGATCTACCTAAAATTCACCCCTCTGGCAAGTCCAGCAAGCATCATCTGTGTGCTGGGTACCTTGACAGGAGAGAGCAGGGCTGTGGGCCAAGCAGTGCAGGTTCCCACATGCCTATGCAAGGCATGGGCTGCAGTCCCATTCTCACTGTCTCCTCAATAGGTAAATTGCTTTGTACTGCCCATGGTTTGGGGTTGAGGCTTGCAGGTGCTTCTGTCCCTCACAGATGCTGAGTCTAGCCCCTCAGGGCATCTGGTGTTTGGTTTTGTGCTGTTAATAGGAACCAATTGTTGCATCCAAATGTTGTGAAACATTCATATCTAAAAGCAAAATATATGAGTTTTATATTAGTTTGAATGAGAAGTATTTTATGGGTTTTTATGACCCAACCTGTATCTATTTCATTGCCTCATGCTCATGGAAGTCTTGTGTCAGCTGAGGGGAGCCTACAAACCTAGGAGAAGTTAAGAGTCTTCTAGAAACTCTTTCCGGGTTTAATTTTATATTTAGATGCTGTTCCTTCTCACAAGATAAGGAAATCCAGGTTCATGAGACTTCAAGACTTGGGAAAGGACCTAGATAATACCAAGATTGATCCGCTTTGTCCACACACACACTGTTTGGAAATTGATTCCAGCTACAAGGCTTGGATTTGGATTTGGGTCCAAATAGTCCCTAATTTGAAGGCGAGACATTTATCCTACTGATGTCAATGTGATTTCTATCCCTGGCGTAACTGGATGAGGGTCTATGCGGTGTGTGAAAACCACAGATTTTTAGTTTGACCTATAGGTAACATAAAGATAGGTATTAACTGGGAAGTCTAAATTTCTGGAAGTCTCTCTCTCAGTAGTTCTTATTAAATTCACTACTCCAGTATAATGTAGCTTTCTGTTCTAATCATAGCACTGCTGTACTTGGGCATGGCACATCAAAGGGGTTACCTTGCTCTCATAGCAGAATCCTCCTCAGATTTGTTCACTCTAGGGACCCACACCATATTTCCCGGTTCTGCACACAGGCCAGATTTTCAGCTCCCTTTTAATCTTTGACAATTTGAATTTATATGGAAAACTTACAGGTGACAGTCTGGTTATGTTGAGACAAGTGGGATAGAAACCATGTCAGAACAGTCCCTGAAAGTCCTACGATGTGCTTAAAGCATTTCAAGAGAACCCTTGATCCAAAGTATCAAAGGGTTACAGTAAGATCAAGAAGAATTAAAACTGATGGTGTGCCAGAAATCACGTGCAGCACAAGGTCATTACTCACCCTCGTTAAAGTGGTCTCAATACTGTGGCCTGATCTGAAGCTTAATTGAAAAGTTTCAAATCATGCATTATAACGAAGACAAGACAGCCACTGCCCATTCCACGACCCCTGCTAAAAAAGGCTGATCAGTAATAGGGCAGAAATCTAAGCAATTGCTTGAGGATAATCAAGGCCTAATGAGGTATCCACTTCAGTCTTTCAAAGGTGGAGGAACCTCTTGCTGGCACTGGAGAGAATGCAAGGGCTGATGTGAGCAGGTTCCTGCATCCAGGGAACAAGCCATCTGGCCAAAGCAGTCACCGTCCTTGGCAGCAGAGGGAATGCCGAGGGTGACACGCTCTCTGTGGCACGGGTTTGCAGCTGGACAAAAGCTTACTGCCATGCCAGGCAAGCCTCTTCTCAGCTGCCATCTTTTGCAATCATTTTCTGTTACCCCACACCTTGGCCCAAAGTGATCAAAAGGAGCCCATCAGGTCTAAATTATTAGTTGTGTTAGGAACCAAGAGAGTGGCAATGGGAGATATGTGACTGCTGATGTTATCAATTTTCCCTAAAAATTCACAAAACCTCCAAAATTCGTTGATGTTCAACTTAAGTGTGATAACAAACTGCAAGTCACTATGACCCAAAGAAATCAAGTATCTCCTTACCATCTTCCTCTTTTTTTAATGTTCTATTATCTGTTCTAGCAGAGAAGTCAGGACCCATGTCCACATGATTATCTACACATCCAGCTGCCAAGTTGTGAAAGCTGCTCTTCCTGGGCTACTGCTTGGGCAGATGCACTAAAAGGTTTGCATATGCCTCTGCACAACGAGCAGTTAGAGTGTGGAATCACCTTTCAGTCTGCAGAAGCCAAATGGTTTTTCAACTTTTTCAAATAGCCATTTTAACCAATTTTTACCCATATCTGTAGGACATGCTTTTGTCAGGAGAGGGTGTCTCCAGATTCATATCTGTTTGCTGAGCATGTTTTCTTGCTGTTTCTAATCTCTCCTGTTTTGATAAGATCTCCCTCCTGTCTTTCTGAAATACACTACTCATGGAAAGCTAGACTAGATAAAAACATTGTACAGGGTTTTGGGTTCAGTGACAGAGGACAGCCTTCAGTGATGGTTTTGCTTAAAAGCATCATACTCAATGACAAGTTACAAAAATTGTTAATGATATGGGGCATTTTCTTTGGCCTTCAAGTTCCTCTCTAATTTTAAATGCCTTTAAAATCGAAGTATCTACCTGCTTTGCTATGAATCCCACTTTAATTTTCTTTTGCTTTTTCATGTAATTTCCTTCAACTTTAAACATACAGCCTGAAAAAGAATGCTAACATACAAAAAAAAAGTTATAGTAAAATAATGAAACCCTATTTGTGCAACTCTTTGGATAGCTCTCTCGAAGACCATGAGAGGTGCAACTGGCTTCATTGGGACACCCTCGGATTTAGCATTAAACCATGTGTTTTGCTGATGTAAGGCTTTTAATATATGACATATGGCATCAGCTCTATGAAATATTATTTGTTGGCCAACTGCCCTGCTTCTGTCTGTTGCTTGCCAACTAATACTGTAAGTCTGTGTGCATAGAAAGGTTGTCATCACCAGTGCCCGTGGTCACTGCAGGCTGCACCCACCAGCCTGAGGACTCTGCACCTGTGCTTTCCTCAAGAGGTATTTGTGTGTTAAGCTGCTGGTGCTGCCCATGGAAGCAGTGACTGAGGCCTCCCTGCAGAGGAACCAGTTCCACTTTTTTTCCAGATCTCCAGGCCCAGTGCTGGAGGACAGGGCACTGGAGCCAACAGTGGGACCAGCAGTGAGAAATGGGCTGCCTGTACCTGGCTGAAGGTACATAGTCAAGAGGCATTTCTTGATATATTGTTTCTTGTTAACAACCATTGATTGATTCAGCCATTTACAGATTTTTTTTTTTACTCATTTTACTTGTATATGAATGAGGACAAAATACAGATGGGGGGATGCCTAATGTGTCTTGGGATCAGGTACCTGTCTACTCTTCTCAGGAGTCTGCAAACCTCAGCTAGGTCTGATCATTTCAAATTCAGGGTTGCGTTTTACTCATCTGTTCCTGGCAGTACAATCGCCTGCTCTTTCCTTAGGTTATTGCACCATTCAGACAACTCACCAGGTCTCAATGCAATACCTTAGGTGAGGGATAGTTGAGCCTTAATTTGTCTATTCTATAGGTATTCTGCATGTGTGCATGCAGTGTGTGTGATGGGCCATAGACCATGGACTGGCCACTGCTGGTTTGGCTATGAAGGATAAGAAAACCTTCCAAAGAACTTGCTATGGAGGAGCAGCATGAAAGTGAACCTTGTGACCAATATGCAAACCCCAGTGTTTGCTGAGTTTTAAATCATGGGGGGAAGAAACTTCTGATGGTTTTTAAAAATGTAGATCTTGGAATCCATGTAGCAAAAAATAGGGCAGTTGAGTTATCAGTGGCTGATGAAAATATGAGAAAACTAATCATTGTATAGTCCTATTAATAAAATTGTACTGCGGCTCAAAAGGAAAAACAGAAAGGTGCCAGAAAGAGCCCAGTGAGTTACTTCAGGGCAAAAATAGCTTCTATTATATGAATCAAATACCAGCTTGTGTGCTTAGCAGAGAGCTCTGGACACTTATAGAAATTCAAAACAATTCCATATATCCCAGTCCAGGATGGAATTAAAGTGTTGTAAAGCTTTTCTGGAAGCCAACATTTATCTATAATGTAAGCATATTTAGATTTCATTTTGAAATGGTTGTTAAAGGCTATCCTTTGGCTGCACTCTATCCTTCTTGCTTTTTTTTTTTAATTGTTGAACTCTGGGATTTTTATGCTAAAAAGAATGTACTTTCAGAACCAGATATGTCTGAATGACCAGTTACAGCATGTACTAACCCTGAGAGATATCCATTGAATCTGCTCCCCTCCTCCAATTTATGTGCTGTTTTTACAATCATGCCTTGCATTAATGTTCTACACTTAGCTAAACTGTGTGTGTTATGTTTTAGATGTATTTTTGTTTTGTCTAAAAAATTTCCAAATTGGCATTAAGTATTCAAGATGTAACCCCTGTAGCAGGAAACTAGTTATCAGATTCATATAAAATAACTGGGCAGTAGAAATAACTCTGAGCAGAAAGCATTTTTTTCCCTTAGAATTAATTTAGAGGGAATTTAATGCCTGTGAAAGGTGCTGGATTGCAACATCAGAGAACTGAAGCTGCTATTTAACCACAGAGCAGTTACAGGATGGGAGATGGCTTTGTAAGATTCCCATGAGGGTTGACAAAATGTTTGTCTCAGGTTTGGTGCCTTTCATCTAGCTGGAACAACCAAGCTTTCATGTGTTGGTAACAGTTGCTCTCAGGTTGTTAGCTTTCACTTGGCTGAGGGAGAGAGGCCTTGTATAAAAAAGGAGGGGATTTTGCTTTTGTGATAGCTGGCTAACATTTATAATATGATTAAACCTGAAAGACTAGATTTACTACAGCTGAGTTGGTGCATCATTGTAAGGAACTGTTGTGAGTAGCAAATTCAAAGCACCTGGTGCATCCATGCTGTCCCTGCCCTGTGCCACAGAGGCAGATAGAACTGGAGGGCAAGGGAAAGAAAAGGCAGATAGAACTGGAGGGCAAGGGAAAGAAAAGGCAGACTCTGGGACCTGCACCCCAGTTCACATTCTGCCACCAACCCTGCAGAGCCCCTGGGCATGGTGCCACTGTGCTTGGACCACTTCAGAGGGACACTCAGACCTATGTTTGCATCTTTTGCATTCTTTTGCCACCTGTTTATCAGAGGAAAGATGAGAGTGGCAGGCTTTAAGCTGTCATTATTGGAACTATGCCAGGTTCAGAGTCCAATTCTCATATTTTGTCTTTTTTCCCTCCCAACATTTCCAGAATAGTTATCTCTGAAGGCCATGTATGGTGTCTATAGTTTGGATTGTAGGTCTCAGTAGTCAGGTTACTATTGCACAGGTACAGACAATATCATGTGTGCTAACTGCTAGTCTTGCCAACTGCAGAAGACACTGAGGACTAATACACTAATTTCTCATGATAGAGGATATGCTTCAATTTGTAGTTTCTACTTAGTTAAATTAATATGTTAGGTGTTGATGGTTTTTACTGACTTCACAAATAGGGAGAGAAGGTGGTAGCCTCAGGGTAGTTCTAATTTCACACAAAGGGAGAGACTTTCACAGTACTGCCTGCCTCCCCTGAGCTCATCAGGAAAAGCAAATGACCCTTTTGATGTGTCCCATGGGCCTGGTTGTGCAGGCCCATGTGGGACATGTAGCAGGCTGTCCAGCACAGCTCTGCTGCTCTCACAGCAAGGCCAGCTGCAACATATCCATGGCAGAATGGACCAATGGACTTGTTACTGTGACACAAAGTCAACTTATGCATAAGCCCATTAGGAACCAGTTAAAATGTTTTTTCCTGGGAAGCCACATTCTTCTGCTAGTTGTGGTATGTTGGACAGAGACTGCATTCCCTCACACTGGAATTTCCTGTATTAGCACTGCACAGGAGTGGGTTAATTTTGTAGTCCTTGAGATTTCTGAGCTTCATAAGTTTGACAGCCTTTATGCACCACGAAACAAAGACCTGGTTTCTAATGAGGCATTGCAGAAAGGATGAGCATCTGCTGACTTGTTGGTCTTCTGAAAACTGCCACCTTCCAAGATCAGAGGTGAACCAGTCTGGGATCATTTCACTGAAGACTGAGGTATTAGTGACACAGCTTGCATGTAGCTCACATATGCTTTTTGCACTAATTTTTAGAGCTAAAAGAAACACTTCCTTTTTCTGTTGTCAGTTTAGACCCTAGTGTACTGCTGAGAGAGCTCATGTTGCTTCTGTTTTTGCAGGAATATGGTGGTTACAATCTGTAAAACACTAAAGTAGGCCAAGGCACGGGCATCCTGCTTCATCATCTCCCACCCTAAACAAGCTTGTCATCTTCTGTTCTTGTGGGCTCAGTACCATACAGGCAATGTTATAGGTTCACTTTGTGATGAGAGCTTTTTAAAGAGGCCTGTGGAATCTCTCTTTTCTCTAAATCGTGTGACTCCAGCCCAGCTGTGCTATTCCCCTGTTATTTCATCAAAATTGCATGCCATATATACAGCCCCCAAATTTACAGCTTTATTGAAATGGAGACAAGTTATGTAAGACTTTCTGCATTAAAATGTGTAATAAGTTACATTATATTGAGTTTTGTGGAAGAGTGGAAAATATCTGTTTGGTTTTGGAAATACTTTATAGAGTTATTTAGATGCCAAGTTTTTCCATTGTTCTACTAATGTCTTCCTGATCTGCAAGGTTTTAAAAGATATAGCTAAGAAATTTTGTACTATGGTGTTGTCAGGTCTCAGACTTTCACAGGAAATAAAGTGGCAGATGTGATTCTGTGGAACAGGTTTCCCAAAATTGCCCCAGCCCAACGCTCCACCCATCTCCTTTATGCACTTCCCCATCTTAAATTGCTCTTACTGAGTCCCTTTGCCAGGAATTCTGAGTAACTGGTGAAGTGGACTGAAATGTTCAATTTTTCTAGTATTTATACTTTATGACTAATCTAGATTATTGGTTTAGTATTTTTTCAACCTAAGGATACTTTCTACCTTAATTATATGCTAACTAACATTTTTGTTCTGTGGAAGATTAGTATTTGGTAAACTGTAGGCCTACCTCAGCCATCTCTTTCCTATACCTGCAGCCCAGAAAACCAATTGGATTTTTTCCCCAGTGTGACTATTTGGCTTCCCAGCAGGCCAACATGAATTTTCAGAATTGTCAAAAAGCTCTACAAATAACCAGTCAAACTTCCCCCACCCAAACCTTCTCAACAGTGTCTTCTTTTATATCCTTACGTTCTTTTTTTATTAAATTTGCCTTGGTAATCAATATGTCCTAAACCTGTGGAGTGTGTTGGTGGGAAATTTCATCAGCATCCCCCTAAAGGAACACTGCTCTGCTCTTATGTCCCTGCTGCAGATCCCTGTGAAAGAGGATGCCAGAGCACTGACTGATCTCATCTCTCCCAAGCACTAATTTAATTTGCAAAATGTTGTGGGTTTTTTTTTTTCTAAAGTGTGTGAAATTTCCTTACTCTGTGTTCTTGAAACATGAGTCAATGCTCTGTTTTCATCTGTGTGGCCTCAGTATGTATCCTGCCTTTGCATAAAAGCCTTCAAAGCTGTGTGGCAAAGACAGAAAAGAAATAGCTGTTCAAGCAATGCAATGAAATTTCCTATGGCTCCTACTGATCCGAAGTTTGCAGTGGTCCTTACCAGGGACACCCTTACCGGTGCTCATGGCCAAGCCACCACACTTGGGTGGCTGTGTCTAGAAGCTCTGTCTTGATCACTGAAAGCTGAAGGCAAAGCAGAGCAGTGGGAAACAGCTGAGCTGTGATGCTCTCTTCACTGCAGGTACAGAGCCAGGCCATGGCCTGTATGCTCAACAGGGGCTGGTGCGATCCTGCTGAGTAAATACAAACAGAACCATGGTAGTTTATCATTTTCGTTGAATTCTTAGGGGTTTTTCCTATTCAAAGTTAATTCTTATTATTTGTGTTAGAAACCATCTGGCCTTTAAATAAAGAGTTAACACTGCTCTATGCATTATCCTGGCCAAGCTGGGGTTTGAATTTCTTGTTTAAAATTCCCCTTGTTTTATAATTTCAGCTGAATAGTTTTAATGACTTCTTGTTGTGAGCCCTGGTGCTGTACAGTAGGCTGCACATCACTGAGAAGCTTCAGTCTAGAGGTAGCTGCGCTTCAATGCCAAGGGAAATAATAACTGGATGGATGGAAAGCATCTGGGATTGATGTGGTTTAGAGGTACTGTTCATGCAAGCTATTATCAAAGAGGGAGTTAGGGATGAGATTCATTCTTAAAATGCAGGTGCTCTCATGCTTTCTCTGACAGATGTGTTCCAACAGTGTTTTGAATTCTGTTTAAATTTTGAAAGAGCTAAACCTTCAGGCTCTTCTCTACCTTTCTTAAATTCATTTCCCTGTTTAGATGAAAAAGAAACATTTTGCAACTTACTTTAAACTTTCTTCAAAAGAACTGCTGAAAAAGGAACATTTCATGTGAAGCACATGAGCTTTAAATTAGTGTTAAGCACAGGAGAAGAAGCAATTTTAAATGTACTAATGGACAGACATTACACTGTAGGAATTTACCTAAGAGAAAACCTGAGATGTGGAGAGCCTGCCAGGTGAGGATAAAACCCCAATAAATGAGCCAAATGATAGGAAAGTATTACCAGAGTAAAGAGTTGTACATGCGAAATAAATACCGAAATGGGGAAGTAGTGCCAGCAAAGGTACTGAAAGATGGAGAACATTTTGGTTAAGTGATGCAGGAGCATGTACACAGAGCCCATATTGAAAATGCAAGCTCTTAGGGAGAGATCTCTCTCTCTCTTTTGCTCTCTCCCTGCCTCATTTTGACATTTTTTCCCCTGTTCATGACGGTAGCGTAACAGAGTTTACAGCATTAATGGGCAAAGCTCCTTCCCACCTAAATGTGCCACTGACTTTTTCATAGTGCTCTGTCACATGTTTTCAGGTGTGCACTTACCTCAAAATTTTCAACAAACTCTTTTCCTCGGATAATTTTTGATTAATTTTGTAGTTCTCCTGGGTGGTGGTTGGTTTCTCTGCCTGTGTGAAAGTAGCAAAGCAAGTGGGTTGAGGTTTGCATGATTTGTGAATATGAAGGGGAAAGAAAAGGAACAGACTAAGAAAAAGAAAATACCCCAAAGGAAAGAAATAATGGGCAATATATTTCCTTTTGAACTTTTTCAAATCAGCCTCTGGAAAAGGTGTCATAAAGCCCCCAGAAATGAGTAACAGCACAGGGACAAAGAAAACTCTGTTACAGATGTCCCTGCAAGTCTATGAGCAAATTGTTTTTTCTAAATAACTCCAGAACATTACATGGCCTTAACAAGTTTCCCAGGACAGGAACTCCTAGTTTATTACTTGCTCACATTGTCATCAAAAATTAATTTTGTCCCTGAAAGACAAATTGGCTGGTAGCTTATGAAGTTAAATGGAAAGAACAAGTGAGCATCTGTTTCTTCTGCATTTTGTCTCCTTGGTGTCTTACATATAAATGAATCAGAGTGTTCAAACTTAAATTAAGATCTTTGGCTAGATAAACAGTTAAAACTGGTTCCCATAGCTACCTCTCACACATAGCTGTGATTGCATTATAATCCCCTAGTAATCAGGTCTAAATGAAAGAAAGATGATAAGGGTGCTATTTTCAGTTTTCAGTACTGATTTTTATTAGCTCTCAATCAGATCAGGACTGCTTTGCCTTTCATCACATTGTGGCAGTGTTTGTGGAATCATTAGAGTAATAAAGTGTAAATCTTACCAAGGTGCATTTTTCTTGAGGTGTTTTATATAACGAAAATCTGAAGATTACATTGACAGGTAGAGGAAAGATTTGTTTCTGCAACTAAAGTGAGGATATAATGTATGCTATATTCATTTATTCTTTGCCCAAGCGAATATCTAATGAATTACCTTGCAGAGGTAAAACAAAAAATAAAAATATCCAAAGAATCAGCCTGTCTGAACATGGTCCTAATATACTGTATATTGCCAGTACTGAGTTTAGTAGTTTTTTTAATTTGCCTTATTATCTTGTATCATATCTCTCCCTGTGCATTACCATCCACAAATGAATTACAGGCAGAACCACAAGCACTGCCATTACCAGCCTGCTGTTTTTAGTAAACTAGTGCAGCCCAATAAAACATCATGTTGCAGCAATATATAAGTATTTATTGTAGACTAAATTTCAGCTAAACAAAAGCACACAGGGAGGCCTGATCCTGCTTCGAGGAGAGGCAGTGGCACAGCTCGAGTTTGGCTCATACATCGTCTCACCTGCATCCTTGATTTGCAGTATCCTTTGAGGTAAATTTTACTTAATGACTTTACTTTTAAATTGTTCCTGACTGCCAAATTTAGAAAAGACTTCATCCAACCTCCAGAGGTGTTCCTGGGTGTTTCTGCAGGCAGAGCTATCCTTTAGCACAGAAATTGCTTTGTGTGGTGTTGTAGGATTGTTCACAGAGTTTGCAGGTGTGCCCCACATTTGCAATTAACTCCCAGTTTAATACTGGAGTGATTTTACTTTCCCACAGACTTTTTTTTTTTTTTTTTAATATCTGGTGACTGTTACTGTAGCATAGCTATTAATATGTCTCCCCATTTTAAATATTTGAATTTTATGTATTCTGTATTTAACTTACTAATAAACTGTCCGAGTACTACAGTGTTAGATAGCTACAGTCATACACCCAACAGCAGGAGTATCAGGTAGCAACAGCAATTAGTCAGAAAGCTGAAAAAGGATATGCAAACAGCTTTCTGGTTTTCTGATTGATTTGAATGTGCCTGATGTAGGATCAATGCCTGATATTGACCTTAACATGTTTTACTTACTTTTCTATAAAAGGTGGTTCTGTCCAGCCATCAAACAATGGCATTTGCATACTTAGCAAAGTCTAAAATATCCTCTGATGTTAGGACATGGAATACTTTAGGACAGGGACCATTTAAGGTATACAAATTTATACCTGAAATAATTAGGTACTGGCATTCACATCAGGCAAAACAGGGATAAATCAGTTTGTGTGATGTTATAGATAAGGAAACAAAATTTATGTTTCAAATTTTAATCTATTAAGACTTCTAAGATGCAGAGAGGTTCTCAGTCAAAAATGATTCATTTCCTACTAATATTTTAAACTACAAAAAGCTCAAATTCCAGTGCTCTTTCAAAGAAAATAGAAGACAGCATTTTGGTCAAGAAGTTTTTATGTGTGTTTGTATGTTGACACACAAATGTAATATGTCTGGAAGGTGTTGCTATGGCTAATGACACAAAAGAGAGTAAATTGTAGAGCCTGATTATCAACAGATAACAAGGCATTCTGTATATAAATAAACGCTCGGCATCAAAATCCATTATTGGATTACCTATATAATCATGTTTTAGGCTGTAAGTCTGTGCTGACAAATGAACACTTTTCATTTGGCTCAAGGTCCTCATCAGCAACGGAACTAATTTTACATTCTCACCCATTAAGTGAATAAGATGTGGAAAAAGCCGTCTGCTTTTTGAAGTGTAAATTTGCTGCTACAGGCTGTGCAGACCAAAGCTCTTTTGAAGCAGTGAAATGAGATCATCTCTAGGGACATGTGAACCTGACAAAGTTTAGGTCATTTCTGTGGAAGGTATGGTGGAGGGGGAGAGCAATTTGGATGTGGTTTCAGTAGTAACTTATATGGGGCAATTTGGAAGATGCAGAACTTTACAAGCTCTTTGTTCAAATTTGTGAGAGGACTTGAACTAGAAGCACAGATGCAAACTTTCAGCCCTCAGAAAGAAACCTCCATAAACATCGGAACTGGGTAGTTAGCCAGCACAATTTGGGAGAGCTATTAACAGGCTATGTGCTGAGCCTCTCCTGCAAGTCACTTTTATGGGCTGGATGCTTCCCATGCTTTCCCCTACACACACACACACACACACACACACACAAATACAAATAGAGATCCAGGACCTAAAGTGGACCATTTTCTTGAAAAGGCACTGGAGGTGAAGGACCTAGAGCATCACATCTCACTTTCCACCCTGGGAAATCCCCTGGAGAGAGGAAGATCACAGGTCTGTACCTCATCTGGTTGACAGCCCCATAAATTGCAGCCTGGCACCAGCTTTGCCCTCTGGAAGCCCCTGGGCAGGGGCTGTGCCTGTGAAAGAGAGGCATGGTGGGCAATGAGGGCAGTGGGGACAGAACGGGAAGGGAGAGGACTCCTCAGAGAGCTCAGTAAGGATCCCCGTGGGCAGCAGCTGTAGGGGGCAGGATTGCAATAAGCTCCAGGGAGCAGTGTTGTGATGCACCCCCTTCAAGCAAGGGTGACGAAGATGTTGCTGACATCAGCTTAGAAGAAGAGTCTCCTGAAAATCATTTAACTTTTTAGATTTCCAGACATACAAAGCAGTGTTTAACCACTGTTTAAGATCATGACAAAAATATCCTCAGGCTTTGTTGTGTGCCTAACCACAAGTCTTTTCATTTGCAAACCAACGAAAAATTCAGATAGGTTTGATTGTTCATTTTTTAATTTGATTCCACCCTTTCACTTTGTTTGCTCACTGTGGAATGTGCTTGCATGGCTTAGGCTCTTGGTCTTCCTTGGAAATCATGCAGTTGTTTCATACACTACTTCCTGATTTCTTGTATCCCACCAGTGATCCATGGACCACACGCTAAGAAACACTGTGAAAATCCTGTACTCAGTGCTGTGTGGGTATAATGAAACTAAAGGAAATTACAGGAAACCCAGGCTGGCATATTGCATGCAAAAATAAACCCAGCCCATGATATGCCCCCGTGTAAAATGGGTTATTTAAGTCTTAATCCAAGCACCTTGAGCATATGGTTTTGAAATTGTTTTTCTAAAAGTAATGGCTATCAAAGAGTAAAGAGGTTAGTATAAAGTGACAACTTTTCAAAAAATATCTTCTAGGCATACACTGCACTGCTTTCACCCTTGGTGTTTTTTGGCCAGAGGTACTAATGTTGTGGAGGTACATCTGACCAGCAGAACTGAACTGAAATGTAGGTGTGTAACCTCTGTGGATCTTCACCTAAAAATTAAACTGAAATAAAGGCAGCTGAAAGCCAGGTTTTCACTTCCTCCCCTGAGCTCAGCTTTCCAGCCCAGCTGTTGATGGTGCTGTGCTACCACCAGGCTTCATTGTCTGCTTGCCTGGACACGTGGACAGAGGTTTTGGCCCTCGGAGCAGCCCCTCTGGAGTCAGCATCAATTATGCAAGACCTCCCCTTCCCTTTCCTTATCAAAATACAGCTATAAATACTTCTCTACCTCACTGGCATGTTATGAGAGTTAATGAGTTGGTGTCTGCAAAAGACTTTCAAAGTATAAAATGGTGTGGAAGTTCTGAGCACTGTGTTGTGAAGGTCTCCCTTTCCCCAGCTTAAGGCAGAATGAGTTAAAGTTAGCCAAAGGGGATAAGAGAAACAAGAGAGACTTTATGAGTCTACCAGGGGAAAAGGAAATACTGGAGAGAAAATAGACCCATTAGCAAATGAGGAAGGAGATGAAGTTAATTATGATTTTAAAATGGATGAGCATCAGAGCTGCTTTTTTTAAAAGAAAAAAAAATCAGTCCTGAACAAAAATAATAGGGACTGACAATTAGGAAGAAGTGGAGGCTTGTGAAAACAGGGGTTTGATTAAAAAGTGAGGGGGAAAGAACTTGTAAAACATGAATATGTGCAAATGAACAAGTCTAGATGAAACTCATCTAAAGAACAATGAGAAGCTAATGGATTTTTTCAAATATTTACCTATGGCAGATGAGGAAAAATCATATCAGGGAAAAAAAAGCAACAACAGCCTCAAAAAAAGCTAATGGTGTTTGGAAAAAGGATTCCAGTGATTACCTGCCAGTAAGTATTCATCTGTACTCAAAACAAGAAGCACAACTGGAGTGAGCAGGCAAGCAACATATCTGTTGGGTTATGAAGCCAAGCATCTCATTTTTTGGGTTATGAAGCCGTGCTACACAAATGAGGTATCGTTATAGAGTTTCAAAATACACCAATGAGAAACCCAATACCTGCTGGGTCAGATCCAGAATTGCTGCTCTGCCTCTTTACACCAGCAGATCTATTTGCAACATCTGAGCTTGAGTAAATCATTTGACAGAGATAGCTTGCAAACTTGTGTTTGAGAAAATAAATCCAAATTGGCTTTGATAGGAAGGGTGTCATTTGGGCTGAGAATGGCAGTATGAGGCCACATAGAAAGTGATCTGAAGACAAAAATTAAAATAGAGTCTGGTTGTAAATATGTTATGATTATTTCAGCATAAAGAATGATTAAGACATAATTATAAAAAGAAAAACAAGTTACTGTGCGAGCAGCAGAACTAGGACAGCCTGGTTCCTGATGTATTTAGGTACTGTGGCTAGGTGGCTGATGAGTTTCCTCTGTGACAGCCCCTCTGAGGCAGGGGTGGGCTGGCACCTCAGTGGGGGCCTTGGTAGGGGGGCACTTCATGATATCAGTGACAGTCCCATGTGTTTGAGCCCTACACAATCTCCAAATGCAACTGGGGTCAAATGGCAAACCTTTCCAGAAGTTCTGAGGAGGGAATTCACAGACACGAATCTCATTTGCCACAACCATTTACTGGGAACTCAGACTTTAAAATCTTGAAAGAGGGCAAATTCTGACTGAAAATTGGAATGTCACAAATTAACAAAATGCTCTGAATTTTGAGACCCTGCCCCTCTCCTTTCTCTTATGTCTACAATACTGTGCCTACATGGATATAGAACATAGAGACAATAGCTGTAATGATCTTATTTTCATACCTGCTTCTCAGCTATTTAGAAGCTTCCCATCCTCCCCTGCCAAAAGGACAAAGCATTTTTCCAAGGTGCTATTTGTTCCCATTTAGTGTAAATGGTTAAGAAAATAAGGAGTTTCTATGATTATTTTGAGATATATTATTCTTTAAAGCCAGTCTCTGACTGTTGAACATGTACACCCAGCTATGATCAATAAAATTGCTTCTTGCAGAGAATGATGCTTACAGAACTTCAGACAGGTTAAATTTGCCTGTTCTAGGGAGGGGATCAAAGCTCACTTACAGTTTATGATATTCAACCTTCAGTATAAAGCTAGGCCTGCAGAACCTCCTGAATATCATGTCTGTGTCTGTTGCTGCACTGAGAACTGAAGTGAGGACAAGGGCACTATTTCTTGCCTGTTATTAAAAAGGATCACTGAGTTGCATGGGGCATCCCAATAGATTTTTATATGAGGACAGAAGGATGCAACTCTTTTTAAGAATAATGTCATGCTGATTCCTTTTCATGTCCAATTACTACTTTATACTTGTGAATAGCAGATTTTGTAAAAGCTTCTAGCCTTGTTATATTTCACATTTAATAAAAAAATGTGTCCTACATGGTTTCACACCAGTAGAGAGGTCACAACACACATGGACTGAGAGGAAATCCCCCTAAACAGCAGGAAATATGTAACACCTCAAATATGGTTTTGAGAAAAGTGACTTAGCAGTTTTCATAGCTGTAAATCTGGCTCACAGATACATGGAAATCTAAGCAGAAATATACTTTTCTGTCTACCATCAGGATTTCAGAGTCCAAAAGGGAAAGTACAAAAGGTTTCATGGTATGAAACCAGAGCCAGCATATGTTCTGTAAGAGCAGCAAGGCTCAGAGAGCCCAACTACCACTTGTAACCAATCTTCTTCCCATAGCTCTAATGCAAAGTTACATTTGGAGTGGCAGTTTTATAGTGGGGAGGATTAGGGTGCCTAGAAACTCTTCCCCCTCCTCCTCTACCACCACCTCCTTGTCCTCCTCTCCTTTGGGTCACACATCTGGGGAGCACCCATGGCCCTCATCTGCTGCTGGGTAATGCTGAGCATGAGGATGTGGACTGACACACCCTCATTCCTTCTGTCTTCCTTAAGGTCCTGCTTTCCCCCTTCTCATGCTTTCCCTTGCAGATTTGCTTATTTCTTAACAGTGCAACATAGTATATTATGCATTTGCTAGGAGCCTAAAAAAGCAAGACAGATTTTATCATTTGGGCTGTAGATATTCAATGCCCATTATGGGCTGACTAAATTTAGTAGAGTGGCAATTCACCAGACTACTAAATTTAGTTAGGACATCCGGTCATATCATTTTACTTAGCTTAATATTGGATATCATAAGATAGGGTCTATCAAACAGTATGGCTCCAGCTTCCCCAGCTGCAGATTATATTATCACTATAGCTTTTCAAAACATTCATACTAAGTTTTTTAAGTCTTAACCTTTTTTAGTTTGTATATTTTGTTACAAGTTTATGAATGTGGTCAAAATTAATTTGGTTTTCACCATAAAGATCACTGTTTAAAAAAAGATGCTGCTGTTTTCATTTTCAGTAAAACCTTTGTCTTTCCTCGTTTAACTTCAGTTAGAATAGGAGGAATTTTATTCTCAAAGCTAGGTGGACAAGGTGGAGTCCCATTTGTAGAGAAATTTTGCACAATGTTTTTCATTGCCTTTACGCATTTCTTGTTGCTATCAAATTTCTGGTTTGTTCCAGATAGGAAAGAAAAAAGCTTTATGAGAATCCAGACAACCTGGCCTGTGACAGCGAGGAGTACTCAGTGCTGAAAATTCAAATTTCTCTTGTGTAGAGTAAATGTGAAAAAGATCTTGGTAGATCCCATTCACAACAGCTGGTATTATGGCAATGGGATCAAATATGACTGACAGAATGGCACTTACAAACTCATCAGCCCTGCTATAATTCTTATGTGTTATATGGCAAGAAAATTGCAGTAGCAATATTTTGGGAGTCTGTGCACTTAATATATGGAAAGAAAATTGCAGTTGCAATATTCTGGGAGTCTGTGGACTTAGTCTTTTGTGGGAGGCCTTGAAAGGGAGCCAGTGTCTCTCCATCCCGAGTCAGTCATTTCCTATCCAAGTAAACTGGACTGAGATCATCTAGATTCTGGTCTTCGTTTCTAAGGAGCTTTCACAGTAAAACAGGAAATAATAATCTTGAAAGGGGAAAAAATGGTCAAAAATCACTCAGAGAACATTTAAAGGTTTGTTCTGAACAAGCAGGGCTAAGAAAAAGGCCTGAGAAAAGTTTGTCCTGGGATCACTCACAGTTAAAGCACTGATTAATTAAGCAGAGGGTCATTCTTCAGAAAGACTCAAGGGCAGTTTTGGCCCCGCGGCTGTAATTTGGACACTTCTGGAGTTCTAGATACACTGAGCTATTCTGTGCAGGGCCTGTGAATATGTGCATTCTTCTGGCTGAACAATGGCATCTTTATTCAAATGGGAGCCACTAAGTAAGTGGCTGTCTCCTAATATGGGTGGTATTTCTTCCTGCTCTGCCTCAATCTCTGCTGCTTTCCCGTGGCCTTATCAGTGCTTTGTAGCACAACTTGCAAAATGAAATCTATTCATAATGTTAAAACCCTCCCCCTTTTATAGACACAGGAAAAAAACCCCCAAACGCTTACATATCCTCCAATTCTATGGCAGGGTGTTTACTTTTTTAAATGCAATTCTGCTTATCTGACGCTGGTTTGGAAATTAATAAAATGGTGCCTGGGTTTTATTGTTTTGACTATGGGAAGGAAATTAATCCACAACTATTACAAGTGTTTGATCCAAATAGGCAGAGATAAAACTACGGTTTCAAGAAACGTCGTTCCCTGTTTGTCAGGTATCCTAGTGCTCCTGACATGTCTGATTTATTTCTGCCTTGTTCAGCAGCAACACTGTCCAGGTAGTTGATGCCCATTCATCTTGCTTTGTGTAGGTATTTCTTCAGGGTGGCTTTATTTATTATGCCTTAACTACTGTTCCTTCTTACTTACTAGGTTTGGCTCTGGCTGCGGTTAGAAAAGACATTGTTTGTCTGAAGAGACAGGGGTGTGGTAAAAATACTCTGTGCCAGCCAAGTGAACCAAAACACTCTCTGAATTACTACACAGGCTGGAAAATAAAATTTAACTGACAGAAGATCTGGACCCAACCTGTGCTGAGAGACAGAGAGAAAAAGAATACCAGGAATTGCCATGTACAGTTGGAGGTAGGTCTGGAGAGGGGGACTGTGTCCCTCAAATCCTCTCAGCAGTTCACAGCAGAGAAGGATTTATAGCGTTATTGCTTGGGGAAAGCTTATGTCTATGATTATGCAATATTAGTTGGTATTGCTAATAGTTAATTTGGTGACAGCAGGCTTGCTGTGAAACCGTACTGCAGAAATCTGTGACTTCCCTTATCAGGGGAACTGGGCTGTGGAAGCACTCACAGAGCAGACCTGTCCCAAAGCTCAGTGAAACTGACAATGGCTGCTGGAGTTGCAGGAACCTGAGTGGTGGGGCGGGAATGTTACTTGTTCCTAGCAAAAAGCAGAGCCCAGGCATCTTTAGCTGCATGTGTCTCCAGAAATTGTGCTTCCTGAAATACTTCTGAACATCCTAGATCTGTATAACCACTCACTGTACAGTGAGTGCTGGTTTGGTATTTCATACAACTGCAATGTAACATAAAACACACCATCCCTGGAGTGGACACCATGTTTGTCTTCCTCTGTAAGAGCCCACCTGTGTGAGTGGGCAGCTGCTATTCCCAGAGGCTTTTGCTCCACTCCACCATCCCACCAGCACTAGGCAGACCAGCAGCCACCCTGGTGGTGCCAGGGCAGCCTGGCAGCTGTGGCCCTTGCTGGAGGCATGACTCCTCACAAACCATGTGGCTACCATCTAAAGCTCCACCAAAACACCTGGCAGTCTTCAGGCTGGGGACAAAATGGGAGGGAAAATGCCATCATTCCTATGTTCTGCCTGACCTGCTGAGCAGTCTGTACTGTGAGAGAGGGCACTGGGTGGATGTGTCTCCCCATGCCTGTGTGGGAAAGGAAGCCATGAGAAGAGCCTTGGAGGACTCCAGAGGACAGAAGTTTTGCATTAGCCATGAGCCAGAGGCAGTTACTCATATTTAAACAGTACCAGATTCTGGGGAAATTCAGATGCAGACCTGAAATACATGGCTTGGCAAAAGAATTTTGTTACTGTCACATGTCTGACCTCTGAAAAATAATATTAATTCAAAAGTTAAATGTGTTCAGCTGACAGTGATAGAGTATTTGTGTTAAGGAGCAGATTTTTCAAAGGCATAAAATCAACTTGGTGATGTGTTACAATTGGTTCCCTGATGTCCTACAGAAGGCCTGAGTGCAGCAGGTTCAGGGGACTTTCAGCTGCCACGAGGCACTCATTGCACTCAGGGGTGTGGTTGTGGGCTCCCACTAAAAGAGTTGCATTTCCATAGGTAGTTCTGAAGATTCATGATCTTTCTGGACACTTTAAATACAATTATTCAGGATATTATTTCTCCTTTCTTAGTTTCCAAGCAGGCAGTTAGACTGAGCAACCACAAACATAGATACTGTAACCAGCTTTGATGTGAGAGCAGCATTACCACAATTCTGGAGATATCTCTTTCTTTTCTGAACTATATTGGCAGCCCATGGTACCAGAATGTCAAAATGACATTCACTCTGTATTACACAGTGTATAAAAATTTGTGTTTACATTTTGTCTCCTTTGCCCTTTTCAATTTCACTTTATTTTCTTATAGTTTTGTAACTTAAGCTGTACATATTTGGAGATATTTTTTTTTCCTTTTCTCGTCTAGCTTTATGGCTTGTTCTAGCTGAGATGTCCTTACGTGATTTGATATTACAAGAAATATATGCTAACACATGTAATTGTTCCACAGTGAAGCAATCCGTCTGCAGCATTGGGGAAAGATATATATAAAAGTTTTCTTTCATGCTATTTACAGAATGTATTGCTGGCTCTACAAATGATGCAAAATATTAGGAACTGAATTAATAAGGCTTGGGCTAGTTAGCAGGGAGCATAAATGTATGGTGGAGCCAAATACTCCTCAGAGTAATGTTTTCATCAGAGACAGCATGTACTGTAACCAGGGGAGATAAGCATGAGTAGGCAAAATTGGCTATGCTTAGAGCCAACATGCAACAGCAGCTACAAATCACACACTGCTGAGTGACACCTGAAAAACTGAAGCCTGATTCTTCTTTCAGGAAGAGCCTTTCCTGCTGTAAGTAGGGTGTGAGGCAGGAGCAGGTCATAGGGACTGCCAAAGTGTGCCAAAATGCTGCTGTGCCAACAGCACAGAGCAGCTGTGACAATAGCTAGGAGGAGAGGCCAGGCTGCGCTCAGCCTCTGGAGTCCTGCCACCTGGTCCTTGTGCTGGTGGCAAGTGGCTCTCTGATAATGGAGTGTTTAAGGAAGTGTCACAGAGCCAAGTTGATTGAGAGCAGGGAATCATCATGGAGGAGCTCAGTAGCCTTTTCCATGCAAGGAAATGTGGGAGGACTTTGGTGTTGCTGAGCAGGAGAGCAGTGATGCAAACAGCCAAGAATTGTTGCTGAGGTGGAGGAGTAGCAAAGCTTGTTTAACACAGAGTGCATTGCAGTGGTATCAGCAGTGTGGAGTCAGTGCTCCAAGTGCTGCATAGTAGGACTTATTTAAAGCAGCTATTGTAAAAGTCTTCGAGCCAGTTAATTACCAGGTTTTGTTATGTCAGGAACTCCTTGAGTTAAAGCAGAAAGAAACTATTCATGAATATGTTCCAGTTCTGTAGTTTAATGGGACAAATTTAAAAAAAAAGAAAGAGAGAGAGAATGAAACTGATAAAATTATTTAGTTCATGGAAAGATTGAAAAGCCTTACAAAAAAAGCTGAAATTACATATTGTGCCCCATCTACTCTTGCATAAGCCATTGAAATTGCCAGAGATTTAGCTGGACTAATCGTCCATTGCAGTTATGCATGAGCCTTAGGGAGTGCACAAGGTGCATACAGGTCAAAGCACCAGCCTATGAAAGAGAGGGAAATTATCCAATAGCATTTCTAAAAATGTAGGTGTCCAGGTATGAAAAGCCAAGAGGCTTGGCTTGCATTTAAAAAGTATTAAGAGCAAGTGAGGAATTTAATTTAATTTATTCACCAAATGGACTCAAAGAGGTGTGAAAAAGGACTGAAGTTGGCCAGGATGGGCAGGTCTTTGAGCAACCAGCTCTTGTGGAAGGTGTCCCTGCCCCTTGCAGAGGGGTTGGGACTAGATAATATTTAAGATCCCTTCCAACCCAATTCATTCTATGAAGTGATGCTAGGCAGGAGAAAACTTTCAATGGAAAACAAAAATCTACAGAGGACATTATTGTAGACTCATTCCCTTCCGGCTTACATGAGTTTTTCCCTCTGCACCTCCTTGTTTGCTGTGAAGTTACTGATGGACCATGGTTATTGGAAGCAGATTTGGGCCTAGAAGTTCCATCTGATCAGAAAAAATGTAATAATGCATGCTGCATATTGAACTGATCTGCAGATATTGGAGTAAATGCCTGTTTAGAGCCTGTCTCATACTATCAGTATTCTTCAAACATCTACTTTGCTCCTTCAGAACACCCTGAAAATCACCAACACATCTACTGAATTGAGTTTTAAAAACAAATCAAAAGCAGAAACAAATCATAGCTTTTGGCTCTGCTGGCTGGAAGAATACTGTTGCTGAGGGGGTGCTTCCTGCATGTGTCTGAGTACCTCTAAAATGATCTGTCATGTATAAATGTGTCCTGGTTTCTTCTGTTGCAAAGACAGCTTTTTAGAAATTTAGCCTACCTCTTGAGAGAAGAAATGAGTCCAGCTTACCAGAATATCCACCTTCCTAATTCTTACCATTCCACAACTGAGACCCCGCAGACCTGCTCATATATTATGAAGCATCTTGGAGGAAGCTGTTATGATTTTGTGCCTATAAATGCAATAATCTCTCAGGATATGGAGAAAGTGCAGAGGATATTGAACACAGTTTGTTAGATATTTTCTCTTGGTATTCCTTGTATCTTTTCACCCATGGTAAACTTCTCGGTGCTTGGCTTTTCAGAAGTCCCCAGGTCCTACACCAAACCTTAGGTAATAGTTCTACTGTAATGTAGGGCTGACCACACTGTAGAGGTTATCAGCCTTTCAGCAGTGCTCTCTTCCCAGGGCTGATTTCCCATTTGGCATGCTACTCCTCACTTCTCCCTGCTCCTGCTCCCCTCCCCTGCCCAAGGGTTTTGTTCTGGGTGTAAGAGCCCCTCTGATGCATGCTGAACTTACAGGGTTCAAGACATGAGGCTTTTGCTGTGTTGTTCTTTAAAGTGCTAATTTGGTTTTACTAATATATTTCCAATGTTTGGGATTAGCAGAGCTTGTAAGAACACATCAGACCTGCCAGGTTTACAAGTCCACTCACCACCTTCACCCCCTTAAATATTTTTTAATATAGCTAATTAGGAGATAATGCCGGTGGAATGAAACACTGTCATAAGATAATGATCTCACACCACTATAGAAATGGTAAGTGGAAATGTTTATTTTCAAAGGGAAGAAACACTGATCATGTGCTTAATCCTATATTCTTAAACAAGTAAAATTCCTGTAGATTTCAGCAGAGCCTGAGGTGACAACATCCTATTACTGTGGTAGTGTTTCTGGATACCAAATGGCCGTAAGCGATGTAGTCATTTTCTCCAAATGATACTGGTGCAGTATTGGAACAGATGTTTCTCTTACCTTTATTAGCCTGTTGGATCTTCTAACTTGGAGGACAAATTTTGTATGTGCTTCATTGCACCAGCTTAGACAGTTTTTTTAAAGACGTGCTTTAGGAAGCAGTGAGCTGTGGTTTGGATGAAGTTATGCATATTTTTAACTTACTGACAGTTCATAGTGGTGATACACAAATCTCAGTTGCTACTGCAGGCTCCCTTTTTTTTACTAAGGATCCTCTCTGTTTAAGTCAAAGATGGCCTTCCCTCTGTCCTTATGGAATTTTGGAAACAAGGGTTGTCTTAAGTTCACCTTCAGGAGTAAACACCTTATCTTTGTGGTGAGGGGCTACTCACAGGTAACAGGTACAAGTGCATTAGCTCTTCTGGCCTAACTGTTCCTGTTTCCCAGTAATAGAATTGAGACAATGTGGGGCAGCTTTACCTTTCATTCAGGCTCATCCTTGTGTTTGTATTCCCACGAGCAGTGCTGCTGGGGGCTGTGCTGTGCAAATTCTTTCCCAGATCACCTTGCAAGGAGCCTCTCTCTGCTATGAGGTAGCAGTAATGGGGTGGCTACATTCACCTTTACTGTCTCCCCCAGGGAGGCATTCTTTCTACTGCAGCCCTGGACTCACTTCAGATGCAGGGCTGTCTCACAGACAGGGGAATACTGCAGTAGAAATTGGAGGCAGCTACAGAGCTGCCTTCAGAGAAAAGCCTGACAGTGAAAGCATTGAGATTTATCCTGGTAAGAATTAACTTGCACAAGTTGTCAGTGCTCCTCCATGGAAGGTGGCCATTGGTTTTCAGAAATTTCTGCTGTTTTCACTATTAATGAAGCTTCATCTTTCCATTGGATCATCTCTAACCTGCTGTAATTGTTCTGATTTTTATTTTTTACCTTGTTCACCAGTTCATGTCTAAATACAAGAAGATGTTTATATTGCATACATTCAGCTTTAATTGGCCCTTAAAAGAAGGTGTTGATTAGAATCTTCTCAACATCAACAGCTCGCTCGCACAACATTCTCTAATTACTGTTTATTAATTTAGTTCAAGTGGCATAGTTGAAAGCCCTGCTCAGATGGGAGAAGTAAATTGTCACTGGTATTGAATATGTAAATTATGTGCCATGTAAGTTTCCATGAAGAATGTTTAAAGTTAAATGTTACCCACATAAAGCCTTCCAGTTTCATCTAAGCCAGCCATATGACAGCTTTGCAAAAAGTGTCATGAAAATTTACCAGCCCTGGCAAAAAAAGTACTTGCCTATCCTTTACTTTTTTTCTATTAACATAATCATTATGATAATAATAATTTATTTGCCCATCAAAAAAAAAGTAATCATTCATTCTGGCTGGCTGGAGATTTGCAAAGCTGCCAATTGAATCTGAATTACATGTTGCTACAGTATAGGCATTCAGCAGCCTGGATTTCTTGCCCTAGTGCAGTAACCCTCCCTTCTCTTTAATTAGCTTATAAAGTCAGAATTTCTTTAACAAAGTACTCATTAAACATTGCCTTGTTACATTACTTTAAAATGCAATTAAAAGTTTTAAGAGTGTCATGGAGTTTGTGTGCCATTGTCAGCATCCATGTCACTCACTATCGGTTTCCACCCACTCACACAGATCAGAAGCCTCCTGTTAAATATAGATGGCACTTCATAGCATGTCTGTATAGACTAGGCATAAAACAATATCCTGATGAGGATGACCTGACTGCACCTTATATTTCTAGGCATAAAAGAGGAATGGAAGGGAGGACATTCTAGATGAAGGAGGAGCTCAGTATTCGCTGTCTTTCCACCTCTACAGTCCTCTCTCTGTGGCCCTTTGTGTGGGAGTAGCTGCACATTGTTGGTAAGTGTGCTGCTTCCAAATCTTCCCAGACAAACCTGCATGGGAATACCACATAGTTATTCTATTATGCATCTGAAACAAGAGAGACCAGACATTGCATTAAAAGAGAATGAAAAATATTCAATGCCTGAATGCTGCCTGGGCCTTCACCCAGTCCTCACACTCTCGCTGGCTGCTGTTATCATGAATGGCACTAATCAGTTCCAGGAAATCTCTACAACAAGCATTATGTCACATATGGTTACGTCATTCCCTCTAACCTCTAGGGCTTCCTGTTGACATCTCTGGAGCTCTTCTACTACCAAATGGTATTAGAAGAAATGCCAAGCTGTATTTTTATCCATTTCTGTCTGCCAAAAGGAATTGAAATGTTTCCCATTTGCAGGTTTCACCTGCTGGGTCGCATCTTTGCTTCTTAAAATGAGCAAACCTTAGTGAGCCTTCTCAGGGTCTCTCCAGATGTTTGCATAAAGGATGGTAAGAGCATGTGAGGGGTTATTGAGACAGAAGGGGCTAATGCCTCTGCAAAATGCATTTATTCTTAATGTCTACCAAATTGCTAATCCAGCCTGTCAGTTGTGTAACCTCTGTTATAAATTCCACCCCAGGAAGCTGTTTCTCTGTTTCATTCTTAATTCTTTCCTAAGAGATTCTGTTTCCCAGTGTGGACTATGTTTCACCCTCTCATTGATTTCAAGCATTGTGCTGCACGGCATTCCCCTTTCTCCTTGCAGGGCCATCTCCAAAGGAAGGAGCCATTTCCCTCTTGGAACAGACAGTGACACCCCTCAACCCCTTGCAACCCCCACTTACCCAACAGCTTAGCTGAAAAAAGCAGGGCTCAAAGTCTTTCCAGATCTAATAAGCAAGATTTTTCCTTCTCAAAAACCACTGTCCTCCTTGGTTTGGGTGTTTTTTACTCTTATCATTTGTCTAGTTTATACCATCCTTTCATTCTAAGAGTTTTATTTTTGTGGATGTTTCTGTGTTTATTCACTGCTGCAGTAGGTATCAACAACATGATTAAATTCCAGCTCTGACTGTTGCAACATAAGCGCTCTGCCTTCATTATCTGCAGTGCCTAAAACTATTTGATCTCTAATAAGTTCACCTGCAAGTGTGCCTCATTTGCATGATGAGGCTAACTGGTGCAGCCTGGGTGCATATTGGTCTGTAATTTCAGTTTCTCTTCGATCAGATGCATCAAACAGAAGGAACTATTAGAATTGCCAGCGACTGTATTTTTTAGTGTTAATCATGCCAGAATACTCGGAGTCCCAGGCAGCCTTACCAGGCTGGAGAAATCCAATGATAAAAAGCATGGGAGTGCTTCTGATGTCAGATCACATACAAAACAGTGCTGTGCTGGGGATAGTTGATCTGCTTTGATGGCACACAGTGTTAAGATCATACCCAGCTCCCAAGCAGGTTATTCAGTAGCCTTCTTTGGTGAGCTGCACCATTGCTCCAAGCCCTTGAGAGAGCTGTGAGCTGTGCCACCCAGCAAGGACCTCTCCCCTGGCCCATCAGGCTCACAGCTGGAGGTGTCCTTCAGCATCTCAGAGTCTCTGCCTGAGTGTCCCCAGCTCCCATTCATCCTCTCTAGTCCTGCACTTAGATCCAGCTGACATTTATTGGGCTGTAATACTAAGGGTTTTACTGCCCAAAGTGTGTAGGAAGAGAAAACGTGTTCTCTTACATCAAGCTTTTAGGAACCTGAACCTTTCTTTGTGTCTGAAACAGAAGCAGCAGACTTCAAAGCTAAATGTAAGAAGAGAACAGCAGCTCAGTGATTGTGAGAGTCGTAGCAATAGTGCTGAAAACGTGTCAAGTTGCCTATTTCCTTTCTAGATCAAGCTCAGGATGGTCCTGTGTGTTTTACTGTGTTCAGTGTGACTTTAAGAAATGTGATTTGCCCCATTGCAGGATCCCTTACTTCTCTAATTTCAGATTTCAGTTTCTTACCTTGCATTTTCATTTGAGACAACTTTTAATTGAGCTGAATGATCTCTGAGAACATCAAAATGTCTCTCATTGCTCTGAATGAGTCCTAGACTGAGTTTGCATTTCATACACAAAACCAACTCTTTTCTGTTGCTCTTGGGCTCACACAGCAAATAAAAAACTAAACCAAGCAGAACCAAACAAAAGAATTCTGAGAAGCTCATCAGCAGTATTTGCTTTGTACAGAACAGTAGTTTTTCCCAGCACATACTTCAAAGAATTTTTTAAAATGTCATTCATACATCATCTGCCCCAACAGACAATAGTTGTTCCAGAGAAGCTGTTGCTCTCTATTAGGTCAATGATCAGTGAACTAAACATTTTCTACTTAGGCCCTCATGTGATAAAAGCCTAAGAGCTTTGAAGGAGCCATTACAGACTATTGCCTAGAAGAAATATCCATTTGAAAATTCAGCAATTATGTACTTCTATAATAGCGTGTAAAAGGAGCTCTGGACCCATTATGGGTTATTGAGTAAATAATGTATTTTTAAAAGTGTCTAAGTAATTTATATGATAGCCTGTATTGGCAGCAAAGAGTGACTGTAGACTAAACATTCTGTCTTTCTCTGTTTTTAAAAATCTCATTTAAATCCCTAAATAGCAATTAAAGAAAGAAATCCCTGATGCAGTTTCAGTATTTCTATAGTAGTCAATAGCTAATGGCTCTGACTTTGCTGCCATTTTGTGCTGAGACAGTTTTCTCTGGTCTGACTTTCTTTTTTTGTTTTGATTGGATAAGACAGGAGGCTTCATTATCAAATATAATATAGGAGTATCCAGAGGCCTCCTGGAAGTCAGACTCACAGTCATCAGACCTACCCATAATCAGAAACAGCCACTAACCAGAAGAGCCACCAGCCGTGAGAGAGGACAGGAAGCTGACAGTCCCTATTTTGGGGAAGAAATGAGTCTTGGAGAGAAGAAATATGTTGTTTGAGATCATGCAGGAAACAAAGAACCTCTGCCTCCCAAGTCCAAGTTTAGTTTCCCTGCTTTATGTGTCGACCTTCCACAGAGAGGCACAGCCTGAGCTTCTCGTTGCTGTGCATCTCGAGTGCTAATGCAAACTGCTGCTCTGCCAGGTGACCTCCACAGTCTGGCTTCAGACCACACTGCATTCAGCCCTCTCAGGCACAGATCCCGGTCAAAGCAGATAGGAAAACACTGCAGTTCAAAAGATTTACATTGTAGCAACAATGCACTATGAAACATGAAGGAAAACAAACTTGTTTTCCTCTTGTAAGCATGGAGTAATTTTCCTTAGTCCTTCCATTTATTTATCATACCGCTTCCTGCCATAGCAGGAACACAGCATAGTCACCTCTTTAATAATTTTCTGTCTAAATTTGAAAGAACAAGTTGAAACAGTTTTGTTCTTTTTAAGAAACCCTGGTGCTCGAGCTGCTCTGAATTTTGGACATTATCTTGGGATCTCCAAATATCTGTCAGACCAAGCAGCCTTCAGTGCCCCAGGGACAGTACTGGGCTTCTGTACTACCTGTACCTTACAATATTGCAAGGGGCCTGACTTGAGGCCACAAAAGTAAAACAATTTTCTGCTGATGGTGATGCTCCATCTTAACTCTTTTTGATGGTACTTTATCTGGCATAAATTTGATACAAAGTCTCTTTGGTGCTCTGGAACCTGCAGGTCCAGACCTGTGTTGTAACTCATTTTGTACATGAAACACCTGACCAGCCAGCAGGAAGCAAGCTGGTTTCCCATGTCTGCCAGCAGTCCTGATTTCCCTCTTCAGAGGCTATGTAATGCTCCTTCATATGTGTGTTCAGAGCATATTGTGCTCTTCCCAAAGCTAGCTATGCTCTTCAGTCATATCTCAAGAACATCGCCTTTAGACCTGAATTTGACTATTTCTCCTCAATTCCTCATTGTTTAACAAAAGTGGTTCGGATGCAATGAATAAAACGTGGCATTTTAGCTGCCTTCTGGGAGATGTCAAGGGATAGGTCTGTGTAGTGAGGCTACTGGCATGTGAGAATTTGTTTTTCATGGGCTTGGAAAGACACAAAGAAGAAAAGAAATGCAAGGGTAATGAGTACAGTTCAGAAGGCAAAAAAGAAAGGGAGTGACTTAATGTCAAAATGGTAAGGTAATATGGAGAAAGTCCACCTTGTACAGTAAAAAATGTAAAGGAAAAATGTAAAGTGAAAAATGGTGAAGGACTGGTAACAGAGACAGAAATAAATGAAGAAACAAGGTGAAAGGTGTAAACACATGTAAGTTGAATTCAAGCAAAACATATAATGCCTTAAAATGCCATCGGTCTCTCTCACAGTTAGACTGTATTTGTCACTTAGGAGAGTTACCTGTTGGGATAATTGACTGGAGTGATGATGAAGTACCTATCACTGGAGTATTTCTATGACAGAGTAGTCAAAAATCTGAGGAATGCTGCCAGCTATTGGATGAACCCTTCCAGTTCTATTTTCTGTGACCTCAGCATCCCATAATGCCCGAGTGGGAGCAGTACCTCAGTTATGTGATCATGGAAAACCTGTTTCTCACCTGGTCACCTCCTCACCAAAATTCTCAACAATCTCAAAGAGTAAACAAGGCACAAATTTGGAAATGAAGTCTATGAGGAAAATTAATATACAGGGGGAAAAAAAAGAAAAGGAACTGGTTGATCTGCAGACAACATTTTCTTCTTACCTATGGACTCAATGCCACAAAACTTGCAATTTCCTCCTCATACTGAACAGCCCCATTCTGCAACAAATACCTAGTTTGGCTTAGATACAAACCCAAAGCCCTCACAACTTGAGTTGAAAGAACTTGGGGCTTTTCTTCCAAGAACAGTTATTAATTGATCTACTCTGCTTCAACTCTAAATAATTCTTTCTTCCATTCAAGGAAAATTCCTTCTTATTTCAACCAAAGTCACATTTCTGAAGTGATCTGGGATTATTCTAGACTGGTGATTATTTTTATGCAAGCCACCAGTTACCATCACTCTATAAAACAAAGTGCAAAACAGGCTTTTAAAAGTAAAGTGAGGCATCAGATTGAGATGAAACAAACTTTCATTCTCCCATCATGTGGAGTTTCTTGCCAACAGGACCTAGGGCTTGCCAACAGAACCTAGCAAAGCCAAGTATGCTAATGTCAGTGGTCCTCCCTTGCAGGCAGGAGACTTGGATTGCTGCAGTGCTTATACACATGTACAGTATAGGAAGGCACAGGCCTTTAAAGTGACCCATCCTTCCCCACACAAATCTGCCCTGTGTTCTTTTTTTAACTTTCTGGGCCACTGAGTAGAAGGCCGGTAATTAATTGGAGGAAACTGCTTTTTTTTTCTCCTGACAGTACTTTAGAGACATTAGATTCATTATTTGAGGGTGTGTATGAGATTCTGGAAGTAGAATTTATGTCTGGTATGCTGTGAGATCTTTGGTATGATATTGACTCACTTATTGGCACCTGAGAGAGGCTTGGGGAATTCAGCAAGTTTTCAACAATCCAGTTTGAGAGATTAACAGAATTATAGCTCACTCAGGTTTGTTCTAATATTATTAAATTTTCACCATTTCTAATTGCATAAACATATGCAGCCAAGTATGCAGGTGGGGACTGGGATGAAGTACAAGGACACTCAGGCTCCATAGGCAGCTAATTGGTGGACTAAGCAATAGGGCACTTGGAAAGACTGGTATTTTTTCAGAACATTCTAGGATAAAATCCTGTCCCCACTTAAACTGAGTGGTTGTTGTGGGCAAGATTCGTTATTTATTTGTCTTGGACACAGGAAAAAAGATATAATGTCTCAAGACCATAGAACTCACCTGATAAATATGGTGATAGCAGAAGGTTTTTGATCAGGGCTAAACACAAGACAAGCAATGGTTAACATTTTCAGATAATAGTAGGGCAAATAAGTAATTTTGTGTGAACATTGTTATTGTTAGCAAATGGCAAGCTGCAATGTTTACAGTGATATTTTATATTTTGTTTTATAAAATAAATCTGTTTTTTCTATGTATAGGAGAACTCTTGACTCCCAAGTTAAAGTATGCTGTGGTAAAGTGGCCTGGCTATTTATGTGGGTACTTTCTCATGAAATAATATTGCTGTCCATATTTGTTAAGGGAATGCTGCTGTTGCCTTATTTTCTACAATCATAACAGAAAGAGAAGTAGGAGGGAAAAGTCTACACTCTGGATTTTGCTCTGCAGTGTTCTTTATCTCTGATACAGCATCTGCACTATGAAATTCACCCTGAATGAATGGACACTCAGATGTCTTCACTTCCACCAGAGAAGACACAACTCTCAGGCTGAATTAGGCCATTTGGAGAGGTTTACCAAAATCTCCATGGGTTACAGACACAAAACTCTTCTTTCACACTGGTCTGGACGGAGCACTTGGTGAGTAAGTAAAAATTCACTTTTCCCTTTTGAAAAGTAGAATAAACTAAAGAAGTTGGTCACATATTTGGGCTTGGACTTCCCAGCAACGGTTGGCAAAATCCTCAAAAAAGTCAAAATATTTATCATGAACTATTTTCTAGCCAAAAACAAACAAACAAACAAACAAAAAAAACCAAAACCAAGAGGCATTTAATAATGTTGGGATGAAGTTTTCTGTTAATGACTTAATTTTCTTTTTCCTCCTGTTTAGGCAGTAACATGCGAACTCTGACCACATCACCGGTGTGAAATTGCTGATTAACCTTTTGACTCTGGCAATTGGGACTTCTCTCAACACCAACTGGTAATGCAGAAGACCATTAGTTAATATTGGGACATCCCGGCTCCAGATGTCAAAAGGTTAATGAAAAATCAAGTATCTAGTGTTTGCTGGGGAACTTGGAAACCTTTCCCCCAAAACAGTTCATTTTTTCTGATAAATAAGCCAGACTGCTCGAGCTGAGAAAGACGGGTGTTTTGCTAATGTGTACAGCTGTTAATTGAAAAAGATTTGGGTATGCTTGTTCTTCTGGATGTAGATAAAAGAGAGATTTGTTGGCGAACTTAGTTAGTCTTGAACACCCCTTTGTTCAAATACACTACATAATAATAACGCTTTGTTCTTTCTGTAACAGCCATGGAGGGATTTTGAGTGGAATACTCATTTTCTTTAAGTCATATCTGCCAGTAATCATTCCTGGCATAAGACCAGCTGCCATTTTTGTGTTTTATGAAAATATAACAGTTTTACACTCAAAACTATTTTCTTTTTAGGTAAAAGCTTCAGCACAAGCTGGTTCCCCATATCTACCATAAATGCTATTTATCACAGATTTTGGTCTTTATAACAGAAAGACAATGTTAAAACATTTTGATTACCCTTTCCTTGCTGCTATCATTCACAACCCATCTTTTCTAATTATGGTATTAGGACATTTACATAACCGGGAAAAGGGTCCTTTAACTACATTTCTATTATGTTTGGCACTTCTGTGAAAGGATATTATATTCATATGCATTAGAGATTGCTTATAAAAGATCAAGACAATAATAGCAGATCAGACGATAAAGGTTCCCTTTTCTCCTCCCAGACAGGCTGTCTCTGACAGAAGAATACAGTTCATCAAAAGTGTCTGCAGGTTGTCAAACTCAGTGAGATTTGGGGACACTCGGAGGCTGTCACGGCCAACAAGAAGATTTTCTGTAGGGTTCTGCCATCATTCACCCTCAGGAAATAATCACTCACTACATTCTGCATGCTCTCATGATAGAGCTCTATTTGAGAGAAAAGAGCCATTTTATCAAAGGACAATATACCCCTTCTCTTGGTCCATGTAGCTTCCATTATCAGACCATAATAAATCATATTTATGTTCTCAGTTAATAAGACTGATTACAATGCAGGTTACAGGCATGGGAAAAGAAAATCAGGTGAAAAGATGTTTTAATGAAAATATGATAAGCAAACAGCTTCTTGTGAACATTTCAGGCTGTTATTTGTAATGATCACAGGCAATTTTTGATACATCTTCTTTAGCAATGGTTTAAGCTGCATAAATTGGCTTGCCACTTTATACGTTGAAATAGGAAGAATCCCAGTATCCTTCTTATGTTGTCTAGAGTCATTATATACATTATAAGCATAAAATGAGTTTAATGTATGTGCTTTGAAAAGAAGGGGAAAACAGAAAATCAGGGAAGACTGATTTTAATGCTGCTCAGAATGATTTTGAAATTTTCTACTCATCTTTGTTACTAACGGTGCATTTTCCATGAAATTTAGGAATGACGTGTACTGCTTTCATCTTTTTAAAATTAATATACTGTGCTCTCTGTTTTTCTCAATTTCTTCAAAGTTCTTCTGAGAGCACTGTGCAAAGAGACAGAGAGAAATTCTCCACTCGAAGCGTAAGCATATCTGCTGTTAATGCTGAGGGGAGTTAAGTGTCTGCTTCTACAGGAGAATACACCCCTGAAGTGTTCCTGAAGGGCACCCTTTTAAAGTGGTGTAAGAATATTTAACTTTGGCACATGTGATGTATTCAAGGGCCAACTTCCACAGATTTTTTTTTTTAAGTGATCAAGGCAGTTTTTTATTAGGGTAAATATTATGATACTATTCCAACATATAAGTGTATGGAGGGAAGTGGCTGGTGGACTGTCTTGCTGTCATCCTGTGAAAAGTCTTATTTTGCTATTATGTTCAGCATCATACTTTCAAGACCAAGTTAGAAATTTAAGGAATAATTTCCTCCTGCCAATGCATAATTTTGACTGGATCTCTGAAATTCTACAGCACTTGCAGAGCAATGGTGACAAAGACTCCTTGGTGTTGTGACTGCAGGACCTATTTTGCTCTGTGGTATTTCCCTAAAATAATTCTTAAGCAAATTTTAAAGCTTTGTATTTGTCCTGGCCCTGGAGAATGGCCATAAGATTACCTTAACCCTTTTAGGACACTTCAAAAGAGCAGTACCCATATAAGAAACAGCAGACTGCTCTTCAAAGGCAATATCCTGATATGACAACGGATGTAGATAATGTACTTCATGATGGAAATGCTTGATACAGAGAAAAACACGTTGTAACTGCCTTCACCGTGAAAGGGGTTTAAAAACGCTGCCTGCCAACTCCACAAAAACCAGAGCTGCTATTTCGGTTAAAGGCCAGTGGATTGTATTTTTCACGTCAGTTTTCACTAACCTCAAACATCACTGTTATGACAGACTGTCATCCAACCAAACCAGCATTCTGTTGCCATTCAAGCAAGCAGGAAAAAAGCAAACATGAAGGAAACTTAAAAGTCCAAATAGTAATTGGGGGGTGCATGTGAGTGAACTACTTTTGTGTAACAATACTGATTACTGAAAATGAAACACTTAAAAGAAAATAAACAAAAAGCAGTGCTTTCTGAGCCAGTGGTGTTTTCTTGGCTGGCAATTTCTCTTTGTTCTATTTCATGACACCAGGCTCAATGGTTGAAGGGGTGTTCTGGGCCAGATGTCAATCACAATGTCTGACATAAACAAAAATACCTAAAAAGGCATGCCAGCATCTTCCTTTTGTTTTGCCATTAGCTCCATTTTTCTTTTCATAGGCTGACAAAAAATTACTGCCTCCAAGTGAATTCAGTAATGTCACTATATATCTAATATCTAGGAGACCTTTTGTTTTAGCTTTACTGGGCTTAACCACAAAAGACACTTGACATTGACAAAGAATCTGTCAAACATACAATGATCAGTGCAATGAAACCTCTCATGACAGAAGGGCACTATTCTGCCTCCCCCTTGCCTCCAGCAGCAGCCTGTCTGAGCAAAATATGCTGGAGCACATGTAGCAGCTGAACCATTACAGAGCAGGCCAGAAGCTGAGATGTGTCTTGTTTAAATTGTCATAGCATATTAGTATAATTAAAACTGCCAAAAGAGTAGAAAAGATAGATGGAAATGTTACATTACTTGTTTCTAGAGATTAACCCCCAGCCAGAACTGAAATAGAGAGACATGTTTTGGATTTCTTAGAGCTCTGATATGGAATAAAACAAGCCCAAGAGTGCATCTCTCAAAGTGCGAGACATGAAGTCATAGTTCCTATATTTACACCAAAAAAAGCAGAAATAGTGTTTCAGACAGACACTCTGTTTCCTCTGTGATTACAGTTCCCGTTGTGGCTGTGCTCTGCAGAGCAGTTGTATCATCTCTCAGCTAATTCCTTTCCACTCTGCCTTTGTGCTTGCAAGGTCTTGACACCTCCTGGGCTTGCTGATGAGCCGATGTCACCCTCTTGGCCCTGTCCCCATCAGTGGCCGTGGCTGGTGTCCCAGGTACCCAGCCCTGCAGCGGTACACGGTCACCATGGTCCGGCTCTGGGCCCCAGCACTGCCCAGCAGCAATGATCAGGAACTCATCCTGCACAGGTTTCATCCTTTGGGCATGCCTGTCACTGGGGAAGAGAAACAAACGTCTGCTGGAAGCAGGCACAGATAGACCAGCCCTAAGATTGCTCTTGAATCCAGTTCCCTCGTGCACAAGAGAGCCAGAAAGGGAAGACTCAGACTGCTTTGCCTAAGCTGTTTCTGCTTCTCATTGCAAGGCAAGATGTTTGAACAATGGCTTCAATTTAAAATCTGACCTTTCAAATGCCAAGCTTTATGCTTGTTTCTGTGTTGAATGTATAGATAAAACATATGGCTTTCTAAAATTGACCCTGACAATAAGGTTCTCTTCATCAATGAGATGTTTTCCTTCCCATGCATCATTACCTCTCATAACTATTCAGGACAAACTAGTTATGATCCCAATTTATAATTATGCCCTGAGTTATATCTGCTGGGGAGAAAATTATTTAGAATCTTCTCTGTATTCATTCAGTTGTAGATGTTGGAATTCAATTTCCCAGAAGCTGGGGAGGACCTGAACTGCATCCAGCCATTCTGAAAGAGAGAAGAAGCAGCATAACTGCCCTCTAACAAAAATGGTACATTCAAGGGGAAGCTTCAGGAATCAGGTAGGACTCGTTCATTTCTTCTAGTATTAATGAACTTCACAGCTTTGCCTCATTTGCTGAGTTGCTTTAAGTAGGGAGATGTTAAATGTGAGCCTTTAATTTTAAGTTGCTCCATATTTCTAGAATTTCCAAAATTTAAATCTTAGTTAATGACTTCTCCATATAGGACCTGTAGATGTGCAAAACTAGTAAAAAAATATGTTATCTGCATTTAGTGTTGGCTTTTGGAACCCTCACCGCCAAGTCACCTCTCTACTGCATCTCACCTCACATGCATTTCTGTGTAGTGCCAGGAGAGGAATGGAAAATAGCCATGAAGTAAAAGCAGATTCTGCTCCCATTAAAGGCAATGAAAACTGTGCTTTTACTTCTAGTTACTCATAATAGCGGAGAAAAATGAAGTGGAAACAAGCACAACAAAACACCTCTGCCAGCTATCTACAAGCTAACCAAGGCTTCCACTAATGAGGTGCTCTGGCATTTTAAGAAAGACAGGTTCTTCCAGAAATGGAAAAAATACGCTGAGTTTTTCCTCCAGTTCTGAAAGGCTAGTGAAAGAATAACAAATTGTATTTCAAAAAAGGGATGACAGTCAAACTTTTAATGCTGTCTGTGCTATGAAATACTTAAGGATGCCCATACAATTTCTTGTAAACTAAATGCTTTTACGTACATATTTGGCATCTTATTAAATATTAATACTTACATACCTCACCTAATTATTGACTGCATTTACAGGGTCTTTTAAGTGACCATAAAATTTTTGAGAAAGTTAGTAATTTCAAATTACAATAATGGAGTAATTTTCAGGACAAATTTTCTAGACAAGTCTATACCATGGACAATCACATAGTCTATTAAACATAACAGTACAGTTTGTGGAAAAGATAATACTCCAGATCATGAGATAGCACCAGATTTCACATTATGATTTCCAGATGTCTTTGTGAGCTTAATGCATACAGCATTGGTTTAAGTCTAATCTGCATGGCAGAAATGCAAGTTGTTCCAATTTTCTCTTCTCCGGGGCTGTGTGGGGAAACAGGAGGGCATTGTTCTGCTGCTTCGGAGAAAGCAGTTTACCTGAAGTACAGGGGAAAGTCACACCTAGCAGTGTCCACATCCTCATTGGGCTGCAGAAAGCTGGCAAATCTGCCCCTGACCTTTATCTCCCCTCAGCAGCCCTTTTTCTGCATGCTTGTCTCCACACAGTGTCTCAGTCACCCAAGACAGTGGACAGAGCTGGCCTCCCTGTCCTGTACCCTGCCCTAACCACTGGAAGCATCAACATTCTCTTTTGTTTAGAATGCTGAAAATATCTGAGTTACAGCAGCCTGTCACAGCTGTCAGTCTGTGACAGTCTGGTTCTATTATTCTAAGCAGTGTGTGTTGATTCACTTGAAGAGAGAGAGAGGGTGGAATTTGGCAAACTGAACATCATATATACTCACTAGAAGCTCCTGGAGTGAGTGTCTGTGCAACCAGAAGGCAGCTTCCCAGCTGTTTCCAGGGTGCAGCTTTGGAAACAAAGTTCCCTGAAGATCTGCTATAAAACAATGTATTGCATCAGTTTCCTGGAGCAGGGACTAGGGGAAGGCCCAGTACATCAGTGGCAGCCTGGGGGATTTACAGCACCTAGCAGGGCAGCCCAGCATCCTCCTGTGCTCAGAGGGGCACAGATGTCCAGAAGGTTCTGGTGGGTCACACGTAACTATAAACAGGAAAAAGTATTTCCTCTGTTACATTGTGCTGGAGAGCATTTCACTGGTACAGGTAGGTGGGTAGATAACAGTGCAAGGATATGACAGGACATTTGCTTTTCAATTCTAGCACTCTTGGGCTGGGAAGTGAAAAAGAGCTCTGCAAACAGAACAGGTGTCTGACATGACAGTGCAACGGGAAAGAAAGGCTCAAGGCTACTTTTTCTCTATGGAAATCTCTACCAAAAATTGTCAGTTTGGGGCTTTATGAACTTCTCTCTGGAATCAAATATTCAGTGTGAATTTACAGAGTGTGAGGAAGGAATATTTTGGCTCCTTCAATCCTGTTTACAATACCTCCCAGGGTTTCAGTGAGGATTTTAGCATCTCTTGCAGTCTTCAAATGTTATGCTGTGCAAGGATGTGCTTATACATAATTTTGTAATTGAAATGGCATGTTTACTGTTCTATTTCATGCTTGATTGTGTTTTTTAAACACCTTTACTCATGCTGTTAGAAGTGGGATTATAATTAAAATGTCCTGTTGAACACCTTGTTCAGTTCAATGAAGGCATAATAGAAGTATAAATACTTGTTCTCATTGGCTCTGTGATGTCAGCACAACAAATGCAGTAAATGTCACAAAACAAATCTCTCTTTCACCAAAGCATCTGTCAGAAGGGAAGGGAAAATAGAATCTGTGACTGGGCAAAGAGGGGCCCTCCCCTTTGGAAAAAGAAAATACCTTGAGATGTTATCTGTGATACAGATGTATTAACTAAGGCATGAAATGATTGATTGATTGATTTAGCCAGTTATGAATAAAAAAAATCAGACTTGTACTCACAGTCCCTTGGCCTAAAGACTAAGTAGCACTTTCTCCTACACTTGTCATTAGGAAATGCTGAATCTGCCTGTGAAGTGTTAAGGAGAAACTTATATTTCTTAATATTCCTGTTTCCTTAAAATATATACAGATATGCAGTCTTCAGGTCTTGATGATGGAGTGGAACTGAAACATAGTGTCCAAACATTTCTAAGCCAGCGTCCAGTAGCTTCAGAACTTCTGCATAGCAATAATGGTTTCATTTTCTTTGGGTTTTCTTTTACAGTCTAAGTTACCACCAATGATGTGATGTCTAACCTTTCTGGCAGGCACATTGTTCAGTCTTAAGGAGCTTTAAATTACTTCACAGCTTGAAAATCCAAGTAAGAAGGGATGTTCCAACATTTAGCCTAAGTGATGCTTTCTTGGGCAATTTACTTGGATACCTTGGCTCAGTTTCCTCCGCTGAAAAATGGGGAGAACAATGTCTGTCTTCCTTGTGCTCTTTGATGTAATAAAATTTTACTGTACTAAATACTAGGCTCAACACTGCACAAACCCCATGAGGTTTTGAGTTTGTGTCCTTTCAAAGGACACAAGAGGGCTCTCAAAACCAATCCCAGGATGTGTAACATTTCTGTGCCAGAGCAGGACTTGCCAGTCAGTAGCTGCCCTATAGGAAAAGCCCACATGATCTTTATGAAGCAGGTAAATAAGCTGCTTTCCAAAGGGTGTGGAAATTGCCTTCTGTACCCAGTTCCATTTCCAGCTACTTCAAGTTTAGCAGAAGTTGGACAGGCAGAGGGTTCACAGAATTTAGCCTTTAGAATGAAAGTGGTGAGCAAGTGACAAAGTAGGAGGTTTCTCCCCCTGGGATGAGAGAGGCAGGTGGGTATATAGGACAGTCCAGTCCAGACCAGAAAAAGATTCAGCAGCATCAGGGATAAGGCTACAGAACACAGAACATGCAGGACAAAATGGACAAGAATGTTGTCAAGTAGGATTCCAACAAAACTTAGTGTATTTGTTTGAATGTCTCATTATATGTACAGGTGCAGCTCTACACACCCACACATGCTGCATTTATTTCAGTGTGTGATCATATAAATGCCTGCAGGTGTGATACAGAAGAGACACCCATGCTGAGGCATGAATATGGAGTTCCACATCTGTATTGGCTGCCTGGCTCACACAATGAGCTAGTGCAGTCAGTGAGTTCTACTTCCACCTCCTGTATGCACTTCAGACTTAAAAGCAAAGGAAAGTCCATCCTGGTAACTAAATTTAACAGGATGTTGTGGCATAGAACTAAAATATATGTATGGAGCAGTCATCATTACCTCACTGTCTTGCACATTATATACAAAATTAGGACGCAACTGATTTCAGATAAAAATGGTCACATCAATTAAATGAATGGTAATAAATCCATGGCGTTGGAATTTAATGTGTCTTTTGGGACACCTAAAACTTTAGCTGGGCTTCAGTGCAGTGGCTGGTTTCTCACTTCTGGCACACACAGAGATGGCTCCTTGTCTATAATACTGTCAGATAGTCCATAATACATGGGGTGAAAATCGTGGCTGCTGCAAAATCATGCTTCTGAATCCACTGACTTGCTTACATGTAAAAAAAGTCGCAGCCATGGCATTACACTTATGCAGCTGGTTTCATTAAACAATAACATGATGCTAACTACTTGACTACAAACACCCTCCTTTCAGTGTCAAAAATGTAAAACAGCTAAGGGATATAAACTGGGGGCAACCTTTTGCATGTAATTGCTTCCTGCAGAGACTCAAGGTTGTCAAAGTTTCCTACCTTTTATAAGACCTTTAGTGATAACTTTTGTTTCCCAAGGAGAAAAATAAACCTACCAAAGCTCCTTTGAACATTTTAGCAGCCTTTCATAGTGTTAGCTGTGATAGTAATGGTGTCACCTTCCTAATAAGGATGTATACAAACTGTGTTTTAGGAGTCCCTGCTGCTTTCTTTGTGGAAATGATCTCAGATGCTTTGGGATTATTTGGCAGTAACTTCTTTTTGCACCATGATTTCACAAAGATCTTCTCTGTTATCTTCTCTTCAGCATATTCCTTTGAAGATCTAGGGAGAAAATGTGGTGCTTGAGCATTCAGTGAAATCTGGTTTGCATCTCCATCTAGCTAAAGTCTGGGCTGTCCTGTGACAGAAAATGTGAAGGGACTATAGTGCCCTTCAGAATTCAGCAGAATTTTTACATAGTGTTGTCCAGGCAAAGGAATAATGAGAATATGGTCAATTGAGATTTCATAGGAGGCAAAGGAGGAAAGAAAGCACAATTTTTTTTCAGGACTGGATGTCATTGCTTTGCCCAGAGGGACCCCTATGGCTGCCATCCACGGCTCACAATAGCAAATGTACTCTGTGCAGTGACATGGGCAAAGGGAACACAAGTGGCTGGGGCGGTGGTAGAAATAACACTGTGCTAATGAAGAGTTTTGTCCAGGCAAATTTAACCCACTCAGAATTAGCCTGGGTATCTCTCCATGACACATTTGTTTTAGAGTCACAGCATGTTGCAACTTTTAGGTTCTGGCAGGCTCCTATGTAGGAATTGTGTCCAAGAGCCTTTATTTCATCTGCTCCAATTGGGAAGAGCATGGCAATTTCTTTTGGTTGAGACTTTGCTATAACGATCTGAGCTTTAGTCACTGTGAGACTGGCCCTCTGTAAAGCATTCACTTGGTGTTACAACCAGAGACAACTGAGCTCCAAAAGGGAGTACAGGCTGTGTCTACTTATTAAGTAAAGGAGCATGTGGAGAGCCCATTACTCAGTAATTGGTGCTTGCTGCCAGTTAGCATTCACCAGGACTTCCAGGATTTGTATAGACCTTGCAGCCCAGAATGGCCTGAGATTGTTCTTGCCTTATTTGCTTCCACTATAATCAGCTGGTGGCTCCCTGTTTTGCAGAGCTACCAAAACCAGCTTGATCAGACTGAAAGGCACCTGGAAGTACAGGATGTCCCCAAGGAATCCATTGAGAGGGACATGCAGCTCTGAGAGATTTTGTGGCTAAGATTGTGTTCCAGTTTTGTGAGCTTGCAGGTTTCTACCCCTGACATGGAAGAGATAAATGATGACTGGGACTTGTGGTAGGTGATGCCTGCCTGATTGTGTAAAACACTGGATAGGTCTTTAAAGATGAGACCCTCAAGTGGCATGTGACTCTTTAGGTGAGACAAACTGCACTTTATGGAGAGACTTGAGAGACAGTGTGGTAAGTCTTTACAGAAAAGCCTATATAGACATTTGACAAAAGCACAGCTCTGTGGGGTACATGGCACTTGCAGCTTTGCCGTGGGGAAGCCTTCTGTTGGCCGTGTCTCAAGTGCTGCTGCTGCTCCCCAGGAGGCGGCTCTGTGAGGTTTTGGATAGGTGTCCACAGCCCCTCGCAGGGCTGGCGGGCTCAAGCAGCCCGCTCCGCTGCCCAGGAGCAGGTGGGCTCCGGGAATGCAGGGGAAGAAAGGGGCTCTTTCATACGCCTATTGCCTGCACTATTGCATTTGTATATTTATTTATTTACAGCATAGGCAGCGTTAGCCCCAGAGGCTGGCAATGCATGCAGACCAGCTGCTCTCCCCAAGCAGGCGGGCTCTGCCGACACCTGAGAAGTGAAAACCTGTCTGCGCCGCAGGTGAGACAGCAAATAACGCAGGGTGCCGCCGCGGGAGTGCCGCCCGCCAGCGGGGCAGCCGCAGCCACGTCCGCTGCCCCCCGCGACGGCGGCCCGAGGCCCGGGGCCGGGTCAGAGCCCCCGGGGCCGGGCAGGGCCCATCGCGGCGCCCGGGCGGGCGGCGGCCCCGCCATCCCCGGCCCCGCGCGCCGTTCGCCGCAGCGCCCGCCAGGTGGCGCCCTTGCTCGCCGAGTGGCGTGAGGGCGGGCGGGCCCGAGAAACGCAGGGCGCCCACCCCCCTGCCCGCCCTGCAATTCCGGCAGCATTACAACCAAAGTGTTTTCAACTTATTATTATGCATGAGTAAAAATTCCATGAATGTGTAACATTTTCGCCTGTATTTCCCTCTTTTATAACATCATTTAAATTCCCTATTAATAATTTAGCAACGTTCTGGATTTTAATCACTTTTCTCATCCCCGCGGTCTCTACCCGAGGCAGCGCTCTCTTCCTCACCTGAAGGTGACATGGAGGCAGGGCTGGAGCCAGGGACACCCGCCCCAGCTCCCTGTCCGGCTGCAGGGTGTTCCCTTCATCAATTGGAAATCCAAAGTTTACCAAACCTAAGGCTTGAGTAGGTTACCATTAGTAAAAAATTAATTTTTTTTATCTGAGTTTAATTATGGTGGTATTTGCTTGATAGCTTGTTACTGTAAATAAAAGAGATAAAAGGAGCCCTTCACTCTAGCAGCTTCAGAGTTGTGAAATATGTACCTAATTAAAACTATTGGTGTAAGAGGCTAATAAAGCACATGTGCCTACTAGATGTCTTATTCTAATGAATCTCGGCTAACTTACTCTGAGCGATGTATTTTGGTGTTGGTAGTAAGAGCGGAATAATTATGGAATTTATCATGAGGTGCTCATGAAGAACCACAGGGATCTAGGAGGATAAGGGAAGGAGCCCCAGCCATGGTCGGGTGCAGGAGGAGCGGAGCACAGGCACAGGGGCTGCCTGCGGCCGCCAGGGTGGCCGTGAGCCCCGGGCCGGGCCCCGCTGGCGGCAGCCATGCGGCGGGGGCAGCCCGAGGGGCGGCATGAGGCGGCGGGGGCAGCCCGAGGGGAGGCATGAGGCGGCGGGGGCAGCCCGAGGGGAGGCATGAGGCGGCCGGGTGCGGGCTGGGTGCGGGCTGGGTGCGGGGGTGAGAGCGCTCCCGCTGCCCCTGGGCGCTCCGCCCCAGCCAGCGCCTCACCCCCTGGTTTCCCCCTTGTTTTCGCCTGGCACGGGTGAGGAGCGGGCCACAGCATGCGCTCCTTAGACTCCCAAACCCAGTGCAGATGGGTTGTCTAAAGCATTTCAGATGGAGTTTTGGTCTTGTGCCAGCAGCTAATCAAAGTCTTAATTCTGGAGAATAAAAAGGCCGGGCTTTCCAAGCTTCCTCCAGCTGGTTTCTGCCGGGGATGTGGACGGCCGGCGCTGCTGAAAACCCTTTTGCTGTGCCGCTCCCAGCGCCACGGGCTGGATGCGGGGCTGGATGCAGAGCTGGATGCAGGGCTGGATGCGGGGCTGGCACAGCTCTCGCTCCCCTGTGCAGCCAGGCTGGGCTTGAGGTCACTTACCTGGTCCGGCTGAAGGGGTCAGCTTTGCACAGGCCTGTAGACAGGCACCCTCAAATCCGTGCCAGTCTGACCTGTAGTGAAGTCAGACACGTGAAAATGTGTGTGTCGGGAACCCTTGTCTGAGATACGAGCTTTGCCCTTTGGAGCAGTACAGGCTTGTCAGGAGAAAGGGTATGTACTGAGAGAAGCCGGGCAGTAATAAAGGGGCTGGTTAAGCAGAAAAAGAGGCCTCAGACTAGCACATATTTTTATTGCTTTTTTTTGCAACAGAGCAGTGAAAACATCCCAAGGCAAAATGTCTATTGTAGGCTTTGGTGTAGTCCCCAATAACAAGTATTTAAACGCTTGCACGTGTGCGTGTCCTGCCGGCGCCCCCCATTAAGGCACGGCGGGCGGCCCGTGGGTTGTGCACCGCGCTCTCCCATCGTAACCTGGCACCCAGAAATTGTGTGGGGCCCCAGGCACGCCGTGCCTCGGCCCACGTGAGGCTGCGGGGCTTTGTGTACAGCCGAGCCATCTGGGCTCTGCTGTCTGTCCCGGAGTCAGATCTGATGAGTTCAAATGACTCTCTGCAAGTGTGTGGTAGCTGCAGCTGCTGAAAGCGCTCCGGCAGTTTCTGATCTGCACATGAATTTGGAGGTTTTTTACAAGTGCTGCATCGGCAGTTTTTCTGCAGAATGAAATTTTCACTATTGCTAGTATCAGCTGGAGAGACGGGTGGAACTTGTTATCTTCCTTGCAAAATCTACCTTTTCACAGGGAAGAGATCGTTTTTCATGGTTGTACAACCCGTTAATGGGGTAGACTGAGAATGAGATAGGAAAGAACTAGTCTGTTTCTCTCTTTATCCCTGACTTACTGTTTGACCTTAGTAAAGTCTCTTGGTCATTCTGGAAACCTGGTTTCTCTATCTGTATAAAAAAAAAAAAAAAAAAAAGGGGCAATAATAGCTATATCAAAAGAGACAGTCATCAATATCTAGAAGTAGCTGTAAAATTTCAGGTGAAAGTGTTATGTATTGTCACACAAACAGTGTCTGTTCTGCTTTCTCAGAGACCTGTAAAAATCTGGTTTATCCTGCTGAGAGAATTTTTTCCATGTTGCTCAATCAAGGATCGTTTTAATATATTTTTCTGCCTTTCAGATACATGTCAAATATTTGTGTCTGTACAATTTTCATGGTCTCATATCTTGTCTCTTTCTGTATAAAATATATGTTGTCAGCTGAGGGGAATGCTTTTTCTTTCAGTTTCTTTGTAATTACCAAAAATATTTTTAACCTGTTAAAATATTTTTGTGTTGCTGGCATGATGTGGTACGGTATTGAAACCTCATTACTTTGCAACAAACCTTCCTGTGCATTGTGTTTACCTTCTGGTAACATTTCTAATAAGAAACCATCACCAACAGAATGAAGGGGATACTTGCACTGTTGGGTCCAGTGTGACTTTGCATATGAAGATATGCAGAAGTAAATTACACTCTCATGTAGCTAAGAGAGAAATATAATCAAATAGTTTCTGCTGGCTTTTCTTCAAGGCAGAAAACCTGTGTGTGTTTTCTAGACAAGCGTTATTTGTACTGTGGTCTGGGATCTGGCAGCAGGGATTCCTGTGCCCTGTGCAAAGTTACCTTGATTTCAGCATGACTCCACCAAGAGACCCCAGCACAGAGGACCACCCCCTTTTAGAGGGCAGTGATCTTGGGTCCTCAGCAAGGCCTAGATTTGAGGCACTCAGAACTAAAGTTAGGGGTAGAACCAGAGCAATAAGAGCCAAACTCAGTTACTCCAACAAAGACAAAGGCAGCAAGGAAACTTTCCACCAAAAGCAGGTTTCCTAGATGCTGATAGCAGATGGCCCTCCCATCCCATCCCACAGGCTGGGGGTGTCCTGACATTCCGCTCCCAGTGTAACTTGTTCTCACATCACAGAACTTCTGATTTTTTATTTTTAGTAAGTATGATTTGATGAGCTAAGATAAACATGCTTTTAAATTATTTTCAGGCACAAATTACTAATTCTGTTGTTCACATTCTCAGAGGTGGTTAATATAATTTTGTTTTTCCTTTCACACCTAAGCAAAAATCTGACATTGATTTCATTCTTCTTGTAGTAGAGAGAGGAGTGTAACCATAACCAGAGGTGACCAGTACTATCTGATGTGCCTTGCAATCTCTGCTTTTGTTTGATGAATTGATGTTCATTTTGATTTTTTATGCTGTACGCATATCCATTGCCTTTATTTTGCGTTTTCCCGGCTTTACCTTGGCTCTGTGAAGCCAAAGACACCTGACATTGGTAGTCATGTTTTTAAGATTATCTGCTCAGGAACATCTCCTCAGAGAAATCTATTTTCACTATTTTGCACATCTGAAAGAACAGCTTGGGACTGAATGAGTTGTTGCCTGGACAAGTGTGTGAAGAGAATTGGTTTAGACTGGTCCTGCAGAAGGGAGCTGTTTGTGAATGGACTCGGATGCATGGAGGTCTGAGAATGATAAATGCAAGGCTTCATCCCTCTGGGTCAGTGGTCTGTGGGACAAGACAGAGAGGAGACAGGAGTTGAGGAGACACTGCTGTCTTGAAGTCTGTATTTCAGGTCACAGTCTTGTCAGGTCAACAAAAGTCACACAATGTGAATGGTGGCAAAGCAGACTTGGTGGCTGTGCATGAATATTTATCCTCTGTCTTTTTATTATGAACTTCATTTTGTATTCTGACAGAGCTGTCATTACACACCTTTTTTGAAGACCTCCTAGGAAAAAAACCCCAAATGTGCTTTGTTTTGTAGTACCCTAGGCAACGAGCCAAAATATAGGTCTGGGGAAACCTTTGTGTCATCCTCTTCTTGGAATTTTCTTCCAGATCTTCTGTGTTGTACTGGATCCAGCCCTTTCCAGCTGAGCTGTGGTGATCCTAGACATTGTCCTGAGATATGTTTTGGGGCTGCTCTCTGGGCTCTGGTGCTACTTGCAGCAGCTCTTGAATATCTTCAACTGGTCATCAGTTGGAGGTTGTGGATGGTGCTTGACCCCTGAATTGTGTCTCACACCCTTGTTTTAGACCCTGGTGCTGACTGGTGGCCCAGACTGCCTTTCCCCATTCCCTTGAGCTCATAGATAGTTCTTTGGCATGTATCCAAACCTAATGCAGCGTAGAGGGAAAGGTCTTCAGGTTTGCAGTGTGTGTACACACATGTGGTCAAAGCCCCAGCTCATTAAATTAGTATGTGCAGTGGAGAGCAGCTACTGATTTATGTTTTCATCTACGCAAGGTAAATTGGATTGAAACTTCACACTGTTTAAAAAGGAGAGCTGAGATTCTTGCTTACCTTTGAGTTCTAAATTAGCAGGCACATGGCTAAGCTTCATGGACCTGAAGAAGCTGGTTCTGAGTTAATATGATGCCCATACTGTTGATTTCACTGGAGCCTTTTGTATCAGAAACCACATGTACACAGCCTCACATTGTGAAGCAAGATTAATTTAGCTGTTGGCAAATTATGTGCTGTATAAGAATGTTCTGTGAATGACTTTTATTGGAAATTCTACTGCTTAATTTTTGCAATGCAAAGTACCAGTAACAGGAACTACTGGTTTCAGCTGAACTTTACAGAAATGTGACTGACAGGCAGCCAAAATAAGGAGATAAATGGTGGAAAACTAAACAACATAAGGCCCACTGAGTCAGATACTAAGGGCCTCAATATAAATGCTACCATGGAAGATGAAGTTAATGGCAAAAGTTTTAGAGCTTCAGACCTCCTAAAAATACAGAAGGCATGGCCTCTAAGCAAAATGTGTATTTGTGATTCTCAGCTATAATTATAAGGAGCAACACAGGGGTGACTACTGAGAATATTTCCATGTTTCAGTTTAATATGTTATTTTAACGTTTCTAAAATCTCTCCACTTTTAGAACCAAAATTCTTGTTCTCTCTCTCTTTGAATTGCTGTAGGAGTAGCTGAAGTGAAACAAACTTCCCATGATCTACCTACCTTGAAGAAGAGAACCACTCTGGTAGGAGTAAATTATTGGTATGGAAACAGTTTTTGGTGTGCTTCCTAACTCTACCAATTCCATACCCTTGATGCAAGTGTTCCTTACTCATATCAGTGAGATGGAGAAAGATGACATTTTCTTGCTCTCTGTATTGCTGATGATAACTTTTCCCTTGAGTTTTATTCAGCCTTAAGATTGTATTGGTTCCAGTCTTCAAGGTTATGTGTTCACCTACTCCAAACAAATATCTTCACCAGTGCCTTCAGACACCCTTTACTAGCTGAAAACCACACCACATTTTGCTGCTTGCTCTGGTCCCTCCCCATACCTGTGCCATCAGAAGAGGCCAAGCAAGCATTCCCTAATGCATTACAAGTAAAGCCAGCCTGGTTAGCTCATATCCATGTTCATCACCAGGTGAAATGACTCTGGCTGCCTTAGCTAAAACAGATTAGGTGATTTGTGATCCCTTTTGCTAATGGAGCAGTATGTTGGGTTCTTGGAAGCAGCAATAAGTGCTATAAACAGTGCTGTCATCTCCCAGAGGAGCTTTCCTGTAGTCTCAGGTTTTCACAGCACTCCCATCCTTGAACCCAGTATTGCACCCCTCAACTTCCATGTTTTTTCTATGGATGTTGCCTTTATTTTTTCTTTAGCTGCCAGAACTAAAGATGTATTTTGACATTTTAAATGAGTCTTCTCTGTTCAGGTTGCTCTGCCTGTCTTTTTTAATTAAACTGGGGTCTTCATATTAGGCTCCTTCAGTTCATATCTTCCAGTTTCAGCTCTTACTTTCCGTTTGCCTTCATTATACTTTGCCATCCTTGAACTGCACTGAACTCTTCCTCATTTCACATCTTCCCATACAATATTCAGATCTGCTATTCCTCTGTCTAATTTTACCATGGCTGATGTGAAAATCATCTTTGCTAGAGAAGCAGCAGTGAGGAGACAAACCTTTCTTCTCTTTGCCACATTGGTTCTCACTCTTACATAAAATCCTGGCTGAAAAAAGGGCATTCTCTTCTGTGATCATAACTTCACATTCCTCTTTTTCCTGCTACTCTTCCATTTAGAAAACATTTTAATACATTCTCATCCATGAAAACTATACTGTTTATGTTTGCAATTTTTCAATGTGCTTGGTGTTGGTGTTTTTCAGATGAACGGTGTATTAAGATTTAATCTGAGCCTAGTCAGATAATATTGACCTGCAATGAAAAAGCTGTATGAATGAGATAGCAGCAGACAGCTAAAAGTGCTGAATGCCAATTGCTGACTGAAAAATGATACCCAGAATTTGGTGGTGGAGAGTAGATAGGACATTTATGAATGGAAAAGCTTTCTGATTGCTTAAATGTTGTGATTTTTTTTCCTAAGCTTCTCTGTTTTTTCCAGTGTTTGCCAAAATTTGCCTGTGCCTGTAGGGTGGTACAGCTGCAAGCTTCCAGGAGGTGCTTATCCCTCTGCAGGCTACCACATCCTGATATCAACTCAAAGGCCTCTCTGTTTTGCCACAGTAGACTTCCCTAAAATTAAAACAAAGAACTGAATCTAAGACTATGGATTCCTGATGCATCTCTGTGTGCCCATTTCAGCTATATTTCCCACTGTTCACTGTTAGCAGTCATCAGGAAACATGCATTTTTGGCTCCAAAATCAGGATCTCCTGAAAGAAATCCCTAGGTGTTACAGTATTACCACATTGTGTTAGGGCCACAAACAATGAGTTAGTCCTTGCCCAAAGCAGCTTTTAATCCAGGTCATGTATATGGAAGAGAGGCAAGGGAAGCTGATTCTGCATTTATCTGAGTTGCCTGGGTAAAATGTGGTGAATTATTGTAGCAAATACATTCTAAACCCTCCCCTTCAGTTTTTCACAAATTCCAAATGTGGATGCTGCTCTAAATGAAAAGAAACAATTAAAATGCCTTTCTGAATGCATTTGAAATGAAATAAGTTACTGTAATTTCCCTGGGCAAGCCAGCTCTTTGGAGGGGGCAAAAGTTGCAAATGGAAAAACAAACAAACAAATGAGTGAGTAACTGGGATGTGCTGCCAGAAAATCAGAAACAAGCCTGGTAGAAGGGGGAGGGAAAGGCTCTTGTCTGTCCTGGGACAATTTGTAGAAACTAAAATGTGGGAGGGAGTTGAAATGAACAGGAGAAAAAATTCCACTGCCTTTTTTTTTATCCAGATAATCACGTTAGCAGGACCCGTGATGCTATGAAAGACGACTGACTTCAGGCCTTTGAAAAAGAAAATAGAAATTTCCAATTTTGTGGTTCAGGTTTTTCCTTTACAGGGAAAAGGAAACTAGGAGGTGAGTGCCTTGGTTGCAGCTGTAAAGGGGAAGACTGAATAACAATGCCAGATGCCCCAAATTAACAGTGAGTGAGAAAAGGCTGACTGTCTTTCTTGCCTTCCAAATCTTAGACCAGCGAGAAAGGGAGCCATGGTTTAGGTCAGTGTGCAGGTACTGAGCATGCTTCACCTCCCATGAACTGGGGATGGGGAAGCAAAGGCAAGAGTGCTGCAGAGCTGCTGATTGCCTGCTCTCTGAAGGCTTCCTGTTAGGGAGAATCCTCGGGATCAGAGCTGCTCAGAGCTGCTGAGGCATGCGGAGGAGCTGCAGATGGGGCTGAGAGTGCGGCTGGATACTTCTCTGTTCAGCCACCAGTTACAGCATTACCAAATGCTCACTAGAGGTGGGTACCTGCTAGAAGGGCTGAAGGCAAAGCAGGAGGCCTGCTTTTAATGAAAAGGTAGTTTACACACAGCATTTTTCTTATAATGGTAAAATGGATATGAAACAGTTACACTCCAGACCCTTACTTTTTTTTTTTTTTAGTGCTTTCTTTTTTTCAGGACATTGAAAACAAAACAAGCAAAAAGAGGGGAGGGAACAAAAAAGGAGAAAGAAAACTCCCTTCAGACAACAATCACCTTTTGAGTTAAATTCTCATGCTTGGTCTTAGCCCAGAGGGATTTGTCTTGAGTGAAGTTCGAAGAAAATCCTTTCAGCAGTTTCTGAGTTACTTAAATGTAACCATGGAAGTTTGGATTCAGATGCTTTTTTTTACTTATATAACTCAAAAATAGCTTTGCTTTAAAACTTTTAAATTAACCCTCCTTAACTTTTCAACTTGTCACCTATCCTACTGTATGGCTTATAAAATTTTAAAGCTAATAGTATAACAAACTCAAATAATGATACTGCAGATGTTCAAATGAATCTTGGGGGAAATAAATTATAGGAGTTGCAGTGGGTTGTTACTGAAGAAAGGGCGGCTGCATGCCTTAAACCATGTGTTCTTTCTGGTCTGAAAAAGGCTCAATTTTTTTCTACTATTAAGAAGCATAAGTGTTCTGGGTGTGGACTTTAATACTTGGCTATACATACAAAATTAAGCATATAAGTCCTGTTCCTTTTTTTCCTCCTGATAGCCCTGATTTAGACTTGTCAAAACATTTTCTTAAATTTTCCTGCTCTCTTTTTAACACAATCCCAATCAGCAGGCCACTTAAATGTCTCCTAAATATTTATGGACTTCAAAGTTACTGAAATGCTCTGTGATTCTCTTACTGTTATTATTTTATTGCCAGCAGATTGAAGCAATAAGAGGTGAAGTGTCTTGGTAAGTAATGTTTTTTTTCCATTTTCTTTGTCCAATCCTCCTGTTGCTCTCTGATGTTTCTTCCTCTTTGTCTTCTTTCCAACATTTCTGCCTCACTTACTAGTCCCATTCTCACTGTCTCCTATCTATCTTTCAACCATCTTTCTCCATTTATTCTTCTCCAACAATTGCACTGAAGAGAGCCCATGATAGAAATTATTTTTACTTTGGCAGCCACTTTTTACTTTTATCTTTTCCCTGAATGTCTGGGATGGGTCCAGGCAGCTCTCCCCACTTTCATCATCTCTCTTCACATCCCTCGTGACCCTGAGCTCTAGTCAGCAATCTGATGTCTGCCATGAGAGCAGCTCCCATTATCCAAAGCCACAATCAGACTAAGCTGTTGTAACACTGTGTGTTGCTTTACTTACCACGCTTGCTCTGCTGCTTTCTAGGAACTGCACACCTGTGCCAGGTTTTTCTCACAGAATAATAATGACCGCGCTGTCGCCTTTTGCACGTCTCTCCTCCTTGCTCCTGTGCCCATCTTCCTCTGCTGAGCTTTGTGGTTCAGTCTCCTGGCTGGTGCAGTTTAGGCAGGATATGGGAGACTTATACTTAGGCTCTGCCTGAGGCAATTTGAACTTGAATCTCTTGCCCCTTGAATTTGCACTCTACCCAAGAGATTATCAACTCTTCTGCGAGGAGGGTGACCTGAGTCCTTTCTTTGAGTGGGAAAGCTTGAGCTTGACTTTTCAGTCTTGTAGTGGAGACACTCGCTTGGGTGGGGAAACCACATCTGCCAGGGCCTGCCCCAGTCAATGCTTAAATCCAAGTATGGAGGTATTCCCTGGAAGACAGTAGCAAACCCCAGGTTTCTTGCTCTCAGTAGTGCTTTGACAACAACCACACAGAACAATCAATTTAATCCATTTAATTATTCCATACGAGCTGGAACAGCTCCAACAGGATGGACCGGAGAAAGACCCTGCTCAACAAGATCCCTTTAGAACTGTGCTGAGCTCACTGGGCTGCCATGGGTCAGTTCCCTCATACCCCAGAGCAGCCATGGAGCTGCCTCAGCACCACTGAGTTGACGAGGGACTGGGGACTGAGGACGTGTGGAGACTGGAGGGGAGGGAAGGGAAGTGTGCTCCTCCACTGTTACCCATGCTGGCAGGTTTGTGGCTGTAGCTGAAACACACATCTGCCAGTGCTGCCTCAGTTACCATTCTGGACAGGAGTGGCAGCAAATATGTGGTGGAGGGAAAAGAATCCTATTAAAAGACAGGGCAGCACGCTGGAGCATTACAAGGCAAATTGCTTTTAAAGGTGGAAATACAATAAAAATAGACTAAAGAGTCTTAAAATACAAAATCAATGCCAAAACAGAGAAAGCCAGAATGACTTCCAGAACTCAGCTACAGGCAGTTGTCCCCCAGTATAAGCCAGATACTGTCAGTGTGTGGGAGACATCCAGGAATTTTCTCTCCTACAAAAATATTAGGGACATTATATGTTTAACTGTAATGGAAAACTAGAGCTCTAGTGCTCAGTTCCGAAGAAGAGCACTATTAGAAGTGATGTGGTACAGGGTGTGTGTGTGTGTGTGTGTGGCTGCTCCTTTTCTCCTCGAGATTCTATAGCTTCCTTCATTCTTCGCTTCTCTCATATTACAGAAAGAAGGTAATTTTTCCTGGCCATTTACTAAAGCTCATTAAAGACTGAAGAGAACAAACAATGCTATTCCTTAGAGACTACCATTCAAAGTCATTCTACAATTCTCTGTTCTAATACTTGAGACAAATTAATTATTCCTTAGTGAAAAGTGTATAATTCCTATTCTTCATTTTTGGGGTGGGGAGTGGGGAATAATAATAGGAAGTTTATATCTGAGTCAAAAGCTGTCTGAGCTGAAGGGAAATGAGAAAAAATGTGTGTTCCAAGAAGAGTAAAAGCAATTACTCTAATAATAATTCTAGGGATATTAATGTCTTTTTAAAGTAAATTGCTTTCAAATAAACACCAAAGTTGAAGGCATAGGAAAGGCTGGTTTATTTATTAATCATTCCAAAAGTGCATTTTTCTAAATGAACAAGTGCATGAGCAACTTCGCTGGCACATATTAAATTTAGTTAAACGGCAACTTGTAAATATCTAAAAACTTCTGTAACCAGAGACTAATTTGTTTAACGTGTTGAAAATGTTCTGTGGATGTGAGGAGCTACATATTAAACTTCAAAGCAAAATGCTCCAGAGATTACACCGTCTTAAAGACTGCATATTGGAAAGGCCTTTATACATTAAACATAAAGGACTTTTAATTCTCTTCTATTTTGAATACTTGTCAATCTGTGTGACTCATGCTTAAGATTGTAAACTATCATTTTAAGGTGTGATGTCCAAGCTGGGACCTGGACCATGATTTGCAAGGGGCTGGCTTTTCTCTTTCATCTCTATTAATTAATCCTGTTTCAGTTTGCCCGGCGTACACTTCTGTTGACATCACCTTTTCCATATACTTTAAAGAGTCCCCAGAGAGATCTACTGCAGAACAAAAACTGGACAGAGAATACATTTGGAAACCATTTTATTTCTCAATTACCAACCAAAACGTATGGAAAAGATTTACACTCTATCTGATTTACACAATAATTATACTTTGAAAGCTTAGAAATAAATGGCTTGATCCCTGAAATCATTAGTTACTATACCAAATGTAATTGGTGTAAACTAATGAGTTTACTGGATGGCTGACCCTTAATTACTGATTATAGTTAAACTCTAGCCAATCAAAATTTCGTTTACTTATAAAAGTACAGTGTAGTATTAACAAGCATTACATTTCCAAGCAAGCAGCTTTATGATTAGTTGTAGCACACAACTCAAGCCTGTTCAGGGCTATCAAAAGCAGCTTTTTAATAACAGTGCACTAAGCAACCATCATTCTCTTACCTCAGCTTCTATCAGACAAACAGAAAGAAACCACATAATTAATCATCTCATGCAATAGAAATAAAGCATCTGGGCCAGATCCAGGTGGGATATACACAGCCTCCTTAGTTCAAAGAGCTGCAAGAGACTGGGGATCTGCCTTAGGATAGGATAACTGACAAGGGGAATTCTGCCTCTCTTGGGGGAGCAGTATGGGGTATGGAAATGAAATACTGATTGATTGTGTGCAGTCCCATGTGATGTGGAGAAACCTATCAACAAAATAGGTTTAATAATTCCTTAAATTGAGGAGGATTTCTTGGGCAGATTCAGTATGTGGTGATAGGACATACGATTACTGTACTGGCAATCCCAAAAATCCAGAAGTCATGACTCCTCTCTATTTATTAGATCAAATGGAGAATATTTTTTTAAAATAAAATACTAAGTGGGAACAAATTATTTTCATTTGTCTCTGGTTGATCTTTAATAACTAATGTTTTGCCTAACCAGGAAGACTCAAAATTGCTACTGAAAAAGTTGAAAGCAGATTTCTATTTAGACCATGATTCCAAAGTTGGAACTTTAAACAGGTACACCAAAGATTTTAATAAAATCATAAGACTTTGCAATGCTTACAGTCACGTCCTTAAAGGTACTTAGGTAAATGACTCCAGTGATTTAAGGATGTGAAAATTCTCCATCTCCAAGATCATTCCTGTGAATCCTAAACTTCAGATAGGAGATTGATACCAGAAGTCACAAGCTGAAGATCAGGGGCTATGGAAGCATATGTATTTGCTGGAGCTCTGCACTGTGTGATGACCCAACAGCTGCAAGGGTGTGAGGTCTCTTGGGTCAATTCTGTCACGATTGCAGGTCTCTCCTATTTCTGTTTTTCTCTATGAACCTTACTTGATGGCCCTTTGGAACAGGTACTGTAACACTTGCCCACTTGTTAGTATAAACATTTTATTAAAACTCAGAAATTTAGGAATCAAGTAGTTCTCAGAATATCTGCACACGGGTTAAAGTGAAATTTTTGTATTTACTGAACTCCTGTTTGTGAGATGTGTCTGGGGTCAAGAAAAGGTTAAAGTTGTTTACTGCCTTCAAGCTCTGGTCTTAGAAGTTAATTCAGAACTGTGCTTTGAGCAGCTACAGACAGTAGTGAGTCCTTGCAGCAGTGAATTGCTGGTTTGATGTCAAGGTCCTTGGGCCTTAATCATAAAATTAGTTTGTTTCTTAAGGAAACCCTAGCAGGGACTTTATGGTTATATAAAGTCATTATACTATTTTACAACACAACTTTAAAGATGCTTCAGAATGATCAGAGTTTGTAGGAAGGGATCATGTTTTTTATTATTTGTGGAATATCCTCAAGCTGTCATAGCTAAGCACTGCCACTTGGAATAGCTGCTCCACAGTTCAAAAGAAAAGACAAAGGATTTGTTGAAGCCTAAGTCAGGCAATTAGGGCATATCTGTCCAGAGAAAGCTCATTGAATTGAATGGATTCCATGTACTTCCTGACAACTGACTCCAGTTTTGTAGGAGCTGTATATTTGGGGCAATCAAGGTGTTTTATTACAATTCCACAAGAGCAGATAGAGGCCCTATGAAGCTCTACAAGTGCTGCTTTTCACAGTTCTCTGTTGGAGTATTCAGGGGTGAGTAATTTTGAAAGTCATGGAGAAAGAAGCAGGCAAATTTTCCAAAACCTCGAGAGATCCTGTGAATGCAAAGACAAAGGAAACACTAGACTACACAAAAACTTTCCCAACCACCCTCTGCACAGCAGCGCTGGTAAGAACAATCCTGCCATTTCTGATTTGCTAACACTGAGACAGCACCCTCCAATGCAGAAGGAAGCATTGATGTAGGAGGAGGGGAACACATTGCAGACAAGTTCACTGTCCCCAGCCTGCCATCCCTGTGGCATGGGGGAAAGGGCAGGCTTCTGCAATGACTGGTGCAACGAGCACCAAAGGGCCCCACTCCTCCTTTCCTGTGAACCCTGCATAACGCTTTCTGTGGAAGAAAACATCAAGCCCCATCTTGTTCATGGAAATACAGCATATTTGAAAGCCATAGTTAATGGATAAACTGTTTTCTGATTGGATGAGCCACACAATAAATCTCTTCCCAAGCCAAGTGCAATGCAGCTTATTCAGTTACAGTGAAATGAGCCACTGTCACTTTGCTGCACTTGCATACATCAGGCAAAATGCTTCCATCTTCATCAGTCTCTTAGTGAAATAGAAATAAAACAATTTTAACAGAATGGTGTCACTGGATCTGTGGCACCTGCTTTAAAAATAAATCTCTTAGCTTTGTCTTCACTATTACTTTCAATAAACGTCCTAGCATTGCCACAGCATTTATCTAGCAGCAGGAAACCATTATCCTATGACAACAATCTATTCCATTAACATTAGCTCTTAATTGTAAGATTGTTTATAAGACAGCAAAAGCTACTGAATCATACTAGAATGATAAAAAGAGTTATGGTCATGGAGTATAGTAGTCCCTACAGTTATGAAAAATAACCTAAGAGTAGAAAGCTATATTTTTATATTAAAAACAATGTAATATTGTTACACAATATAATATTTTTAAATAATTGATTACATCAGGAAGGTAGCTATTAAAGAGTTAATTTTAAAAACTGTTACCAAGAAACTCTTTCTTTGATAACGGTATGGCTGAAAAATGAAATAGAAAGCTTCAAAACCCTTCCTCTTGCTTTTAGCAATGCTGCACCGAGCCAGAGAAATCATAACAACAAAAATATATTTGTCTGGTGGAGTGAACAGAAGAAATGTTGCAGAATTGAGATACCAAGAACCTCACTGCAGAATAGAAGGAGAACTGTCATTCTGATTGTTTGTCATTATTGTTTCATGTCCAGTTAAGTGAAGTTAAAGTGACAGTTGTGTCATAACTGCTGGCATCTATGTAAATTTCAAATCAAATATGATAGAGGCATTTCTGCCAGACAGAAGTCACCAGGCTACTCTTCCTCTTCATTTTTGTAACCCTCCATTTTCTCATGCCATCGCTGGTAGCCCTTAAATTGAAAAGACAACTTCAACAGGGGATCTCTGTGTTGTGTGTGTTTCAGTGCTCAGCCTGTACCTTGCTTTCTCTCAGCTTTTTGAAACAATGCCCCAGTGTCAAATTTCCACCAGAAACCGTCACCACAAACATCTAGATGGATTAGCTAAACCTGTGCCTACCCATTAATGATGTATCATACAACAAGACCCTGTGAAGTTCCAGGTTGAGAATGTCCCCTAAAGACCTACAGAGAAAACAGCTCAAGCAAATGTTCCTCCACTGGTTTACTGCAGCCCAAGACAGACATCTCTGTGGATAGGAGCAAAATAGGCAGGAAACATTGGTCATGGACCTTTCTGTGCATTACAGCATTGTTCAGAGATCATGGGAACTTCATAAAGATATCAGACATACTCCTCCACTGCAATGAGCTACATGTAAATAATTAATTTCTTGGATATACTCAGACAGATATCCTAATTACACAGGATTTGCTACTGGACACACATCTTTGAAAATAATTTCAATGCAATTATAAAGGTATTTTGTGTGGACAACATCATGAAAAAATATTAAATGTGCTATTTATTCATTCAGGGATAATATACTATTTTTTCCTGCATATTTGAAGTTACTTGGCTAATTAATTAGATAATACATGCTAGAGTTAAGTTTTCATTTTTCATTGCAACACATTGCATAAATGACAATGTTATAAACTTGTACCTCTGCATTAGGTAAGTGCATTTTGGTCAGCTGATTGAGTCAGATTTTTATTTTTGTAATTCTTTCCAGTTGATTGTTTTTGTACTGTAAATTTAAATTAGCTCAGTGACTTTACCTATAATTTGGGCCTTCCAAACAGACCAAATTGTGCTTTCCCACCCTTCCATATGTTACTAGGGAAGAGAGGCAATATATTAATGCCAGTCCTATAAAAATATCTGTAAGGAAACACTTTTTTACCCCAAAGGGTAAGTTCTGTATGAGTTTATATTAGGTATTTGTCAAAGGACTTTTTTCCCTGTTAAAGATGGAGACATATGAATCATAAAAATATTCATATTTGAGACAAAATATCACTACAGATATGTTACCACAAAAATCAATTGTCAGTATATGTTTAAGAGTAGCAAATTGGTGTTAACTGATTTGCTATAAAAATTCCTAAAGACTGTGGAATGTAAAGCCCTCTTTCAAAATTCACATAGTATTTCAATTTTATTTTTAATGTAGTGAGTGAACTTGTTATTACATACACATATTCTAGAGGCCTTTCAAGAGTTTTAATTTTAAACAAAAATCATGTGTAATGTCAAAGTCTGATATCTTGCCTGTAGTCACAGGACCCACTTGCAGAACTTGCTGCTGCTGCTGGCTTGTGGCAATGTGTCAATTTCTCCTGCCAGAAATGTGCACAGGACAAGTTGGTGAAGTAATTTCAGCCACATGACGTCATTACAAACACAGCCTTAGCTCTTCCAAAAGTGGACTTTATTGTTAATATAAATATATATCTGTAATTACTGACATTTATATTATTTGGCTCCTGTCCTAAGTTATAGATACAGTGATGATAAAAGGTCTTGCAAGCCCTTACCTAAGCAAACTGTGCTTACTAATTACCTCCCATGGTTCTGGGTTCCTGTAAATAAAGTTACTCATATATTTATAAGCAAGTCAAAATCTATACAAATATTTCTAAACGTAACTTATCTTACTCTTTTGGGCAAACAGAACTGTCTACTGCTTCGAAAAGAATGCTAAGAGTGAAGGCATCCAGGATTCTTCCCAGCTTCTGCCAGGATGTGACTCTGCCATATCACTGGATATCCGACTGAAATACTTTATCCAGTCACATTTTTAAATTGATTGAGGCCTGAACCAGAAGATCCTATGTGAGTAAAAGGATGCATTACTTTTAAGTAAGGAATGGCTGTTGATTTTTCATCACTGTTCCTGGACAGACTGGGGTCAGAGGGTTTGTTTTAGAAGTTTGTTTGTTCAAAAGGTGTAGCTTGCAAGACACGTGGATCAGGAAAGTGCCACATGGAAGATGTCAAAGCAGCAGCCTCAACATTTCTCCCTAATGTGAAAAGGAAAAGGAAGTCCCTGAGGTATGCACTATTCAGGGGAGAACCCAGAGCTCCCATAGGGATGCAGTATTTAGGGAGAGAACCAAGAGTCTTCCCCTGAATGGAGAGACAAGTGATGAATTCTGGACTGCCTGGTATCTTAGGGGCACATCTCGCTTTAAGAATTATTTGGATCCCAGGCTGTAACATTTTCCAGACATTCAGATTGCAACTACTAAGCCAGCAATTTTATGCTTTCCCTTCCCTGACTCCAAGAGCACCGCAATATAAGCAGCCAGATTTTCTTCTGCATTGTGTTTTTTATCCATTCAGCCAAAATTAACAGTCTTCTAGGATAACGTATGCCAAGTGAATTTAAATCTTGTGGACTCAAATCGACCTAAAGTTGATGGATACATTCATGCCTACTGCTGAAATCTACCAATTACACAGAACTATGTTAACTTACCATAGAAACATCTCATCTAATAGCACAGATGATGTTGAACTAACTAATTACATTATGGCACATAGACAATGAAAAACATAACGAAGATGACAGCACAGCAACAGCAGATGCTGCACAAAAGAAAAATTAGAAAAATATTGCTCTGCAAAATGCTCTCAGTTAAGGTTTCCTCTGTTAAAATTAATCACAAAAATTAGTGATGATCAGATTTCAGAAAAAGATATGAACATTGTAATGCAATTTGGAAAACATCATTAAGCCATTTAAAACTGTTCCTTGAGAAGGTAATTCCTGTTTTTTGTATCACCCTCATTTTTAAGACTAGTAAACATTTTAGTGCCTATGGCAGAGTTTCTTGGTAGAATATCTTTTCCAATAAGGAGAGGTCCTAATGGCTCTCCCAGAGTCTGAATTTGGTAGCTTCCAGCCATTACAGGCTTAGATAATTAGACAATGTAGATTTTATTTGAGCTTGGCATTTGCTCTGTTCTTGTGCTCTTAACTGTCAGAGAGCTAAAATATCAGTGATTGTTGATTATCTGTAGCATGCCTTGTTGCTTTATATATTTTAAATTGTACCAGATCCTACATAACAAATCTAAAACTGCTGAGTATGTTTAAATGTAATATGTACATGGAGATTACATCCAGATGATATATTTCTAGACCTATGCTAAAAAAAACTAACCACAACACCGGTCCTCTCCCCTTTCCCTGTGGAAGCTTTCCATGAATTCCCAAGTCTGAATGAATCCCAAGTCTGCTTTAAGCAGACTCTGAACATATCCCAGTCTATGGAGGAACATAGAAATATAATTTTCTCCCGTGTTTAAATCATACCTATGGTGCCATTCAAATGTCGATATTTTATTTTCTACATATTCAGAAGCAAAATGTATCTTCGCCATCCTACGCTTTCCCATTTACATTTCTCCCAGGTAGACAATTTTCCTTTCAATTCTAAATGATCGCTGGGCACACGGCTCCGTGCCCAGCCCAGGCCGGGGCTGCAGGGCTGCGGCAGACCCACAGGTGGCGATGTGGATAAAGCACACCTGGGCTGCGACTGCGGGGCCGGGCTCAGCGCCAGGCTGTCCCCGGGCGGGCAGCATTCCTGCGCCGGGGCGCTCACTCCTTAGGAAGCGCTCCCGGGAGAGTTCCGTGTACCTGTGCGGGCACCGCGTCTGCGTGAGCCGCCGGCAGGGGCAGGTTTAAAACATTTTGTTGTTTCGGATACCGGGGGGCGCGCGGAGCTCGTAGCTCGGTCACGCTGCCGCCACCACGTACTTGACAGGGCAGCGAACGCGCCCGCGGGCGGCGGGGCCGCCCTGCCCTGCCCTGCCCGCGGCTCACGTCGAGCGGGGCCCGAGCGCTGCTGCCGTCCGGCGGGCGCTGCATTGGCTGCGCTTACGTCAGCGCTCTGGAATCGAGAAACTCCTGCTCCCAAGTTTTTCTGTCCTTTAGCAGATCCCGGCAGTGCCGCTGAGGGGGCTCCGCCGCGAGCGCGGGGTGACAGGGGCCGTGTGTCCCCTGTGCCGGGCACCGCCGGGCGCGGAGCTGCGCCGCGGACAGCACCGCATCCAGGAGCACTTTGTTATTCCGGGGGTGGGTGTGTTCCAGCGATTCGCGGCTGTGCTTATCCTGTGTGCTGCACTTAGGCCTCGCAGGCGTGCAGTTAATACGTAGGGGGTTTTTCATAGTTTTAAGCGTTCCCACTGAACATTACTTCTTCCGATTTGCCGTCATCCCCGGGCTTCTCTCTCAGAAATGCAGCTGCCTGCTCTGCTGAGGAGCGGTGCCGCCAACTGCGGCTGCTTAACCCACCGAAACCTCCACTGGGGCGGCCACCGCGGGCCGTGCCCGCCTGAGTCCCGCAGCGCAGCTCCCGCGGGGAACGTGTGGCAGCGGCGGCTGGACACGGCCCCTGAGCTCGCAGGGCGAGCCGGGCACGGCCCGCCGCCGCCTCTCCCCGCCCCAGCGCGGGATCCCAGGACGGGGTGCGGGCACCGGGGCCGGACGCGGCAGCGGGGGGCGCCACGAAGGCGGCAAGTAGCGGCTGCTGCGGCCGCGCCTCCCCTCGGCGCCTCCCCCAGCACGGCAGGGCCGCGGTGGCGGGGGAAGCGCCCAGCGGCCGGGAGGGCTCCGACGGACATCGCTCCCCGGGCGGAGCGGGCCTGCCCTCGGGGACAGCGGGATGACCCCTCGCCGCCAAGTTTCTCAACTGGTGGCCGGGAGCTGGCGGGCGGGGCCAGGCGGGACGGACGGTGCCCTCACGGCCGCGCGCCTCCCCTCAGCGCCCGGGCGGCCGGCGCTGCCCACCTGACTCCCTCCTTCCTCTCCATTCCCCTCCTCCTCCTCCTCGCCCCCTCCCTTCCTCCCTCTTTTTTTTTTTTTTTTTTTTTTTTTTTTCCTCCCCTCTCACTCATTCCTTTGTCTTCTCGGGGATTGGCAGGTTTTATTATTCCGCCTGAACAAGCCGGGGGCGGATTGGCTGCGGCGGGCTGACGAGGGCGCCGAGCCGGAGTGTAGTTGGGATTCTGCTCTGTCAGTAACACATGTGTGAGGGCAGCGGGCACACGCGCACCGTGCGGGCACACACGCACTTGCAGCCTCACGCTTAGACGGGCACAAGGGCCGCCCCCCGCGCCCCGCCAGCGCCGCCGCCGCCGCCGCAGGATCCCGGCAGCAGCTCCGCGCCCGGCCCCGCTCAAACTCGCCGCTCCCGCCCGCTCCGCTGAGGCGCTCCGGCGGGCCGCGGCCGGCCGACTCCGCGCCGCGGGAGGCTCGGGAGCCGCCGCAGCCCGGAGAGGGGGCGGAGGTGGGGGAGCGGGGGGGAAGCGGCACAAAGTGAAGCCACATTGCCAAACTTGCCCGGCGATTGCAGCATCGAGCGGCGGCGGCGCCCTGCGTGTGCGGCTCAGCGGCGGGGACCGAGCTCTGCAGCTCCCCTCCCGGGAAGCGGGAGCTGGAGGAAGGACCCGGGCAGACGCCTCTCATAGCAATATCTATATTTTTCCAGCCTGGGCTGCCCCTTGCCGGGCGGGGGGCTCCCTCCAGCCGGCGAGAGGGCGAGCGCTGTGCTTATTTCTTTGCAAGAAGATCTCTTCAGGCACCCCGAGCGGCGCTCCCCGGCCTTTTGCAATATAGAGGGGAAGCAGGTAAGAAGTGCCGGTCGCTCCCCCGCGTCTCGCAGCGTTCGTGTGCGCGGTGCCCGCCCGCCGCCGCCGTCCCGCTGCCCACCGGGCGGAGGGGCGCGGAGCCGCGGACCCCGGGCATTGTCGCGGCCCCCGTACAAAGCCTGGCGGCGGCCGCCGCCGGAGCGCCTTCGCTTACCCCCCTTCCCAGCTGCCGCCGGGAAAGGGCTCTGCCTGCCTCGGCTGTGAATGGAGGGGACGGGGGGGTGGGTGGGGGGAGGCTGGGGCGCCCGCTTCCCCTGTAGTAAACACTGTTCTGAAACAGTGGCAGAAAAGATCAAAGTGAGCTCTCTATTTCTCTCCTCTCCGGTTCCCTTCCTGCCCCACACACAGTCTTTTGTTTCAATCCAGGAGAAAATCGGTGAATCACCTAATTAAAACCAAGACATGAATTAAGCATCCATTTTTGTACTACAAATTTCCAGCTCTCCGCTTGTCCCTCCCTTGGTCTCCATTAAAAAAGCACCAGAGACGCTGTTAAAAGGGGGGTATTTTGCCTCTAGCTTCTAGCTCTGCTTTCTATTTCACTGACTCCTATCCCAGGACCAAAATTGCTTGGCTCTGTAATTACTAGAGTAAGCCTATTTAAGTTAAAAGCTTTTCCCCCCCCAACTCTAAATGAAACTTGATGAGGGCCCGTCCTTAGTTATCAAGGGAGTCACTTTCTGGTCAGTCCTCTTGATTCATCTTTTTAGATTTAATCAGCATTAAGGTATTGCTTGTCCTTAAGAGCTTTAGCTTAATGGGGTTACTGGATGGTTTTCTCAGTGTAACGTTTCCCATTTTATATTTATACATATTTGTCTTCGACAAAGACAGGTTAAGGTGGTGGCATGGAGCCTTTTTCTTTCTTTTAAGAAATCCGAAGTGATTTAAAGCATAGGAAAACGGTTTAAAGACTCGGAGCAGGAAATGCAGATTCATTAGGCTGTAGCTGGAAACTGTAACAAAAGGCAATTCCTTGAACAAATGCATCAGAAATCAATTTACATAAAGGTACACGATGCGTTCGGATAAATGCAATGCTAATGGCTTTTAGAGTGGTTTTCTTTCCAAAGTCTCGGGGTTTTTGTTACAGCTTAATTGGTGCAGTTCTCCTGGTTTATTGTGCGGTCACTGGACATACCTCCAGGTACTCTTTCTGAGGAAATGTGTGTTTAAATCGGCCTCAGTTCTCCCCTGCAGCCGAGTTGGGCCAGTGTCAGGAAAAGTTCCTCCTCGCTGCTCTGGACGTATCAGTCTGAAGGTCCTTAGCAGATAGCCAGATGCCTCGGCATGAGCACATACGGCTTACAAAGGACAAAGACAAAACATGCTGCTTAATTGGCAGTAAATAACTTGATCTTTTTATAGTATAAGTGACTGGAGGAACACCGGGAGTTTATTGGACCCTGGATTGAAGGCAACAAATTAATCGGTTTAGAGTAAGCTTTATGAATTGATTCCTATATTATCTCTCGGTTGTCCTGCTTGCATAAAGCATTTATTAGAAAGTGAAAAATGCCCTTAGTGGCAGTTTCGGGGGCGGCCAGAGTAACCGCAGCCGGAGCGATTCACTTCATTACTCGACCGCTTTCTTAGGGTCGGTAAACTTTTTTCTCTTTTTTCCTTTTTTTTTTTTTTTTTGGTAACAAAGCTTTAGCATTTAAACTGCTGATCAAGGGCAGATTAGCGAGACAAAAGTTGAGTATGTTTGTGTAGGAAGTTAACAGGCGTCCTAAAGTTCAATGATCTATTATTCGGGCCAGTGTCCTCAATCTGGAGTGTTTTCTCGGGGTGTTTTTAGTTCTCTAAAATAAAACCACAGAAAATAAAATCCCAAGGCCTCGAGGGCCGCTCCGGAGCCCCTCGTTACCGCCCCGAGCCTGCGGAGCCTCTCCTAGACTGAAAAACCAGTTTCACAACTTTTTTTTTTCCCCCCTCCACTCTTCACACACTTTTTTTCATAAGCAAAACAAACGCCGGGACTGTTCCTGACTTGTGAGCTGCAGCTGCACAAGCCCGGGGCGGGGGGGCGGCGGGTTGCGCTCGCTCTGCCCCCCGCGCCCGCCGCTCCCGCCAGCTGCGCGCCCGCGCCCCCGCCCCGGCCCGGCCCGGCCGCCGTTGCCCCGCGGGGCCCGGAGCGGCGCTGGCTCCGCGCTGCGCCCCGGCCCGGCCCGGCCCGTGCTGTCCCGGCGCTGACTCGCCCCCGCCCCTCTCTCCGCGCAGGCCATGGTGAACCCCGGCGGCAGCGCGCAGCCGCCCCCGGTCACGGCGGGCTCCCTCTCCTGGAAGAGGTGCGCCGGCTGCGGGGGGAAGATCGCCGACCGCTTCCTGCTCTACGCCATGGACAGCTACTGGCACAGCCGCTGCCTCAAGTGCTCCTGCTGCCAGGCCCAGCTGGGGGACATCGGCACCTCCTGCTACACCAAGAGCGGCATGATTCTCTGCAGAAACGACTACATCAGGTGAGGCGACGGCCAGGCTGGTGAGGACAGCTTTCCCCTTTCCTGCTGCCTTTTTCTCCATTTTTCTCTCCCCCCCTCCCCCTTTATTTCTCGTGGTGGGTGTCTGCAGGGTAGAGGGCTGGGCTGGCTCAGGATGGCTCCTTCCTTAGGAGGGAGAGACGTGCGGGTGCGGATGTTAGCGCCTAGCCCAGGGCGAGTTGCGACTGCCAAGTGGAGGAAAGAGTTGGGGGGGCTGAACGACGACTGTAACTTTAAAGTGGTTTGTCAGCACAAAACAAGTCCTAACTAAAAATAAACAGCAATCAGAGAGGCTAAATTAATCTGCTTTGTTGTAGTGTTGAAGGAGAAGTGTGCATATCTGAACAGTAAATGTTAAAATCGTAGGGCTTAAATAAGGCTGTGGCAGAGGTGCTAAATAATGAAATGCCTGCCTTTAGTATCTGATTAATTATGATATTTACATAAGCACCTTTAAACTCCTTTGAGTGGAAACAGAATGACTCATTCTCTGTTCTCCTTGTGAAAGAGCTGATTAACCATCAGTTGGAGGGCCATGGATTCTACTTATAGCAAAAAACCAGTGGTATGATGTTTGTCTCAGCATTGTTACAGAGAAGCTTTGAACTGATATTTCGCTTAACTTCCAGTGTAGACAATGCAGGAGATAGCAGAGGAGGTATATGCTCTTGCCCTTTATTTCTTATCTCTTCCTCTTTTGAAGCTGTTTGCTTTAAATGCCACAGATTTGGGTAGGGGGAACTAAGCCTCGCTAATCTCACATCTGTTGGGGTACAGTAAGATTATGCAGAGTATCCCTTCCAACAAGTTTCCAATATAATTAATAGAATTCATGAGGTCAGGTGCCCGTACGATCTTTTCAGGTGAACTCAAGCTACTTAAACTCATTAATTTAAAAGGAGGCATTTTGAAGGATTACACATTTAATTTGAGTAAATGGTTTGATAGACTGATGCACATGAATGCTTCAAGGAGGTGTTCTGTTTCAACATTCAGTAATTAAAAAAAACAACAAAAAAGCCCCATACCTTCCCAGCATCACAGAAATGCTTAGTTAAAACAAATTGTGTTCTGTTTAAATGCTTCTGGCTCCTCATTAATAGTAAATGTCAAGAGTTAACCCAGGATTTCCCTTCTTTCTGATGGCCAAAAAGCTCCACTTTTTTTTCCTTTCTGAAGAAAAGAAAAACCTACCAAAAGCAGCCATCAAATGTTACAAGTTTGGTTATGTTGTAAAACTTAGGTTTGAGAAGATGCAGATGGAGCACAGGGACCTCCGTAGTTAAGAGGATGGAGTTAGGATTTGGTTGCTCTGATAGTGCAGTTTCTGACCTGGTACGTGGCCGTGGCTTCGTGTAGGGAAGTGCATGGAACAGGTCCTGTGCTATGTCTGAGCAATTGAAGCCTTGGCTTTGCTAGTTTCAGAGGGGTTTTTAGAGAGAAATGCTAAAAAATCAGCACATTGTGGGTGCACAGTGGTGCTTTTTGGTCATCGTCCTAAGCAACAAACCCAAGTCTGGCACAATAGTAATTAAATAGAGCAGAACAGTGTAAGGGAGTCTTGTTTGAAGTGGAAAAATTGACACTACTGTTAAGATGCACTGAATAGTACAGATTCATCGCTCGACCAACACCTTCAAACAAACCCTCATGTCTGATTGCTACTAATTAAAAAGAGAAGATGCGTCCACTGTGTCCCAGAGGCAAGTTCAGGCAAGCTTATCACAGTCCTCTGGTTTTGTGTTGCCAAAAATTAATACTCGTTTATTTTAATGTAGGCAATTATGAATAGGATGCTTTATCAGATGAGGGGTTTCAATTGATCTCCTTATCCTGTTGTCTGACTTCTCTTTAGATCTGTGTAATTTGACTTGCAAAAATAACTCTGACAGATGCTTGCTGAAACTTGAACTGGACACTGTACACTCAAGGTGGGGTAGGATGGCCTGGTGCTGCCAGGGCTGAGTTAACTTGAAGCTTTCCCGCTGGAAATGGGCTTTGCAGGCTCGCTCGTGGGTCACGCTGGCACGAGCGAAGCTCTCGCCCTCCAGGTGTGTGAAGTGGTTCCCTTTGGCTGTGGAGGCAGTGCTGCTGCCAGCGAGCCTCTCCGCTTCCCTGTGCCATCCTTCTCCCCTCTGAGTTTTCCGGCGGGTTTTTGTGGTGGCGCGTTCTCTCCCCAGGCAGAGCCACAGCGCAGCTCTCGGCCGGAGATGGGGGCACGCTGGACATGACTGGCAAAATGGGAGAGAGGATTGATTGGCCCGGCAGGCGCCAGGTGAAAGGGACTTGACTCCTTCGGGCCAGGACCACAGGGCCATTTATTAATGAGCTTTTTAGCTGTCTCAGGCTGTACGTGGGGTTTTTTGTTGTTGCTTAAACAACACAACACTCCCCTTTCCCTCCCTCTCCCCCCCCAAAACCCGAAAACAAATTGGCCATAGAGCTACAGCTGCAGCTTTCATTGAAGGCCAAGGTTTCTGGGAAAAGAGGGAGGTGAAAACCTCGGTCCGTTCCCTTCCCTCCCCACGGCGATCAACGCGCTCAGGGAGAGGAGTGGAGCGCAGCCCTCCCAACCTTGAGATGCCAGATAAAGCAGCAGCGTGGCAGCGAATCCGCACAATTAAAAGCTTTAATTAGTGTCTCCTCCATTTTCTCTTAGTTCTGATGGGTTTTATCTAATGAGATCTGGTCGCTGGCTTAGATCTGCTCGGAATGACGTGTCCGAAATGAATGAGAGCCGCGTCGCAAACAAAACATTTAATTAACAAAATTGGCCTCTAAGAGAGAGCAGGGAGTGGTGGGGAAGGGGGAGAGGGGAAGATTGCCCGGGCGCCTTTTAAAGGGGCAGCGCCCGGCGCCCCTCCCCGGGCGGCCGCTCCGCGCAGCGCGGCGGGGGCGCAGCCCCGGGGCGGGGGCGGCCGGAGCCGGGCGCGCCGCAGCGAGGCCGCTCCGGGGAGGGGGCCGCCGGGCAGCCAGTTCATTTCCCTGGTAATCAGCGGCAAGCTGCTATATTCAGGGAATGCTGTCCCTTTAATTGAACAGGCTAGGTAATTAAATGGCACTTTTCCAATAGGACGTGCTAGGTAAATCTAATAGTTGGTTATTTAATATCACTTTGAAGTCTGCCCACTCAAGCACAATGACAGCACAGGAGCATGTGAACTATTAGCTAGGAAAAAAAAAAAAAAACAGGATCTCAAAAATTAATTAAATCGCATGCAATTTAGGGGGAACGTTTATCTTGATTTGTCATAACAGAATTAATTCAAGGCCTCCAATTCACTTGGGGGCAGATCTGTTACTCTGAATTAACCAAGCGTAATTTGGCTGGTTTTTTTTTTCCCTTTTTTTTTTCTTCCTCTTCTCTAATGCAGCACTTGCCATTATGCACAGCCCCCCTTTTAAGTATCAATAGCTTCTGGTGCTTTTAAGGTGCTTGGTCTCTAGTTATTCTGAAGTACCTTTAATGGACTTGGCTTCAGGCATAATTTCTGTGTTGCCTTTCTTTGTTACATTTAATATAGCTGGTGCAGAATTTAGATTAAATGTGGGGAATGTACAAAAACACTGATTCCTTCTGGATCAGTAGGTCTGGATGTGCATTTCTCTTTGCTAGGGCTTGGATATATGTATGTGGACGCAAATGTGCACCATGTCGTGCAAGAATCAAGAGTGCTTAAATCTGTCTCCACGATTTTGGAAAGCAGTGGAACCTTACTTTGTTAGTACAAGTTGCTAGAGACATGTTTCTGCTGATGCTGAATTTTGAGCAGCAAGATGGGAAACTGGGTTGAGAAGATTTCTTGCTGCTTTCATTCTCACTCTCCTACAGAAAGTTCTGAAAAAAAACCCCACCAGCAAAAAAAAAACCAAAACAGAAGCATTTGGAAGTGTGGGAAATGCTGTGTTGGAGCCACACAGTAGTTAATTTAAGGTGGCTCAGTAAAATGCTGCTAAGTGTAGAAGAGCTGCCTTGTCCGTAAAGGGAACCTCTTGATGTTTGTGATTGATTGCATTGCCCAAATGTTGAAATATTAATGACCTTCTTGGACTGAGGACCCAAAGAGGAAACTGAAACCAATTCTGTCATCACAATTAAAGAGTCCCCTGGCTTTAATTAGCCTGACCTGGGGTATCTCTACCCATTGCTGCAGTTAAAGAGAAAAGAGCCCATTAAAGTCCAGTCTGAGACCGATAGCTACTTAATTGAGCACCTAAAGCCTCAAGCCTTTTAAATCAAATACTGTCCTGGACAGTCCCCCTGGTTAGATAATTAGCTCTCCAGCTTCCCAGAAACCATGCAAAACAACTTTTTCAGGAAAGAATAGTTAATGTGGAAGACTTCCTTTGCTGGTAAGAAGAAATAACAATTTTTTAAAAGATAAAGCTTCTTTCTGTTAATGGCATTACAGAACAAAACCATTCATAACAGTAGAGATGGAAAAATAAGTTTAATTTTGTTGGTAAATAATAATAAGCCACGGAAAGCTGTTCTGAGTTTGTAAGTAATTTTTAGGAATCTTAGCAGAAGATTCAGCTGAAGTGGCTTCCCAGAGTAGAGTTGTTCTGGGAACATGCTGGGGGAAAACTTAAACTGTGTGGAAAGCCTCGGGATTAGTTTGACTCCATTTATTAGAATTCACAGACATTCAAGGTGTGGGACCACTCTAGTTCAGAGAGAATAGTATAACGAATGCTTAATGAAGACAAGTAGTGCAATGAGATCAGCATTCTGAAAGCTGTGTTTTCAGTTGGGTGGTGCAATTGTACAGGGGGAAGAGGGGGGTTGTGAGAGACAGCTCATCACGTTCAGATGGACAACTGACATCATCTGTCCATCTTTGCCCTTCTACCCAGCAATGCCCTTGCTGCCACCTCCTTATTCTGGATTGTTGGATCTTTGCTCTGGAAGTGTAGCAGTGCCTTTCTGCCTCCTCTCACAGCCCTTCCCCGTGCAATCTCTAGTGCCAACTTCATTCCTAGCAAGGATGAAGGAAGGAAAATGCATATTGCAATGCTTTGGAACTAACCTGGGTATATCATGTAACTGTTCTGAACTGGTCCTGGTTTGGAAGGTCCATTATTTGCCCTAATAATGGACCTTTAGTTTCCAGACAGTTTAGTCCCTTTGGTGGGGAGGTCCTGACAATGTATTAGTTCAGCTTTCCCTTTGTAACCGCTGTGATTCTGCAAGAACGTGTCAATGTGTCGTGGATCTCAGACTAATTAGTTTTGAAATGGAGTTTTGATTGAACTCTTCAAATCGATGCTGCTGCAAAATTTGTTTCTCAGCTTCCTATTAAAAGCCATCTTAAGGGGCAGTTTTACTACTCTCTCTGTCGTTCAGTCGATACATTTAATAACAACTTACAGGCTATTTTCAATAAAGTGGCGACAGCAAATTAGTAGTTTGAACATGACAAGCCTCCTCTGCAAGCTCAGATTCTGAAAATTCAAAGCAATTATTTTTATACAGAGGCACACTGCAATCATTCAGATTACGGGTATTCTGTTGTAATGTGTGTCCTAGGTTGACACAGACAGAATTTTATGACTTTATTTGGACAGGAAGGAGATGCAAATATTAATATTTATTATGACACCAATACGCTAATTTGTAAATCCTATTGCTGTGTTTTACATCGTACAGAAAAGTGGGTCTGTGACCCTGCCAGCTAGTTCAATTTCCTTTTTTACTGCAAAATGAATTGTGGTAGTCTTTATAAATATTTGTGTCTATTAGAGGCTCACGCAAAAAGCAAATAAAGGTTTTTCTAATTCTAGCCAAGGCAGCCTGTAAAAGTAGAACTCAATAATCATTACTGTATTATATTTTGAATCGATGCATTGTGCCTTTAAATGGATTTGAAGAATTATGTATATATTTTTCTTCACCACTCTTCTGCCTGTTCCCCCCTCCCCCCACTGCGTGTGCCCCCCCCCAATGGCAGATGTTGTGGTCTCATTTGATTGCATAGGAAAACTGCAGTGATACAGCAAACACCCAGAGAGATATGATGACAAATGGGTCCAGATCCCGGTAAATTACTTTCTGCTCAAATCGAAATTTCATTCAGTTTGTTGCTAGCAGAGATGAAGTAATCTAAATTGTGGACTCAGGAGCAGATAGAGGGAAGTTGGAGCAAGCATTTCATTATCAAGAGAGAGAGAAGGTTAGGATGAAAGAGATGAGCAGAGGCAAATCTAAAGTGTTGACACCATGATTGAAAAGGTTAACCCATACACATTATATATCAACCTGGATAGCAGAGAGTTTCTAATGGAAACTCTGCACTGATGGAGGTTTACTGGAGTTTCAATACACTGAGCATGATGTCTTCTTAGATATACAATCAAATCCTCTTAACCCTTTTGATGACTCATATCTCAAGATATGATTAAAGTACAAAAGAGTTCTTCATATAATTTCAAGGACACAATGCATTTAAACTCCAGTCATGAATTGTATCTTTTTTTTTTATGATGAACCCAGTAATCTGATAAAATGTGTGTAGTACAGAATTGTTTGTGTTTCTAGAGGTGTAAGTCAATATTTCTGATTAAATCCTGTGTAACCATATCCAAGGTAAGGTGAAGCTACCAGTTGTTACACAAAAATAAACTTTTTCATATTATGAAACATAAGCAAGTTGGAAGACGGGGGTCAGAAGTCTAAAATAGTTGTGTAATAAACCATGGCAGTGATGTGCAAAAATGCCTAGAGCCTTCTGTGTATTAAATTATTCATGATCATCACCTCTGTTTCAGGTTATTTGGAAATAGCGGTGCTTGCAGTGCCTGTGGACAGTCCATTCCTGCTAGTGAGCTGGTCATGAGGGCACAGGGCAATGTCTATCATCTTAAGGTGAGGGGTTTTTTTCTGTGTACTTTCGTTTTTAGCAGCTGATTAGTGTTGCCATGCCCCTTTAGTGTAGAACCTGCATCTGCTTGTGAATGAAATGCAAAATAATAACTACAAGAAGGAGTATCTGTTATAAAGCTTTGCGTAGTGCGTAGCTTTGTTCCCTCGTAATCGCTAAAACTCTGCTTGAGTTATGTACTGCATAGTCCCAACAGGTGAGACTAATGCCATATTTGGAGATACTAGAAACCAAGCAGCTCCATATCTCAACTGCACTTGCAGTCTCTGAAGTGTAATTTTCAAACCTGCAGCATACTTAATTTGTGCTGTAGTTTCACTTGCTGTCTCTCTCCTTTGCCAGTGTTTTACATGCTCTACCTGCCGGAATCGCCTGGTCCCCGGAGATCGGTTTCACTACATCAATGGCAGTTTATTTTGTGAACATGATAGACCTACAGCTCTCATCAATGGCCATTTGAATTCACTTCAGAGTAATCCACTACTGCCAGACCAGAAGGTGAATACTCCACAATTACTAATAAGCTTTCTTAGAGCTAAATGAAGATCAATTTCCTTTCATTCTAATAGTGGACATTCCCTGCCCCTGCAAAGAGACCTTTAAGTAGCTGAACTTACCTTAAGTTATTTAGGCACAGGGTTTGGGGGAGAAAATATTAACCTTTTAAATATGACATACAGGGTGAGTTAGTTTATTTTGGTTTGGGCACGTGCATCTGTACAGGTGTTGAACTCCTTATGTACAAAGCAAAATGGAGAGCATATATTAATACAGACTTTTAAGAAAGAGAAATAGTATTTTATTTTATAATCCTGAAATCAAATGCTTACAAGAGAGCAGGTTTCTGAGGGAGGAAAATTAGATCCTTTAATATGGAAATAAATGCCTTGTGAAGAGAAAGTTCCTGGACTAAACTAATGTATTTTATTTTAATATTAAGATTTTAGTTGAGGAAGGATGCTGGGGTACTCTTTCAGAAGTATTTTCTTGCCTGCTTTGCATGTCATAACTCAGATTTTAAAACCAAAGTGCTATTTACTTACTGTTCCGTAACACTAATATCTCAGCTAGAGGTTGTGTATCTCTGTGGTTGATAGTTTTGGTTTCTAGCTAAATGAGTAAATGATGATTGCACAGGTCGTAGAGTGAAGAGGAAAAAAAATTCTGATCAACAGTTGTCTTGTAACTCTGAAACTGGATAGTTTTAGATGTATTTTAATCTTCTTAATCAGTCCTAAAGCTATGCAAGTGAGTGCATTTTGATAACTGCTGTGCCTAATTTGTAACAATTACTGTCAACCTTGAGTTAAGAGACTGTTCATTCCACCCTGGTCCAGAAAAGAGTGGATGTATGACTCTTGCACATAATTTTATTCACATCATATTTCATACTGATTATGTATTGATGACATTGATTCATTTACTCTTTACAGCGCCACTTGCATGGATATTAAATCTTATTGACCACAGATGAATTTTAATTTCAGATTGGTGATAGATTTTTCCATCAGCTCTGATAGTATATTTGACTTTTTCATCATTAACCCAGGCAATCACACAGCACTGAGTTATTGCAATGAAACAAAAAGTGCACACTTCAGTTGGTAATTCTTTATAGATTTACAATAGGAACTTCATTAATGTCTGTAAGGATCACAAAAAATAACATTTATCTGCAAGTAGAAATTCAAAAGATTAAAAAAAATCTGGGACAAATGCTAGGCTGATCTGTTCTGTAGTGTGCAGTGTATTTTGGAGTGCTTTTAGTCTGTGGAGAAATATGTCCGAGAAAACAGAAACCGTTCTTTATTTTACTTTTATTTTTTTGGTTGTGTTGCTACATTTCAATATCTGTGTTTGCCTTTTTTTTTCTGTGCATAAATTTACTGATTAATTTTAAGTATTTTTTTAAGTCTTATACGGTGAATGTAATTACATCAAAATAAAGCATGGACCTTTTTTATTTACTTAATTTGTCAATCGAGGTGATGAGAGAATTGAGTACAAAAATGCTACATAGTTAGGCAGAACAAAGATAATTAAGATTGGAAGAGAATGTGCAGCCTCTTCTCAAGGAAGTACAAATACAGTTAAAGATTCATAGATTTATACTGTTGTGAATTTTAATGAAACAAATCTGTAATATAGACTAGCTAGCAGTGATTCTGTTAAATGAATATTTATAGGTATCCCATTTCAAAATATAGGTAAAACCATTCATCTTTATACACTGCAGTAAAAGGTTTACCATTCTGAGAGTGGTTTATCCACTTGTCTTCTACGAATGTAAAGTTTAATGTAACTTCAAATAGGTGTCTAAATTGTCATTTAGTTTTATCAGTTTCTTTCTCTGCCTTAGCAAAAAATAAAAATGATTTAGCAGCAATAAAAGCAGCAGACATGATGAGGAACATAGAACACGGCAAAGAGAAGTAAAAGGGACTGGGCTTGCAGAGCTCGTGGCTGCAGGTACCTGGTGGGGGCTGAGTGCAGAGTGCTGAGGGCAGGGTTTGTCAGCCCCTGTCACTGCCTGGCAGTGGCATTGCTGCAGCCAGGGCTGAGGCACACGAGCAGCTGCTGGGGAGAAGGTTCAGGGGACACGAGCTTGAGGGTTTTTCCTTTATAATACAATACCTCTAGAAATTGTTCTGACTTCTACTGTTTTTCAAAGGGAATTGCAGAGCACCGTAACGCCAGAAAACAAACCCAGTTAAAGAGACAAATTGATAGTTCATGTATTTGTCAGGTTTCTGGAACTTTGGAAGCTGCAGGGCCAGTTGCTAAGAGAGTTATATTTTATAATATATTTTCTTATATTTTATATTTTTTAATAGTTTTATATTTTTCTTTTTTAATAGTCTAAAGATTTTAACATCAGAGATGTTTTACAGGAAGCTGCCTGTTTTAGGGACACTAATTAAAAATATTCTTCCACTGTAACACAGTTGGCTGTAACAGATACTTTTTATTAAGCATTACAGATCAATCCTTTTCCATGTAATTCTATCACTAGAGATTACAGAGATAGCATAATATGCACAAGTTTGTTTTTTTTTAATTTAACCAAAGATATTGAGACACTCCCAGCATTAAAACACATTTTTGTTATGCATTGAAGGTGACAGTGATGAACTTACTCTTTTCTCACTGCAGTTTACAGGTGACCAGTGCAGGCAGGAAAGGTTGCATGGCCTAACTTGGCTTAAAAACTTGGTTTTTTTTTTAAGGAGCCAAACGCAGGGATGTTTGCCATTCCTGCCTTTTGCCTCCCTGAGGCAATTCACACATGTAAATTATAACTTCCCATCACTTGCCCTGTAGTTTAAAAAACCTTGTTTTCTCTAAACTCAGTACTGTTGCCTGCTGAGTGCAGACTTAGTTTGTGATGTCCTGTGTGCCGTTTCATTTGAAGGGGCTGTATTGTCAAGAATTCACTCTGCTTTTTTTGTACTGGTAGTATTCCTGTAGTATTTCTTGTTTGCAACAGTATTACCACCTACTGAAAGTGTACATTTCCCACTGGTTGGCAGTGTTTGTAACAAATGTTTGTCTTCAGCTTCTATGCTTTTAAATAAAGTATGAGTTACATTACGTCTCTTAGAGAAGATCTTAAAAATCTTCTAGTTTACATATCACTCAACAATTCCCTTGTAGTTACATAATTGGTGTTGTCTGTGTCCATAGTAGAAGATATTTGATGCTCATTTATTAAATATGCTTGCTGGCTGCTCCCTAATCTTTGTTCTGGACAGACAAATTACCTTTCTCACACTGAGCTTCGGCTCTGGGGAATTAAACCTCCAAGCTTCTACTACTTTAATTAGCTTGAAAGTGGGGGGTTGCAGTTACTAATAGACCTCAGGCTTTTAGTAACTTAGAGAAAGGGTGAGAAAAGAACTTCCTGGGAAGCGCAAAATGTCATTTAAAAGCCATAAAAATCTAATATATATTATTTCATTTTGGTAATTGCAAACAGATTGTATTTGAAGACTATGGATGATCATTCCTATTTTATCCACGAAAGTTTAGATTTTTATTGAGTTAGACACTTTTAATTATCGCAATTCATTAACACCAGTATGAAAGCACATGTTTGACTTCATATATTAAAATGTTTATGTAACATTAACTAACGTACCAGATGAGGAATTTAAATGGGAGGGGGGAATCCTGAAATATCTATATTTAGCTCTTGTGCAATGCAGCATATTAACCAAAGTTGCCTTGGGAGGATATTGGCTGTACTTCATATTTGCTTTACACGCTATTTCTTCCAATTACAAGATCACATTACTCGCTTCTTCAAAGGCATGGCATAATGGTTCTTCCCTTTCAAACAGGGCCCAGAAAAACCACCTTATTCACTGTATGATTTGTTAACAGAAAGTACACATTTCTTGTTGTAGTCTTTTTTTCATTTCTGCTGTCTTTAGTAGTGAAACTGTGAAAAATGTTTGCTTTTTGCTGTTTAAAGTTGAAACGTTAGCAGTATGAATGGGCAGCGTAGAAAGCCTTTAAGTCATAGTTAAAAAGTGGTCTAATAAAAAAGAGATTAGTGAATAGGGAAAAACAAAAGCAGTCATGTTGTAGTTTCCTATCTCAAATTTAGCTAAGATACCCATTTTTATTTCTTACAGGTCTGCTAAAAGGCCAGAGTAATGCAGAATGCGTGCCTTCATCTCAAATTTTGTTCATCACAGATGGATCCCATGTCTCCAAGTAGACAAGTCACCTTTGTAGCTAGCATCAATGCCAGCTCCATACCATTGCACCTTCTTTATTCTTGATTGCCCTTCCCACATTTATTGGTGTATTAAAATGACTGAATATGAACATTAAGGACTCCATGAACCTGGGCTAATGGGAGACTGTAGAGAAAATGAAAAAAGATCCACCGGAGGACATCTTGGGGGGGGCGGGTGGGGAAGATGACTAATGAAGCTAATTAAAAGAAGCATTGAAATCTGCTTTCTACCCTCATTAACAATTAGCAGGGCACTGGCCAGTTTGTACCCTGTGTTTTACCTTAACAACATTCTATTTGCTCTTTGTATATTTAAGTGTTGTAAGGAAATGTGTTTCAATCAAACTGAACATGAGATAAAGATGTGGCTTTTGTGATATTCTATCACAAACACTTTTATTGTATCTCTGTAAAATACAATGTATGTATGCATGTAAGTGTTTTTGTCCTAATGTTGCTACTTCCCATGGCAAAAAAAAAGAAAAAAAAAGAAAAAAAAAGTCAGGCTCATAGCAGCTACTGTGTAGAAATTTTCACCTACTTCTAATTTGCTGAATGAAGAAAAATCTTTTATTTGTGATATTTTCAGAGACATTTGCTCTAGTATGGTGTATTTAAATAATAAAAAGTAAAACAAAACCAAGTATGGGTTTTAGAAGCTTTGCTTTTTAAAAAAATTACATTCAAAACATTCTGCAACTTCACCTTACATAGTCATTACCTGAATTGTCAATTACCTTTAAAAGTAGGGTTTTGGTTTCTTATGCCAAGAAAGACTCTGCTAAACTACTTGACCGTGTTACTTGTGGCAAGGATTGCGAGTACTACTTCAGAATTATATTTTTTTTCATGGAGATTCTTAATTCTGGTATCAAGAAGTACATTAGAATTCCCATTGCAGTGAATTACAGCACACACAGAGGCACTGTGGTCTCTTTCTTTCCAGTTCCTTCTGTTTTAAGGATGTGCCTGTGTCTCTGAGCATGCAAGCATAAGAGGATATGAGTATACCATAAGAGGTCAAAAAAATAAAAGCCAACGAAAGGTCTGTACCTCATGCTGAGCACTAGAATTGACTATTCATGGAAAGGAATACAATAGCCATTCTGATCTGAACAACAGAACTTTATGTTTGCTGGGGTGAGAGACTTTAACTTTTCAACACTGATAATCTTAAGGAAAGAAAAACCTGTTTCCTGGGCTGTTTCTGAGAACCAGCTGATCTCAAAATATGATCTGTTTTCTGAAAGCAAACAAACAAAAACCACCTCCCCACAAAGCAGCAGAGCCACCTCTAAGCTTACAAAGGGAACAACTTCATTTTGCATGTTTTTCCCATCAGCTGTTTAGTGGTAGATCTGTGCAGAATACTTTTGAGAAAAAAAAATCTGACTGTTCATGTTTTTAGCAAGAATACTAACATGGATCTGTGGCTGTCCACTGTATGCCTTCAGTCAGGAACTTGCAAGCAACAACGATGCCTTTGCTGCGATTTAAAGCAAATCAATATTAAGAAATACTCTACTTTTATGGGAAACTAATACATTCATAATGCACCATTATTTAGTTTAATTCTGTTTTTTAGAATGTGTTCACTGCTCAGCTGCTTGGTTATGGAGTAAGTTTGACTTTTTTTTTTTTTTTGTGATGCCAATAACACAAAAAGCTGATTTATAGATTTATCTGTATAAACAACCAACAGCAGATATTTTTGTTTCAGATTCTACTTCATGATATCTAGTATACTGGAGGGCTGCTGAATTTTTTTCTTTTAACACGTCAGTGCTTGAGGAAGCCCCATTTCAGAGAAAAGAAAACGTAGCGACGTACAGTATCAGACAGTAAAGACAAAAGTCTTCTTGCATAACATAAATGACTGACACTATGTATGACTTTTAATTAAATGCACTTGTGGGTATTTTAAATAAGTTTCTAAGCTTTTTGATCTGGCATTAAAGTCTTCAGAGTCTGCAAATTGTGCTGCTTCAGTATCTTTGAAAAGACACTTGAAGTCATATGAATACAGAATTCAAGTATTAGTGAGACTGTAGACATCTTTTTATATTCTTTCAGTATAAGCACTCAAGGTACAGTGTTTAAATCTAGCATGTACAGATTTTTGGTTGTCCAATATAACCTAGAAGTGCTAAGAAGATAGCTAATAACTTCTAGTAAGAAACGTAGTATAGCATTTAGTGATGTAGAGGTTGAAGTTCATTAACAGCTTTAAATAAACTATTATATGACTCATTTGTAAAGCACAGCTACCTATTTAATAGCTTACTTTAAAAGCATTTCTTAAGTTGCAGACCTATAAGATTACAAATGTCACTTATGTTAGCATAATCCACATGCAAGTGATGAAGCCTTTGCTTTGATGTGCTAAATTGCAGGAGGACTAATGGAGCTATGAATATACAATAGAACATATTTAAGTAGTATTCTTGCTTTAGGTAAAACACTTTCTTGAACCAGAGGCATTTCACACAATGAAACAGGCTGTAATGGGGACGGTAGGTGTGGGCAGAAGGCTACTGGAAACACTTAGATTTGTCCTTATGTGAAAAATCACTTTTTTTAAGGAGATCTGTGAAGAAAAACACACACTTGTTCACCTTTTGTCATATGCATTTGCTGCACTGAGGCTGAAATACACCCTCTGCATTTAGTGCTGCTGAAAAGTCAAATAATCATTCAGTAAGAGCTTCCCTTTCAAAAATGAATGCTGTTAAAAAAAGAATCAAAGGAAATATTACTAATCTGAAATCATCCTCATGAACCTGGATAAAATGCACTCTCTATACTGCATCTAAACATCTCAATCATATAAATTGTCACTCTTATTAATGAAACAATTTTGTAAAAAGATTGCCCTCTAAATGGGTTTAATGTTTTTACCTATCCAGCTGTCTAGTTATGAGATTTACGCATCCTGGCAGGCAGTGGGACATTAAGCCTTTCCAAACCAAATTCTGTTTGCAACAAGATACTGTCTTTTCAGTCCTACATGATTTATCTTTAAATATTTTAACAGGTTATGCAGTATCTTATGAAATATAAAATGAGAATGTCTTAACAAAATGAAGCCTATGAAATTAAGTCACATCTTCAGAATATTAACCACACTGAGTTTGTCTTCCTTTTTTGCTGTTAGTTAGCACTGATAAAATTTGCATCACCTAACATTAGGGTAAATACTAAAAAGCCCCCAAACTCACACAGTGGCAGAGTGTGCCTTGCTATCAAGGCAGTGGAGTCACTGCTCCTGGAGGTGTTTGAGGAAGGACTGGACATGGCACTGGGTGCCACAGTCTGGCTGACACAGTGGTGTCCAGTTTAACTCAGTGATCTCAGAGGTCTTTTCCAACCTGATTCTGTGATTTCAAAAGATAGTTTCAATTTAAATCTTTTATCAAAGTATTTTGCTGATAGTTGTATGTGAAGTGCGAAGCTTTTTGCAAGTACCTATTCTGAACAACTCCATTAAAATAAAAAAAATCAAATTGGAAATTTAAAAAGTTAAAAAAAATTAAATTTAAAAAATCAAATAGGAAATTTATGTATATACATTTTTTTCAGGTATTAAATTTAATCATTGTGTTCTGGGTTTGATGGCACTGCCTGAAACTCCTGTATATGCAGTACCAGATAACCCTCCTTGCTGCTTGTTACTGTTACTACCAGGTGTATGCCTACTGTCAGTCCAGCTAAGCCACAGACAAGCTTATTGCAATTAAATAGCAATTTGTTTCTATGAAACTGCAATTAAAGTATTACTGATCAGCCATTTTAGATTGGCAGTGCTGTGGCTGCATGTTAAACAGAGGAGCTCTGGATTCCTTTCTGCAGGAGAGGCAGTAACAGTGAGGTGTAGTACACTCACCTCTGTCCCTTGTCAAGCTGGAGTATGAGTCCTTGCTGAAGTGCTCTGATCTCATCACCAGCATGCTGAGAGCAGTGACAAGTCAGGGCTCATCTCTGTGAGTTGAACTTGCAGCTTACAGGACCTGAAGTTATTGCTGTTTCTGTTCCTGTATAAGCAGGGATGTGTACACTTCCTACGGGGATGTTTTCAGCTCCAGATTGATTCTGTTCAGAATGGACAGCAAGTTGTGGGCCCCAAGCCAATAACGTTCTGCAGGTCCTGACTTGTTAGAGCTGTGTAAACAGGGCTACTATAGCTCCTTAATCATAACTGATAAAAGACTAGAAGAAAGCAATCAATTACCTTATAGGTTTGGTTTGTTTTGTTTGGTTTTTTTTTTAATAAAAAGCAGAAGTTTATCTGACACTGTGATTATTTTCACACCCATAGAAGGGATGAGAGATTAAAGCATCCCGATGGGTTTACCTGTGTGTACCTGGGCTTTGCTGGCAACTATATGCTTGTGATATTCTGGGGAAGCCACAGTGCCCCTGCCCCTAGGCCTTGCACAACCCACCAGCCACTGCCTGGAGTCCCTGGCCAAGCTTGTGCCATTCCTGGTTGAGTTGAAATCTGAAATGTAAATTTTTGGTGCAAATTAAAAACTTGTTTGTAAGAACTCAGAGAGGAATTAACTTTGTAGTGGTAATTTTGTTTTTTAATTATCACCATATTTTAACAAAGTCTGAGACATGTTAACTTTAGTTCCTGCATTTTTGTGGAGTGGAGGCTGTAGACATCCTGGTTCCTCTGCCAGAGGGGATGACATCACACCTGTGGCACGCATGAGATAAGCACTGCTTCATTTAGGCACAGGTTCTTGGCTCTGAGAGATGTTCCTTGTGGGGGTGAAGACTGGGGTCCTGCAGTGTGACCCATGGGGTGGGTGATTGCTGCTGGGGAAACTGCTGCAGGTTTGCTGCTCATGTGGCACATGGATAACAAATGTCACCTGAGCAGCTCTTGGCTCCTGGCAAATGGCAGGTAAAATGCCTGTGCTTAAACCTAAGTGCAAGCGGCCCAGCTGACAGTAATTCATTCACCCTGGTAGAGTGGTCTTGTGTCTGAGCCCAAGGCTTGAAAAGAGCCCTGTTTACTGGAGACAGACGCTACTGTGTTGAGGAATTTTTTTTCCTTCCTCTGTGGGTATTTTTTAATGAGTTCTGTTGTTGTGTTTCTTTTCACAGTAGTTCTAGCACTAAGCTCACAGAAATGTTTCTGGTGTGCAGGAGGCTGCACAATTCGGAGGGGGAGGCAATAGGATGTAAGGGAGTATTTGGGGGTGGCTCTCCAGAGGCTTTTTTTACCCCACTCACCTGAAGCTTGTCCACTGAAGGCCCCTGAGGAAGAGCAGTGTTGAGGAAGGCTCTGAGGGGGCTCAGGCCCCTGAAGAACCAGTCCTGACAAGGGCCTCAGCTTTCAAACAGCAGAGCATGCACCCAGGAAGGCTGGAAATTTTAATAGGTGCTAACTTTCAGTAAATGTAAGCTGAAAGTTGTCTCATATTCATTGTCATAATGGAGACCTTGTAGACCATTTTGCTATTTTGTTCCCATATGTAATATGGCTCTTACATTTTTGTGATCATTTTATCTTCTTAAATCGGTTCTCTTCTACATTATTCACCCAAGCTTACAAATGCTAAAGCTTGAAAAAAATTGTTTTTTTAATTATCAAAATGTTTAAAAAATATGTTAAATGTTCTGCTTCTTAGAATTGTTTTTATTTGCTGCTATGTATTTACCTTTAAAAAACCAAAATCAAAACAACATCCCTCAACAATTTTGTTGAAACAGTCCTACAAACTGCAGCATTAAGACCAAAATTAGGCCTGAGACATGCCTGCCACAAAAGAATTGTTTTGAAAGACAGTATAGTGGAGAGAAAATGGACATTTTGATAAAAGTTGTTCTTCCTGATTGGGTGCTGGCCCCAGGGAAGCTGCCCCCACAGACAGAGCCTGCCCTGCCACCTCTCCCAGCTCTGGTGAGGGGTCCCCTCTGGTGCCCATCGTGTCCTTTGCTCCTGGTGGTGGCTGCTGAGCAAGCCAAAGCTCTCCCTGGGCAGTCAGATTGCTCTGCAGCTAAACCAGATGATGTTTCTTTCTCACATTGTTGGAATATGCTGTTAATTACATTTTGAAATATCCATATACTTTTCCTCTTAGGGGATCTTATGAGCAAGGTTCTCGCTAACAACTTCTGTGGTTCACCATAACCTCTCAGAATAATCATTGCTTCCATTGAACCTATGCCAGTTGTTTTGTTAAACTAAGTTGAGAGAACGGGGCCTATATTAATTCTCGAAAGGCAAGAGATTGCCCTGTGATTTGGGGAAATCTTGATTGCTTACAGTATGAATAAATGAACAAGGCAGATATTAACTTTACACCTGACTTCAATTTCTTTGAGCAGTGAAGTAATGTCCAGTAGGAGGGTAAAATCCTGCTAAAACTCATAAGCCAGCCATAAATAGGCTAACTTTATTGTGCTGTAAAATCTTCAGCTGCTTATAGAAAACAAAGGGGCAACGAATGCAGTATTTGTCTTTTATTCTTAGAAAAAACCTTAGATCAAACGGCCCCTAAAAGACTGAGCTGATCTGCATCCCACTTACATATTTTTGGATATCATCTGATATTCATTCCACTGATGTATTTGATAGGTAATTATATCAGCCATATCGAGATGCTGATACTGAATAGTGGAAGACTTCAGTGTTCTGCCATAAAGCTTAAACCCCTTGTTACTGAACTCTCATCACACTTGAGATCTGCAGCAATCATTTGAAAGCTGTAGTTGGTATTTTTGTGCTTATGCCACATTTAAAAATTATTATTCTTGCTTCATCAGTTAGTCTTTTTAGCTGACTTGAAAAAAAAAGCATATTGCAAATGAGCTACTATTCTTATTTGTTGTTTTAAGAAGGGTAAGCACTGAAGTATTCAAATGGAACAGATTATACCTTTAATTACATCCAAACAGGATGCTGAGCTGATTTTTCTATTTTCTGTTTAATTGCTATAGTTCAAAAAGATATTGCAAATTTGTAGATGAATTATTTAAGCATAGCCTTCTGGCCTCTGTGTTTATGGGAGAGACCAAACCAGGGGGGGGAAAAGAAAACAGAATTTAAAGGGAAAAATTACCACTTCCTTCTTTAAGAAAAGAGCTTGCATAAAGCATCTTGAGGGAAGATTTTTTACCTGGAGAGATATTTTATGCTTTGTAGGAGCATCTTGGTTCTCCATGGGATTTGTTTGTACCCCACCAACCAGAGCGGGTGCCTGACTCCTGAGGGCCCCCCTGTCTCATGCCAGGGGTACAAAAGGGCTGTTTCTTCTCCAACCTGCTCCTTGGTGACTGTGCTGCTTCACAGATGTGATCCCAACCAGCCACCCTTTTCACGGATGTGCCTGATCTCTGTTCTCCTACATACAAAATGAGAATAATGAAAGCAAGCACAATTCATCAATTCTTAAACTAAATATATTTCCATTTTGTTTGCATGTTCACATGTATATATCATTCACCGTAAAGATTTTGAATATGTACAGCGACATTACAGCCAGTGATAAATCCTACTCACTTACTATATGTGTTATTTGCTGCAACATTAAACTGAGTAAGAATTTTATATGTAACTTGTACCAAAACTAAATATATTGTGAAATTGATGCACAACTGTAAACAAGTGCATCACTCCCTGCTTCAACACGGTCGAACGTGGCAGCTTGTGTGGCAATTTTTTGTAAACAACTGTACACATTCCAAAGAATAAGCCAGTTAATTACATTTTTAATGATGTTTTTAGAAAATAATATTCTTGGAGGGGGGAACTCCCAAACTATAAACCAACAAGAAAAGTAAACTTAAAGCTTGTACTGTATAAAGAAATGCTGTTGGTGAAAAAGCGGACTCTGCTGGGTGCAGGTCTTTTGCTTCCCCCATCTTATTTTTTTTCTTGTGCTGAACTTGCCTGCGTAAAATACTTTTTTATAGCTCTACTGTGAATTCAAAGAAAGATGACACTGGCACAATCTATTCAAGTTTTTTGGTGGATTATCTTATTTCATTATTTTCAATACTGCTAAGTATGTGCTACCCACTTAGAGAGCTGATGTGGTGCATAGCAAAGCTCAAGATGTCCTCTTAAATACACAAAGCTTATGCAAGGCCGTGACACAAGGAGGTTTTAAACATCAGCAGTGTTGGCAGCTCTGAAGGGCTGAGATGGTACAGCCTTGCTGACATGTCACAGGTTACAGGGAGAGATTCAGGAAGAAACTGAACTAACCAGAGTAAGACTAGGACACAACTTTTATTGATGGAGTTCAGGGGAAAGAGGCACCGGGGGCAGCTGTATTAATCCCATAATAACTTGAAATATAATCAGTACATTGCTGCAGGGATGGCTAGGAAGGCAGGGAGGTGGAGGTGTCAGGGTTTAAGTTCACAGGCATTCCCAGTTCATTAAAAAGTGAATCAATCAGAAAAACAGGCTGGTTTTTCAAAGGGCTGGCACTTGTGAAGGGGCTATGGACGTTGGGAGGAACACAGATGGTGAGCCCGGCCTCGTGCAGGGGCTGCTGGAGCTCACCAGCCATTCATTTGAGTAGAAAGCTGTGTTCTACCCTGCCCAAACCAGTAAAATGTGTTATAATGTGCTAGGGGAGATTCTGGCTGCATTCTGAGAACTTGAAAGCTAGGCAGTGTTGGTGCTGTGGGCCATGTTAAGGTGACGCTGATAGATGTTTATAAAGAGAAAAAAGTTTTGTTTTATAATTTCTAGAGTGGTGGTTTAACCAGCAGGCAAATGGACAGAAGGAGTCTGCCTACAGGACCCCTCTTTGTAAGCAGCTGGTATAGTAATTAGCTCATTACTATTAATTTTTGCCATCCCTGGCCTGATCAATGATGTGTTTAAAAAAAAAAGTGGAATCTGTATATCTGGATCTGGCATTTCCTACATCCTTTTGATGAAGCTGGTGTATGTACACAGACCAGAGAACATCCTTGGAGAATGAGCTTACTCACACCCACGGGCACTCAAAGGTTTAGGACAGAATGCCCTATATTTAAATAGGACTCATGACTTTTTAATTACTGCACAGTGCAACAGGGCTCAGTGAGAACACGTGGTTGTCCAAACTGGTGTGCTGTGATTGCTCACTACTGGTATGGGAGTGCATTTAAGCAGTGGTCTGTAGTTCACCTGAGACTCAGCACCCACCACAGGCACAGGTAGGAACACTGACAGGCAGACAGTATTTCCACAGGAACCTCAGGCCTGTTTGGGAAGATGGTGTAAGGAAAGCTGTGTCCTATGGATGAGTGATGCA